>NC_090440.1:696182485-696795922 GCF_031143425.1 Pleurodeles waltl | reverse complement strand
CCCAGTGTACATCTGTTCGTGGCATGAGATGCTGCAGATTCACATGCGCCCTCCCACCTCCCCGGGAGCCTGTAGCCGTTATAAGTTGATAAAAATAAACTTGTACATTTATAAATTTGTAAATATATCACTTTTTAATCACACTATGTACATATATACTTACTCCATTGAATGGGCACTATTACTATATACACAACTCCTACCTCACCCTCTGCGGGGAAAACAATCTAAGATGGAGTCAACGCCCATGCGCAATGGATCCGAAATGGGAGGAGTCCCTCGATCTCGTGACTCGAAAAAGACTTCTTCGAAGAAAAACAACTTGTAACACTCCGAGCCCAACACTAGATGGCGGGATATGCACAGCATGTGAATCTGCAGCGTCTCATGCCACGAACAGATGTACACTGGGTAAGTGACATTTTCCATATATATATATATATATATATATGTATATATATATATATATATATATATATATATATATATATATATATATATATATATATATATATGTGTGTGTGTGTGTATATATATATATATATATATAGATAGATAGATATATCTACATAGATATATATAGATATATAGATATATATTTTTAACAGTTCTATGGTTTCCTTGGGGGCCATAGTGGCCCCCAGGGAAAACATACAGCTGCTAAAAAAAAATTATTGATGCAGCCAGGGGTTCACCCTGCTCATGGGCAACCCCCTATCCATTCCATTTAGTTTTTTTAAAGAACGTTTTCCTTTACTTTTTTTTTACACCCCTGGAGGGGCGCGATCGCCCCTCCCCCCCCCCCTCCGGGGTAAACCTACCTTTTGAAAAAAAAAGTGCCCTGGGTGGCCGGTTCCTTTGCAGAGGGGGACGACCCCCCCTCACAAGTGCAATCCCTGGTATCTAGTTCAGGTTTCCTGACCCTCAAGGGCCAGGATACCCGTTTGGGAAGGCCTAGTAGTCTCCTCTTTCAAATGTGGCCTTCCCAAACGTTGGGAAGGCCGTTTGGGGCTGTTTTCCCCACTGGAGCAGGAAGGGGGCGCGGCGCGCTGATGTCACAAAAGGGCGGGTGGGGGGGGCATGGGAGGTACGGAAGATCTTCCGTGTCTCCCGGGGTATTTTTTTACCCCCTCCCTGGTGTCGCCCACTGGTCGTGACCCGCAACAGGGAGGTAGTGTGGGCGTCGGCCAGTAGCCGACACCCGCACTACAGTGGTTAATAGGTCATTGAAGTTTTATGACAGTTTATTGGATGAAGATGAATATATGTATTTGAGAGTGATACGACCCAGATATCCATGTCTATACACTATTCGCAAGATACACAAGAACCTTCCCTTTCCTCCCTTTCCACCTGGTAGGCCAATTGTATCAGGTATAGAAGGTCCCACCAAGAAATTGTCGGAGTTTGTAGATGTCTTTTTACAACCATTTATATTAAATCTCCCATCATACATAAAAGATATGAAACATATTTTGAGTATTTTAGCAGATATTCAGTAGGAACCAGGAATGATTTTGGTAACCTTGGATGTCATCTCACTTTACACTGTTATCAAACATGAGCTTGGTCTTCCTGCACTCAGACATGTTTTGAATAAGAGGCCAAAAAGTTTATGAGATCACACAGGGATGTTATTGACAATGACTGAATTGATACTGCATAACAATTATTTTCTACTCAAAACTGATTTGTACAAACGGAAACAAGGAGTAGCTATGGGTTCCAGGTTCTCTCATTCCTATGCAAATCTTTTTATGGAACAAGGAGGAGTTGATATGGGGCCCATGAGGGGCACACTGGAATCCTCTATATTGTACTGGGGATGCTACATTGATAATTGTCGTAGGATTTGGATGGGTACTATTCCAGAAGTGAACAGTTTTTTTGATTATTTGAATTCCAACCAGGCAACCATTAGATTCACTTGCCAACACAGACAGACTAACAGTTTTTTGGATGTTGAACTGTTTATAGAGAACCATACGATTCATAGTAGGTTGCATCGCAAGACTACTTCATGCAATTCTATACTGCATGCTTCTAGTGCACATTTGAAACACCAAATTAGAGCAATATCATTTGCAGAAATGATTCATGCAAGACGAAATTGTAGCAAACAACTTGACTTCCAACATTGTATTAGGGATATGGAGGCACGATTTCTGCAACGTGGTTACAGATATCATGACATTAAATCAGCCTGTGACAAAGTAATGAAAATACCTAGGCGTGACACATTGAAGTACACCAAGAGTGATAGGAATGAAAACATACAGTGTATTATCTACTATACACAAATGTCTAGTATGTTACTGAAATGCATGTGTAAACATTGGCACATACTATGCGCTGATACCAGCTTGAATAAATACATTTCAGACAGACCAGATTTTACTTACCGTAGTGGCACAAGCCTGAAGAACATATTGTATCCCAGTATGGAGACAATATACCTACTGAGAACTGGCTTAAGGTTTCTACAAATGTGGTCATTGTGGCATGTGCAAATGGGCACACGTTGGAAAATGTAACTTTGAAAGTAGTACAAAGGAGAAATTCCACATACTCTAACATTACTTGTGACTCTAACTATGTTGTATATGTCATAGAATGTAATTGTAGCCAAATATATGTGTAAAGTACAATTAGAGCCCTAAGACTGAGGATTAGTGAACACTATAGAGCTCTGAGACAAAAGGATGAACGACGTCCAAGAGTCATACACATGAAGAAATGCCCAACGCAAGGACAGCATAAGAATGTTAAATTTTTTGGTATTGAACAAGTGAAAAAAAGAAAACGAGGGACAATAGGGAATTATTTCTAAGAAGAAAAGAATGTATTTGGATTTTGCAATTGACAGCAGTAGAAGATGGTTTGAATACTGATCATGAATTAGAATTCTTCTTAGGAGAATGAAACTCTAGACATATAGAGGATTACACAACCAGATTATTGTATATTAATTAGATCTCTGATTTAGCAGGGGTCCTTGCAATCAACTGTGACTAGGTATATGATTGTCAATTTTGACCACTTTCCATGTATGTGTATTATTGTAAATTTTCATTATTTTTTGTGTGTGCTTAAAAAGATACTTCTTCCCAGACTACCATATTCTCCTTCTTTTATAATTTATGTATATACCCTCTTTTTTATCACTTCTTCCCGCTTTGGTTGGCCCGGCTTACAGGAGAATAGCACTCATCAGTGACTCTGGGTGTTTGTCTACACTCAGTTTGTTGCAACTGAACGATTAACAACATCTTATCATGGTCAATACTTTGGCCTTAGTCTCTATAATTTTTAGATAGCTGGAATAATTCCAAATAAGATTGGCTTTTGAATCACCTTAGTTATCGGACATTTGTAATGCAAGTCTGGTTTGATTTTACACATTTCAACATGGCGGCTGCCATGAGCTCTGTTAGCCATGATTCTGTGTAAATATCCTAAAATACTGATCAATGACGGCGCTAAGGTTATACAATTTACGAGCGCACTGACTTAGCAATGGATTTTGGAGACACTAACTGTAGGGTTATTATTTATAATTTTTATTGAGCTGGAGAAACTCTAAATGAGATTGGTTTTTTAATTGCCTTGGTTTTTTGACACTAGTAATGCAAGTTTGGGCGGAGTTTACACATTTCAACTTGGAGGCCTCTGTAAGCACTGTTTATCACGATTGTCCCTTTTCTGTGTTGATATCATTAAAAACTGATCAATTAAGGCACCCGCATCACATGATTTACAAGCGGACTTGCTTAATAATGAACTTCTGGAAATATTTATCTTTGATACACTGGATACTACCGGAACCAAACAGGATTGGATATTTGTTGCATTTTAATTTGGAATTTGTAAATATGGGTCTTATAGTTACTACTGGAACTTTATGATACAGTATAGTTGGTCTTAACAGGAGGAATCTCAGAAATATCTGAGTTATATGAGTAGCCCTGATGAAGTCTTAGCGATTATTCCGCTTGTCGAAACACATGTTGGCTGGAACTGTGACTGTATTTATGGAATATCAGAAGAGAGCTCCTCAAGCATAATATAAATCAAGAATGAACTGAAAATTTTTAGAGGATTACATTGACTTCACATTATTTTGGGCGTGTGCCTTGGATTTATAATCATTATTGTCAATCCTTGGATTGGTTTTGTTGGGGAATTTGGTGGATCTCCAGGAGCACCGTATGTGTATATTTGTGAGTAAAGTGTGAATCTGAGAGTGCCATTTCCTATTGAAAACACCCTTTTCATTTGTTTCTGAGTTTCACTTACCTGTTTTATTGCCTCGTACTTCCAAAAGACCTCACTGAGAGCCTGCAGTTTCTAAAGCTGTACGCTCAAAACATAACCCTTCAAAAAGAAGTCATGGTAATTTTGCAGCTCAATTATTTGTGGGCAGGGCTGACTGAAGCAAAATGAAGTGTACCTCCTACCAGCCATCCTTTCTTCTTCTGGACGATGAAGCCAAAGCTTTGGAAAAAATCATAACAAATGCCTTTCTTCAATTGAGGGCAATGGTGGGTGACAACTTAATGCTGTTACACCTTCTGATGAATTCCCAGCTTTCGTCACATTGCTGCTAATTCTTTGCCAGTAGTACAAAAACAATTGGTGCGACGTGAGGAGTATAATGGGGATATTTAAAAAAAAAAATACGTGCTGGAGTAAGAAAACAGTGGCAAAGGAAGAGGAGGTGACTTGTCACCATAGGGACAAAAATAAGAATGCTGTTGTTTCCAGAATGCATCATACCATCATTGCTGTAGGGATTCCAAAGGGCTGCCTTGCCTGGTGCAAGGGTTCATATGGCGAAACCTTGAACTTTAAATGTAGGCATTGACAAAGCCTACAGGTCTCGTCTTTGTGACCTGTTGGTTTAGCCAGTGAGAACTTATTTATGTTTCATCATATGCCAGTACAGGCAAAACAAACATTTAAAGCCATCCCAACTTTATCATTTTAACCTTTCCCATGTTTTCGATAAAACATTTCTTAAACATTCCTCTTTTTGTTAAACTATTACAGAGGAAAAATTATTAAAACCATGCTATTTTCTAATATTATCTAATATAATCATACTGTTTTGACTTGATTTTTTTGCTGTGCATTCTCCCCTTAGTTACCAGTTCTCTGCTGCTCAGCCAGTATGTGTGTGAGGTCATGGAATGTTGATGAGTGCATGGTTGGTGTGAATGGTCAGTTAGTGAGAGCGGGCTGTGCAGCAAAGATGCTGCTCCTGTTGGGGTGTTACCTGTAACTAAGTGTTCAGATATATTCAGCAACAGGACTCAAGGTAGGTTCTTTTTTCTTTATTGCAGCTACATACAAGATGCACCTCCGACTTCACTCTTCCCCTCGCCGAAGTTGCATTCAGAATTCCCTGCCTCATCACATTCCATGCTCACAACACTCTTATCTTGTGCTGTGTTGAAATCATGGAATGTAATCATTCTAACACGTCCCCCTTTCATCAAATTAACCAAAACAAATAATAAATTTAATGGATTTAGATGTTATTACAAGAATGCTTGTTTACATATATTCCCTCAAAATGTGTTGCATCTATTTTTACTTATTGACAGAAAGGGCCATGTGTATGAACACATTATCCCATTGATACAAAATGGGTAAATCCGTTCGAGTTATCTGGCCCAAAATACTCTAAAACAGTTTAAGCGTGCTGCTCAGATATCATTTACAAAATCTTCAAATCTATTTGGTTTGGTGATAGTTCTTCCAAACCTTCCTGTTTTGGTGGAACCTTCATCAACCCTAGTCTTATTATTTTTATTTAGAATGATTGTTGGACTGTCCGTTTCTTTTATTCTGCTGGAGACATTATCCTCACAACTTCCTTCTGTGTGTTGGTAATTATCAAAATCTCCCTTCTCATCATCGTCCATCGAATCATATTTACAAACCTCTTCATCAATCTGTTCAGACATTCCACACTTTGCAATTCTACTTATAGGCCACACTTTCCCATCACTCAGTTCAACTGAGTTGCAGAACATTTTTGCAGTGGCTTGGAAAATCTGCTTTCACCTTTTGCACCATGTTGACTTTTTTACTTTAAACCAATCCCCACATTTCAATTTGAGTTATTTAGTACCAAACTTCCCATCACACCATGTTTTGTATGCCTGCTCAGGGGTGGGGAATTTAATAAAATATCTACTTGTTCACGGGACAGGTTGCTTCTTAATAAAACCTACTTGTCCTGTAAACAAAACCTACTTGTCCCTTTGTGTCATGTAGTGTGGCGACAAATTATGGCAGCAATCTCATTATGTAAGAGCTCTGAAAATAGCCTCTCTGATTATGTCAGGGCTACTACTATAGTAGGGCTTGAATACTTGCAATATCAAAGCCCTCCTATATATAATTTCTTCATTTTTCCTCCTTTCTGCAGCGCTACATGCTGGGGCTGGAGGAAGCAGCAAGCAATAGTTCGAGGGTTGGAATGCCTTTGAGTCTGAAAAGCTACTAAATTGCATGTTTTAAGGATTTTCACCAGCTTTTCTATAATCTTTTCCCATTATGGAAAAGGTTGGAAATTTACTCCTGACAATGGCAGAAGTAGAAGTTCTTCCAGGGTTGGGAAAAAAGTAGTTGGAGGGAAATTGAACTTGTAAACGCTCAACAGATTTTCACAAGAGCAAATCTCACTCTAAAATACAGTTCACAAATATTTTCTAGGAATATGATTTCCTGGTCTACTTCTGTAAGTTCTTGTGAATTCATGAAAGCCACTAATTCAAAGACATATACCATGGGTGCACTTTTGTGACTTTCTTTGAGATTTGAGTCCGTAATTAGGTCCGGCATTAACAAAGACATTTTGTTTTAATTAAACTTCCATTTCCCCATCTGTCTGCTGGCTTTACTGTGAGTGATCACATTCTGCTCTTCCACAAGGAGCATATTGGCACACAAAGTAGTTTTGTTCAGTGGCAGGAACTACTGTAGCAATCAGTGGCATAATCAAACCGGAGTGGTGCCCCCCTCCAGACTCACTTAGGGCAGATGCTGTGCTGAGGGGGCCCTCTCGGAGAGGGGCTGCGGGGCCTTTGTTATGCCACTGATGGTAATGTGTGCTTTTTGAGACCAAAAACAATTTGTCTTTTTGCCAGTGTTTGTTACAATGGCGAGGGCCTGGCAGCTCCTACAACAATAAAGTGTTACAAAAGCCATGTCAAAGCAAGACGCACATTGATGAAATCTAAAGACTCACAAAAAATGTTGGATCGGTTGGCTTTGCCAGTGCTTGTTTATTTTCATGCTTCCCATAACCTTTTTTGAAAATGGTTACACAGATTTTGCATTAGGAATACGTTTTGAAAATACTAGTATGCATCAACACATATTACTAAATGACGCTTCAAAGAAATAGCACCTAAAATTTCATAGTAGCAAAACGTTTTTTTCTTACCTGCATTTTTTTCTGCACAATTTATTTTGAAAGCAAAGAATCATCACTCTTGCTTACAAGCTTATGCAAACATTTGCATCTAATCAAAGAACATTCGGGGAGCATTATACTTAGTCTCATTTTGTTAAACTTTTCAAAGGTGTGTACATTTTTTTTTTTACTGGAGCCACTGTCAGTAGAGCAGTATGACCTTAAGAGGTTTATTTGCAGCACTCACCCTAATAATGAAGGCTTTTCATTAATGAACCATAATTACAAGTTCGAACAGCATTAACATAATGACACACATATTACTTCAACTGCAGACAGCTCCCTTCTCTGTAAACTGGCAGCCAAAGGGCTTTTGCTGCAGGGGGTCGGACCAACTTGTCCCAAGGACAAAATAAACAAGAAAATGTGTTGCCCTGACCCCAAACAATATGTCCCGGGCGTCGGGCGATAGGAATTCCACATCCCTGCTGCTGTGCTTCTAAAATTCTTAGTCTAACCTGCCTAAATCTTTGCTTATGGCTTCACAACCTCTCCTCAATGAAAACTGACTTTTTCCAGTTATGCTACTAGTGGTAATTCTGTGTGCTTATATGCTCATATCAATTTCAATAACTCATTCTCCCATTTTAGCTTGCTACTTTTGGCCAACTGAACAGTTCCTTTGACAACTAGTAAATCATTAAACCAGACCATTTCCCTCTGGGTGATATACTTAAGTGGTCCTCTTAGTAACTCCATTTCTCTTGATAAATTCCTTGAACTTTTCTGAACAAAACTGTAGTCCATTGTCAGTTATAATGTATTCTGGTAACTCTTCCCTCAATCCAAAAAATGTGATAACCTCTTCACAATCAGCTTTACGGACAATCTTGATGTCTGACCATTCGGAGAAATGGTCCACAAGCACTAAAATGTACTTATATTCACCATCAGCGGACTCAGTAAGACCTACAATGTCTAGACCAATCCTATCCCATGATATGTTAGGACACTCTAAGGAACTAAAAGGAGGTTTGAACGTTTTAAGGCATTTGCCAGGATTATTGCACTCCACACATTCTCGGATCAATACTTCAATTTGTCTATCTATATCAGGCCACCAATATTCACATTTAATCCTTTGTTTTGTTTTTTGACACTCCAAGGTGACACTCCTGGCACAACCTGAGAATTGTTTTCCTAAGTTTTACTGGTGGTATAACCTTGACACCTCTCACCAATATGTCATCTTCTACACTTCATTAATTTCTCGCCTCCCAGTGTATTTGTTAATCTCCAAGTAGCTTTCTCTTGTTTGGCCAAACTTCACAAAGATATTTTATTATAATCTTCAAAGTGTTGTCATTACCATAATTTTGTGTTAAGACTAGACCTTTATTACTAACATCAGTCGGAACTATGCTTTTACATTTGAGATCAAAGCCCTTGAGGAATAGTGATTTGCATAGTCTATTCTTCAAATTAATAAATGCCTTTTCACAATTCTCTGACCACACAAACTTGCCTTTGTTCTTGAGTAATTGACGTATGGGGTACGTTTTCTCAGAAAAATTCCTTATAAATTTGGAATACAATTCTTTTAAACCCAATAAAAAATGGGGGCTTTTTTAATCGCTTCAATTAGTTCTATCTTGGGTTTCATACATTTTTTACTTATGTTGTGTCCTAAATATACTACTTCCTCCTGTGAAAATGTACATTTGCTAAACTCAACTGTTAACCCCTTACTTTTAAGAACATCTAGTACTCGTTTCAATCTGTCATCATGTTCTGTTTTATCTTTTCCAACCACCAGGTTATCATCCTGAAAAAAACATAACCCCATTGATATCTTAGAAGATATTGCTCATAACTCTTTGAAACAGTGCAGTAGCTGATGCCAAACCAAATGGGACTCTGATAAACTGGAAAATCCAAAAGGTGTTATGAATATGGTCCATTTTTTGCTGTCCTGGTGTAACAGAACCTCATGGTATGCTGATTTAAGGTCTAATGTTAAAAACCAGTGTGCGTCTTTGGTGGCAGCAAGCATCTCATTTATTCTAGGTAACAGATATTGATCTATTCAAGTATTTTTATTAAGTTCCCTGAGATCCACACATAACTTGAGTTTGCCACTAGATCTTCTTCCTACCACCAATGGTGATACACATTCTGCAGATTCTGCCTGTTCAGTTATACCCTCTTTGACCATTTATTCAAATTCTTCTTGTATGCAAAAGAGAATGTGTCTCACTTTGTACACACTTGGGACCGCATATTCTTTCAGTTTCATTTCATGCTTAAAATCATTTAGTAAACCAACCTTCCCCGAAAACACCCCAGGAAATGAATCTAACTATTTGTTACCCCCATGTCCATTATTAACTGAGGGCACCTTTCTAGATACATACAATTTACACATCTCCCTCCTTTCTTTGAATCAAAATGCCACATCGTAATAACCTAAGAATTCAAAACTATCACTAGTGTAACTTTTAGCAATAACATCCACTTTAGTAAAATACGTGCCCACTTTTTCTTCAAATTGCTCTTTCTAGATTTATTCACTCACTATTGAATAAGGTGATCCGAATTCACCATAACATTAATATTTACCCCATCCATGCCTACTTCACACATATATTTTTTCTTTTTTACTTGGTTGATACCAAGAATGTCGTAATCAATGCAGAATACATAGTTGACATCAACATAATTGGAATCTTGTGAATTTGTAGCACCCTCTTCTCTCACACACTTCTCGGAGGATTATGTGTCCTAACCAGGTCTGTGCATTCAGTTCCAAGAAGCATGGTGTTGTATCCGACATAAATGAGGTCAAACAGGTGGGTGTGTTTTCCACGTTTATTTCCAAAGTCACAGGAACCACCTCCAGTATTCGTCCCCGGCACCACTCCAACCGCCTTCCTTCACCTCGCCGCACCTCCCGCATCACAGCCCTCGAGCCCCCATCCAGCCCTCTACATTCCACCCGACCCGCGAGCCCTCTACATTTCACCCGACTCGTGAGCCAACACAACATACCATCTCTTTTTTTCCTTTTTTTTTTCTTTTTTTTTTAAAACAAAATCAAACTATAACTATCAAAAACGAGTAAAACTAGTAAATAACAAACACAAATCTAATAATAACAATAGAGGATGAAGATAAAAAATAATATATATATATGCTATAGATCAGCTCTTAATTTCCATGGCACAAACTTTTGACGGGAAGATCTGCGTGGAAAATTATCCTCATGCTGTAAAGCTGACTTCTGAGTATTCACATTACGTAAGTTTTGAACTTGTAAGGAAGAACTCCTATTTGCACACCTGTCAATGTCATTACAAGGATTCAAGACAGGCTCATCAGGTGACTTCACCACTCTGGAAAGATTCCACCAACGACCATCTTCAACCATAATTGCACTTCCACAAACTTTCTTTACCCTGACAGGCTTCCCAAAACAATCATCACCCTTTCTTACAGACACACATTTTTTTATACGTACCACATCTCCAGGGAATACCTTGCACAACTTAGTGGCTTTGATCAAATCATATCTCCTCTTCATACGTTCTTGACCAGACTTCACCTTTTCCCATTCCAACCCCTTTTTACTATCACACAATCCCCTGGTCTTCAACGAACTCTTCAACCAAGAGGGAAAGAGAACGGTGGTTGGTTTACGCCCTTTTAAGGCTTCAAAAGGTGACACGTTAGTTAATGAATGAGGTGTGGAACGATAAACCCACAACATGGTGCTTACCGCTTCAAAGACGTCGTAATTATTGTGTCTAGCCCACTTTATACAGTCACCAACCACCCGATTCATCCTTTCAACTAAACCATTTGTCTGTGGGTGAAATAATGAACTCTTCAAGTGCTTAATACCAGACTGCTTTAAAAACTTCTCCATTTCCGCATTAACAAATTGCACACCATTGTCAGAAATAATGATTTCCGGAAAACCTTCTCGCAAAAAGACTTCCTTTAGAAAATTCACAGCATTAAACGCTGAAGGAACTGGATAAAAACGAACCTCAGGCCATCTACTATGATAATCCATAAGAACAAACGCATATCGTAAGTTGTGAGGAAGAAAATTAAATGGGCCAATCATGTCAATCCCCAGCTTAGACCATGGTCTTTGATGAATTTCAATAGGATGTAACGGCGGAGTAGATACTTTTAACCCCTTTTCAGCCGAATTGCAAACAAGACACCCCTTGACAAGCAAATCGACCTCTTTGTCCATAGATGGCCACCAATAATTCTCCCTTAACCTCCTTTTAGTCATAGTCACTCCAAAATGTCCTTCATGCGCTATACTAATCAAACCTGAACGTAAATCGTGTGGGGGAATGCACCTTTCGCCCCTCAACAATATATGATCTTCTATAGAGATCTCATTTGCAACTTTACAAAATTGCTTCCACAGAAGCAATAAAACAATCCTCTCTATCGTCCTCAGCATCAACACTCTCCACTTCTCCCACAGGTAACCTAGAAAGAAAATCTGCTCTTACATTGAGCTTCCCCGGTAAAAATTTTACCTCCATATTGTACTGCAACAACTTAGTGGTAAGGCGTGCAATGCGTGGGGTAGTGTAATTGTTTTTTTCCCCACCGAGAATGTATAATAAAGGTTTATGATCTGTCACTATAACAAACCTCCTGCCCCAAATGTAGCTCCTAAACTTCTCACTTGCCCAGACACAAGCCAACAATTCTTTTTCTATTACTGAATAATTTACTTCAGCCTCCCTCAACACTCTAGACGCATAGCTGATGGTGACTTCACCATGTTCCGTGTCCTGGACCAGAACTGCCCCTAAACCATATTTGCTGGCATCAACCATAATTTTACACGTTAACGCAGGATCATATGAGTGTAAAGCTTTAGCATCAGTCATTTCAGCTTTTACCAACTCAAATGTATCCTGACAATCCTTGTCCCACTTAAATTCAACACTTTTTTTCAACATATTTGACAAACACTTCATCTTGGAGGCATAGTTCGGAATAAACCTAGCATAAAATTCACATAAACCTACAAATGATCGTAATTCATCTTTGTTCTTAGGGGGAAGACATCGACGAACAGCATCCACTAACCCTGGTCTCGGTTTAACACCCTCCGACGAAACAACATGTCCCAAAAATTCAATCTCTTTCCTCCAAAATTCACATTTCTCCTCCTTAACCACAACCCCACAATCTTCAAAAATCTGTAATACCATCTTGAGCACTGTATTGTGAGCCATTAACTGTTTGGCAAAAATCAACACATCATCCTGAAAGACCACTACCCCTACGACATCTTTCAACAGAAATGACATGATGCGTTGGAAGACTGAAGCAGCTGAAGCAAGGCCGAAAGGCATTCTACGAAACTGAAAAGTACCAAACGGGGTGTTAAACGCTGTTAAATGCCTAGAGTTTTCGTCAAGAACAACCTGGTGATAAGCTGAAGCTAAGTCAATTTTTGAAAACCAGACTGCGCCACTAAGTTTTTCAAGTAGATCACAAATTCTGGGTAAAGGAAAAGAATCTACCCAAATCTCTTTATTGAGACTTCTTAAGTCAATACATAAACGGATCTCACCATTGCGTTTGCGAGCAACCACAATGGGAGACAACCATAAACTAGATTCAACTGGTTCAATCACCCCTGAAGATTGCAACTTCTCCAATTCTGATTTAAGGTCTTCCCTCAAACTAAATGGAATTGCTCTTAACTTGTGTTTTATCGGGATAGCATTATCTTTAACTTTGATACAATGCCTAAAACCTTTGATACATCCTAAATTTTTCCCAAAAACCCTAGGGAACATTGAATGAAGAGTAGACAAGTTCATGTCATCACAGTCTCTAACCACCATTACCTGTTCAGTGGTACCTGGTCTCAATACCATCCCAAATAGACCTTGGTGGAACCAGCCTAAAATATTAAGACCTTTGACAGCTACATACACCTTACCACGGATCTTGCGCCCCTTGAATTCCAACACATCCTCAATGAAACCCTCCAATTCAATCCTCCTTCCTTCATAGGAAACAGGAGCTCTATCAGGTGGAAACAATTTTCTATGACCCCACGTACTCTTGAACAAGTCTAAAGTTATCATTGTAATGCGTGCCCCAGAATCTACAAGTAAATGAAGTGATTTACTCCCCACACAAATATCTACATACGGGTCGACACACTTCTCAAATTCATTCACTGGCAGTTGCTCATCTGTGACAACCACAATCATGTCACGGAATTCACTTTCCAAACATTGATTGGACCCTTCACAGATATCAGACACACTGCTGATATTAACATTCTTGTCACTCTTGACACTCTGACACACTCTAGCAAAGTGGCCCGTACGGCCACACTTGTGACAAATTACATTCTTCGCAGGACACCCTTTCGAGTCTTTCAAATGTGGAACATTCCCACATCTAAAACAAATATTAGTGCGTTTGAAAAACTGATTATTGTTCGTCTTGAATTCTTTCCGTGAAGAGACAACACTGACACAAACTTTCTCATCTTCCTTGCGTTGATACGACAGTTCTTTAAGAGAAATTTGAGCAAGTTCAATGCTTTTAGCTTGCTTGATAACCTCCTCAAGTGAAGGATCACCCATCGTAAGTAGTCTTTGTTGAATATGTCTATCATAGCAATTTCCAATGAGTTGATCCCTAACTAATTGGTCACGAAAAGCACCAAATTGGCACTGTGCGCACAATTTACGAAGTGCACTAACAAAATCGTCTACCGATTCATTTTGTAGCTGGATTCTCTTGAAAAATTTGTGGCGCAAAACAACAAGACTGGGTTGTTTATCAAATCTCACAATCAGCTTCTTCACTGTTTCCTGATATTCATCCAACTCTTCATTATCAGTCATTTCAATTTCAGGAAGATGTTTCAACGTCTCACGGCCTTCAAATCCCAGTGAATGTAACAACAAAAACTTTTTCCTTTCTGGTCTATATCGTGATGCCCCAATGGCCCCCAAATAAGTCTCAAAAGCATCAAACCATTGAGACCAGGCCACTGGTGGTTCCCCAGGTGTTTCAAGAAAAGGAGGAGGAGCCGAGACAGATTGCATAATTACAGCGTATAATTAGACAATCTGGTGGTAGAAATGAAATATTAATGTAAACCACATACACAGAAACATCTGATGTAACTCTGAAGAGTGTACTTATGCTGTGGTTCTGACAAAAACAAATAAACAACCTCCTCTTTGGCAATGGACAAACAAACGGTCCGTTTTCTGAAGCAAGTTCGCCTTATATTCCCTTTTTTTTTTTTTTATATAAAACTTCCAAAGCATCCTGTAAATGAAACGTCCTGGAGTGCTCTGTTACTCAAATACGCCTTGTCAGAGAGCGCGTGTAAACAAGCGAAGTAAGAATGCGCTCGCGGCCGGGGACCAAATTTAAACCAATATTTAATGTCATACACGCGACTTATTGCGTGTTTATTTCAACTTTAGAGCACCAGAAACTCTTCCTGACTCTTTCCAGCGAAGACAAAGATCTCACTCACCCCGGAGATCCGTTGGCAGTGCAGCGTCCGTCTTTCAAAATATGAACTGAGCGTAGATTCGGAGATGGTTCCACAAAATCCTCGTCGCCAAAATTATGTTGTATCCGACATAAATGAGGTCAAACAGGTGGGTGTGTTTTCCACGTTTATTTCCAAAGTCACAGGAACCACCTCCAGTATTCGTCCCCGGCACCACTCCAACCGCCTTCCTTCACCTCGCCGCACCTCCCGCATCACAGCCCTCGAGCCCCCATCCAGCCCTCTACATTCCACCCGACCCGCGAGCCCTCTACATTTCACCCGACTCGTGAGCCAACACAACACATGGAATGCACCTTCGCAGAAGGGATTTGGATCATAGGTCCTGTGTAGGTTGGTGCATTAATCACAGTTGAAATTGAGATGTTAGGTCCCATATTAATAGGCCCATTACTATCGACAGTGGGTGCCCCCTTACTCCATATGTCTCGCAATTCTCTTGGTGGCTTTGTTTTCCAGACAAGTTTGCACACTCACTCCCAGTGGGTCTCATCTTATTTTGCCCAGTACTCATATTAGAAATTAGAAGGTGCCCCCTGGACCGATATACCTCTCTCCGGCTGGGAGCTCTTAAAAACAATGGACAAACCACTTCTGAGTGGATTACGCATCTCAAATGATAATAGCCATTTTTTCTAACTTGGGAGAAGCGAGCATTAGCTCTATGATATCTCAGCACCCTGGTTTCTCTGGATAGCGCTTGACAGAAATTATATCTGAATATACAATAGATCGACATTGCCTAACCCGTTTTATCCAATGGATAACCTTGTTCTTTAGTGAGAAGCTATCTTCTCGTATGGTGGAGAATGCTACAGGTACTTTGCACATATAAATTAGCCATTGATGTTATTCTTGGCATATGACAGGGCATTAGAAAAATCATATGCCAAGCTGTCACAGGGGTGGGTCCTAAGTAATGAACTCTTTTGTACATTAACACCCTGGTTATTAGAACTAGCCAAGGGTACTCTTGTCCTAGCATCATGCCTAAAGGAGTCCTTACTCACCATATTTCTCTGGTATGTACAAATGGGCAGCGTGGAATTCAAGCCTTCACCATAGGTACCTTCACTATTCCTCTTCCCTTTGGTATATTGAAGGATATTGAGTATCTCCATCAACATTTGTTTTAACATCTTTACCTCCTCTTTTAGACTGGAAATGGTGGTAACCACTTCCTTCTGTGGGAAAGCTCCCACGGGCTCAAAGGTGGGTATTTCAGTGTTCGGATCAAGGTTACTGGATCCTAACAGTTGATCCAGAGCCCCCAATGACAAAAAACAATTTGAGCAAGGGATTTCATGAATAATTGTGGTGCACATTGTGGCGTTCTCGACATTTGTGGGTAGGGAATTAATATTCAAAGTTTCTGAATTAGGATCATCGTGTTCTCCTTGAGTTGACAAGACTTCCGTAGAATCTGTCTTGCGATATGAATCACCCTTGATAGACATTTTTGGATTAAAAAAAGGAGAAAGAGAGCCGATATTCAATCCCTTGGAGGATCGCTTTCTCTTCCTCTTCAACAAAGACTCAACTTCTTCCATCAGTGAATCAATATTGTTAGTGATGCAGGTTACAGGAAGTTTTATGTAGTTGGGGCACTTTAGATGAAACTGCACCCACCTCATGGCTCCCCTTTGCCTTGCATTTCCCCATCCTCAAACTTTAAACAAGGACAACGAAAGTCTAATCCCTAATCCCAAGAGAGCCCGGCCTCTTTCAGTCTCGAACGGGCACTGGCAGGCACGACTCAGGAAAAATGCTGCCCTTAAAGCACTTTGAAGAGATGCTGAACCGGCCTCCAGCGCCGCCCACTGGAATTAGGGCTCCTTAGGCAGCGAATTCCGTCCAGTTATTGCAGCTCATGAGGTGAGAGGAGGGGCTTGAAAAATGAAAAAACAAAAATAAGAAGGGTGTCCCTGCCCTGTCTCTTCCTGGCACGTACGCATCCTGCACCGTGGTAGAGAGGTGGCACTGAAGCGCATAGGGTCAGGCTCCTCCCCCTGCAACCGTGCCTCCTGATGCAAAGCGGAATGGTTCCTGTGCTCCCCTCCAGCAGCAGCACAAGCAGCGCGTCCCGTGGCGCGTTAGAGAGGTGGCGCTTTGAAGCACATTGGGTCAGGCTCCTCCCCCTGTGACCGCGTCCCCTGGCACAAATCGGGATGGTTCCTGGGCTCCCCTCCAGCAGCAGCACAAGCACCACATCCTGAGCCATGGTAGAGAGGTGGCCCTTTGAAGCGTGTATCGTCAGGCTCCTCCCCCTGCGACTGCGCCTCCTGGCGTAAAGCAGGATGGTTCCTGGACTCCACTCCAGTGGCAGCACAAGCAGCGCATCTCACACACTTAACAATGCTTTTCTTAAATCCCACACTTTTACTACATTCTCTAGCATAATGTACTATAGTCACACACATAGAACATTTTTGGTTTGTGGCTAGCCATTTTTTATAAAATGCCAAATGCTCCGTGCTTCCATATCAATCACATTTCCTTGTACTCACACATCCATCAAATTCATAGGTTTGTTCTCAGATGTATCTCTGGGGTTTCCACTTTTTTTGTTGTTATTTTTTACATTTTGTTGAGTTACGCGCTGAACTAACTCCTCGGGGGGCTGCGATGATACAGGGTAGACTCGAAAGAGTTTATTACCCACACCATCAGGCCAGGTACCTGCGTTATCACACAGGTGTTAATTAACACTTATCCCGCAGCAAACAATACCATACAGAATGTCAGTAATTCTCCATTTGTCCACTTCCTGGTCCATCGTTGTTCTGTACCATGATGGAGCTGCACTGTCTTCGTCACCACTTCTGTTAAGCTCTATTCAGCCACAGGATTCAAGGTAGGTTATTTTTTCTTTATTGCAGCTCCATATACAGTACATATCCAACTACGCTCAACCCTTGCAGCTAACTGTCCCATTCAGAATTCCCTTCCTCATCACATTCCATGTTCATAACTCGCGCTGTATTGAATTAATTGAATGTAATCATTCTAAAGCACATTTCAACGCTAATCTGAATAAACCTAAATCATATAAACTACAAAAGATCGATCTTTATTTACAATACTGATGACGACTAGAGACAGAATCTATGCATGGGAGGAAATTGAAGAGAAACTGAACCTACAGAAGAAACTAAAAGGAAGATTAAGAGAAAAGGAAATTAAGCCTGAAGTGAAGAAAAACGCCTTGGAAGCCCCACCAGTGTTTTTCTCATCTGACAGCCTGCAGTTAACGTAAGTCTTGGGCATTTGACTGGCTTAATTTTAAAAGTGTATGCTGATTTGTTGTTTTTCGTATCAACATGATTGGAGTTGGTATATACCGCATTTCATCGTTCTAGCAAGACATGCCAGTGGGGTGTGAACCGACAGTACAGATTAACAGAGAATGCAGCATTTCTAATGTGAAGTTAACCAACATCAGCCACTTAAGTAACTAAAGTGCAGCGTTATTGGCATAAGCTGTTAGTATGAACCAGCAATGAACCAGCATGGAGCCAGCATTTGATAAAACATCACAGCGATGGTGTGTTTTGGGAAGATTTAACCCCATCACAGTGAGAGCTTATGCTGTTGTGCGGGGGTTATTTTTCAGGAAATGCACTTAACTTGCACGTGTAATTAAGCTGCGTGCTATTCAATTAAGTAGGACTTGCCTAACGCTCGTTGAGGTGCAAGCTGCATGCAACGACCGCTGTGTGTGAGGGCAGCTTCTCCTTAGGGCATAGTCGCACTACAGAGTGTGCGGTAAAGGTCATGCAGCATCTGGGAGCATTCGCCTGTTGAAACCGGTGTCAAACGACGCACACCATGTTGGCAAGATAAGATTAATTTGCACTGGAAAACAACGTGACACATCTGCGGCCGTCTTCCTCAATTGGGATGTTTTCGGTGTGCTTCTATGGCCTATAAGGTGTACATTTAATACTATAGAGAAGGACCTGTCATCAGTTCATCAAGGTTTGCTGCAGAAGCTACTGTCTACTCACTGTGTCATGAGAAAGGAGTTCGCAGTGATGGGCACACCTTGGGACTTTGGCCCTCATTACAACCCTGGCGGTCGGTCTTAAAGCGGCAGTAATACCGCCAACAGGCCAGCGGCAAAACATTTAATCACTACCATGGCGGAAACCACCCACACAGACAGCCACTATAACACTCAGACCACCACGGCGGTAGAAACAAACACTGCGGCGGTAGCCGCCAACAGACAGGCGGAAGACAAAGTACCGCCCACTGTATTTCAACACACTTATCCGCCACTTTTTTCTGGGGCGGAACCAACGCTATCAAAAGCACAGCAGAAACAGTACACAGAAGGGAAAACACTCACCTCTCGACACACAACGACGAACCAGGACGCCATGGAGCCCGAACTACAGGTGTTACCAATGCTGCTCTTCCTCCTGCTCTATCAGGAGCAGGACAGATGCCGTCAACTACCACGGTGAGTACTGCACCTACAACACGGGGGAAGAGAGTGACACACACGCAACACGCAATACCCCCACCCACACCCACACCCACAACAACATACACACATATACATGCAGCAACATTACATATAGACCCCCATCACCCCCTGGAAGAATGCAAGGACAAAAGGAAATTATTGTAACCAGTGGAATCATGAAAAATCTGATAGTCAAAAATCAAAATTCAGTATATACAAATATGTACACCAACTACACAAGTCCGGATAGTGTACCAATCATTGTCCGTGGACCACTGGTCCCAAAATGCATGGGCGAAGCCCACACAAAAGACCTGACTGGAAACGGAGAGAACACTGCTGGGGCATCAGACCAAAAATATACAGGCACCTCAGTGGGGGCATCTCAGCCAGATGAATGCACAACGCCACTGCTGCACGAGGGGGCTCCATGCCCATTGCTTTATCCTGGAGAGTGCAAAGCCACAGTCTCTCAAGTCTCTCCAGTGGGTGGTTTGCCCACTGCTTTATCCTGTGGAGTGCAAAGCCACAGTCTCTCAAGTGGATAACAGTCTCCACTGGTTCTCGAGGGGGCCTGGTGCCCAGAGTGCTTCATCCTGCCAAGGACTGAGGTAGTGGATGTATCTCTCCACTGGTTCTGAAGGGGGCTTTGTGCCCAGAGTGCTTCATCCTGCCAAGGACTGAGGTAGTGGATGTATCTCTCCACTGGTTCTGAAGGGGGCATGGTGCCCTGAGTGCTCCACGTGTAGTGTGGCCGGTACAATTCCCTCACCTGGGTGTGTGTGCCACGAGATTGCCGAGGTACAGGTAGCATGATACACCATGGAGGCAGCGACATACCCCACACTGCTGTGGCTTCACCTTCCACCTGCAGGTGCAAACAGTGATGGAAGTCATGCCTCATGGAAGCTGGCCAGGGTCCAGGAATTCTCCTCCACGCTCAGACGACTGACCACTGGGGATGGTAGCCATGTGCGGTGGTGCCACTGTCCGAGCACGTCACGGGGTTGGTGGCGGTGCTTGCGGCGGTGTCTGTGGCGGCGGTGCTAGCAGTGGTGCATGGGTCAGCACCTGCTGAGGGACACAGCAGGGACGTCTCCTGCAGCCTCGTACGGCTGCCCACTGGGGAAGAGTCTTGGGACTTTTGCTGAGGCCGTAGACGTGCCAGTGGCTGTGCAGGTGGCAGTTGTGGTGGCGGGGCAGCTTGCGGTGTTCGCCGCCATACAGGTTGGTGTGGTCGTGGACAAAAGGTGTGACACTGGTACCTCAGTCGGTGCGACCAGGCCCTCTCCTGACCTGCTTTTGTCCCTTCCCCACCTTTGATGGTGCCGCAGTTGTCTTGCCACTATTCCCTTTTGTTTTTGCTGAGCCCTTGGTGGCTGGTAGGTGCGGCTTCTCCCTCCAGGATGTGGGCACCTTTTTCACCTTGGCAGGTGGCGGAATGTCCTTGCCCTCGCTACGTTGCACACTGGCAGCCCTGATGAGTGGCGCACTCGATGACCCCGCAGTTGCTGGCACCACTGTGCCTGGGGATTTGGTGGCTGAGGTGCTGGGCTGGGACCTGGAAAGCCTGGCCCTAGGGGAAGGACTAGGGGGGTGAAGGGAAGAGGTCAAGGGTTGCCAGGAAAAGTTTTTTTGACACACTGGGATGGGAAGATGGAGGGGGTTTGGGAGTGGAGGAAGAGGTAGTGGTTGTAGGAGGTGTACGTCTGCTGAATTTAGGTGAAGGTGCATGGGCCGGAGGCTGTTGTGAGGTGGATGGCTGTTGGGTGGGTGTGTGCCTGCGTTTGTGTACTTTGGGAGGAGGGCTCACAGACACACTGGGAGAGGACACAGGGGATGTGTGAATGGTAGTGGGGGTGGTGAGTGCACATGAGCGGTGTGTGGTGATGGGCGTGCTGGTGATGGAGGTAGTGGCTGAGGATGTAGTGCATGCAGGTGTGAGAGGAGACGAGACAGGGAGGGAGGAGGAGGACGTGGAGGAGGGGGACACAGTGAATGCAGTGGATGTTGCTGTGTCTGCATGGAGATGGTGCTTGTGTGATTGTCTGTGGGATGTGTGGTGCTTATGTTTGCCATGTGCACTCTTGTGTGTTGATGTGTGTGCATGCTGGTCTGATGGTGTGCTTGGGATAGGCTGAGGTACAGGGGATTGAGTCTGGGTGGAGGGAGTTGGAGGGGGGAGGCTGGACACAGGGACAATGGCTGCCATCAGTGCTGAGGCCAGAGCCTGAAATGCTCTCTTTTGGGCCGCCTGCCCAGAATGAATGCCCTCCAGGTATACATTTGTTTGTTGCAAATGCTTCTCAACACCCTGGATGGCATTCAAAATGGTAGATTGCCCAACAGTGAGGGATCTCAGGAGGTCAATAGCCTCCTCACTGAGGGCAGCAGGGCTGACTGGTGCAGGGCCGGAGGTGCCTGGGGCGAAGGAGATGCCCACCCTCCTGGGTGAGCGGGTACAGGACACACGCTGAGGGGCTGCTGGGAGGGTGGTGCTGGTAGGGAGGGTGGCGACTTACCTTTTGATGCAGTGGGCACAGAGGTGCCCGCCACCGCAAGGGTGCTCCCATCAGAGGAGGAGTCGCTGTCACTGGTGTCTGCTCCTGTCCCCGCCGTGGAGCTCCCCTCGCCCTCTGTCCCACTGGTGGCTTCAGACTCTGTTGCTTCACCCTCCAGGGCTAAGTGGGTTGCAGCTCCCTCCTCTCCTGCTCCGGTGCCACTGCTCCTCTGCCTGATGCTGCTATTGCACACAAGAACAGGGAGACTACAAAATGTGGGGGGAAGACAGAAGAAAAACATGTTCAGTGCATGCAACACTACTACCATTGGCGGACACAACACACAGGGAGCAGCCCTCAGCACTACGCCATGCACTAACAGTTCCTAGAAAATTCACCTGACCATGGGGTACGAGGCCTAAGCCCAATTGCTGCACACCTGGAAGTCACAGGAGCCTGACTAGGTGTAGATGGCTCTTACCACTAGTGGGGTTGGGGTGCCACATAGGCTGCCTCACAAGGGACCTTGCCTACAAAGTTCGCCCTGCCCTAGGGGAACCCACTGCCCACGTCCCCCACCCAGACACCTCGTAATGCGCGCAGAGTCAGCTGAATGAGAGTGTACTCACCCCCTTGTGGCTGCTGTGATGCCCTCAAGTGCCCATCCAACTCCGGATAGGCCACCGCCAGGATCGGGGACATCAGGGGGGTCATGGTGCGACAGGCACCCCTTCCACGTTGGGAGGCCATCGCCAGCTGGGCCTCCGCCGTCTTCTTGCTCCAGCGGCGCAGGTCCTCCCATCTTTTATGGCAGTGAGTGCTCCGTCTGTGGTAGACCCTGAGGGTCCAGACGTCGTTGGCGATGGCACGCCAAATACCCTTCTTCTGGTGGGCGCTGACCTAGAGGAATGGTAAATGGGGAAAGGAAATTACTTACTCGTCCGGACCGTCATACTCATTGCCCACCAGTTCCCACCCATGCCCTGAGGCACATACACTCACCATCCGCACATGCAGGCCTCAGCCTCCCCCCCCATGTATCTTCCATCCACACCACTCAAAGCAGGCATAGCCCATGCAGCATGCTCACAGTGTACTCACCTGTTTGTCTGGAGGACCATACAATTGCATGTACTGGGGAGGACCCCATCCACTAGTTTCTCCAAATCCTCTGAAGTGAAGGCAGGGGCCCTTTCCCCAGACACTGTAGCCATTGTCGATTCCAGACACAGGTCACAGCAGCACTTGCAGTGTTGGTCATCTCCTGTTGAAGGTCAGGTATCAAGTGAGTAAACAGACAGAAAATGGCGGTCACGTCCGCGGTGGTGCGTACCGTCACCGCCGGTGTACATCATCATTGGCTTCTTGGACCTATACGGCCAATGTAACCAATGCAGAATTGCGCCGCGGTCATCGACCACCCACCGCGACGGTGTACAACGCCAGCGCAGTTACCTCATATCCCCTTGTCCCACCTTACAGGTCAGGCAGCCGCCATTTCTGGGAGCCACATGGATGGATGAAAACTGCGTCACACCTATCTAGGCCGGGAATACAGACAGATACCGGCATATTGCAGATTACTAATGTTTCTGCAAATAACACATTGTGGTACCTCAGTGTTGGATGACTCTCTGCTCGCTGTTCTCCTCCATAGGGCACGTCTGCCGGGCAGGTGATGAGATGGCGGCATCCTCCGGTGTACAGACCCCTGGTGGACCTGTCGACAATGGAAGAGAGACACATCATAATCACATACAGACTTGATCGTGCAACAATCCTGGAACTGTGTGCCCAGTTGGAGCCAGACCTGATGTCAGCTATCCGCCATCCCACAGGGATACCCTAGTGCAGGTCCTGTCTGTACTCCATTGCCTGGCCAGTGGGTCTTTTCAAACAACAGTGGCCACGGCATCAGGGATGTGCCAGCCAATGTTCTCTAACGTGTTGTACAGAGTGTTGTCTGCCCTGCTGAAACACATGCACAGCTACATCGTTTTCCCTCAGGTGGAGGATTTGCCCACAGTGAAAGGTGACTTCTATGCCCTGGGACATATCACCAACATCATTGGTGCCATTGATGGTACACAAGTGGCATTTGTTCTCCCCCCGTAGGAATGAACAGGTGTACAGAAACCGGAAAAGCTACCATTCGATGAATGTGCAGATGGTGTGTTTGCAGACCAGTACATCTCCCATGTGAATGCCAAGTATCCTGACTCTGTGCATAACGCTTACATTTTGAGAAAAGGCAGCATCCCTTATGTGATGGGGCAACTCCTGAGGCATCATGTGTGGCTAATAGGTGAGGCCAAGGTCCCAATACAGTTGACATAGGTGTCTGGGTATGTGGTTGTCTCTAAGGGTTAGTGTGTGTCTAACAGTTGTCCCTCAACATTTGCAGGTGACTCTGGTTACCCCAACCTGTCATGGCTACTGACCCCAGTGAGGAATTCCAGGACAAGGGCAGAGGAACGCTACAATGAGGCACATGGGCGAACTAGGAGGATAATAGAATGCACCTTCGGCCTCCTGAAGGCCAGATTCCGGGGCCTCCATCTGACAGGGGGTTCCCTATACTACTCACCGAAGAAGGTGTGCCAGATAATCGTGGCCTCCTGTATGCTGCACAACCTGGCTTTGCGACACCAGGTGCCTTTTCTGCAGGAGGATGGGCCAGATGGTGGTCTTATGGCAGCTGTGGAGCCTGTGGACGGTGAAGAAGAGGATATCGACAACCGAAACAACATCAGCATGCAATACTTCCAGTGAGACAAAGGTAAGAAGATGTCACTGCTTCCCACATCTCAAACTATTGTTGGAGCTAGCACAAGTCTGTCATTTTTTACTCAGTGTATGGACCCTGACTTGTCACTTTGACTTTCCATTTCACAGATCTGGGTCCCACTTTGTGCCCTCTGCTATGTTACTCCTGGCCTACAGCTGTGTTACATTGCTATGTGAACAAGTAAATTGGCATTGCTATATTCCATAGATATTGCAATTACACATCTGTGAAAGCACAGACTGACTCCAGATTGTTTTGTGATTGAAGTGTGTTTATTCCTGTGCAAATAAGTGGAGGGGCTTGTAAAATGGGCTGGGGTGATGGTGGAGGTATGTCCATGGCAGAATCCAGTCTATTTGTTTCACAGGTGCATTGTCCAAAGGGGCATAGGAAGTGGAGCAATGGCAGTTTAAGGATGGACAGGGTGACATAGTGGGACATAAGGGTGACATTCAGGGGGGTCTTATTTCCTGGCGGGGGTCTTGGCAATGTTCTCTGCATTGTTCCTGGATCTCAGGGACCGTTTGGGGGGTGTTCCTCCATCTGCAGGGGGTGCGGTGCTGGTGGCCTGTTGGTCCTGTGGCGGTGCCTCCTGTCTACTAGCGCCGGCGGAGGTGGAGGGCTGTTCATCGTCCAGGCTAGTGTCAGGGGCCCGTAGGTGTGCCACTGTGTCCCTCCTGGTGTTGAGAAGGTCTGCAAGCACCCCTGCAATGGTGACCAGGGTGGTGTTGATGGACTTCAAGTCCCCCCTGATCCCCAGGTAGTGTTCCTACTGCAGCCGCTGGGTCTCCTGACACTTGACCAGTACCGTGCCCATGGTCTCCTGTGAATGGTGGTAAGCTTCCATGATTTTGGAGAGTACCTCGTGGAGAGTGGGTTCCCTGAGCCTGTCCTCCCCTTGTCGCAGAGCAGTCCTCCCAGCCTCCCTGTTATCCAGTGCCTCTGTCCCCTGAACCGTGTGGCCACTGCCAATGCCCCCAGGTCCCTGATCGTCCTGTGTTAGTGGGGTTGCCTGGGTTCCCTGTAGTGGTGGATACACTGCTGATTGACGTGTCCCGGGGACAGAGGGATGGGCCCGCTGGGTGGGTGCTGTGGTGGTGTTTCCTGAGGGGGGAGGTTTAGTGGTGGTTTGTGGCTGTGTCAGGGGAACCAACTGTCCTGGGGTCCCTGATGGGCTGGGCTGGTCATCTTGATCCAGGCGTGCAGAGCTGCTGTCATCACTGTGGGTCTCTTCTGTGGGGGGACTGGATATGTCTGGCACCTCCTGTCCGGTGACGTTGGCTATGGGTCCTGTTGGGGTGTAAATGCATAGTTATTGTATCAGTGTGTGCCATCTTGTGCAATGGGTGAGTGACCCTCTACTCCTGTGCTTGCATTATTGGCTTGGTCCTTGTGTGATTGGTGATTTTGGGGCATGAGTGAGTCTCTGTACTGGACATGCTTTGGTGATGGGTGTCCATGCATTGGTGTTACGTGCAGGGCTTGGTTTTGGGATGTGTGGGTTGTGTTAGTGGGGTATCTGTGGGTTGTTGGGGTGATGGGTGTGAGGATAACAGTGGCGGTATGTGATGGCATGCAAGTGGGGTGTGGGGGATAAAGTAGTAAAGATATGTCTTACCAGAGTCCAGTCCTCCTGCTACTCCTGCGAAGCCCTCATGATGCATAATTGCCAAGACTTGCTCCTCCCATGTTGTTAGTTGTAGGGGAGGAGGTGGGGGTCCACTGCCAGTCATCTGTACAGCAATCTGGTGTCTGTATACCACGGAACGCACCTTCCCCGTAGGTTGTTCCACCTCTTCCTGATGTCATCCCATGTTCTTGGATGCTGTCCCACTGCGTTAGCCCTGTCGACAATTCAGCGCCATAGCTCCATTCCTTGCAGTGGATGTCTGCTGCACCTCTGATCCTAATAGCTGTGGTTCTATCCGGACGATTTCCTCCACTATGACCCTGAGCTCCTCCTCAGAGAACCTGGGGTGTCTTTGAGGTGCCATGATGTGGTGTGGGTGATGTGTGAGGTGGTGTCTGTTGTGATGTGTGAGGGGATGTGTTGGTGTGTGTTGTTTGAGGTGCGTGGATGTTGTGTAAGTGATGGTGTTGTGTGTCTGTGGATGCTGGTGTTGTTTTAGGTAGTCTCTCTCTCTGGCCTTCTTACAAATGTTTGGTTGTAAGGGTTTGTGGGTGATGTGAGTGTGTGCTTTATATTGGATTGGGTGTGGTGTGTGTATGTGTATCAGGTGTGTGTATTTCGAATTGTCCAATGTGGTTGTGTTTTGTAAGTGTGTGTGTATTTTGAGCGCGGCAATGTGTAACCGCCAATGGATTACCGCGGTTGAATGACCGCCGCGTTGATTCGTGGGTTGTGATAGTGTGGGCGTATTCCTGTTATAGTGACAGTGTCGGTTTTGGTATCGCCAGTTTATCACTGACCTTTGGTGTGGCGGACTTGTGTGGGTGTCTGTATTGTGGCGGATTCCGAACTGTGGGTCATAATACCTGTAGCAGAATTCTGCGGCCGCAGCGATATGTTGGCTGTCTTCTGCACGGCGGAAAGCAGGATTTACCTCCAAGCTTGTAATGAGGTCCTTTGTGTCTTTTATCATCAGTTATCAGCAAACTTAACAGTGAGGAAATTCTTAATTAAAAAATCAACACTTGTTTTCAGAGTACTCGCAAGTATACAGCTGACTGCCTGTTTTCAAAGTACTCGCAAGGATACAGCTGACTGTCCAGTGTAAGCTACCTGATCTTAGAGTGCAAACTTGTGTGCCAATTTTCCACAGGAAAGGTGATGCATACATTGAGAAGGTTCTAAGTGTTCCTGAGAAACTATAAGTGTCCAAGTGTTAAAGAATGGAGAGAGGTTTCGGGTGAGAGGTCACTCACCGGGGACATTAAGGGGATGATTACGAAGCTGGCTGTAGTTACCACCACATTGTGACATTGGCAGGTTGGCTGAAGCCAACCCACCAATGTACCACTCCGACCGCCACGGCAGTAACAGCCGCCGGGCTGGAGATACATATCTCCAGCCTGGCAGCTGCCACTGTTCCGCCTGTGGGATTATGACCCCGCCTACCGCTGTGGTTTTCGGTAGGCCATATCAGTGACGGGAATTCCTTCCCTGTCACTGATACGGGTCTCCCCCCCTCCCCTCCAGTTACTCCCCCTACACCCACGCCCCTCCCTATACCCACACGCACACACGCATGCACACACTCATCCACACATACATACATGCATGCGTACATCCAGTCACACACACATCCGCACACGCTTCTAAACATACACGCAGACATGCATTCACATTTCACGACATACACACACTCACACTTCCATACATGCACACATGCATTCAACACTCAACACACGCTCGCATTCACGTACACACATGCATTCACACACCCCCACACATACACACAACACCCCCACCCTCCTCCCCTATCGGAGACCCAACTTACCTGGAGCCAGGGGGTCCTCCGGCAGGAGACGGGACAGGGCGCTGCTACTGCCAGAAGAACACTGCCAGGCCGTATTATTTCATAATACGGCTGGCGGCAGTCTACTGGTGTGGTGCTGCTGGTGGTAGCAGCGCCACCTTACTGCCATCTGCCGGCATGGCCACAGCCGGATTTCTGCCATTCTTGTGGCGGAAATCCAGCTGTGGTCATAATAGAGCGGACAGCTGGTAGCCGAGGCGGTAGGCGGTTTTTACCACCAAAGTTAAAATGAGGGCCTAAGTGTTACTGACCAGACATAATTCTGTGCCATCTATAATGTGTTTACAATGTCATGCCAGTTTATCTCTGTGTGCTGACCTTAATTTGCTACAGTGTTTTAATTTTCTCCCTATGCTTATTTCGTTTAATGCATGTCTGTATCAGCTGCATATGTATATTTTAAGAATCCTCAGTATGTTAGTGTGTGTGTGGCCACGTTGATTTTACTGTCTGATAGAATGGCCATCTATGCCCTGCTGAATTTGCTGCCAAAGTGGATTTGATGCATGTGTAAATTGTTAGAGTGTACAATATTTGTCTGAATGTTTTAATTTGAATTAACGTTGAGTTGCAGAGATGAATACCCTAGTGGTGCATTAAAGGGTGATGTACCCTATTTTTACATTGTAGAGACATGTACGCTAATGTTACGTTGCAGGACCATGTACCTTAGTGTTGCAGGGTTGAGTACCCAGCATTTCATTGCAGGTTGGAGTATCCTAGTGTGGCATTGCTGGGTTGTGTACCCTAGTGTTGTTGAGTTATATAGCCTAGTGTTGAGTTGCAGTGCTGAGTACCCTAAATGTTGCTTTGCAGGGACGTATACCCTAATGTTGAGTTGCAGGGCCTTGAAACCTAGTGTTGCAGGGTTGTGTAGCCTAGTGTTCCAATGCAGGGTTGTCTACTCTAGTAGTACATTGCAGGGTTGATCACCCTAATGTGCGTTGCAGGGATGTGTGATGTTGTGTTAGTGAGTAGTTGCACCCCTTGTTATAGTGTGTTGCAGAAGGGGGTGAGTGTGGTGTTGTGTTGATGAGTGTGTTGCACCTCCTTGTTACAGTGTGTGCAGAAGGGGGTGAGTGTAATTGAAATGCATAATGTCATTATTTCTGTATCTAATATGTCAGGACTGTTTACCATTTATTTCCATCTTTAGTCCTTTTTATTCACTGATTTGTTCAGTTTGAATTTGTACTACCATCTGTTGGTCCTTATACAAAAGGACAATGTTATTTCCATCATTTGTTTTCTTTAGGGAGAGGAGATGTATTGTGACTTGAATTGTTGCTATGCATTCTCTCCTTAGTTACCAGTTCTCTTAGTCAGTGTGCGTGTGAAGTCACAGAATGTTGGTGAGTGTCTGGTTGGTGTGAATGATCAGTTTGTGAGAGTGGACTGAAGAGCAAGGATGCTGCCCCTGGTGGGTCGTTACCTGTAACCTGTAACTAAGCTGAATAAACCTACATCATTCAGCCTACAAAGGATTTATCTTTAATTACAACACATAACATCTTAATAGTGTACAGCCTGTTTTAACCTAATAATAATACATTTGACTTCCTAATCAGACATACCTCTTAGAGGCCTAATTTCCATAAAATGTGATAACTCTTTGAGCCAAGTAAAGGATGTTTTCAGGTGCCTTTAGAGATTAAAAAAAATCAGTACAAAAAAAACAATAAAAAGAGACATGGTATTCAATAACTGCTTTAAAGTTTAGGAACTAGAGTCCGCAATTAGGTACCTTATGTGGTGGTATAGGTCTGCTGCATTTGGAAGTGAGTACAGTAGAGAGTGCTAAAACAAGCTCAGTTTGTGCTGGATTTGTGCATCTGGATTCTGTGGACATTTGTGCAGGTGGCACAGCTGATGTCTGTGGAGCGTTGGAGGGCAGGGGGCTGAGAGATGCTGTAGGATGTATACCCCAATGACAGGTATATCACACTAACAGAGTCTGTGGCAACCTTTAACATAGGGTCTGGTCACTTTCCAAAATTTGCTAAAATAGCGTCCACGGTGAGAGATATTTGGCCCACACTTCTGAGGTTCCTCAGGTGTCCCAGACTCTGGTGTCATTACTTAATCTGGCGGGTGCGAGACAGCTAGCTTTCCAGGTCTATAGGGCACTGCAGGAAGACACTCTTTAGCTCACACAGGTGATTCAGAGTAGGTGGCAAAGCCCTGGGAGAGCAGCTAAAGGACTTGAAATGGGGGGGGGGTGATACACAAGAAGCTGAAGTGTACATCTACTATACGCCCCCTTTAAGCTCAATATAATGTTGTACACCAGGTGTACATGGGCCCTAAACTACTACATATTATTTACCCTGAGCGTACGCCCTCCTGTTCCCACTGCTCCTTGGCGGACATGGATTTTCTGCACTTGGTGAGGAGTGCCCAGTTGCTGCGTAGTACTAGCGGGCTGTGGTGACTAAGCTGCAGAGGGCGTTTGATCTGGGTATTAGATCTTGCCTTTTATGAATAGTTGGGACTTACTAGAAAAATCAGCTTAGTAGGTGGTTTCTACATTTGGGATTACTGCTAGCAAAATGCAGGATTGCCGTTTGGTGAGTATTGTCAGGTCCACAGCTACTGGTGAATTGGCTACTCGATATGGCAGAGTGGGCTGAGGCGGAAGAAAGGCACATGCTTAAGACACGAAAAGACAGTAAACTGACCGATAATATGCACTCTTTGGCAGTAATGATTGCTGAGCTTCTTGAACCACGAGATGCGAGGCCCCCTTGAAGATGGGAGAGTGGTGTGGAAGTGATTGAGGGCGCGTGGATGGGGGTTGTGATGTTGGGGCTAAGGGGATGGGAACAGGGGCACAAGATCCCGAAGGACCTGGAGGTATTGGATGAAACTGTACAAGTACACTACCTGTTCAGGAATGTTGAAGTATTTGTCGCTATTTCTACCACAGTAGATCGGGGGAGGTGGGTTGTTTTGGTTGTTCACCTAGTACCTTAAAATGATATGATGAAAGTCAAATAATTGCATTTGTGAATGTTGTAAATGATAATCAAAGTTTATTTAGATCAGAGAACTGCACTAGAAAGCAGTAATTGGAACGTAATGTTCCATGGCGTCATCCAAGATGAGCTAATGAAGTGCTAATCAGGATAAGCCTAATTTCCATAAAATATAATGACTCAGAAAACCAAACAAAGGATGCTTTTAAGGTCCCTTTAGAGAATAAAAGATTTGGGGCCAGATGTATCAAGCTCCCAGTTTGCATTTCTTAAATAGCAAATTTTAAGAAATCGCTATTTAAGAAATGCAAAATGGGATGTATGAAAATTTCGAGTCCGTAATATCGATTTCTTAAAATTCGCAAACGCTATTACTGAATCGCAATTAGGGATTGGAACTCCATTCATCCCCATGGGCCTGTAGGAATTCGCAAATTAGGTAATGCAAACCCCAGGGTGCTGGGGGCCTAAGGCCCCCTAAGATGCAGCCCAAAAAAATACTTGCGGACTTGTGAAGCGCACACTTGCCCTAATGGCATGTGTGCGCTGCATGTCATTTTAAAAAATGCATTTATAATGCATTTTTAAAAATTGCACATGCTTACCACCAAATTGCTAAGGAGAAGCAACACCTGGGATGATGGAGGGAGCAGCAAAGCAACATGGAGGAAGGTGCAGAGGATGCCAAAGCGACACAGGAGGCAAAGCAAAAGTAACAGGGGTTTGGCGGGATCAAAAGTAATGGAGCTTGAGGGAAAGTATCACGGACGGCGCGGATGGGGGGAAGCAATTGGCAGTAGATCATGTATGTGTACCAGAAGGAGGGGCAGAAAGAAGCAGTCAGGCAACACGGAGTGCAAGAGTAGAGGCTTACATGAAGGAGACGGCTCGAAAACACACATCCTCTAATGGAGTCCTTCACACAAACAAAAAAAGTAGTGCTTGAAAAGCAAGCAGTGAAAATAGTGATGCCAGTCAATTAAAGAAACTGTAAAGCTTGACAAGCTTGGACACAAACAAGAAGTAGGCAGAAGAGAGTGACAGAGGAAGTCAACCAGAAGTAAGAAATTGGTGGACTCCAGACGCCTCTTTGGTAAGCCACAATGGGCCAGATGTATGAAGAAACCACTTTGCGAATCTCTAATAGCGATTTTTAAGAAATCGCTATTTCTGATTCGCAAAATGGTATGTATCATATTTGCGATTTGGTAATAGCGATTTCTTAAAAATCGCAAATGCTAATACTGAATCGCAAATAGCGATTCTGAGCCCATTCGCACCTGGCCCATAACTGTGAATTTTTTGCATTTCCCAAATTGTGAATTCCTAACTGGAATTCGCAATTTAGGAAATGCAAAACCCCAGGGTGCTGGGGGCCTAAGTCCCCTTCTGCTGCACCCCAAAAAATATTTGAGGACATGTAAGGCACACACATGCCAAAGGGGCATGTGTGCGTTACATGTCAATTTTTAAAATGCATTTTTAATGCATTTTTTCAAAATTTGCACATGGTTACCACCAAGTTTTACTTGGTGGTAATTGCGATTCCTTAATGCCCAATTCGCATTAAGGAAAAGCTTGATACATGCGCTTAAGAAATCGCAAATAAGGATTCCTAATTTGCGATTTCTTATTTAGAGAATCGCAATTTGCGATTCTCTAAATGGCCTCGCAATTTTAAGGAATCACTATTTTAGCGATTCCTTAAAATTGCATAGTAAATGCCTTTCAGACATAATGAAAGGCATTTTTGCATTCGCAAATGGCCATTCGCACCGTTTGCGAATGCAAATTCGCTTGATACATTTGGCCCAATATGCCTTGCAACAGTGCATGCTCTCTCCGTAGGAAATTGAGAAACATCTTCTTTTGAGTGACAAACAGTTGGTTCCAGAAAGTAAAAAAGATCTAAGATTATTCCTCATTGTTGTCAAAAGTTTAAGGCCAGCTTTGATAATCTGATAAGTATAAGGTAAATTGCCTTCGCAGAATTGGGGGCAGAGTCAGCTCAGGAATGTATGGAGTAATGGGCCTCTAACACAGTCAAATTGTCAATTAAACGGGTAGCATAATCAAATAAGCTTTCTTGAGGCAAGGAATAAGTTAGAAACCATGAAGTTTTATTAAGAGATTAAAGTGTGTTACAGAAAGCAAAATATGGCTAGTCTTAAAATCAGTCAAAATGCATACTAAATCAAATATAGGTAATTAGCAGAAGGCTCCTGTCACATTCAACAGGAAGCCTGATATAAAGTCAGGCCTCAGAAAGAATGATAAAATAATTTTTAGTCCTAAACATGAGACTACTGCTAAACGTCTGCGCTCTTGGAATCAAGAGATGATTCATTGCTCACCTCCAAAATGAGCACTTTTTATAAGAAAATACAAAGTGAAAAACCACACCGCATTTATGGAACAAAATGTTGCAAGTTTCAGTCAATCACAATCCAGAATTACGTGCAGCAATACCAAACGCCATCCCCTAAATGAATAATAATTAGCCCCCTCCTCACCTAATGCAATGAGATGTAACAGTACAAGTCTAGTTACACACAAAACAATGGCAGACTTAATAGACCTAAGGAAATACAGACAGGAAAGACCTTGACCAGTTAGATTTAGAAGGAAAACTTCCTCCGGAGTTCATTGAGAACATCATGTCAAAACAAAACTTTTCACTATTGCACATTTTGCTATGTGTGATGAGACAAGACGTGAAAACATGGACAGGTAGAAATAAAAGATTGATATTTCCCCTGTGGCATTGAGGGAGCACAAAGCAAAATCAGCTATCACCTCTTTCTCAAGTCTGTCGCATTGACTGAGTACTGCCCTCAACCAGTTATATTTATACACCTTCTGGGGTAAGAACCGTGTAAATGTTTGGCACCACAATTGGCAATTTTAGTTGTTTTGAACACTGTCTGGCTTCACTTTTATGTTTCAGCAGTATTCTAAACACGTTTTCTGAGCAAAAGACTTAACAGATTTGGACTAGAACTTGGCCAGTACTAAAACTGACCTAAATTGTTCTTCACCAGGAGAGGGTGCTTCCCTGATAGCTTCTTCCAACTCCTTTCTAGCTTTTATACTTTGTTCGGGGATTTTGTGTTCCAAATACGTAAAATGTGTCTTAGCAACTTGCACTTACTATGTTACACAGCCAAATCTCTCCAGTCCCACACTCTCAGAACCATTCTCAAGTTCTGATCATGATCTTCCTTCTTCATTCCCATGATAAAAATATCATATTGGAAAAGAAACAATAGATTTACATCCTTGAAGATTTCATACATTATTAGCTGAACCGCAGTTGATGTGCTGCTAAACAGCATTCTTTTAAAGAAGACGCTCTCAGTGGGCCTGATAAAAACAGTGAAGTTTCTGCTTTCTTGCTGTAAGGGTACCTAGTAATATGGGGATGATAAATCAATCACAGAGAACCAACTATGCCTCTAAACAGGAGTTAACTGTTTGTTGGTTCTCGGTAGGTAGAATATTTTTTCACACTTTCTATTTTGGTCTTAGCACACCTTCCTGATAGCTCTGATTTACGCACTACTTTCACAATGTCTTTTATATCCACATCTCCATTAGCCCACAGTCTGTCTTGCACAGCAGTATTATTTGTGTGCATGATTATCTGGTCTCTAATGAATTGTTCATGTAAATCGCCATCACTAGTACTTTTTGCATTTGTCTCCCTTAGAGGGAACAGTATGTCCAGACTTTGGTACCGTGCTTGCTTCCCTAAGGGGAACAGGGTCAAGACTGATTTGCATACGGCTGGGTCCACACTGGAATGGCATGGCAAGCAGAAAACTGATGGATTAAACCCAGATCAGTGACTGGGGGTGAACGTTTGATTTGTTCCACATTCTTTCCATCACCTATTCTTTTTGCAGCAGTTTATAGCAAACATTTTGAAGGCAACAAAATAGCTCTCGATAGACTTGATTTCCTTTGTTTTCTCTGGAAAAAAAGAAAACATGTCAATGGGAATGACAAATGTGTGCGTGAAATAGGTGTCATGATCATCAAATGAATTCTTTTTTCAAATGTTTACATTTTCAAAATAATTTTTTTAGTGATACATTGGGCATCACACTTGAATAAGACATCAACCATATAATCACCAGTATCCACCAATACATGTAGTGACTACTAGAAAGAAAAATCATACTATTTTCAATAGCGCACATGCAACAGTAATATACCATTTACAGTATGAGTTTCCCCCTTTTTCCCACAGATATGTCGCCTCTCATGGCTCCTCTGGGTTGAGCAGCAGGTATGTTGTGAAAGGACCCCAAATGTTCTTGGACCTCAAAGGCCTCAGCAAGTCTTCCCCGTAGAGTTTCCATTGAGACCTACAATAAGCCATATCTGATAGCCAGTTCTTCTTGGTGGGTTTTGCCCTTTTCCCCAGTGGAGGACCACCCTCCTCTTTGCCAACAAAAAAGCCACGGTCACAAATTTATGACTGACTGGCTGCAGGTCCTTGACTAGTCCCAGAAGACACACTGAAGGATCACAGTCTATTTGTTCTGCCACCATGTATGTTAGAGTTCTGGTGACATGAGTCCTGCAGCTTATTATTGATGCCCATTGCCAGGTGAGGTGTAAGAAATCCGCCTCTACCACCCCACATCGTACACAGTTTCCATCTGCCCATAGCCCAAATTTACATATTTTGGCAGGAGTATAATACATTTGGTGCAGAAATTCGAAATAAATTATTTGCAAATTCCAATTAGAGGCGAGGGTATGCTGTTACACACAGCAAAAGTTTCAATCTGCCCTCTCAAGTGGCCAGTCAAGTACTGCATTCCAGCCCTCCAGCACCTGGTCAGGAGCCTGTGGCCTGTCCATATGCGCTGCATTATAACGTTTCGTGATCAAATGTCTATTTGTGGTGATAGTGAGCAGTATCTGCAATGCAGTGAGAATAGGCAGCTCCCCCAGGAATTGAGGGTATAGTTTGCGCAGTGCAATCCGAAGTCAGTAATATGTGAATGTCAGTAATGGAGAGTACAGTTGAGCGCATGAGATATCTTTAAGGGTTACAAAGGTGCCATTTGGATAGACGTCTCCTATGGTTTTGAGGCCTGTGCGAGTGAGTATATGCAACACATTGTCCTCCTGCGAGACCGAAATTGCAGGGTGGTGCAGTAGTGGCAATGCAGTGGCATACAACTGGATTTTTCCTGCTCGATCTCCCAATACCCGCTAAGCTGTCTATGTAGACTACAGTATGTTAATCTCTGTTCAAAGTGCATTCTTAAATACAACAGTCTGTAGGGTGTTTGATTTTCTTATGAATTGCATTTTATTGTATCAGGTCTTCAGGCCCCAACGATTGTACTAAATTGCCCTTCTTTTTAAGTGTTGTAAAATGTAATCTTCAATGATAGACATGCAATTTAAGAAGCACTTCTTTCACTTCTGCCAGTTCATGACAGGATTCCTAGGGCTAGGTAAAAATGCTGTGGGTGCTGTTAATGTTAAAGCTTGCACAGCAAATGTGGTGAGAGCAAGCCACACAACCCAAACTTAGAAAATGGTTGAGAACAAAACTATCACTAACTGCGAGAAAAAGGGTTGTATCATAATTCATCATAGTTTACAAGTAAATCAACGATAAATCATCAGTGTATGCTGCAGTCTAGCAGAATTCAGGAACTGAATCATGCGATTTTCAGAAAATCGTTCCCAAGATGACTATCTAGCAGGTGATGTTGCTTGATACCATATGATGGAGTCACTGCCCTCACACAACCTCCCCACATGTTAGCGTTTGTCAGGATGTGCATTCTAGAAGGCACGAGTCTACTCCAGGTAACTGCTCTTACACTAGCATGCTGCACCAACTACCTCAAGTTTTTATGTTCAAGATAATCTGCACATGCCAGAACACAGTATGTTGGAAATGTGAGTAACTGGAAAAAGCAAACGTCCTCCTTGGAGATATCTTCAAGACTGCTTCTCACTGTCCAGCAAAAAGAAAAAAACTGCCTCTTGTGTGGTACTTATTAAGTGGCATGGATATGCACAAAATAGAAGTAGAGCCAGCCAGGTAGGTTTGTTAACCAACTTATTGCAGTGTGAATTGTCATCCAAGATGGAGAAGATTAAATGGACTACATATACACAAATGGAGACCATGAGGGACTGCAAGACCCACTGAGCACTGTCACCTAAATATACATACACAAAAATGCGCTTGGAGAATAGAGAAGAGTATGTAATGTGCAAGTCCCATTGGTTTAAAGAATGGCATCCCTCACCCACCTTAGGATGGCCTGCTTCATCATGGGGTCCCTCCTCACACAAACTTCACAAATGATGTTGGTGTAGCCTAGAGCCCTCAAACAACAGCTTGAGCTCCTGAGGTGTTCAAAAAAAGGTTTGTAGTGGGTCCTCAGGAAGCATAGGTTAGAGTATGCAAATAGGCATAAATATGTACATAATATGTACATAGGAGAAAAGCTGTAAAAGCTACCTACTGGTAGACCTATAAATGTTTTATTATGGTCCCTACCAGGCAGAGGATCAAAATGGGGTGTAATCCTACCCAACCTTACCCAAAATGTTTCTGCCTGAATTGTACCCTCAAACCAGAGGTACGGAAGCATTCATCAGAACCAAGATCCAACCTGCTAGTGCAACATATCAAGCGAAGCAAATGAATTATACAACCAATGATAGCTGAGTGTGTGCTGGAATTCACTGGAGGTTAGACCCACATCCAATTGGGGTCATGCTCCAACTCTGCCTAGGGGACATGACATAAACACACCTTGTGTTATTAGTGTGGTTGGGTCCTAGTACTGTCTGGGAAGCAGAGGAGATAGGTCGGACAGAAAAGCTTCGCAGGTATTTATCCAAGGGTGATTCTTCATGTAACCCTGGTTTGACTCCTCTCCTCGGCATGCCACCAGATGATGCTCTCTCGCCATTTTCAGATCCCCGAGATGTAACCTACCTCTCAAGAAGCTTGAGGAGAGATACTTATATTACTACATTTAGCCAAAGAAAGTTATCACCCACAGCCGTTTTTAAGACTTTCTATCGTAGTGGTTTTTGGAGATTATTCTTTTAAACAGCTGTCCATTTCAGGAAGCTATTTCTCATATAACTACACCTGATTTGTCTCCGTATAGCTGCGGGCAAATTATCAACATCTTTAGACTGAAATGAAACACAATTTGTTTCCGGGAATCGGATGTTTTACTCTTCACTTCTAGGGAAAAGTTGTTTGTTTCCTAAGAGACAACAAAGCTTAAGTGCTCTGCCTGAGGAAGCAGGGATAGGCTCACTGACACTACCCTTGCCAGCATAGTAATTCAGATGTAAAATTGTATTTTCAGAAGACTTCTTCCTTCTGCATCATACCTGATGGGGAAGAAAAATGTTGAAGCCAACTCCCAGAATTTTCACTCAATTTAGATTTCTTCTAAGTCCTCTCTTTGCCACAGAAACCAGTCATTTGAGCCGCTGCCTTCTTGTGCCATTGACTTGCTGATTTGAGACTCAACTTTCTGATTGTCAGAAGATTCACAGCGAACTTCAGGTCGAGTCTTCTTATGAGCTTATGTTGTTTGGCAGAAAGACAGAGGATCCGCGTCTGTGTTTTCTTTTTATAGTTAATAGAATACATTTTTAATAAAGGGAAATCTATTTATGGTTTTCATCCTAAGTCGCTTGCTTCCTTGGTTGAGGAAACACTACACAATCTGAAATCAAGTGCTTTAACATTTTATCTGGAAGGAACAAAATACTTTATTTTGACTTTGGCCTATTGGATGGTCCATCACAAACATGGTGAATATCCCATCCACCATCTTCCAAGTCCATCGTGACACAGTATCCTGTGTGCAAACCTCTAAAAATTGCCCTAAGTCCATTTTACGTTTTAGACCTTATTGGACCTATTTCCACCACCAGATCATCAATAAGAACTATGGGGCTCGAAAAATCCACTCGACCACTCACATTGGTGAGTCTTATTTAATCAGGTCGAGCTATTTTTAATACTTACTCTTTTTAATACTTACTCTTTCCTTCTGGCGAGTTGACACTGAACAGGTGTTCTGTTCAGTCAGAAAGTGGAGTGGCAATAAAAGATGCCTTTAAATCTTGTTCTTATGTCACCTTTGCCCTGTGTTCACAGATAGAGGCCAAAAGTCTGTTTTTCCTACAATTAATTTTCCTTATGGCTGCAGTGTTCCAAGACTTTGTAAGGTGAACTGTGTGACCTGCTGTTTAGAGTGTAAAAAAAAATGAAATAGGGTGTCAGGGCTTTCCTAACACACAACAGGTAAATGAGTAAGTTAACTGTGCAAACATTTCAAAATATATTTCAGTAGTTGTGAAAGCCCTTTTTTATATTTCTGTGTGATTAAACAAATATTGTAATAGGATGAAAACTAATAGGAATACTTTACATATTGATGTGCAAAGGATATGTTTTCTGAAACCCAATTTTCACAGATTGTTAATACACCATGGGGGTCATTACAACCTCGGTGGTCTTTTAAGAAGACAGCCGAGGGACCGCCGTGCGGTAGACCGCCAGTAGTGGCGGTTTGCCGCGTGGCGTATTATGACCGTTGGCTGCCCTCCGTCGTTTTTCCAACGGAGAGCCGCCAACAGCCATAATTACGGGCGGCGGGGAAGTGGAGGTTGCTCCACCTCCACCGCCACGCCAGCAGAACACCGCCGAGCTAATCACGTCATGTGATTCTGTGCGGCGGTGTGGTGTTGGCGGAGCTGCCCCCATGGCTCCTGTCCCCTCCCGGAGGATCGACGGAACAGGTAAGTCGATCGTCCGTTAGGGGAGGGGGCGGGGGGTGTTGTGTGTTGTGTGGGTGCATGGGGGTGTACGTCTGTGTATGTAGGGGGGGTGTGTGAGTGCGTGTATGCTTGCGGGGTGATGCGTTTTTCGGAAATGTGTACGTGTATGTCTGTATGGATGTGTGCGTGAATGTGTGAATGAGGGTGTACGTGTCTGAGTGTGTGTGTGGATGTTGGCATGTATGTCGGTGTGTGTGCGTGTATGTGTGTTGGTGGTGCCTGCGTGCGTGTCGGGTGTGTGTCAGTAATGGTATGTTGGGGGGTCTTGCCACCTTTGGAGGGTGGCACGGGTGGTGGGGGGTGTAGGGGAGGGAGTTGGGGTGGGGGTGGGGGGTGGGGAGACCCCTATCAGTGCCAGGGAAAATCCACGGCGGTAAGCCTGGTCACAATACCGGCGGCAGTATTGTCACGGCTGCCGGGCTGGAGACCCAGGTCTCCAGCCCAGCGGTCGTCTCCGCCCTGGCGGGCGGAACGGGAAAGCGTCGGATGGCCATGGCGGTAACCGCCATGGTCATAATACTGAAAAGAAGACCGCCAGCCTGTTGGCGGTCTTACCGCCGCTTTAACACCGTCCGCCAGGGTTGTAATGACCCCTTATATAGTTTTATAGTTTTATCAGTAAAGCTGCAAGTTAGTGGAAAGGTTTTTGAACATTTCCTGTAAAGTTACTGTGTGTAGATGACAATATGTTACCACATCATGGTTTAGGTATATATTTAATAAAATTGAGTGTTTAAACAAACTGAGAAACACTCTTGCCCTGATGGCAGTGTTGTTAGTAAACTAAAATAAGTCCTTGGCTATGTGGGTTAGACCTCATGGGTATGTGGGCTAGATTCTTGTGATGCATGCAGCAAACTTCAGTCTATTTAATCAAACAAAAGAGGTTTTTCTTTACTGCAGAAATGCTAACCTCACATATTTGAAGGTGCAATCACATGTGAGAATTAAGAAAAAGGCGACTCAATGAACTATTTGCCTAGGATCACACAATTTGAGACCCGTTTACGGGTCAAGTACATTACAGTTAGGTCGGGTAGATTATTTAAGTTACTCGACCTGCAGGTCTAGTAACATTTTTTTATGGAAATTCACAATCACAAGAGCCTTGATACTCATTCCATCAGGGGTAAGGCAGTGCAGGTGGATTTAAATAGGTCCATGCACATTTAGGACCTTGTAGGATAGTAATTTTGACAACTGACATGCTTTTTATCAATATGTGTCAGGTAGTAATTCTCTAAGTTTTGTATGCAGATGACAGACTTCATAAAGTTGCATTGTTTGTCATCTTTCTAAAATGTGTTCTTGTGCAAACAAAATCATAAACAAAATATTTTTGATGGAAAGCTGTCCTGAATTTTTTTTTTTGCAAGACTGCTGTCCTGATAACACCAGATTAGTGCTGCCTTGTTTTGTTTCAGACTTCACTTTTTGTTGAAGTTTTTTCTACAAAAAACTTTGCAACCATCTTGCACTGTTTTTAAACAATATTCATAGTATTTTCGGTGTAAAGTCTGCACAAGCCGGGCTTTTCTCTGGATGCATCTTGTAGCTTTTGGCATTTGGTGCAGCCTTTTTGCTTGAAGCTTGGCCAGTCGTAAGAATTCTTGTCCTAGAATTTTGGGTTGTGAAATGAGTCTGCCACTTGGAAAGAAGGACAGACATGGCAAAAGTATCCTGATGGTTATCCCAACATGTATGCAGCCTTCCTTAGAACAAACATACTGAACCAAGACTTGGACGGTTCTTGACAACAGATGGGACACTGAAGCTGAAGGCATATTTTACAAAATGAAAGAACTCTTTTAGCTAAGCTTGTTCTGGTCCTCCCTGTGGCCGCAGGTAGTTCCCCACCAGTTGCAAAGACGTTAGAGCAATAACTAAAAGCACTAAAATCCCACAAAGATAATATTTCATATTTCTTATGTCAGAAACGCATAGACAGACACCACCTCTTGTGTGGCTGTCACTATGTCTTGAGTGAAGTCATTCTACCAGATTCGAGTTCACCTTCTTATGCTCAGGAGCTCTCCCACAACACAGATTTTGTGGCTGTCTCTCAAGGGAATCCTGTCCTAATGTGATTTACCTGAATTTCCTGACCTTTACCATAGTTTAGGCTAACATGAAGGTTCTGCGTTTACTAACACTGATGTACTTATCTCTGCTTTCCTCCCTGTCATTACTGTTTCAACTTTTAGTAGCCCACAAGCACTCCTTATTTTCTCCCTTCTAATGTTAATATCGCTGTTCGGATTCTTCAAGTATTTCAATATTTAAGGTGTGCAACATAGGGTGAGTCCCACTGATCACTGAGCTCACCTAGACATGCACGAAGCACTGTCCCAGTCTTGGAAATGTCACCCTCAGGATGGACCACCTCATGTATGCTATTGAGGCATCATCCACTGCAGAAATGATCATAGACCTTGGTTTTATTAATACCTCCAAGAACTAATCCATAATAATTACATAACATGCTTTTTGTGTTCCTTTAAGTTGTAAGTAATTCATTGCAAATGAAATTTCTTGCTTCAAACATAATGCATTATGTACGTAATCCCCAATGAATTTCGGGCATGCTAGATGGCCTTTAACAGGGGGTAATCTATAAATCTCCTGCAGCAAAAAAATAACAGTGTAGTATGTTAAACGGCATATACTGCAATAGGTTAAATTAATTTACTGTTCTACTGATGCTTATAAGGCATCCAATACTGAATAGTAGTGATCTTGATCCAGTATTCAACATGCCTGAGCATCATGCAGAACACCCTCTGCTACTGCATGACTGATGGTAATTAGGATAGGCAGAAGAATGAATTATGGGATTACCCCTGTTAATGTTGGTAAAGGCAATGCTTAGGTGACCTAGGCTGGTTGAAACTCAGCTCCCAGGGTAGATACGTCAAGCTTGTCACAGATGGCAAACTGTTCCCCCAAATAAAGTCTGACCTTAAATGGTTAGACCAAATTTATTGAATAAGCCAGAAGTGTCACCTTGCTTGTCCATAAAAGATTAAGGGCCAGATGTATCATCAAGGCCATTTGCGATTCGGAAATAGCGATTTTTAAGAAATTGCTATTTCCGACTCGCAAAGTGCCATGTATCACATTTGCGAATCAGTAATAGCGATTTCTTACAAATCGCAAATGCTATTACCAATTCGCAAACTGCGATACCGGCCTCCTTTGCACCTATGGGCCTGTTGGCCCATATCTGCGAATTTGTTGCATTTCCAAAATTGCGATTTCTGAACCAGAAATCGCAATTTTGGAAATGCAAAACCCCAGGGTGCTGGGGGCCTAATTCCCCCTCTGCTACACCCGAAAACAATTTTTGGGGACATGTAAGGTGCACACATGCCAAAAGGGTATGTGTGCTTTACATGTACAATTTAAAAATGCATTTTAAATGCATTTTTACATTTTGCACATCGTTACCTCCAAGTTCAACTTGGTGGTAATTAGTGATTCATAAATGCCAAAATCGCATTTAGGAATTGCTTCATACATGTGCTAAGGAATCGCAAATAAGGAATCCTTATTTGCGATTTCTAATTTAGAGAGTCGCAATTTGCGACCCTCTAAACAGGGTCACAATTTTAAGGAATCTCTATTTTAGCGATTCCTTAAAATTGCGTTCTGAATGTATTTCATACATTCTGAAATGGCATTTTGCATTCGCAAACGGGCATTCGCACCGTTTGCGAATGCACAATGCTTTCATACATCTGGCCCAAAATGATCAAACCTGCCACGAGGCTGTGTGGTTCCAATATTCTGTGTCCTAACTTGTAGTTTAAAGTTCAGACGCCCCTACACGCACAGTCTTGGAGTGGTGAACACTACAGCTACCAGAGAAGATTTTATATTATATAGTAATAATGGAGTAAACCTAAAAAGGGCCACAAGATGCTAGAGGGGCTATATTTTGAAAAAGACTATAATGTAAATGTTTGGTGAATCAAACTTTTGTATGCCAATAATTACAAAATGAAGAGTACTGCTTAGTTTGGATTTGTTAAAGTGCGTGACATGCTGCTCACCTAACCACCATCCTACTTCACTATTGAAGCTTCCCATGCCCTTGTGAACACCATAAAGAATGAATTTTCAAAGCAAAGCCCATAATGTAAAATTATTATGGATTAATTCATTGAAGGTAATAATACTGCCAAGGCCTATGAGAATTTAAGAAGTTGATGAAGTTTGAATGGTTTGCACGAGGTAGTTGATCTTGAGGGGTACAGTTACTACAATTGAGACAGCGCTAGATGTATTACTGTCTCATATACTTTTCAGAACTGTTGCTCAGTTGGTTCACGATGCTCTTCACAAGTTGTTCCCTCAAAGCTTTCGCCCTATACCCCTATCTGCCTTGGTAGTCATTTGACCAAAACTGAGGCCCTCATTACAACCCTCGCGGTCGGTGATAAAGTGGAGGTAATACCTCCAACAGGCAGACGGAAATAACTATGAAATTATGACCACGGCGGAAACCGCTCAGACGGACAGCCACTTTAACACACTGACCGCCAGGGCGAAATCAACAGGCACCACAGAGGTAACCGCCTACAGCCAGGCGGAAGACAATGATCCGCTCAATGTATAATTACACACCAATCCGCCACCTTTTGCAGGGCGATACCAATGACATCAAAAGCCTGGCGGAAACACTGCACAGAAGGGAAGAGACTCACCTCTGGAGACTCAAGAAAGAACCACGTCGCCATGGAGCCTGAGTTGCATGTGTTCCCCATGCTCTTCTACGTTGTGCTCCACTATGAACACCAACGCCGGCAAAGACGACCACGGTGAGTAGTGCTGCCTAGCACACCGGGGATGGGGGGAGGAAAATGAGAGTGACACACACACGCGACACCCCCACCTCAACACCATACACACAAGCAGATGGGGTAACATTACATAATCACCCCGTACCCCTCAGGAATAATGCAAGGACAACTGCAACAGAGTAAAAAGAGTGTAATAAAATAAATTTAGTAGTAATATGTGCATCCAAATAAAAAAGTATATACATATTAACAAATCAAGAGACACTGCCTAGTCCTCAATGTTCCTCGGCCACAGGGCCACATCACAAAGTCCAAGGACCCACCTCACTCCTGCAACAACACGGAAAGACACTGCAGGGGCATCAGGTCAAAAATAGCCAGGCACCTCAGGGGGATGGGGAATGGGGGGGCACCTCAGCCGGAAGATGGTACAACGCCACTGGTCCTGGAGGGGGCAACATGCCCATCACTCTGTCTTGGGGAGTGCAAGGCCACAGTCTCTCAAGTGGGTGACTTGCCCACTTACTTGTCCTGGGGAGGGCAAGGCCACAGTCTCTCAAGAGGGTGACTTGCCCACATGCTCTGGGGGGGGGGCAACATGCCCTGTGCTTGGTCCTGGGGAGTGCAAGGCCACAGTCTCTCAAGTGGGTGATTTGCCTACATGCTCTGGAGGGGGTAACCTGCCCTGTGCTTGGTCCTGGGGATGGCAAGGCCACAGTCTCTCAAGTGGATGACGTCTCCACTGGTTCTGGAGGGGGCATTGTACCCTGTGAGCTTCATCCTGGGGAGGATGGGGTGAGTGGATGGCTTCTCCACTGATTCTGGAGGGGGCATTGTGCCCTGTGAGCTTCATCCTGGGGAGGATGGGGTGAGTGGATGGCTTCTTCTCTGGTTCTGGAGGGGGCATTGTGCCCTGTGAACTTCATCCTGGGGAGGATGGGGTGAGTGGATGGCTTCACTGGTTCTGGAGGGGGCATCGTGCCCTGTGAGCTTCATCCTGGGGAGGATGGGGAGAATGGATGGCTTCTCCACTGGTCCTGGAGGGGGCATCGTGCCCAGTGATGCAGATCTTGGGGAGTGCAAGGTCACAGTCTCTCACCTGGGTGTCATACCCACAGGATTTGCAGGGGCCAGGCCACACAACAGCCCATGAACGCAGGACTACACACTGTCTGCCGGCTGTGATGGCTGCTCAGTGGTGGCAGTGGTGGTGCTGATGGCCGTTCTTGCCATGGTGGGGGGAGGCTCCAGCCCATCCCCTGCAGCCTTGGACGGATGCCCACTGGGGCTGTTGCTGCTGGTGGCGGTGCTGGCAGTGGTGGGGGGAGGCTCCAGCCCTTTCCCTGTAGCCTCGGATGGCTGCCCACTAGGGCTGCTGTTGCTGCTGGCAGTGCTGGTGGCAGTAGTGGCAGTGGTGGGGGGAGGTTCCAGCACATCCCCTGCAGCCTTGGCCAGCTGCACCACCATGGTTGGTGGTGGGGGCTCCAACTGAGTCCCAGCACCAGGCCCGTGTCTCTACTGCCTGCTGTTGCAGGCCCCTTGCCCTTCCTTCCTGCAGCTGGGGCTGCCTCCATGCCCTTCCTTCCTGCAGCTGGGGCGGCCTCCAGGCCCTTCCTTCCTGCAGCTGGGGCTGCCTCCTTGCCCCTCCTTCCTGCGGCTGGGGCTGCCTCCTTGCCCTTCCTTGATGCACTTGGGGCAGGCACCCTTTCCGTATGGCTGGCTGGTGGCCGGGATCCATTCCCACCTGGAGTAGCTGGGGACACTACTGTGCCCGTGGACTGGGTGGCTGAGGTGCTTGCCTGGGTTTTAACCACCCTGGCCTGACGTAAGGGACGGGAGGGGGCTAGGGAAGAGGTCAATGTTGGCGAGGAAAAGCTTCTTAGGGACATTGGGGTGGGAAGAGGGAGATGGTTTGGGAGTGGAGGAAGAGGGAGTGGTGGTAGGAGGTGTCAGTATGCTGTGTTTGGGTGCAGGTGCATGGGCTGGATGCTGTTGTGAGGTGGGTGGCTGTTGGGTGTCTGAGTGCTTGCGTTTGTGTACTTTGGGAGGAGGGGGCACAGACACAGTGGGAGAGGACACAGAGGACGTGTGCATGGATGCGGGGGTGGTGTCTGCCAGTGAGGGGTGTGTACTGCTAGGTGTGCTGGTGATGGTGGTACTGGATGAGGATGTGGTGCATGCAGGTGTGAGTGTAGATGCAACTGGGAGGCAGGTGGAGTACGAGGAAGAGAGGGACACAGTGGAGGCAGTGGATGTTGCTATGTCTGCATCTGGATGGTGTTTATGTGAGTGCCTGTGGAATGATGTGTGTTTGCCTGAACCACTCCTGTGTGTTGTCGTGTGTGCATGCTGGTCTGCCTGTGTGCTTGGGATAGGTTGGAGTTGAGGGGAATGGGATTGGGTAGAAGTTGGAGGGGGGAGGCTAGAAACAGGGACAATGGCTGCCATCAGAGAGTTGACCAGAGCCTGTATTGATCTCTGTAGGGCCGCCATGCAAGAGTGAATGTTCTCCAGGAATGCATTTTTTTGTTGCAAATTGGCTGCCAGAGCCTGGATGGCATTCACAATGGTTGACTGCCCAACAGAGATGGATCGCAGGAGGTCAATAGCCTCCTCACTCAGGACAGCAGGGCTAACTGGGACAGGGCTTGAGGTGCCTGGGGCGAAGGCGATGCCCACCCCCTTGGGTGAGCGGGCATGGGAAACTCACTGAGGGGCTGCTGGGAGGGCGGTGCTGGTACGGGGGTGGCGTACCCTTTTTTTGACGGGTGCTGACCTGCAGGGAAATAGACACAGGAAAAGGTATTAGTCCGACCGTCCTGCCTGTTACAGTCATGGCCCACCATGCCCCTTCCCATCCCCATTAGCACAGACATGGCCCACCATACATGCTGTTGCTGCCCAGGGCCCATCCACCAACCCCCCCACATGAGGCCTTCACACACAGCACTCCATGCATTCTTGCACCATGCATCGTACTCACGGTGTACTTACCTGTTGGTCTGGAGGCCCATACAGCAGTCGGTATTGGGTAGGACTCCATTCACCAGTCGCTCCAACTCCGCTGAGGTGAAGGCAGGGGCCCTTTCCACAGTCACACGATCCATGGTCGGTTCCAGACGCAGGCCACAGCAGTACTTGCAATGTATGTCCTCTCCTGTTGAAGTTCAGGTAGCAAGTGAGTGCACAGATAGCAAGTGGCGGGCACGGCCGCGGCAGTGCATACTGTCACCAGCGTACATCACCATTGGCTACTGTACCCCATAGGGCCCAATGATAATCAATGAGGAGTTGCACGGCGGTTCTCGACCGCCTCCCGCAACGGTGCACATCGTCAGCAGAAATACCTCATTTCCACCTGTCCCTCCATACAGGACAGGCGGGCGCCATTTCAAGGGGGGGGGGGCAGGCCATGGATTCTAACTGCATCACAGTACACATCTCACTATTTGGACATCTCCAACACAATAATGTTACAATCACAATATGCATTGAACTGTAGAGTTTGGAATCTAGAGATAATGACCAGCTGCTCACTCTTTTGCCCCATAGATTGCAACCACTGCAGATGAATAGGAGATGGAGACATCCCCCGTGTACAGACCCCTGGTGGACTTGGCAACAATGGAGGACAGGCACATTATCCTCACCTATAGACTTGACAGGGCTACAATCATAGAGCTGTCTGCCCAGTTGGAGCCTGACCTAATATCTGCTATCCGTCACCCCACCGGGATCCCCCTCTTTTGCAAGTGCTATCAGTCCTCCATTTCCTGCCAAGTGGCTCTGTCCAAGTGAGAGTGGGCTTGGCAGCCGGAATGTCACAACCAATGTTCTCAATAGTGCTGTCAAGAGTGTTGTCTGTTCTGATTAAACACATGTGCAGCTACATTGTTTTCTCCCAGGTGGAGGATTTGGCCACAGTGAAAGCTGACTTCAGTTCAATGGAACATATCCCCAACATCATTGGGGCAACAGATGGAACACATATTGCATTTGTCGCCCCTCCCATCGAAATGAACAGGTGTTCAGAAATCGAAAGAGTTTTCACTCCATGAATGTCCACATGGTGTGCCTGGCAGACCAGTACATCTCCCACGTCAATGCAATGTATCCTGGGTGTGTGCATGATGCCTTTATCCTGAGGAATAGGAGCATTCCAAATGTGATGGCCCAACTGCAGAGGCACATGGTGTGGCTAATAGGTGAGCCCTGGTTCCCACTCAGTTGATGTTGGTGTATGGGTATGGTGTGGGCCGTAAGGATGAGTGTGAGGCTAACAGTTGTCCCTCGATATTTGTTGGTGACTCTGGTTATCACAACCTCTCATGGCTACTGACCCCTGTGAGGAATGCCAGGACAAGGGTAGAGGAACGTTACAATGAGGCACATGGGCAAACAAGAAGGATCATAGAGAGGACCTTTGGCTTCCTGAAGGCCAGGTTTCATTGCCTCCATCTAACAGGTGGATCCATGTGCTACTCACCCAAGAAGGTCTGCCAGATCATCGTGGCATGCTGTATGTTGCACAACCTTGCCTTGCATCGCCAGGTACCTTTTCTGCAGGAGGAGGAGGCTGGATATGGCTGTGTGGCAGCAGTGGATCCTGTGGACAGTGAGAATGAGGAGGCAGAGGATGAGGATGAGGACAACAGAAGTGCAATTATTCATCAATACTTCCAATGAGACACAGGTAAGACACTGTTAATACACATGTAATTGACAGTTTGATGTGTGACATTGTCGCTGGCAGGCTGTGTATTCCTACTTCTATGCCCACTCACTGTACCCTTTGGCATCTCTTTTTGCAGATGTTGGTGCCCAACTATTGCTCCTGGTGTGTTCAGTGCAGCCAACTACAGGTCTTTCCAATGTAAACATTACTGTACAGTTGAATTGCAATGTTTGAACCTGGGTAAACGAATACATTTTGAAAACATTTGACATACACCATAATTGTATTTTATCAAAGTGTGTTTATTGCAGTGCTCTGAAGAAGAGGGGTAGTGCAATGGGCTGGGGTGATGATGGAGGAAAGTCTAGGTTAGAGTCCAGTCTATTTGTATCACAGGTGCATTGTCCAAGGGGGCATAGGAAGGGGAGCAATGACAGTTCAAGGTGGACAGGGTGATAGAGTGGGACACAACGGTGACAATCAGGAGAGTCTTATTTCCTGGCGGGGTCTTGGCAGTAGTCTCTGGCTTCTGCCTGGATCGCAGGGAACGTTTGCGGGGGTAGTTCTCCTTCTGCAGGGGGAGGGGTGCTGGTGGCCTGTTGGTCCTGTGGCGAGGCCTCCTGTCCACTAGCGACAGCGGAGGTGGAGGGCTGTTCAGTGGTTTGGCTAGTGTCAGGGGCCCGCTGGTGTGCCACTGCCTCCCTCATACTGTTGGGCATATCTGCCAACACCCCTGCAGTAGAGACCAGGGTGGTGTTGATGGCCTTCAAGTCCTCCCTGATCCCCAGATACTGTCCCTCATGCATCCGCATTTGTTCCTGGAGGGTCGGTTCCCTGGTCCTGTCCTCCCCCTGTCGAACAGCAGTCCTCCCAACTTCCCTGTTGTCCTGTGCCTCTCTCCCCTGAACTGTGTGCCCACTGCCACTGACCCCAGGTCCCTGATACTCCTGTGTTTGTGGGGTCGCCTGGGGTCCCTGTAGTGGTGGACACACTGCTGATTGACGTGTCCTGGGGACAGAGGTATGGGCCCACTTGGTGGGTGTTGTGGTGGTGTTTCCTTAGGGGGCATGCTCTGTGGTGGTGTGAAAGTGTGCCTGGGTAACCGACTGTCCGGAGGTCCCTGACGGGCCAGGTTGGTCATCCAGATCCAGGCGACCAGAGCTGCTGTCATCACTGTGGGCCTCTTCTGTGGGGGGAGTGAATGCTGCTGGCACCTCTTCGCCTGTGCCATTGGCTGGGTTACCTGTGGGGATGTAAATGTCGTGTTATTGTTTCTGTGACATATTGTGCATGGGTGTGTTGCCCTCTTTGGTTGGATTTGCCCTGGCAGCTTTAACTTGTGTAAGTTGGTATGTGGTGGGCTAGCTGATTCTCTCTAGTGTGCATGCTTTTGTGATAGGTGTCCCTGCAGGGCTGTGAGTGATGTCCATGCATTGGTAGAGCATGCAGCGCTTGGCATTGGGATGAGAGAGATGTGATGGTGGGGTGTGTGGGAAGTGGTGGAGTGATGGGAGTGAGGGTGAGGGTGGGGGTATGTGATGGCATGCAGGTAGGGGGGTGATAGTACTAAAGAGTTGACTTACCAGAGTCCAGTCCTCCTCCTACTCTGGCCAGGCCCTCAGGATGCATGATTGTTGTAAGAAGTTGGCTCTGTATATACTATTTCAAAGTAAGAAATAGTGTGCACAGAGTCCAAGGGTTCCCCTTAGAGATAAGATAGCGGCAAAAGTAGATAATTCTAATGCTCTATTTTGTGGTAGTGTGGTCGAGCAGTAGGCTTATCAGAGGGTGGTGTTAAGCATTTGTTGTACACACGCAGGCAATAAATGAGGAACACACACTCAAAGACTTACTCCAGGCCAATAGGTTTTTATATTGAAAAATATCTATTCTTAGTTTATTTTAAGAACCACAGGTTCAAGACTTACAGTTAATAATTTAGATGTAAGGTATTTCACTTAGATACTTTAGGAACTTTGAATGAAAACAATATCATGCACAGTCTTTGAAAAAATGGCAATAAGCTATTTTCAAAGTGGACACTGTGCAACAATCATCAGTTCCTGGGGGAGGTAAGTAAAGGTTAGATTAGGAGGTAAGTAAAACACTTACAAGTCTCAGTCCTGGGGCATAGGCAGCCCACCGTTGGGGATTCAAGGCAACCCGAAAGTTACCACACCAGCAGCTCAAGGCCGGTCAGGTACAGAGGTCAAAGAGGTGCCCAAACCACATAGGTGCCTATGGAAAACAGGGGTGCTCCGGTTCCAGACTGCCAGCAGGTAAGTACCTGCGTCCTCTGGGGGCAAACCAGGGTGGTTTTGTAGAGCACTGGGGGGGACACAAGTAGGCACACAAAACACACCCTCAGCGGCACGGGGCGGCCGGGTGCAGTGTGCAAAGCAGGTGTCGGGTTTTGTATAGGTTTCAATGGAGGGACCCAGGGGTCACTCTAGCGGTGCAGGCAGGCACGGGGGGGGCTTCTCGGGACAACCACCACCTGTGCTAGGCAGAGGGTCGCCTTGGGGTCACTCCTGTGTTGAAGTTCGGTTCCTTCAGGTCCTGGGGGCTCCGGCTGCAGTGTTGGTTCCAGGCGTCGGGTCCCTTTTTACAGGCAGTTGCGGTCAGGGGGAGCCTCTGGATTCTCCCTGTAGGCGTCGCTGTGGGGGCTCAGGGGGGTCGTCTCTGGTTACTCACGGGCTCGCAGTCGCCGGGGAGTCCTCCCTGAGGTGTTGGTTTTCTGCAGGTCGAGGAGGGGGCGTCAGCTGCAGGGTGTAGTCTCACGCTTCCGGCGGGAAACGTGAAGTCCTTGGACGTTGCTTCTTTGTTGCAAAGAGGTAGCTGGTTTTGAACAGGGCCGCTGTTCACGGGAATTTCTTGGCCCTTCAGTCCAGGGCAGTCCTCTGAGGCTTCAGAGGTCGCTAGTCCCTGTCGGATGCGTTGCTGGTTGCAGGTTTTCGAAGTTGGAGACAGGCCGGTAGGGCTGGGGCCAAAGCAGTTGTCGTCTTCCTCCTTCTCTGCACGCTTTTAGGTCAGCAGTCCTTCTTGTTTGTTCAGGTTGCAGGAATCTGATTTCCTGTGTTCACGGTCACCCCTAAATACACAATTTAGGGGTGTGTTTAGGTCTGGGGGGCAGTAGCCAATGGCTTCTGTCCTTGAGGGTGGCTACACCCTGCTTGTGCCTACTCCCTGAGGGGAGGGGGGCAATCCCTATTCCTATTGGGGGAATCCTCCAAAATCAAGATGGAGGACTTCTAAAGGCAGGGGTCACCTCAGCTCAGGACACCTTAGGGGCTGTCCTGACTGGTGGGTGACTCCTCCTTGTGTTTCTCATTATCTCCCCGGGACTTGCCGCCAAACGTGGGGGCTGTGTCCAGGGGCGGGCATCTCCACTAGCTGGAGTGCCCTGGGGCATTGTAACATGAAGCTTGAGCCTTTAAGGCTCACTGCTAGGTGTTACCGTTCCTGCAGGGGGGAAGTGTGAAGCACCTCCACCCAGAGCAGGCTTTGTTTCTGTCCTCAGAGAGCATAAAGGCTCTCACCCGAGGGGGACAGAAACTCGTCTCTCAGCAGCAGGGTGGAACAGACCAGTCAGCCCTGCACTAAAGGATTGGGTGAAATACAGGGGACATCTCTAAGATGCCTTCTGTGTGCATTTTTTTTATAAATCCAGCACTGGCATCAGTGTGGGTTTATTATTCTGAGAAGTTTGATACCAAACTTCCCAGTATTCAGTGTAGCCATTATGGAGCTGTGGAGTTTGTTTTTTGACAAACTCCCAGACCATATACTTAATATGGCCACACTGTACATACAATGTCTAAGAATAGACTTAGATACTGTAGGGGCATATTGCTCATGCAGCAATGCCCTCACCTGTGGTATAGTGCACCCTGCCTTAGGGCTGTAAGGCCTGCTAGAGGGGTGACTTACCTATGCCACAGGCAGTATTTTGTGGGCATGGCATCCTGAGGGGGATGCCATGTCGACTTTGTCTTTTTCTCCCCACCAACAATGCAATCTACAATGGTAGTGTGCATGTGTTAGGTGAGGGGTCACTTAGGGTGGCACAACATATGCTGCAGCTCTTAGGGACCTTCCCTGGTCACAGGGCCCTTGGTACCACTGGTACCTTTTACAAGGGACTTATCTATGTGCCAGGGGTGTGCCAATTGTGGAAACAATGGTACATTTTAGGTGAAAGAACACTGGTGGTGGGGCCTGGTTAGCAGGGTCCCAGCATACTTCTCAGTCAAGTCAGCATCAGTATCAGGCAAAAAGTGTGGGGGGGGTAACTGCAACAGGGAGTCATTTCTTACACAAGCCCCCCAGCTCACAGGCCAGGAGACTCAGCCAAAGCTGGGAGAGTCTTCCTAGTCTGTGATGCAAGGAAGAGTAGGGAAAATTGGCTGGTTTGTTGCAGGGCCTACTCTGCCTTACATCCTCCTGTTCAGGTCATTCCCTCTGGGGAATTGACCTACTTCCACAGTGATAGGACCTAGCCTGAATTGCCTCTTGTCTGACTTTTTAATGTCTTCACCCATTCTCTCTATTTTGGGGTTAGAGGTATCCACCTCTGCTGATCTTATCTTAGCCAGGGTCACCCCTAGCTTACCCAAAGAGGTTACCCAGAGCTGGAGTAACCCCACCATGACCAACACGGTCGGGGGCTAAACTTGCTATTTGGCATGGGGTCAGACCACCATGCCAAGGATAGTGCAGCCATAAAGGCTAACACCCAGCAGAGGCCACTGACAGCTGTCAGTGCCCAGAACCACACCTTTAGCTCTTCACCGACAAGGGAAGGAGCTACGTTACAGGCTTCTTTGGGTTCAGGGTGCCTGTCTGCTGTGTTAAAGTGGGGGTTACTACATCTTGTAGTAAACACCCTTCTTCCACTCTTTCTTCTGTTACCTGAGGAGCCACCCACTCAGGTTTAACAGTTGCCTGACTAGCCAGGACTTCTTGTGGGTCAGGTTGGACCTTACCAGTGCCACTTTTGGAGCTGTCATCTACTAGAGCAGAATCTCCTTGGCTGGCTGGAACTTTGGCTAAAGGTTGTCCACCCTTCCTATTCTGTTTTCTTTTCTTTTTCTTCTGGGGCCTACTTACAGTAACTACAGGGGTAGCACCTCCAGAATCCTTGGGAGAGGGCTGGCACTGGACCAGTTCCTCTCTTGGGCTCTGACTAACCTCTGGGTAGTCATTTCCAAGGAGACAATCAAGGGGGAGGTCTGTACTGACTACCACCCTTCTCCAGCTAAAAGTCCCACCCACTTCTATGGGCACAAAAGCCACAGGCCTCTCAGTGACCCTGTCTGGGCTAACTCTTACTCTGGCAGTCTCACCTGGGATGTACTGGTTTGAGAACACCAGCCTGTCATGCACAATAGTGTGACTGGCACAAGTGTCTCTCAGGGCAGTGGCTGGGATTCCATTCACCAGTAGGTGGTGGAAGTGTCTACTTCCCTCTGGAATCTCCAACTCACCTGTTGGGCCCTTTATTCCAGTTGAAGGCTATGAAGACCTCCTCATCTGAGGAGTCATCCCCAATGGCTAAACTGGTCACCCCTGGGATTTTGCTAGTGTGGTTGTTTTGGGGACAAGAAGTGTCCTTGGTGTGGTGCCCTGTCTGTCTACAGTTTTGGCACCATGCCTTAGTGGCATCCCAGTTCTTACCCTGGTACCCACCTTTGTTTTTGGTTGTGTCTTGGGGCCCACGCACCTGGTCTGGTTTTTGGGGGCCTACAGAGGACTCTTTTTCTTTGTTTCAAGTGTCACCCACTTTCTCCTGGGGAGGCTTTGTAACCCCTTTCTTCTGGTCACCCCCAGTGGAAGTTTTGGTTACCCTAGTCTTGACCCATTGGTCTGCCTTCTTTCCCAATTCTTGGTGAGAAATTGGACCTAGGTCTACCAGATACTGATGCAACTTTTCATTGAAGCAGTTACTTAAAATGTGTTCTTTCATAAACACATTATAAAGCCCAGCATAGTCATGCCCTTCATTTCCAGTTACCTAACCATCCAGTGTTTTCACTGAGTAGTCTACAAAATCAACCCAGGTCTGGCTCGAGGATTTTTGAGCCCCCCTGAACCTAATCCTGTACTCCTCAGTGGAGAATCCAAAGCCCTCAATCAGGGTAGCCTTCATGAGGTCATAGGATTTTGCATCTTTACCAGAGAGTGTGAGGAGTCTATACCTACACTTTCCAGTGAACATTTCCCAAAGGAGAGCTCCGCAGTGAGATCTGTTTACTTTTCTGGTTGCACAAGCCCTCTCAAAAGCTGTGAACCATTTGGTGATGTCATCACCATCTTTATATTTTGTTACAATCCCTTTGGGTCAGTATTCTCTCTGACCCTATTTGTGTTGGTGCCACCATTGATGGGAGCTAAACCCATCTCTTTTCTTTCCCTTTCTATGGCTAGGAGCTGTTTCTCCAAAGCCAATCTTTTGGCCATCCTGGTTAACAGGAGGTCATCTTCATTGAGGCTGCCCTCAATGTTTTCAGAGGTACTGGACTCCCCCTGTGGGAGAACCAGTCTCTCTGACTAGGATTTGAGGAGTCAGGGTTTGAGGGACCCTGTACTCCCTATTTAGGACAGGAGGGGGGAAGTCATCCTCCTGCTCACTAGTGTCCCCATCTGAAGGATTATCCTCAGACGGGTGGTCCCTTTTGAACTCTGCCAAAAGCTCCTGAAGCTTTACTTTGGTAGGGTTGGACCCAGTTTTTATCTTTTTTTTTAGCTTACAGAGAGACCTTATCTCTGACATCCTTAGATGCAGGTAAGGGGTGAGGTTGAGTTCCACCACCATCTCACCTGTGCTAGACAGTATTTCTCTAAAAGTTGGGATTACTTTTTAAGAATCTAAAAACTACCTCTAGAAATTAAATCCAAACTTTTACAAGCTTTTAAACTCTAAAAGAAATGCTAACAGTGACTTACACAAGGCCTTCACAGGACTTTTAAAAATTTACAAAAATAGCTCAAATTGCAAAAATCTGTTTCTAATGACAATTTTTGGAATTTAGTTGTGTGATCAGGTATTGGCTGAGTAGTCCAGCAAATGCAAAGTCTTAGACCCCACCGCTGATCCACCAATGTAGGAAGTTGGCTCTGTATATACTATTTCAAAGTAAGAAATAGTGTGCACAGAGTCCAAGGGTTCCCCTTAGAGGTAAGATAGTGGCAAAAGTAGATCATTCTAATGCTCTATTTTGTGGTAGTGTGGTTGAGCAGTAGGCTTTTCAGAGGGTAGTGTTAAGTATTTGTTGTACACACACAGGGAGTAAATGAGGAACACACACTCAAAGACTTACTCCAGGCCAATAGGTTTTTATATTGAAAAATATATTTTCTTAGTTTATTTTAAGAACCACAGGTTCAAGATTTACAGTTAATACTTTAAATCTAAGGTACTTCACTTAGATACTTTAGGAACTTTGAATGAAAACAATATCATGCACAGTCTTTGTAAAAATGGGAATAAGCTATTTTCATAGTGGACACAGTGTAAAAATCAACAGTTACTGGGGGAGGTAAGTAAAGGTTAGATTAGGAGGTAAGTAAAACACTTACAAGTCTCAGTCCTGGGGCATAGGCAGCCCACCGTTGGGGGTTCAAGGCAACCACAAAGTTACCACACCAGCAGATCAAGGCCGGTCAGGTGCAGAGGTCAAAAAGGTGCCCAAACCACATAGGCGCCTATGGAGAACAGGGGTGCTCCGGTTCCAGTCTGCCAGCAGGAAAGTACCTGCGTCCTCTGGGGGCAGACCAGGGGGGTTTTGTAGAGCACTGGGGGGGACACAAGTAGGCACACAAAACACACCCTCAGCGGCACGGGGGCGGCCGGGTGCAGTGTGCAAAGCAGGCGTCGGGTTTTGTATAGGTTTCAATGGAGGGACCCGGGGGTCACTCTAGCGGTGCAGGCAGGTACAGGGGGGGCTTCTCAGGACAGCCACCACCTGGGCTAGGCAGAGGGTCACCTTGGGGTCACTCCTGTGTTGAAATTCGGTTCCTTCAGGTCCTGGGGGCTACGGGTGCAGTGTTGGTTCCAGGCGTCGGGTCCCTTGTTACAGGCAGTCGCGGTCAGGGGAGCCTCTGGATTCTCTCTGCAGGCGTCGCTGTGGGGACTCAGGGGGGTCGCAGTCGCCGGGGAGTCCTCCCTGAGGTGTTGGTTTTCTGCAGGTCGAGCCGGGGGCGTCGGCTGCAGAGTGTAGAGTCTCATGCTTCCGGCGGGAAATGTGAAGTCGTTGGAAGTTGCTTCTTTGTTGCAAAGAAGTAGTTGGTTTTGAACAGGGCTGCTGTTCACTGGAGTTTCTTGGTCCTTCAGTCCAGGGCAGTCCTCTGAGGCTTCAGAGGTCGCTGGTCCCTGTCGGATGCGTCACTGGTTGCAGGTTTTCGAAGTTGGAGACAGGCCGGTAGGGCTGGGGCCAAAGCAGTTGTCGTCTTCCTCCTTCTCTGCAGGCTTGCAGGTCTGCAGTCCTTCTTGTTTCTTCAGGTTGCAGGAATCTGATTTCCTGGGTTCAGGGTTGCCCCTAAATACTCAATTTAGGGGTGTGTTTAGGTCTGGGGGGCAGTAGTCAATGGCTACTGTCCTTGAGGGTGGCTACACCCTCCTTGTGCCTCCTCCCTGAGGGGAGGGGGCACATCCCTATTCCTATTGGGGGAATCCTCCAAAATCATGATGGAGGAATTCTAAAAGCGGCGGTCACCTCAGCTCAGGACACCTTAAGGGCTGTCCTGACTGGTGGGTGACTTCTCCTTGTTTTTCTCATTATCTCCCCGGGACTTGGTGCTAAAAGTGGGGGCTGTGTCCAGGGGCGGGCATCTCCACTAGCTGGAGTGCCCTGGGGCATTGTAACACGAAGCTTGAGCCTTTGAGGCTCACTGCTAGGTGTTACAGTTCCTGCAGGGGGAGGTGTGAAGCACCTCCACCCAGAGCAGGCTTTGTTTCTGTCCTCAGAGAGCACAAAGGCTCTCACCCGATGGGGTCAGAAACTCGTCTCTCAGCAGCAGGCTGGCACAGACCAGTCAGTCCTGCACTGAAGGATTGGGTGAAATACAGGGGACATCTCTAAGACGCCTTCTGTGTGCATTTTTTATTAAATTCAACAGTGGCATCAATGTGGGTTTATTATTCAGAGAAGTTTGATACCAAACTTCCCAGTATTCAGTGTAGCCATTATGGAGCTGTGGAGTTCGTTTTTTACAAACTCCCAGGCCATATACTTAATATGGCCACACTGTACTTACAATGTCTAAGAATAGACTTAGACACTGTAGGGGGATATTGCTCATGTGGTATAGTGCACCCTGCCTTAGGGCTGTAAGGCCTGCTAGAGGGGTGAATTACCTATGCCACAGGCAGTATTTTGTGGGCATGGCATCCTGAGGGGGATGCCATGTCGACTTTGTCTTTTTCTCCCCACCAACACACACAATCTACAATTGCAGTGTGCATGTGTTAGGTGAGGGGTCCCCTAGGGTGGCACAACATATGCTGCAGCCCTTAGGGACCTTCCCTGGTCACAGGGCCCTTGGTACCACTGGTACCTTTTACAAGAGACTTATCTGTGTGCCAGGGGTGTGCCAATTGTGGAAACAATGGTACATTTAAGGTGAAAGAACACTGGTGCTGGGGCCTGGTTAGCAGGGTCCCAGCACACTTCTCAGTCAAGTCAGCATCAGTATCAGGCAAAAAGTGTGGGGGCGGGGGGGGCTAACTGCAACAGGAGCCATTTTCTTACAATTGTCTAGACTTGCTCCTCCCAAGTTGTTAGTTGTGGGGGAGGAGGTGGGAGTCCACTGCCAGTCCTCTGTACAGCGAGTTTTTGTCTTGCTGCAGTGGAACGTGCCTTCCCCCGTAGGTCGTTCCCCCTCTTCCTGATGTCGTCCCTTGTTCTGGGGTGCTGTCCGACGGCGTTGACTCTGTCCACGATCCTCCGCCACAGCTCCTTCTTCCTAGCAATGGATATATGCTGCACCTGTAATCCAAATAGCTGTGTCTCTACCCGGATGATTTTCTCCATCATGAGCCTTAGCTCCTCCTCAGAGAACCTGGGGTGTCGTTGTGGTGCCATGAGTGTGGTGTGAGTGGTGTTGGTGAGGGTGTGTGGGGTGATGTGTTTGGGTGTGTGTTGTGAGGTGCGTCAGTGGTGTATAGGTGTTGGTGGCATGTGGCTCTGGTTGTGTGGGTGCTCTTGCTGTCTCTCTCTCTGTTGGCAATGGCTTGTAGTCGTGAAGGGTTGTGGGTAATGTGGGTGTGTGTTTTATAGTGGTGTGGGTGTGGTGTGTGTATAGGTGTCAGGTGTGTGTTATTTAAATTGACCAATGTGGTGTTGTTTTGTATGTGTGTGTGTGTATTTTGAGCGAGGCGGTATGTACCGCCAATGGTTTACTGCCATTGAATGTCCGCCGAGGTGAATTGTGCGTCATTCGTATTCATATGTGTGTCATAATGTGGTTGGCGGATATACGTGGCGGAGGCGGTATGTAGGCAGCAGTCGGCATGGCGGTAAGTGGGATTTACCACCAATGTCACAATGAGGGCCTGAGTGTCTTAAGAGGGATGTGACGGTGTTTCACCCCTCCCCCCCAAACTGTAAGTCCCCACTCATTATCTTTGTCTAATTTCCTTCTTTCTTACTACCATTCATTTCCCCCCCATTAGGGGCAAGGCTACAGCGCTCTTTCAGCTGGATTGATTGTGACAACCAGGAGCAGTTAATCGAACTGGGCATGCCAGTTTGGCCGGTGTTTTTGCTTTGGCCAGCCTGACATGCGCAGTACAGGCTTCTGAAATAATTCTACGAGAGAGTTTGAAAAGAAGAGACACAGCTCCATCGGTCTCCGATGGAGTGCTGTGTTTGCCTGACCTAGCCCTGCCCTTATGTTGTTTACTATTGCAAGCAGCATTAAAGCCGAGCTTGGATGGCATGTCTTGGGGCTTACTGTATGACCAGCATGTACATGTTTAGAGCCAGACAGCGCTATGCGGGAGAATGCGACCTCGGCAGCACTGATTTGCAGTTGCAAGATGAAGGTGTGGTGAATCCAGATGTCCAGGTAAGATCATGTTTATTTTTGCCAGTATAACAGATGGTAAATGCTTAAAAATCGGATGTACCCGATCACATCTGCATTGCTAAATTCAATCCGTAACACAGAGGTGATCGGGCACATTCTATTTATAAAACATTTTCCATTCATTATAAGCATTTTTAACATTTATGTGCGTGCCCCACCACTTTCAAAAGTCACGATTCGCCACTGCATATGTGGTCTAACAAATTGCACACAAACACACACACACTCTCACACCATCCTCCCCCAGGCCACATTAGATTTTAAAACATATTTTCAAAAGTAGAAAAAAGGTATATGCTTACGACACCTTATTTGCATTCAGCATTCTAACAGGCAGTGGAGCTATCCCGTACTTATAACATGAATGTAGTCTATAGCACACCCACCTTCCTTCACAGAATATAAATTCAGCAGCTTTAAATACCACGTCACGAGAAACATACACTCCAACAGAAACTCCTCACAGTTTCTGACACACTATCACGTTTATTTCCAGCACTTTTCTTAACGTGTTTCCCATGTTTCCCCACTACTCATTTCTCACTGCAACCTAGTGTGATAAAATCTTTCCCTTTTGTTCTCCCTCGTTAAAGACCACAGTTGGGGTACAAGATCATTTTATACCCTTGGTGTCTGGTGTATTATCATGTTTTGTATATATTTCACTTATCCTGTCTCTGCTTGGTTTGGAATTGAATTCAGACCCCATACCCTAATTTCACAAGTATTCTTCCAAGGAGGACACATTTTATAACAAAAAACTGTTCCACGCAGCGTTACAGATGGAAACATACACTTGACATAATGTCATTTCAAAGTATAGATCTACTTTATTGTTCTTATAATTTCATTTTTATTGCATATAGTGATTGATATTACCGGTGCAATAAAGAGCACCATACTTACTTCATATAAACATCTTTGTATTGATACATCCACATAAATTATACTTCCATCTTCAAACACCTAGTCTTATTAGTCATTATTTACAGATTTCACATAATATTCAGCCTGTACCAATAGAGATTGCATTTGTCGCTTATTCTTATGACTGTTGGTTTTTCTAGCACCTTCACCAGTTTTTTTCTTGTCCTAGTACCAATGTAGCATACTAAATGATAACATTTTCTACGTCTCCACTGCAATCCTGCAATTGCCAGTGGCTGCCATCAGTCCTTCTTTCCTCAAGAGTTCAAAACATCTTACAACATATCATCGTGTTCAAATAAAATGAATGTCTTCCAACAATCCAAATGCAAGTAATGAATTGACTTCACACGTGGTTACTTCTTTAACAGAACAGGAGTGGGAAGGGACATAGGAAACACATCAAGGATACCAAAACATTGTCATTAAGCTGGTCGAGAGAACAGGAATGCATCGGTTCCCACTCCACCATATCCCCGGAGAAGGCTCACCTTCCCCTTCATACAGCCACTAATTACTTATGTATTCCATCCTATCTCATTCCCTATGAAGGATTGGATGAGACATTCCTTAGAACATCATTGTACTGGAGCATGATAAAATAAAGTTGATCACAGCCAGTATCTACCTCGAGTCCTTCCAAAATGCTTCTAGTGAAGCTTTCGTTGGTTGATGCTGTATCTGGAGCCTCACAGGAAATCCTACCGAGACTATGGGGCATATTTATACTCCGTTTGCGCCGAATTAGCGTCGTTTTTTTCGACGCAAATTCGGCGCAAAACTAACGCCATATTTATACTTTGGCGTTAGACGCGTCTAGCGCCAAAGTATGAGGAATGAGCGTCATTTTTTTGCGTGAACGCCTTCCTTGCGTTAATGAGATGCAAGGTAGGCGTTCCCGTCTAGAAAAATGACTGCGACGCAAATGCGTCGTATTTATACTCCCGGGCAAAAATGACGCCCGGGAGTGGGCGGGGCAAAAAACCCCGCATTTGCGCCTCTTTTTAACGCCTGGGTCAGGGCAGGCGTTAAGGGACCTGTGGGCTCAAAATGAGCCCACAGCTGCCCTCCCATGCCCCCAGGGACCCCCCCTGCCACCCTTGCCCACCCCAGGAGGACACCCAAGGATGGAGGGACCCATCCCAGGGACATTCAGGTAAGTTCAGGTAAGTATAATTTTTTTTTTTTTCTTTTTTTGTTTTTGGCATAGGGGAGCCTGATTTGTGCCCCCCTACATGCCACAATGCCCAATGACCATGCCCAGGGGACATAAGTCCCCTGGGCATGGCCATTGGGCAAGGGGGCATGACTCCTGTCTTTACTAAGACAGGAGTCATGTAAATGGCGTCTGGGCGTCGTTAAAAATGGCGCAAATCGGGTGGAGGCGATTTTTTTGCCTCTACCTGACTTGCCCCATTTTAAGACGCCCTAACGCCATTTGCCCCAACGCCGGCGCTGCCTGGTGTACGTGGTTATTTTCCACGCACACCAGGCAGCGCCGGTCTGCTAGCGTCGGCTAACGCCATTCAATAAATACGGCGCCCGCATGGTGCTTCAGAATGGCGTTAGCCGGCGCTAATTTTTTTGACGCAAAACTGCGATAGCGCAGTTTTGCGTCAAAAAGTATAAATATGGCCCTATATATCCCTTCGAAAACATGTCTTTTTTGATATACACGAAAACATCTTTCCTTACAAACGTATTAGTGCTGAAGTTTGTAAAGTAAAACACACTACTCTCATCCACCATGACCACTTTTAGTTTAATGGCTGTTACAGAATCTGGTCTTTCTTTTCTGATGACTACACTAGCAGCATCACACTCCTCTCATTGCTTATGGGCAATCAATAAACCTTCCTGACTGCTCCACAGTTATTTCCATTTGGCAGGGCCAACAACTTACGAACCACATTTTCCATTTAATCAGGGAGCATAGCAAGCTAGATCTCAGCCCCTACATCCATCACCCAGATGTTGACACCCCTCCTTCCATTATGCAGCAATTGTGTTTTAGTGCTGTGGTTCACCACTGCATCAGTAATAGGTTATTCAAAGGAAATTGCCTCTTTTGCTTACACACCGTACCAAGAATTACGGTTTTCAGGGCTTCCACTTTTCTGACTTTTTGTCCATTGTTAATCTACTCCCAGAACTCAGCCACAGAGGCATTTCAGCGCACTTTCTGCTAGATCTGTGTGCAACGCTGAAATCAAGTGTAAAAAGGTGCTGCGGAATCAAAGGCAGAAACTCTTGACGAGAAGCTTTAACGACAGAGGCATTTGGACACGCAGGGAAGCCGTAATAGCATTTTTAATCCAGGTGACCCGCAGCTAAACTGCAAATTCCATAAATTCCTGGCTACATCTCAGTCTGAACTTCCCGGCGCTCCATGATTTTCAGCTCAGGTTGTCATTCAAGGGTTGAGCCACTAAATTATGCCAATAAGTCCCAATGGCAGTTAAATCCTAAGGGTCTCACGCTGCCAAATTACTGTTACATAGTTGGCGTTTTGTAGTCAACATTAGACAACACCACTTATCACTTTTTCATTATTTCATTTAGTTCAAGAACAAACACATATACTTGAATTGTTTTATAAGGGTAGCAGCTTTAATTAACTTGAATTCTCTTATAAAAGTGATGGTTTTAAGTAAACATATATTCGATAAGCTAGTTCCGAGCAAGTTGTGGAATATTTCTTAATTGCTTGGCTAATGGATTATTATTAGCACCGTATGACTTTAACCAGATACATGAGTTATTATTCAGAAGATAGTGATCGAATGATAATGTTAAGTATCTTGATCACTCCTGATCAGTCGGTGAATAATCTTCATTGGTAAATAAATTGTGAAAATTGCACTGTATAGTCTGAGCTGCATGCAGTCGTATGCATACAGCTTCATCACATGGCACAGTAACTACAGGTCGGGCTATTTACACTAAGCACTTTAACAGTTTTCTTGAGAATGATTTGATCATGCTTAATCTTGAATGTTTATATAAGTGTAGTTGTGTTTTATTATTGCAATGATTTTAATCAGACAATAAACTTGAACATTGAAGTGTAACAAGGTCCCTTCATTAGACTGTCATCATCAAAGATGGATCAGTCTGGCGACTTTTAAACACTATTGCTCAAGGCGAAGAAAAATCTCCCTTTGCCTTTCTCCTCACATCCATTTTAGGAAAGTACACCATCTGTGAAACATATACCTCAGGGATCAAAAGTCTCACCTGTGCTCACTCACTGAACAGAATTATATAATGTACCACTTAAGAGGATATCACTGGGACAGGATTCCTGCCCATGGGGTCTGATGATATGGTTTCTGGCTGCACTGGTGACGTGTGGGCATTGATCGTCATTAAGGAAGATGGTCACTTCTCTGACACATGAACCCACACCAGTGCTGGCCACTGTGGTCGATAAGCATTGGCTCTCAGTGACGTCTGTCCTCCCCACCTCCTCTTTGAGCCTCTGCATGTGCCTTTGGCTGCCATTCTTCTCTCACTCAGGGGTCATCCTCAGATAGGGTGGCACTCGTGTTTCCACTTTCTCTGGTGTCTGTGCACAGCGAGCAAAGGAGGCCTGAGTGGATGCTAATTTGGCAACAGGTGAAAGAAACACTACTGAAGATGTTCTTCATCGTTGCTGCCAAACCTCTTCCGATATCAATTCTAGTGGCTATGCAGTGCCTTGGGGCCCATAAATGCACAACAAAGCCAAGGAGCTCCTTCTTTGCCATCTTGAGAACCTATCGACCCTCCTCCCAAAAGAGGTTGCTTGAGATAGCTGCTGGAATTTTTTGTGAAAATAGCCCTGGACAACAGCAGACAGTCATGGGAAATAAATGCTTTCTTGCTCAACTCGTAAGCACTTTCTGATGTAAATAAGAATATTAATTGTCAATATTAGATTTAGAGTGATCTGCTAGTAATCACTACTTAACCTAAAGCAATGAACACTTGCTTTGTTCTTGTCTAGTTAAATAAAATAATTACAGTCTCTCATATCCTTATGCATTTGGACCTTGATATTAGTGTTGCATGTCAGTACTAACAAAACCAAGAATTCGTAGGTTCCCTTTGTTTGGATTTCCATTGCTGTCACATAACCTGCTTAGCCCCCCTCAGAACAAAACACTACTGAAGTGTTTTTGCTTTTGTGTACCTTTGTTCATCCATTATCATTTAGGATTATATGATAAGTGAATCCCTTCAAAGATTCTAGTTTCTCAGATAAATGATCTGAAAATGATGTTGTCACTACGCACCATTCCTATTCGTTAAGGGTGCCTAAGCTGGGATCTAATTCAATGCCCATGCCATATTGTTCTCTGTATCCCAGTAATAATCCTTACTTACATTTTTACTTACCTCTGTTATTCAGTTCATAAAGTGCTACAAAAACCACAACATAGGATCCTGTACCCATGCCAGTGTCAATACACCAAACTTTTTAAAAGAAGCCTTGACTGTTGATCTATATGATGAACGAGAATTTGCAACACAGGGTTACACGGATCCAAACCCACATTGTTTACACACTTCAACATTTGAGGATCCTATTCTTTTTCTGTTAATCTGTAGACATCCATCACTAACATGTCATTTTCCTCACTTCCATTCAACTTTTTCTCACACAAAACACGGTCTAATTTCCTTTTTCACTTCCCCAATTTTAAATCAGTGTTGGATTTTCTTGCATTGATAATAGCACAATGTCCTATTTTCTTCCAGAGATGACATTAAGGTTTACTTGTTCTACAATTCAGTTTTCCACCCTCATCAAATGTCTTCTATGTCCACAATGATAACGCCACACTTTACTATATTTTGGACTTCTTCCCACCACCAAACCATCTTCTTTTTTGCAAACACCTTCATATTACATATATCCAACTTGTCTTTCCTCTTAGATTCAGTTATTTCAAATACACAGGGAGTCATTATGAGTTTGGCCAATGGAAAATGCCAGGTTACTGCCCATGTGGCCCCCTTTCCGCTGAACCCCTTAAGGGTTTCCCACTGGGTCAGCGGGCGAAACAGAGTTTCTGCCTGCTGACCCAGTTTGAAACGGCCTACAACATTGACGTTGGCTCATAATGGAGCCGGCGACAATGCTGTTGTGCGTAGGGTGCACGAGCACCTGTCGCACTTTTCATTGTCTGTAAAGCAAAGCAGACAGTGCAAATCACGATGGGGCTGGCCAGGGTGGCCCCTGCACTGCTCATGCTGAGTGCACGGGCAGTGCAGGGGCCTCCCTGGGGCACCCTGCACCTCGTTTCCGCCAGCCTTTGCATGGTGGGGCTACCGCCATGTAATCGCCGGCAGAGAAGGGATTCATAATCCCCAGGGCAGCGCTGCTTGCAGCGCTGTCATGGCGGACTAGGACCGGCAGCACCGCCAGTCCCTCCAGTGAAGGAAAGCTGGCGGTGCTGGTTGTCTGACCGTGGCGCAACCGCCTCAGTCGTAATGTGACTGTCGGACTACCACAGTCTTAATACCGCCAGGGTCGTAATGAGGCCCACAGTTATGTTCCATCAACTTTACAGTACTAAGGAGCTTTTACAGTATTGATTAATTGACCATGATGATTTCTTAAAGGTAGTCTCAAAATGTAAAAGTACAATTTGACGTATGTGGCACTTCCACATGCCTTTCAGTAGATTCACCATGCATCTGCAGTCTTGAAAAAAGCAAGTGTCTCTTAATCACAGTATTTTCCTTAATTTAACTATTCTTTTCGAGTGCCTTAAGTTGGAAACCCCACTTGCCCATCTCCTCATCTTCCACATCCATTTAATACCCTGCGTATTTATCTCACCCAATAGTGATAAATGATTTTAAATTATTCTTTCATCTACCCCTGCCACTGCTATTTTATATTTAGCTGCAAAATCGACTCCACCGATTACTTCTAAGTAATTGTCCGAATTATTCCCTCCATTCCTCTTGCAAAATTAGTTCACCAAGTCTGTTACAAAAGGCAGGTGTAGTAGCTACGTAGTACATTTTGAACACCCTTTAACCCCAGTAAAATAGAAACACCATTTAACCCCAGTAAAATAGAAATAGTTACATACATGTTTTCAGCATTTGATGTAGATCATGGTCTGTGCACTGTACTCCTTTCTAGTGTTAGAATCACAATGTTAAAACGTGTTTACTCCAAGGTTTCCAGAATGACTCCTGGTCAAGTAGCCTTAACCCATTATGCATCAGCTTGCAGAATCCACCGTAGATCTTTTTTTTTCCATTGTGTTCGAGGCTAAAGTTGGGAACTCGGTTTTCAAGACTGTGTTGCTGATTTTGATGTGTGTGTTAATGTGGAGCAAAATCCGTTTTTGGAGGCTAAAGTATTTGCTCCAGAATTGGTATGTGCATGCTTTTTAGTTCCTGAAAACATTTCTTTTAACTGCCCAGTACTCCAAAATTATTGGAGGTAATTACATTACTTCCACCGACAGTTTATCTCCAAAAATCTGTTGTGAAGCAAGTTTTGATCCCGATTACCTGCAGCTTTCTAGTGCCATTTTTCCTCCAGGGAGAAGCTGGAGTTAGCAACTTCATTTGACTTCACTGACAAGGATTGTGGTCATTTCATCTGAGGAAACTAGTTATACCTTTGCATTTGTGTATTTTATCATAGTATACAAATGCTTATCGAAATGGCAGCAATAGGAGCAGCTTTGTGGGACAACATTTTACATCTTGTGCAGAGACACGTGCCTGTTCAATCTGCAGTTGTCCCTCATCAGGATGTGGCATACCAGAATACGCTACAAACTAGATTCACCAAGCCACGTCGGGCCACTTTTAATGGCCCTGCATGGCTAATTCTGGAGTGACGCAAGGCAGCCCAAATCGCTGCTTTGCATTACTCTGCCCAAGGAAGGTGTTACATGGGTGGAGCATTGGTGTTCCCACGCATCGACCGATGTATTTTGGTGTATTCCCAGATTTACCATAAGTGGTAGATCTGGGAATGCGTCAAAATACGACACCTCCCCAGGGGAGGCATATGAGGAAAAATATGTTTATTTCTCCTCATTGTTTCCTCTTTCTACATGTGTTGCATTGTGCAGCACATGTACAAAAAGGAAAATGCCTCTCAAGATTGTTTTTGTGCAGAAAGGTGTTTCTTCCTGCACAAAAACACTCCTGCCTGTAATGCAGGCATGCTTGCTCCATGGCGCAAAGGTGGCTGCTTTGACGCTAGGCTGCTAATTGTGCACCAGCGTAGGCAGAGGACTGTAATGCGCCATACCTGGATAGATATGGAGCGTTTCTGCTCCCCTCTTTCATGCAGCGCATTGCAGCAAGATGTCTTGCTGTGTTGTGCTGCATGAAAACCTGATAAATCTGGCTCCAATGTTGGGAATTTTTCTTAAGAAGCGCACTGTAAAAATTACTGAAACTATGCAAGATTAGGCTCACGTAATGGAAATTGCACTAGGACCTAATGTTATTTTAACAAAAGGAGAAGGGAAAAAGGTTACCTGGCTGTTTATTTTCTGTACGTTCCACGGTGGTGTAAGTTCCATCAATCCTTCCATACTAGCAGGATCCATAGTCTCCAATACTTTTAATTCAACATTACTAAGGCTAAGCTCTAAGGGACACCAACCACCTATCCAACTAGCATGCACCTTTGCTGTAATCTTCTCACACTTTCTTGCATAGGTCATACCATCTCTTTTAAATATCGGTTATAAGGCATGTGGTATTGAATATGGCATTTAACGTTTGTAGGATAGTGTCCCAAATACCGTTTTTAATGTGCAAAGAAGTATGATGGGACTGTGCACTAATTAAAACTTCATAGTTTGCCAGGGCAGAGTCAACAAGCAGGTCCCTCGAGTGTTCAGAAAATGTAGCCTTCCTTTTTTCTACATATTTTTGCAGTGGCCATGTTTGCACTTAGATTTCCTTTGAGCACAGTAGCCATTTTTCTCATGAATGATCTGCCAACAAATTCTCTGTATATAACAAATGTTTCTGTTAGCCTCTTTCCCAACCCGTTTTTTCCAGCAGCAGCTAACTTTGAATGACTTATTGGCAGCAAAGTTCACAGGCCTGACTATCTGTCACCATACGAAACTAGAAACACCAGTGACAAGCTTTGATTTTAGCTCCACAAATCCTAGTCTGACGCATTTGCGACTATTCTAATAGTTGCTAGGTAAGCCCTTTTATATTATTGACAGAACAGCAAATCCATACCGAGTACTTCATTGGAACCTTTACAATAGGATCATAAACAACACTACTCTAACTATGCTAAACTCTCGAATGAGAAATGGAGATAATTATTGCACTTCACATTGAACAAAATCGGCACCTTTATCACATCAGTTAAAAGAAGATGTAATGCGCTGCCACAAGTAAACAATACTAAAATACATCACCAGCTTTACTAGACATCCAACATGGAAAGTTATGGATCAGTATATCAGCTGTTATTCATTCAAACTCACCTTTTGGGACAGATGATGAAAAATAGGCTACTTCAATTTTGTCCTAAGTGTCATGCAGCTGGCTAAGTCCACTCAGCGGTGGGCCTTTATTCTGTAAGTTTTTTAAGAATACGATAAAGACAGTTGTTTGGCGTGCCAGCATTTAAGGTATAAATGGACTAATGGTGTGATTGTAGGTGGGCTTAAAGTGCCTCTATGATGCTGAAAGATAAGGACAAAATAGTTTGGAAGAAACATGATGACAAGGACTCTTATAGTCCTTCTGGAGTACAAAACCAGAAGGAACGATCACATTTTTCAGAGGATGAAGGGTATCAATGTCATTTATTTACATGTCGGGTAATACTACAGAGGTAGCGAGGCTCCACTTTAGTTTAGAAAGAATGCACCAAATTTAGGTAATTATACAAAAGGGCAGAACAGACTCATTCAACAGCATGCAGCTAAATATTCCTGAAAGCATACCTCAAAGAAAGAAGAAGTTGTGACCTGAAAATGTGTTTAGCGACAAAGGAAAACTGGGCTTGAAAGGGTGTGTCTAACTGCACATTCTTTTCGGACCCTCCTTTAGAACCATCAGTCTTTTGACAGAGAAAGCATCCTTGACCCCCAGGGAAAGCCATTCATGGCTCACCAACACTAGAAGAATGTCCAGACGCCAACACTTTTTCATCGACTCAGACAACATGCTATATTGTGGCAAAAAATCACAATATGTTTGGGTCCCCAAGTTCTTCATCACAGAATTACAGGTAAGAACGATATTAAGTGCAAGATTTCTTTCAAAGTGACCATTTCATCAAGTTTGCGGGACTGTCAAAGTCCAAAGTGCACCAAGACCACTTAAGTAGATGGAGAACTAAAGCCTGCAATCAGGCAGTCTTTTTTCATCACAAAATGCTATACCATATTCACCATCTTTGTCACACAGAGAAAGAAGCGGATTGGAGTCATAGGACGCATGGAATAAGTACTTTTTTGTGTCTAGTACTGAAGAATTACTGGTGTATTTCCCTCATTAGGGCATCACCTCCAGGCACAACTCTTACGAAATGTTTATACTTTTTAACGTGATTAACTGTTTTGATCTAATTAATGCCCTACAGTTGAAAGTAACTTTGTGTATGGCATGTTAACTATGCAAAATCCTACTATTGATTGGGCAGCACGAACAACACAATGAATTCAGATATTGTATTAATCACTGATAACTGAAGATCAAGGTCACAGGCATCCCTTCCAAAGGCGTAAGCAGAACAATGACAACTTATTTTACTTGTTGTGCAAATACCTTGCCCTTTTGTGATGAGAAATGTCATGGTGTGTTGGAGAAGAAAAAATATATAGTACTTACACATTTAAGTTATGCTTGCTCGTTTTGTGTATGCACTTACGGAATCGGAAACATAATATCTTGAGCAGTATTTAGAGGATACTCAGTCTAGTTAACGGATTTATCATACTGCTAGAGTCTCCAGTGTGCTCTCCTTTATTTTTTGTACCCAAAAGTGGGTGAGTTCAGAACATGGTTTGACAATGAAGCAATCAGTGGGATTACAATTACAAAAAGCTATCCATTAACTTTGATATCAGTGGGATTACTGTTAAAACCAGTTATCCATTAACGCTGATATATGTTCTCTTACATCAGATCAAAACAAGCAGTTACTTTTACTAACCTTGATCTTAGAGAAGCATATAATTTGGTTAGAGCCCGAGAGGATGGTGAATGAAAAACTGCGTTGCTCACTGTTTCGTGTACTTGAATATCATGCAATGCCTTTCAGAATCTGTAATGACCCAACTGCTTTTCAGTTGTTTATGGATCAGGTGCGGAAATTATTTTTAATGAATTTTTTATTGTGTGTTTTGATCATAACTGGATTTACTGTGATTCTCTGCAAACACGTGCTATACATTACCCAGTTTTACACAGATTAAGATCATCATCATAATTTTTTGGCCAAACTTGACAAGTGTGCATTTCATACCACTTAAGTAGGATTGTTGGGGTACATAAAAACCCAACAGGGAATTTAAATGGATGACAAAGTCTCAGCAGTGGCCTACACCTGCTTCTGTAAAGCATATACAGAACTTCTCAAGATGTGCTAATTTTTTTAGAAGATTTATTGTAAGAACCTGGGCATCTCTCCTTTGTAGTTATGTACGTGCACTTACCTAATCAGAATGAGTATCTTAAATACTATTTAGATGAAACTCTAGCTAATGGATTTATAATACTGTTACAGTCTCCCACTTCCTCTCCTTTATTTTTAATAACAAAATGGGGCTAGCAGTCAGTAGGATTACAATTAAAACAGTTGTCCATTATCATTGACACATGCTCTCTTACATGAGATCACACATGCAATAATTATTTTACCAAGCTTGCTCTCAAGGATAGTGTATTATTTGGTTAGAGTCCGAAACTGTGTTGAATAGAAAGCTGTGTTTCTCACTGTTAGTGCTATTTGATTATCAGGTCATGCCTTTCGAACTCTGCAGTGCCCAATTGTTTTTCATGTTTTTATTGACAGAGAGCTGAGAGGATTTTTGGATGTATTCTGTATTTGGATGATTTTTTTTTATTTACTTAATTTCCCTAAAAACATGTGCAGTAATGGATATGTTTTGCATTATATAGTTAGATGCTATATTGATTTACTCTGATTCCCTTGAAATGAACAGTATGTTAAAAGATGATAGCTTATTCTTCCATCCACATGTATTTGTTGGAATTAGTCACTTTTTTACAGAATCCATTTCACTCTAGAAGATTCCAGTTATCAAAGCCTTCATTGAAGGAATGTCCCACCTATAGCACATCACTTAACCAGTTGTGTCCTTAATATTGTTTCAACACATTTTGGGCCACAATATTAATATTCACAATAAGCTTTAACGTGGATAGTTTGCTCTTCTAGTAGCAACCATTTCTTTGTGCACATTCCGTGAACTACAGCTTCTAGAAATAGAATGATCTTTCATTCAGGGTCACAAAAACAAGCTAGTCTTCGTACACATTCAGGCTTCTTTCCACAGGTTATATTTCGTTTTCACCTTAATCAAACAAAAGAGCTGAGCTTCAGTATTTTTCCAAACCGTTTAAGCAGAAAAGAAGGAGTAAAACATTCACTAGAACTGACACTGACAGAACCAAAACCTCATGCAGAACAAAGCCGTGATGTGTTTACTTTGCGCCGGCGCAAGTGGATAAACCCATTCCAAAAGGGGTCATAGATGGGTTGTATGTTGCATTCAGGTTTGCTATTTATGTGCAAACAGGAGCTCCTGAAAATCCCACAGGCTCATTCTACACGCAAACAGTTCTGAAAATGTATTCACTGCATCTACCTCTATTTTCCATTCAACTCAGCCTTAAGGTGATAGGGCACTGCATTTAAGTCGTTGCAGAGTATACGATCTTCCACAACACATGCTTTGATCTGAAAATGTTACATATCTGATATTTAAAGCTTGTCATGTTGTAGATTCATATGTGCCACCCAACTATGTAAAGGGGTCGCTGGGTATCTTTACTAAGCGGTTCATATTCAATACACACGCACAACGGCAACCTATGTGCTGATTGTATTGTGAGTTTAGGCTATGAGACATTTTCAAAACCAAGGGGGTCATTCTGACCCTGGCGGTCGGTGATAAAGCGGCGGCCAACCCGCCAACAGGCCGGCGGTCAAAAAAATGCAATTCTGACCCTGGCGGGAACCGCCAACACAGCCCGCCGCATTAACACTCCGACCGCCACGGCGGAACAAACAAACAGCGCGGCGGTCGCCGCCAACAGCCAGGCGGCAGACAATGTACTGCCCACCCTATCACGACCCACCAATCCGCCACCTTTTCCGGGGCGGGAGCACCGCCGATAAAAACACGGCGGAAACAGACATTTCCAATGGAAAACGCTCACCTCGAGACACTCCACGCGGAATCCGGACAGCATGGAACCCGAATTGAACATCATACCTGCTCTCGTCTACCTGCTCATCTACCACGAGTACGAACTCCGGCGCAGACGTCAACGGTGAGTACTGCACCTACGACACACGGGAGGGGGGAGGAAGAAAGGTTATGGGCATACACATATGCGACCCCCCCAATATGTACACACCAATGCAGAGCAGGAAGTCACAGTGACACCACACAAAGACCCTTTAAAAATACAATGACACAACCAAATTTGGAATAAATTTTCATGTACAAAAAAAGCACCTGGAAATAATTGAGCAACCGTGAAAAATATTTACAAAAACCAAAAAGATATACACATCAGTGTATCACTGAAGTAACAAGTCCTGCACATCCTACGAATCTAACATGTCCGTGGGCCAAGGTTCTGCGAAACAAGGGCAAAGCCCACACACGAGACCTGAGTCCTTTGGAGAGAACACTGCAGGGGCATCCGATGTCAAAACTACAGGCACCTCAGGGGGAAGGGAAGGGGGGGCCACCACAGCCACATGAGTCCACGACGCCAGATCCACGAGGAGCCACCATGCCCACTGTACCATCCTGGGGAGTGCAAAGCCACAGTCTCTCAAGTCTCTGCAGTGGGTGGGTTGCCCACTGGACCATCCTGGGGAGTGCAAAGCCACAGTCTCTCAATGTCTCTACAGTGGGTGGGTTGCCCACTGTACCATCCTGGGGAGTGCAAAGCCACAGTCTCTCAAGTCTCTGCAGTGGGTGGGTTGCCCACTGGACCATCCTGGGGAGTGCAAAGCCACAGTCTCTCAAGTCTCTACAGTGGGTGGATTGCCCACTGTGCCATCCTTGGGAGTGCAAAGCCACAGTCTCTCAAGTCTCTACAGTGGGTGGATTGCCCACTGTGCCATCCTGGGGAGTGCAAAGCCACAGTCTCTCAGGTGGATTACAGAGTCCACTGGTCAAGGAGGAGGCATGGTGGGCACAGTGAACCATAAACAGTGCCTGAGACGGCGGGACCCAGCGCAGCGGTGCATGACATGGCGATGTCCAGCGGAGCGGTGCTTGACAGGAAGGGTCCAGCGGAGCGGTGCTTGACAGGAAGGGTCCAGCGGAGCGGTGCTTGACAGGAAGGGTCCAGCGGAGCGGTGCTTGACAGGAAGGGCCCAGCGGAGCGGTGCTTGACAGGAAGGGTCCAGCGGAGCGGTGCTTGACAGGAAGGGTCCAGCGGAGCGGTGCTTGACAGGAAGGGCCCAGCGGAGCGGTGCTTGACAGGAAGGGTCCAGCGGAGCGGTGCTTGACAGGAAGGTCCCAGCGGAGCGGTGCTTGACAGGAAGGGCCCAGCGGAGCGGTGCTTGACAGGAAGGGCCCAGCGGAGCGGTGCTTGACAGGAAGGGCCCAGCGGAGCGGTGCTTGACAGGAAGGGCCCAGCGGAGCGGTGCTTGAGACGGCGGGGCCCTGTTCAGCGGTACCTGTCTTCACGGCGGGGCCCTGCTCAGCGGTGCTCTTCTGCACGGCGGGGCCCTGTTCAGCGGTACCTGTCTTCACGGTGGGGCCCTGTTCAGCGGTACCTGTCCTCACGGCGGGGCCCTGTTCAGCGGTACCTGTCTTCACGGCGGGGCCCTGTTCAGCGGTACCTGTCTTCACGGCGGGGCCCTGTTCAGCGGTACCTGTCTTCACGGCGGGGCCCTGTTCAGCGGTGCTCTTCTGCACGGCGGGGCCCTGTTCAGCGGTGCTCCTCTGCACGGCGGGGCCCTGTTCAGCGGTACCTGTCTTCACGGCGGAGCCCTGTTCAGCGGTGCTCTTCTGCACGGCGGGGCCCTGTTCAGCGGTACCTGTCTTCACGGCGGGGCCCTGTTCAGCGGTACCTGTCTTCACGGCGGGGCCCTGTTCAGCGGTACCTGTCTTCACGGCGGGGCCCTGTTCAGCGGTGCTCCTCTGCACGGCGGGGCCCTGTTCAGCGGTACCTGTCTTCACGGCGGGGCCCTGTTCAGCGGTACCTGTCTTCACGGCGGGGCCCTGTTCAGCGGTACCTGTCTTCACGGCGGGGCACTGTTCAGCGGTACCTGTCTTCACGGCGGGGCCCTGTTCAGCGGTACCTGTCTTCACTGCGGGGCCCTGTTCAGCGGTACCTGTCTTCACGGCGGGGCCCTGTTCAGCGGTGCTCTTGCAGTATGTCAAGGGAGTCATACCTGGCCTGGACACCCTGCTCAGTCGCCCTCCGACCGTGCTGTGTCAGGCCCCTTCGGGGAGTGAGTCCTGGGCCCTTTGGTGTCGTCCCTTGCAGCCGGGATGGGGCTTGTGGGGCCCTCCTGCTCCGCGCTCCTGGTGGTTGTCCTCTCCGCCCTGCTGTCCTTCCGCTCCTTAGATGGGGCTCTCGGGCCCTTGCCTCCCCTGGCTGCTGTGGCCGGTGAAGTGGCCGGAGTCACCTCCTTGGGGGCAGCCGTCTCTGTCCGCTCACGGCGGCCCTTCAATTTCCGGGTCCTCTTGCCTGGTGGGGGGCTGGCTGTCCCCTTGCTGCTCACCGAAGTGTTACTGCCGCCAAAGGGTGGACTCCACATGCCATGCACCACTTGCACTGTAGTAGTTGGGCTGGTGGTGGCTGAGGTGCCCTTGGGACTTTTCCCAGTTGGAGGGGGTGGGTCGGGGGAGGGAAAGAGGTCAAAACTGGAGAGGTAATTTTTCTTGGGACCAAGGTAAGGGGTAGGAGTAGTGGTGAGAGAAGTGGAGGAAGAGGATGTGGTTGTATGAGAGCCAGGTGTGCTGTCCTTGGGTGCAGGTGACTGGGACGTAGGCTGTGGTGAGGTGGTTGGCTGTTGTTTGGGTGTCTGCCTGCGTTTATGTGTCTTGGAAGAGGGGGTGACAGACACAGTGGGAGAGGACACAGGGGACGTGTAAATGCCAGTGGGGGTGGTGACTGCAGGTGTGCGGACTGTAGTGGAGGGTTTGCTGTTGGTGGAAGAACTGGCTGATGTTGGGGTGCATGCAGGTGTGAGTGTAGACGTCACAGGGAGGGAGGAGGGAGACGAGGAGGACGGGGACACAGAGGTGGTAGTGACTGTTGATATGTCTGCATCTGTGTGTTGCTTGGGTGAATGCTTGTGTTTTCTGTGGTGCTTATGTTTGGATGAGCTGGCCTTGGGTGTTGAGGTGTGTGCAGGCTGGTCTGATGGTGTGGATGGGATAGGTTGAGGTACAGGAGACAGAGAAAGGGTGGAGGCAGATAGAAGAGGGAGACTGGAGACAGGGACAATGGCTGCCGTCAGTGCTGAGGCCAGAGCAGTGAACGCTCGTTGATGGGCAGCCTGACCCGAATGAATGCCCTCCAGGTAGGCATTGCTCCGATGCACCTCCCTTTCCACCCCCTGGATGGCATTCAGAAGGGTAGTCTGCCCAACAATGACCGTCCTCACCAGGTCAATGAGCTCCGCACTGAGGGCAGCAGGGGTAACAGAGGCAGGGGCTGAGGTGCCTGGGGCGAAGGAGACGCGCGCCTTCCTGGCCGAGCGGCCACGGAGCGAAGACTGAGGGGCTGCTGGGAGGGCGGTGCTGGTGCGCTGGGTGGCGGCTGTACTTGTTGTTGCGGGGGGCACAGATGGTGCCGCCCCCGCTAGGGAGCTCCCAAACGAGGACGTGTCCGTGTCGCTGGTGTCTCCACCGGCCCCTGTTGTGGTGCTCCCCTCGCCCTCCGGATCACTGGTGCCCTCGGTGTCTGTGTCAGTGCCCACCGGGGCCTGGTGACCTGCAGCTCCCTCCTGCTCCGACGCCAAATCTCCTCTGCCTGATGATGCTAAAACACAAAGATTTAGGGTGGGGGGAGAAATTAAACAAAGTTGAGTGCATGCCTTAGCAATACCCTTTGCGAAGAGGACAGACACAGGTGCCTCGTGCACTAAGTCGCGAACTTGGGGTACACTACTCAGTACTTCTGACTAGGCAAACAGGTCTAGGGACAACACACACGCACATGTGTGATGCTGGAGCATGGGTAGCTGCACTTGGCACCCTACAGAGGTGGGGGGCGGGGGCACAGGGCCATGCCTAAGGGAGCGGACTACACTACAGAGAGCGCCCGGGCCTAATGTCACCCACAGCCCTCCTCCCCCACCCAGACGCCTCCAATGCGCATACAGATAGGAGAATGTGCGGATACTCACCCCCTTGTGTCTGCTGTGCTGTCCTCAAGCACCCATCCAAATTAGGGTAGGCCACCGCCAGGATCCGGGACATCAGGGGGGTCATGGTGCGACTGGCACCCCTCCTAGGTCGGGAGGCCATCCCCAGCAGTGTTTCTGCGGTCTTCCTCGTTCCGCGGCGGATGTCCTCCCACCTCTTGCGGCAGTGGGTGCCCCGTCTGTTGTGGACCCCCAAGTTCCGGACTTCCTCGGCGATGGCACGCCAAATATCGATTTTCTGGTGGGCGCTCACCTGTTTGACATGTACAGGGTGGGAAAGAGAAACCGTCACATATCTGCACGTTTGGAGTACATGCCCCCCCCTCCCCAACCTTGTCATGGTTCCCATTCTCTCATCTGTCGTGCGTTGCACTCCTCATTCCCTCCACACCCCACCAACTTACACCCCCCCCCCTCCACACAGGCATAACCCATTCAATGTGCACTGAGTGTACTCACCTGTTGGTCTGGAGGACCGTAGAGTAGCGCATACTGGGGGAGGACCCCGTCCACGAGCTTCTCCAACTCTTCTGAACTGAAGGCGGGGGCCCTTTCACCAGTAGCAGCAGCCATTGTCACTTCCAGACCGAGTTCACAGCAGCACTTGCAGTATAGGTCCTCTCCTGTGGATGATCAGGTCTCGAATGATTGAGCAGATAGAAAATGGCGGTCACGCCCGCGGCGGTGCGTACCGCGGCGGTGTGTCCCGCGACCGCCGGCGCACATCGTCATTGGCTCCTGAAACCCATAGGCTTCAATGTTAACCAATGCGTCTTCGCACAGCGGTCTTCGACCGCCTACCGCCACGGTGTGCCCCGCCAGCGCAGTGACCTCACATCCCATTGTCCCACTTCACAGGTCAGGCATCGGCCATTTCAAGGGCCCACATGGCTTAATTTCTAATGCGTCACACAGGCCTAGGCCTTGCAATGGCACACATACAAACATATCAAACCATACATTTACCTGTACTGTGCAAGCTGTGTTGTACGTACCTGTGAGTGGATTGACTCTGTACTCCATATTCCCCTTCCTAGGCACCGTCCGCTGGGACTAGCGATGAGAAGGAGGAATCCTCGCGTGTACCGGCCGCTGGTGGACCTGTCCACAATGGAAGAACACAACATAATACTACGATACCGACTTGACCGAGCCTCCATCCATGAACTGTGTGCCCAGCTGGAGCCAGCCCTGATGTCCCCCATCCGCCAACCCACAGGAATTCCCCCTCTAGTGCAGGTTCTGTCTGTCCTCCATTTCTTTGCAACTGGCTCATTCCAGACAACAGTGGCCATGTCATCTGGGATGTCTCAGCCTATGTTTTCCAAGATCTTATCCAGAGTGTTGTCTGCCCTGATGAAACTCATGCGGAGCTACATCATTTTCCCAGAGGAGGGTGATTTGCCTACAGTGAAAGCTGATTTCTATGCCCTTGGACACATCCCCAACATCATTGGTGCAATTGATGGGACCCATGTGGCTTTAGTCCCCCCAAATGACGATGAACAGGTGTACAGGAACAGGAAGAATTACCATTCAATGAATATCCAGGTGGTCTGTTTGGCTGACCAGTACATCTCCCATGTAAATGCCAAGTTCCCAGGGTCAGTGCATGACGCGTATGTTATGCGAAATAGCAGCATTCCCTATGTGATGGAACAGCTACAGAGACAGCGTGTGTGGCTAATAGGTGACTCTGGTTACCCCAACCTGCCGTGGCTATTGACCCCAGTGAGGAATCCCAGGACCAGGGCAGAGGAACGGTACAATGAGGCCCATGGGCGTACTAGGAGGGTGATTGAGCGAACCTTTGGGCTCCTGAAGGCCAGGTTTAGGTGCCTGCATATGACAGGTGGATCCCTAATGTACTCACCAAAGAAGGTGTGCCATATCATCGTGGCGTGCTGTATGCTCCACAACCTGGCTTTGCGACGCCAGGTGCCTTTCCTGCAGGAGGATGGTCCAGATGGTGGTGTTGTAGAAGCCGTGGAGCCTGTGGAGAGTGAAGAGGAGGAAGACTCTGAGGACGACACAGACAATAGGGACAGAGTGATACAACAGTATTTCCAGTAACACACAGGTAAGAATCACCCACGCCATTTCACAATTGCTTATAGCCTCCTGCATCTGTACTTTCTGTAGTTCCCCACAGATGTTTTTCATTAATTTTTGCCTTTCCCTTCCCTTCTCAGTGCTGTCTGACTCAGTACCTGACTTCTGCTTGGTTCGCCCATGAAATACAGCGTATTGACATTGGTATGTTGTCATGACTAATTGACAGAACAGAAATTGAACAGTAATATGTAATACATTTGTTAATAATACAGCATGACTCAAAACAGATTTGTGTGCAAAATGTGATTTATTTACAGTGCTAGATATCGGTACATGTGATTCTAAGGGTGATGGGTGGGGGTGGAGGAATATCCATGGCAGAGTCCAGTTCTCAGTCTCACAGGTGCATTGTCCTTTTGCCTGTGGAAGGATGGAGCATAGGCAGTTCATGGTTGGACAGGGTGGCTATGTGGGACAGTGGGAAGACTTGAGGGGGTATGTCCTGCTGGCGGGGGTCTTGACATCCTACTCTGTCTTTTTTTTTGGTCTCAGGCTCCTCTTACGGGGTGGTTGTTCTTCAGCAGGAGGTGGGGTTCTGGGGGGCTGTCGAGGTGTTGGGACCTCCTGTCCACTAGCGCCGGCGGAGGTGGTAGGCTGTTCCTGGTCCGGGCTAGTGACAGGGGCCCTGTGTGGTGCACCATGGTCCCGCAACGCGTCCTCTATCCTGTGGAGGGCCAGGACGATGGTCCCCATTGCGGTCCCGAGGATTCTCAGCTCCTCCCTGAACACCATGTAGCGTTCCTCCTGCTGTGCCTGGATCTCAGTGAACCTGGCCAGTACCGTCGCCATCGTTTCTTGGGAGTGGTGGTATGCCCCCATGAGGGTGGTGAGGGCCTCTTGGAGAGTGGGTTCCCTGGGCCTCTCCTCCCCCCCCTGTCGCACAGCAGCCCTCCGAGCTGCCCGGTTTCCCCCGGCCTCTGTCCCCTGGACGGTGTGCCCGCTACCACTGCCCCCAGGTCCCTGTTGGTGTTGGGGTGTTGGGTTAGCCTGGGTGCCCTGTAGTGGCAGACACACCGCTGATTGAGCTGTCCTAGAGACAGAGGCATGGGCCCGCTGGGTGGGAGCTGTGCTGGTGTTGGCAGAGGGGGTCGGGTCTGGTGTGGCCTGTGGCTGCCTGAGGGGAACCGACTGCCCAGAGGTCCCCGATGGTCCGGGCTGGTCATCAGGTTCACTGTCGACAGAGCTGCTATCCTCAGTGTGGGCCTGTTCCGGTGGTGGGATGGACACTTCTGGACCCTCCTGGCTGGTGTGTTGTCGTTCGGGTCCTGCATGGGGTAAGAGAGTTTGGTTATTGTTTCTGTGTGTGCAATAGCGTGCGTGTTATGGGTACCCTTGTCCCCCAGTGCAGGCATTCCCTTGAGGGAGGTGTTGTGAGGGTAGTTATGGGGGGGGGGTTAGTACAGTGGTCATGCTTAGGTGATGGGTGCCCATGATTTGTGTTGGCATGCAGGAGTTGGTGTTGGGATGGGTGGGTTGTGCTGGTGAGACATTGTCAGGGAGGATGTGTGCTGGGGGGTTGGGGGTGAGGGTGGGGGTGTGGGTTGGCATGCTGGTGGGGTGGGGGGGATATAGTAGTTGAGATTGGACTTACCAGAGTCCATTCCTCCGGCTACTCCTGCGAGGCCCTGAGGATGCAGGATGTTCAAGACGTCTTGCTCCCACGATGTGAATTCGGGAGGGGTGGGTGGGGGTCCGCCGCCAGTCTTCTGGACCGCGATGTTGTACCTGGAGACCATCGATCGGACCTTCCCCCGTAGGTCGTTCCATCTTTTGCGTATGTCCTCCCTATTCCTGGGATGCTGTCCCACCGCGTTGACCCTGTCCACGATCCGCTGCCATAGCTCCGCCTTCCTAGCTATACTGGTGTGCTGCACCTGCGAGCCGAAGAGCTGGGGTTCCACTCTTAGGATTTCCTCCACCATGACCCGGAGTTCTTGGTCCAAAAAGCGTGGGTGCCTTTGGGGTGCCATGGGGTGGTGTGGGTGAGGTGTGGGGTGGTGTATGTGATGATAAGTATGTTGGTGAGTGGTGCTTTGTGCTACTATGTGGTGTGTGTGATGGTGTAGTGTGCCTCAGTGTGTCTTGCTTTGGATTGTCTGCTGTGTCTCTCTCTCCTTCTCTCAGTAATTATGGTCGCAGGGGTTTGTGGGTGATGTGGGTGTGTGTTTTATAGTTGGTTGATTGTGTGGGAGTGGTGTGTGTATGTGTATCAGGTGTGTGTATTTCAAATTGTCCAATGTGGCTGTGTTTTGGTGATGTGTGTGTATTCTGACCGCGGCGGTGTGTAGCGCCAATGGAATACCGCGTTTGAATGACCGCCGTGTGGATTCGTGGGTCGTAATGGCATGGGCGTATTTCTGTTGGCGTGACGGTGGAGGTTTGGTCATCTCCAGTTTATCGCTGCCCGCTGATGTGGCGGCCTGCAGTGGAGGACGGAATTTTGGAGGTTTGGCCGTTGTGGGTCAGAATGACCGTGGCGGTTAACCGCGGCCGCGGCGGTGTTATGGCGGTCTTCTGACCGGCGGTAAGGGCCTTTTACCGCCGAGGTCAGAATGACCCCCCAAAATCTCCATATCTTGACACAGCAAGCAGCAGTGGATCAGTAGTTGCAAGTAAATCAAATTTTCCATATAAAAGTCATATAAGCAGAGACACCACTATCATCTGAAACAATTTCAGCATAAAAATGAAAATAACTTAACTAGACATTATCGTCCTACGACATTATTTGACTTTCAATACAATAAATTAAAATAAGAAAAGAGGCGACATTGTCATCGGTAGATCATGCAAGTGCTCTTTATGACCGTACTTGAACAGCATAATATCGGTTTCAGCACTAACATTTAAACTTTTTGACAGGTTTATCTCTTGTCAGACCTTTTTTTCTCCTTTACATCCAGAGTTGTGATGAAATACGTCCACCAATAAAGCGAATATTGTTCTTCTTTTCTGTTAATGCCTATTATTATGTTAGTTTCGCCACCCACAGTGTTGCATTTGGCACATGGATGTATCAGTTTCTTACTCCACCACCTTTGCTCGGACACAATGTTTTGGTCTTCTAGATGTGTTGGCACCAGAGCCTTAGGTAGCATGCTGTCTGACTCGCCGTACCGTGCTCAAACTGTCAGTCGCATGCATGTTCTGTGTCCCACGCAGAAACTGCAGTCATCCCCATTGGGCCTGTAACACCATCACTGAACCACACACTGATTGTGTTAAACTCTGTAGTTTGTTGCTGAAAGGTTATTCTCACAGAATTGGCCTGGGTTTGCAGTACCGATTTGACATGTGACAACCTGGTGGTGGTTGTAGTCTAGAAAGAAATAGGCCATACACAAGGTTTTTGACGTCTCCTTTGGTTACCATTGACGCATGCACAGATGCCGCAGTAAGTTATAAAAGTTATGTATAGGAAAAAGCAAAACTGTTAAACTGGCTAGCAGTGATGCAGCTGTTATCCTAGAGACCTATACATACCACAAAGCTAGCAGGATTACCCTTCTGCATTCTGACTGGAAATTGTTGAATGTCATACACATAGCATGAAGGTAAATTATAAGAAGATCCTTGGTAAATGCCCTAATATAGGGGCGATGTTAGATGTTTTGGCCCGTCACTGATAACATATAGGTAATTTTCAATTTTCTTACGTTTTAAAAAACGAAATGTTCAAATATTTGCTGTCTTCGAGTCCAAGTAGAATATTTTCCAGGCCACCAAAGATGCTGCTATAAATAACCATGCTTGTTTTTCATGATTCTCTTTCCCCTTCTAATGTTTTCCCTGTTTGTTTCTCCTCCCCTGTAAAATGTATTGCCCCTTCATCATTATTTTCCAAGGAGGATGAAGAAAACGAGGAAGAGCAGAAAATTATTCACTGGACTGAAGAGGCAACACAGATGAGTAGTCTTTTTAAGCCTTATGGTGGTAGTATTTTTAAAAAGCAGTCAAAGCCAAGACCCGTTGTAAGTGAAGAAGTAACAGGTATGTGTGCCTTGCTTACTTTTCCACCTTTTCTGCACCATCCTCATCCTGCTCAAACTTCCATTGTACCTGTCTCGCTGTTCTTTCTCCTTTTGTCTTTCCTTTGTCTGTAATAGGAGTTTGAATTGTGTGGTGTTGCAAACACCCCCTTCACACACAGAGATACAATAATTGAGATCTGTAAATTGATTCACATGCGACTTCAGGTCTCCGTAAAAGAACAATAAGAAGAATGATGCTGCTTATTAGTACAGTGGAATAACAAATCCAAACGAGCGAGTGGTTTGCATAATGTGACAGGCAGCATACCAGAAGTAACAGCATCATTAAGTTTTTGCCAGGAAACCCCTCCCAGAAATTACATTGTTTTTAAACCTTGATCCGAAAGTGGCACCCAAAAACTTGTGACTGGCTACATTAAATTACCTAGTGACTGTTTTACTTCTGTACCATATTTCCAATTCCCTACCTTGAGGCAAACGACTTCTGAGATGTCTTGGCTACAGGACATGATGCAAGAATAGTTTTGTAAAGGAAGGATTAAGCGTTCTGAAAAAGGAGCCCACTGTGCATGATGTGCAGCTCGAATCTGCAACCGATAATATATGCTGACTCACTTTATTTCATTCCTTTAATCTTCGTCCATACATGAAAGATATATGCAAATGTGGTAGAGTATCCTGTCTGCCAAACTGACAGTGTGCCCGCATTATTTAAAGTTGAGCGGGCTATCATGTTTCTGACTGTGGTACCTCCACTGGTTCTACCGGTGGACCCCTGCACAGATGGCCCAATGGAATTGGGTCCTTCAGTGTTGCTACATCAGACTACTCTGTTTAGAACAGTTGTGTATTTTTTTGTTTGTTTGGGACCGCTAGTGAAATCCCAGAGGTCCCAAACAGAAAAAAATAGAATTAATGATCCCCACACTATAGAATAAAAATCCCAAGGTCTCAGGGTCATTCATTTTTTGCTTTCAGTTTGGTAGAGGTAATGACCTCTGCCATCCTGGCGGACGGTGGGCTACCCATAATAGCATAAATGAGTCCCTAAGTCATTTAGGATATATGTGGGCAGAGACATTAAGATGAAGTGTTCCTGAGTCCACGGACACACTAGGAAATTATACTAAAGTTTAGGATTGTCAATGAAGATCCTATGATACAGAACCAGGTCTACACTTAGATAATCATTTCTTATTCTTTAATTTTTTTGAGAGACTTGGGATGTGCTGAGTATCCTGTACAGCAGAAGATAAAATGACGTAATAGTAACACCTTGGCACCTTTCTGTGTGAGATGAAATAGAGCTTCCACTCTATTTTGACAGAATGAAATCTAAGAACGGAAGTTGTGTAATTGGTTTTGCAAGACTATGTTTTCTTGGATGGCTATGTCTCATGGATGGTAAATGGGCATGTACCCCTGCTCTCAGTGCCTGATTGCAAACTGAAACTGGTATCCCGACCTATTATTTTTGGCACACTAATCTAGTGTGTGCCAATGGCCTAGGTCTGTCCCTGGTGATGTGAGATCCAGAACCTGTTGTGTGACCTTGTGTGCCTTTATAGTGGACATTAGAGAATTGTCAAGGCTCTGAGTGTGTTGCATAAGGTGGTAGTGGCAGCGTACTCTGTGAAGAAATAGTATGTCCGCAACGTTTTCTCGATGCCAGAGAGCAGTGAGTCTACTTTTAGCTCTTGAGTAAAGTGAAACCCATACCTTTGTGTTAACATTTTGTGTGCATATTGAATGTATGCATGTTTTGCATTCTTTCTGGAGGGTGGATGGTAAGAAGAATGCAGGCAGGTCTGCTTTTAGAAATTCAGTATCGACCTTGTTAGCAAAGGGCTGCTGATTAGTTTTTCCTGAGCACCATCATGGTAGGTGGTAGGAGTAAGGGTGTGACCGCACTTTCTGTTGTTCAAGGTGAGGACATTTATAGGTTGAGCCTGTTTTTATTTCTATTCATCATTACTACTTTAGGAAGGATGATGACAGTCAGGTGCACAGAGCTCACATTCTACTGTGTCCTTGTTTTGGATACCCCGTTTGGAGCCAGCCACATTGCTATCTGCTTTGAGATCCGTCGCCTTCCACGGAGACTGTGTCTGAGGAACAGCCAGATAATGACATTTGAAAGAAAACCATCCCAAAGCAGGTTTGAAGTCTTAGACAGTGGCTCCACTTCTGCTGTCAGGAAAAAATACGCAAAAGTGCTGTCCAAACCACCCAACTTTGTTCCAGTTCCAAGTTCTTCATCACCAAATGAGGGAGTGCTCTACAGAGTACAGTCCGCCTCCAAGAAGAGAGGGAGCATCACCTAAAGTCTACGCTTCCTTCTGGAGACTCTGAGGATCTGCCTTCTTCCTAGAAGCCTGTCTCCCTGCTGAGAGAGGGAAGGAAAGTGCATGTGGGAGGAGAGTCTGCCCAGAAGGGGAAGTCCAGTGTGTTCCCTGCAAGAGAGACACCCATTGTGAGACCCAGTTAGAGGAATCATGGATCAGAAGGTGCTACAGTGTCTCAACCTTGGGGTTTGAGGTTGTTTGCCTCTGATGTTCCAATTGCCGGCCTATTATGGCACTGGGAACTGGCCCAAGTAGGCTTTCTCCACACTTGACTCTGGTAGAAATGATGGGCAGTCACAAGCTTCTCAGGAAGGAAGTGTGGATGTGCTTCAGGCTGGAGTTTAACAACCAGTAAACAACCCAGTAAGTGAGTGCCTACCCCAGTACTTATCTTTTTAAAAAAGAAGGTACTTTATTGGTCAACAGTTCATAATACTACACACTACTAATAATGGAAACAATTTAGTATTTTAGAGTATCTCAGTTTTTTGGCCAGTGCTGTGCTTCACTGCTCCCTCACAGTTTCCACCTTTCTCAGGGCACTCTCCACTGTTCTGTGTAGCTTCAGAGTGGCCTCCTCCTGTATAGAGAAAACAGAAGTAGCATGAATATAACGCGGGTACAGAATAAATCACCCCTTAATGGTATCTGCACTAAGTATGAGTACTCTTACCACTCTTGAGTGAAATTAGGCCTCACAGGTTGACCTTGCCTGCTTTGGGCCTTGGGCATGACTGCACACTCTGATTGATACTTCGATAAAGTAGTGGCACCCCAGCCAGAAGTTATTCATGTCTCAGGCAATGGGTTTGTGTATACCGGTGAGCCCAGACTCGGCCTTGGTGAGCAGAAGGTGGCTTTCCTTTTGAGGCGCAGTCCCGACTGGACTGTTGGTTAGTGTCCTGGACCCTTGGGGTCTTGGTGAGAGGCCTATGCCGAGAGACAATAGATTCTTGACAAAGACGTGGGCTTGAGAGACTTGGAAGTTGCTATTGTGGAGTCAGGATTCCTCGCAATAAATGGTATAGAAGGGGTGAGGGCCCACTGACTCTCGGATCCAGCAGATCGCTCTCCAGCAGTCTTCTATTTTGAGTGTCCCACATGCACCAGGGATGTACTGCTCCTCACTCCTTTCTTCACAGTCTCTTATACTGCAGAGTTGGTAAGCCCCTTTCCTCTCTCAACAGGCTGGCAGGCTTCTAGGTGCTTCAGGATATGTACACAGTGCTTCCAGCAAAAGATCCAGTCTGGAGTTGATAGCTCCGTACTCTTCTGCACTGGTTGTCACGCAGATAGCAGCCTTGGTTGCATAGCAGTCCTGTTAGTCATCCCTTCCTTGGCTATAATGGCCTTCTAACTGGAACAACACATGGCATATTGGGGTTCCAGTTTCATATATAGGGGGCAGACAGGAGATGTGCATCCAGTAACTCAAAATGTAGGACCGGTTTAGGGTGGTTCTTCATTTAGGTATCCTTTTCAAGTTGTATCTAAGACACATCCTTTGTGTAGAGTGATGCTTCTCATAGGGAGTGGTCTCCTACCTGAAGCACCCACAACAGAGGCATAAAGAGGTGTGAGGTTTCTGCACCTGGCTGTCGTGAGTACCATTGAAGGTGTAATCGAGGAAAGACAAAAGGGCAGACTTCACCTAAACTCGGCAAAATATTTCCTCACTTTGCTCAGCAGAGTCTGCAGTTCCACACCTCACACAAACCATCCACCAAGTGGCAGTATTCAGTTAAAATAATCAGTAGCTTCTTGCTTTCTAAAAGGCATCATTGAATATATAAAGAAGCCATGTCTCTACTTCCCTCACGTCATTTTCTAGATTTCCTCCCTTCAGCTTCAGGAATGAAACCAATAAACTTTCACTGTATTGAGAAGACCAACCGTCACTTCCATCTTGTGCAAAGCCAGGCCGGTGGTATCCAAATTAAAAGTAATTGACCTCCAGTACTCTGGCTCATTCACATATGCCATGCATGAACCCTGCTGCCATTGACTGGCATAACATGCACTCAGAATATTACTCTAATGGATCTGTAAAGCGGTTAGAAATGGATCTGTACACGAGTAGCAGTAGTCCTCCACTCCAGTGACTCAGATAAAAAGATCTGGTCACACTAGGAATTTTCTAAACATGGTACACTGCCACCACCACTCTATGCTAAACCCTTGAGAGGGACAATAGTTTACTGTCAGTAAATATGAGTGTACTTGATTGCCTGGACGTCCAGTACCGGTTCATGTCAAAGAATAGCTTGGGCCTCTGACCACATTCTAGGTTAGTGGGATGCCAGGGCCAGAAATTAAAAAGTCAGAATGCCAGATAAAAACAGTTAAGCACTCAGGGCAGACCATTCAGAGGACATCCCAACAAATGTTTTTCCCATATTAGACTTCTCAGATCCTTACTCCAATGTTGGACAAGTCTGGCTTTCAGATCTGCAAAATTGCTGGGAGAGTCCATCTGCATTCCCATGATTCATTCCAGCTTTGTGCTCCTCTGTGAAATCTAGGCCTTGTAACAAGCCAGATCATCTCAGCAATGTGAGATTCTCACCCTTTATTGCCGTCAATAGTTTGAGGGCCTGTGATCTCCATACCAAAAACGAAGTACCAAACGGGTGTGGCAGGAACTTCCACACATCCCATATTAAGGCAAAGCATTATTTCTCGATGGTCGACTACCTAGTAACCTATGACTGATAAATGGTCACTCTCAGCCCTTATCATCGAGTTGAGCCAGCAGTGTTCCAACTCCCTTATCTGAGGCATTTGTTTATACAATGAAGGGTTGATTGTAGGCAGGGGCCTTCAGTATAAGTGAATTGCATAGTTCTCTCTTAGGTCCTCTAGAGCTTTCTGACAGTATTGATCCATCTGGCTTACAGAGTGCAGAAAGGCTGAAAGGATTAATAATGCCTTGATCTTGTCAGTAGACTTTTCACTGAATTGGCAAGTGTGACAGTTTCTACAGAACCGTTCTGTATTCCTTGGCATCCTTGGCTAGTAGTACAGAGATTCCAAATACCTTGGATCTTTCTGATGCCCAGGTGTCTTGCCAAGGGCACTTTGTGGGTCAAAGACAACAAGACATTCCTTCACCCTAATTGAATTACTAGCTGTTTGCAGCTCTTGGCTCAAGATTCACAGGCTCACCGTAACGTAATCCTCCTAGCCTACATAGTGCATCTTGACCAACTCCCTTGTCAACCTATTCCTTAGATTCCTGCTAAAGTCCACAGGCATAGGGGCACTCAACGTGTGCTTTGCAAAATTCCTTCCATGTAAGTCCTTCAGCAGCTAACCAGCATAAAAGTGTTTGACAGAAAACTATGGGATTCAGGACATTAGAAATCATCATGGCTTCGACTGTAGAGAGAAATTTTTTTTTCAAGGCTTATAATATCTGTGAGAAAAGGAAGTTCTGTGTGAATGATCCGCATACTAAGTGCATCTACATTCTTCGTCTAGGCCACAGTCCTTCAAAGTGTGACATTTGCAAGACTTAAAAAAAAAACCCTAAGAGATAGAGAAAGAAGGTTAGCTCTGGCTATTTTGGAAGAAAAGCCGAGATTTCTACCTTAGTAGTCCAAGGGAAGCCATCAAAATCCTCTACAGACATGCATAGGGCCATGACATCCAAGCAGGCTGTGGGACCCTCTGACCCTGCCTCCCTGGATTGGACAACTGGGCAGCTGCTGCCTGCTTCTAAGCAAGGTGACAGAGAGATTGTTGAGAAGCTCTTTCAGAAGACCAAAATGGTGCTGCCACCTTTACTCTGTGATTTCTGCAAAGAGGTTGAATATCTCTTCAGAATCTACTCAGTCAGGTGGAAAAAAACAGCAACGCAAAGAAGGTGCCAAGGAGCCACACAAGTCTGTCTGTCGCCAATCCTAGCCTTGCAAGCATGAATTAAAAGGCAGTCCCTATTGATAGTACCACGTACCCTGTTAATGACGAGACAGTCACTAGGCTTTTACACTTTGTTAATGAGATTACAATAGATGAAACAATCTGTAGTCAGGCTGGTTCTGATGTTGACAAGGACACCTCTTATACCTTCTACGAACCCCTTGTCCAAGAGTCATCTGTCGGTGAGCCATCTATCGACAAGCATCCTGTTGAAAGTACCAAAAGTTACATTTCTAGCATCAGGAGCTACTTTCCTGATAATGCAACCAACAGCATTGCTTAGAGTACCATCAGTAATGTCCTTCTTGTCTTCTACATCTGCAGTCTCTCCACCTTTATCACTCATGCCTCTTCATTCTCTAATGGTGTCACCAGTGCCTCTGCAATGTGCAAAAAAGATTGTTACAGTGTGCATTATCTCGCTAGGAGGGAGAAGAGAAAGAAGACAACGCAGAGTTGGATCAAAGAGAGGCTTTCTTCAGTGAAGAGGAGTAACTATCTAAAGGTGAAGGTTCCACTAAGCCAGTAGTACTAAAACTATACAATACATAGATTTCGACTGAGGAAGGATGAAATACTGCATTACCAGCAAGCTAGCTGACGTTGTGAGTCACCAAATATTTTACAACAGATGGTCAGATCAAACCTTGCTACCTCCTCAATTACCTATGGCACAAGTCCTGCTAGAAAAGTTAAATGCCTTGCAGGAATAGCACACAATGTTTACCTCTACCATTGATTCCTCAATTTCATCCGAAGGCATTCTCAAAACTACAGTCTTCAGTTTTGCAACCTGTACCTATTGCAGCATAAATTAGCTCACTTTAAGGTGCATGGCCTAGCAAAGATGAAACAACTGCACATCAGGCTTCAACTATATTACAGAGTAGCAGCACAGATAAAGATGTGTTTAGCTTTTGTAGAGAAGATCACTGTGCAAAGTATGTTAGCCACAACATTAATGGTCATGGAAATATCTGATCTACTGTTTTCCATCATGAGGACTCAAATGCATCAGGAAATGATTGACCAGAAAGACCTACTAAGAACTCAAAGTTGAACCAGTTTGTAAGAATACTTATAACCAGACTAAGCACATTCCAGTGTCCTCACTGCTGGATGACCTCAGCAGATTCCATGTTGTAGTAGAAACAGCCTCCTTAAGATTTAGCCTCCAAACTACTGCAGTTAAAAAATTGCACTTCCTGTTTAACATTCGTTCATTCCCATCCTTGATCATTTATGGGAGGAAGTCCAGCTAAAATGCAAAACCTGGCAAAGGATATGGTTAGTCCCACAGGTTGGGTGTGTACCTTTAATCAGGTAAAAATGCAATCTGTCATTTCTGTAGTAGCAGAGCAAAGTCAAAATACATCAACCCCTTGCACGCCACCAGTGGATAAAAAAAAGAAAATGGGATTCAGTCGTTGACAGACATCTTTGGAGTGACATAGCTTCTCTCCTAGAAAAACTGTGGAATGAAGGCATAACTTAAACGAAGGTTGTTTTAAAAGATGGTTAGCAGGCTTCCGCAACTCTGATTGATGCACCTATGAGTCCTTCCTATGCTTATTTTGATTAAAAAGAATTGTGACAGTAGTAAGGTGATAAGGTTGGTTGTGAAGCACATTGTTCAGGTTGAAGATTAGTCCGAGTTCATGGACTTCCCTCTTGATGGACAGAACGTCTTTGGGTAAAAGTTAGATAAAGCTCATCAAAATCGACACAGAAACAGCTAGGCCATTTGAACTGCTTCAGAATAGACAGCCTTTCTGAGGGTATAGGTGACAAACTCTAACATCCTTTCAGCAAAGTTCCATTTCTTGGCCAAACAAAGACTATGGAGATTGTGAACAGTAGTCAAGACAACAAAGGCACTAGCGAGGCCAAAAAAAGAAGTGAAGGCAGCGCAAAATAGGAAACCAGTCATCAGGGTGTGATAATAAGGGAAGCAAAGCTTGAGTTCCCCAGGAAAGCCTCATCACTCTTTAGTCTGCCAGTGGGATGCTGGATGAGTTACTAAGACTCTATCCAAGAAACAGGAAGAAAATAGTAACAGAGAGATGGATGTTGGACAGTGCCAAATTCAGCCATACTCTGAATTTCTGGAGCATTATCTGTCTCTTTCTCCAAGAAAGGAGAAACTTAAACACTTAAGGAGCTTTAAAGGAGCTGCGTCTGGAAATGGCTAAGCTAATTAAAAACTGATCTGTAGAAGGAATGCTAACACTGGAGAAGAAACTAGAATTTTAATCAAGATTCTTTCTCATATAGAAAATATCAGGAGAATAGTGACCTGTGATGGATCCATAAAACATCAGTACGCAAAACCTTCACATGACTGCGCTGCAAGGAATATTGCATTTTCTCACAAAAGGAGTATTCTTAACATCATTAGATCTGGAGGATGCTCACTTTTCATACCCCACTTCACAGAAGGCACAGCAGGTTTCTTTGCTTCATGATTGCAGGTTGCATTATGAGTTCAAGGGTTTACCATTCAATCTAAAATTAGCCCCTCACATATTCACAAAATGTTGATTCAGTAGCAGCCTTGGTAAGAAGAGAAGGATGTGTAATATACCTCTCTTTAGAGGACCGGCTCATAAGGGCATTAGGGTGAAGATGTGTCAGGACACCCAGAATATGATAGGGAAGACAATGTCAAACCTGAGTTTGACTATCAACATAAAGAAATCTAGTCGTACCCCAAGCACAAATTATTAATTTTGTGCACCAGGATGTGCACGAGAGAGGAATACTGTTTCCATCACAGTAAAGAGGAAACAAGTTAAGTCACCATGCATTGCTTCAAATAACAAGGAAAAAGACAACAAATAGGAGTGATTGAAGCAGTACTGGAGTCTATGTCTTCATGTATCGTGCTCCTACCTCAGGTCCTCTAAGGATGAGAACAGTTCATGAGCCATTGAACATTTCAGTGGGATCAAATCCGTGGTTACTGGGAGGATGTGATACAAATTATTCCTCAAACGAAACAAGCTTTGGAATGGAGGTAAAAGAGAGTGTCCAGCCCTTGGTATCAGCCAAGCCTATAATGTTTCTTAATGAGGATGCATCTCTTTCAGGATGGGAAACTCGTATATTAGATATGAACATTAGTGCCTTATGATCCAGAAAAGAGTAAACACATGAACCTACCAGAGCACTGGGCTGTCAGGATGGCCCTCAAAGCATTTCTTCCTGCAGTGCTAAACACCCATGTTATGGTCCCACGTTATGGTTCGAATTAACAATATCATGACCATGTACGAGGAGGAGTGAGATCTCTTCTCATGTTTAACAAGGTGCAAAAACTTTGGATATTGGCAATCAGTCACAATGTGGATTCACACAGGTGGAAGCCAGATGGCAGGCAGTTGAATTGAATCAGTAATGCATGTTGCAGTTGCATGTATCTAAAGGACTCTGTTGGTGCTAGTTTGTAGTGTGTTTGCATGTCTGTCAGGCTGAGCATGGAATCACCCTTCCATAAGTCACCAAGCGTGAATATGCCAATGAAGTTCCATTTTGTGAATCCCTGTAGTTTTCACACCTCCTTCAGGGTGTCACTGGACCATAAAGATGTCGTTCCTGTCAATTTTCCTTTCCAGACTAAAAAGGCAATTGCAGCACTTCAGGCTCGCTTCACTATCAGTGTTTGAGGTAGGAGCGTGTCAAGGCTGGTCGATTTGTTGAGCGCCCCCTGGTAGCCCAGTTGTTCCTAGGACAGCCGCTCCAGTCTGAAGGGTCATCCTATGCTGCAAATACCTAGTTGTTGACCACAGCTGGTTGTGTGGCCCAATAGTACTTTCCAATATCTGGCAGGCCAATCCCCCCATCATACACCCCACGTGTGAGCTTTTGAAGGGGTATGGAGGACGGGCCCGATCTGAGTCCCACAGGAGGAGGTGGAGCAGAGATTCTGGCCCTCATTATGACTTTGGATGTCTCATTGCAAGACCACCAAAGTGACGGGTGCCAGAAGACCGCCAGTGCTGGCGGTCTTCCGCCCACCATATTACGAGTACTTCTGGATTTCTGCCACATTTTGGATGGAAATCCAGCAGTAGTCATGCTGGTGGGCGGAGGCGCTGGGGCGGTACCACCACAGTCCCCACCTCGTCAGAAGGACTCCGCCAGCCTTATTGTGTGCAGGTGGTGTCCTGATAGTGGGGCACTGCCAGAGGTGGAAGTTCCCGTTCCCTGCCGGACGACCTCCTCCCTTGATCAGGTAAGTCGATCATCCGACGGGAGGGGGGTGGCAGGTGTTGTGTGCGTGTGTGAGTGGGTGTTGTCTGCGTGTGTACATGTATGTGTGTATGCATGGTTGTATGCGTGTATGAATGTAGAAGTGAGTGCGTGTATGAATGGAGATGCGTGTGTATATGCGAGCATGAGTGTTGTGGTGAATGCGAGTATGGGTGTTGTGGTGAATGCAAGTATGTGTGCTGTGGTCAATGCAAGTATGAGTGTTGTGAATGCAAGTTTCGTGTTGTAGTGAATGCATGTATGTCAGTGTTGGTGTATGAGTGTATGCGGGGTTGCCTGTGGGTGTCTGTGCGTGTGCATGTATGCGGGGAAGGGGGGGCTGTACCAGGAGAGGGGTGAGGAGTGCTGTACCTGGGGAGGGGGGTGGAGAGGAGGAGGGCGCTGTACCTGGAGGGGGGTATGGGGGTGGGAGGATATTGTGCTTGCGGGGGGGGTGGTGAAGTCGTCGGCCGGTGACAGGGAAGTAATTCCCTGTCACCTGTAGCCTTTCCGTCAGGAATTTCGTGATGGTGCTACTGTCGCGGAAACCCTGGTGGAAAGGCAGCTCCTAATACTGCTGGCGGTCTTCTGTGGACTGCCGGGTCGGAGATGCTCATCTCCAGCCCAATGGGTCCAACCGCTCTGGCAGTATGATCGGAGATATGGCGGGTTGGCAGAGGCCAATCTACCACACTCATAATGTGGCGGTCTTCACCTCCAGGCTGTCGGCGGTGAAACCGCCGTTGTGGCCCTGGTGGTCAGTAGACAGTTAGGATCATAATGAGGGCCTCTGTCTTTTGGAAAACTTAATCAGCAACACTGTAGGGGCTGTTTCAGAGAGCATACAGCATCCTGGGTAATTTAATTATCTTAAACATCGCCCACCTACCCAGTAGGGAGAGCAGCAGTTTTCTCCAATGTTGGACATCCGTGCCAAAACAATCATGTATAGGGGTCAGGTTTTTCTGATAGAAGAGTTGTGGGTCCTTTGTGATGCAAATCCCAGGGCATATAAAACCTTCAATCGACATGGTCTTTAGGGCGTCATTGGGCAGGGTGGGTGCAGGACCCGTGACCAAATGCATGAGGGACTTGTGTCAGTTAAAGGTGTATCCCGAGTGCTGACCAAAGATGCAGAGGATCTGAGTCAATCTGGGGACCGTCATGGGGAAATCTGTGACACAGAATAGGATGTTGTCTGCCTGCATGGAAATATGCTCTTCCCAAAACTCCCCCTAGTGTATTCCCAAATCAAGAGATCCTGCCAGACTCAGGCCGCCAGTGGCTCCAGAGCCAGAGCCAATATTAATGGGGAGAGTGGGCAGCCTTGCCTCATCCCCCTGTGCGGAACAAACCTACGGGACAGTGTCCCATTCACTTCAACTTGAGACCTGTGGTCACTGTACAATAGACATAGCCAACTCAGAAAGTTAGGCCCATTTCCCATTTTTTCAAGCAACCCAAACATATAGTTCCTCTCTGAGGTGTCAAAGGCCACTGAGGTATCCATAGACAGTATGATCGCAGATATGGCGCGTTGGCCTGTGGTGGTCTTCACCTCCATCCTGTCAGCGGTGAAACCGCCATTGTGGCCCTGGCGGTCAGTAGACAGTTAGGGCCATAATGAGGGCCTCTATATTTTGGAAAAATTAATCAGGAACACATTAGGGGCTGTTTCAGAGAGCATACAGCATCCTGGGTAATTTCATTATCTTAAACATCGCCGACCTACCCAGTAGGGAGAGCAGCAGTTCTCTCCAATGTTGGACATCCGTGGCAAAACAATCATGTATAGGGGTCAGGTTTTTTTGATAGAAGAGTTGTGAGTTGTTTGTGATGCAAATCCCAAGGTATATAAAACCTTCAATCAACATGGGCTTTAGGGCATCATTGGGCATGGTGGGTGTAGGACCTGTGACCAAATGCATGAGGGACTTATCTCAGTTAAAGGTGTATCCCGAGTGCTGACCAAAGATGCAGAGGATCTGAGTCAGTCTGGGCACCGTCATGGGGGAATCTGTGACACAGAATAGGATATTGTCTGCCTGTATGGAAATATGCTGTTCCCCAAACTCCTCCTAGTTTATTCCCCAAATCAAGAGATCCTGCCAGACCCAGGCCGCCAGTGGCTCCAGAACCAGGGCAAATATTAATGGGGGGGAGTGGGCAGCCTGCCTCATCCCTCTATGCGGAACAAACCTACGGTACAGTGTCCCATTCACTTTAACTTGAGACATGGGGTCACTGTATAATAGACATAGCCAACTCAGAAAGTTAGGTCCATTTCTCATTTTTTCAAGCAACCCAAACATATAGTTCCACTCTGAGGTGTCAAAGGCCATCGAGATATCCATAGACAGCACTATAGTGGATACGGTCTCATTCCTGGACCTTGTCAAAAACTCCAAACAGTCGTTAGAGGTTAAGCCTCATCCCCCTGTTTGGCATTAAGCCAGATTGGTCTGTATGTACAAAGGAGGTGATCACCTGGCAGAGGTGATTGGTGTGTAGTTTGGCCAAGAGTTTAATCTCAATGTTGAGGAGGGAGATGGCCTGATAGGAGCTATTTATCTGGAGGTTTCCCTGCCTTGTGGAGCACCACTATCGTGGCTAGTCGCTTGTCCTCCAAGAGTTGATGCGCAAATTTAGCTTCCAGCCACATCTTCAATTTGTGGGGCTCCAATGTGCGGGCTAAACATTTGTAAAGCTCTATGGAGAGACCATTTGAGCCCATCCCCTCAATGTAAGACCTATCTCATGTGAGTTTATGTCTTTTTTGAGCAGCTGGCGTTGTTGCCCTGTGTGTTGGGGAAGCATTATGTCATCTATGAAGTCTTTAAAATCAGAGGGAGAGCAGTGAGTTTGGACGAGTAAAGATTTTCTTACTGGTCAGCAAATGCCTCAGCTATGCCCTTTGAGTCTGCTGTCATCTCCCCTCTCTCTCTGTGGTGAGTTGTGAAACCCAGCTATGGGCTGGGTAATGTTTTTCCAGCCAAGACAGCAGCTTGCCTGCTTTACTACCCATGACATAGAGGTGTCTGGGTTAGTATGTGGCATGCTTTTGCACTTGCTTTAGCTAAGTCCCTGTATTCTTCACCCTTAAGCCTGGCGGAATGGGTCCTTCTTCCTTCCTGCCCCTCTGACTCACCCTTTTCTTGGCCCGTAATCTCTTCTTCTAGGGCCTCAAGTTTCTTCCTTTGCTCTTTTTCCCCCCATGCAGTCAAGCAGCATGCATGTTTTGTATGAACTGACCGATCTCTCATTTGTTTCGTAGTAGTACTTTAAGTCAGGTACGAGGGTCATGTGTCATGGCAATGTGACACATGTTGGTTCCTGGTGTTTGGCAACTGGGACGGCTCCCCGGTCCCATCTGGCTCTATTGTCATAGAAGCAGTCACTGCTCTGTAACTGAAAACTAAACTTCCCGTCATTAACAAGTGACTCCCCCGTCCCTGCCTCCCTGCTTGTCGAGTCCCAAACTACCCACCTTTTCCCAACTAGCAAGGCGCCTGTTGCCCCTGAAAACATTGTAGCAAAACTAGAATTGGGGGTGAGTCTCACCAGCTAGGCCCCCCCACTGCTAGTTCCATCCGATGCGGATTGAGTGACCGGTCGTCCCCGTTTTGGGCGTGTTATTCCATTTGCGCTTCATATTTTAAGCCACAGTTTCAACCCCGATGCAGTGGAGTCCATTTGAGCTTGAACGCAGATCGGTAAGCAAAAAGAGATAGAAAAATAAATGGAGGGGAGGGGTAGAAAATAGGAGTCAGGTTTCGGCCAGCTGTAAGAACTGTCTCGCCCACTTGTCCTGTTTGAAAGCACCTCCCCGTTGATGGATGCCAACTTGTCCTTGACTGTTCCGTTGCCTGCTTCTTCCCAAGTCTGACATTGGTCACCCCTTCGCCCGGCGCCAGCCCTCCAGCCACTCCCAAGCTGCCTAGTGTTTGTCGAAATTCCATCTCTTCCCCTTAGCGACTACTAGCAGTTTGGCAGGGAAGAGCATCATATACTTGAGCTCCTTGTTCCCAGTGCCTCTTTGACCTCATAAAGTTGCGTCGCTGCTGCTGGACTTTGATAGGGAAGTCAATATATAGGTTGACAGTGGTGTTCTCAAATTTCATATCTGGAATGAGTCTCGCCTCCTGAAGGATGGCGTCCCGGTCCCTCTGATTGAATATGCTGGCTGTGATGGTATGGGGTGGTTCCCCCAGCCTGGGAGCACCCGTAGGCACCCTGTGGACACTCCAAAGAGAAGACATTTGAGAGCCCTTTGGGCTGGAGTTCATTTAGGATGAATTGTTCCATGAAAAGGTCTTTGGTAGGTCCCTCTGCATGTCAGGCTTCCCCACCAGGTGGAGGTTAATGCGCCTGGATCTTCCTTCCATGTCCTCCAGTATTGCTTTTATACAGGGAGTGCAGAATTATTAGGCAAGTTGTATTTTTGAGGATTAATTTTATTATTGAACAACAACCATGTTCTCAATGAACCCAAAAAACTCATTAATATCAAAACTGAATATTTTTGGAAGTAGTTTTTAGTTTGTTTTTAGTTTTAGCTATGTTAGGGGGATATCTGTGTGTGCAGGTGACTATCACTGTGCATAATTATTAGGCAACTTAATAAAAAAATATATATACCCATTTTAATTATTTATCATTACCAGTGAAACCAATATAACATCTCAACATTCACAAATATACATTTCTGACATTCAAAAACAAAACAAAAACAAATCAGTGACCAATATAGCCACCTTTCTTTGCAAGGACACTCAAAAGCCTGCCATCCATGGATTCTGTCAGTGTTTTGATCTGTTCACCATCAACATTGCGTGCAGCAGCAACCACAGCCTCCCAGACACTGTTCAGAGAGGTGTACTGTTTTCCCTCCTTGTAAATCTCACATTTGATGATGGACCACAGGTTCTCAATGGGGTTCAGATCAGGTGAACAAGGAGGCCATGTCATTAGATTTCCTTCTTTTATACCCTTTCTTGCCAGCCACGCTGTGGAGTACTTGGACGCGTGTGATGGAGCATTGTCCTGCATGAAAATCATGTTTTTCTTGAAGGATGCAGACTTCTTCCTGTACCACTGCTTGAAGAAGGTGTCTTCCAGGAACTGGCAGTAGGACTGGGAGTTGAGCTTGACTCCATCCTCAACCCGAAAAGGCCCCACAAGCTCATCTTTGATGATACCAGCCCAAACCAGTACTCCACCTCCACCTTGCTGGCGTCTGAGTCGGACTGGAGCTCTCTGCCCTTTACCAATCCAGCCACGGGCCCATCCATCTGGCCCATCAAGACTCACTCTCATTTCATCAGTCCATAAAACCTTAGAAAAATCAGTCTTGAGATATTTCTTGGCCCAGTCTTGACGTTTCAGCTTCTGTGTCTTGTTCAGTGGTGGTCGTCTTTCAGCCTTTCTTACCTTGGCCATGTCTCTGAGTATTGCACACCTTGTGCTTTTGGGCACTCCAGTGATGTTGCAGCTCTGAAATATGGCCAAACTGGTGGCAAGTGGCATCGTGGCAGCTGCACGCTTGACTTTTCTCAGTTCATGGGCAGTTATTTTGCGCCTTGGTTTTTCCACACGCTTCTTGCGACCCTGTTGACTATTTTGAATGAAACGCTTGATTGTTTGATGATCACGCTTCAGAAGCTTTGCAATTTTAAGAGTGCTGCATCCCTCTGCAAGATATCTCACTATTTTTGACTTTTCTGAGCCTGTCAAGTCCTTCTTTTGACCCATTTTGCCAAAGGAAAGGAAGTTGCCTAATAATTATGCACACCTGATATAGGGTGTTGATGTCCTTAGACCACACCCCTTCTCATTACAGAGATGCACATCACCTAATATGCTTAATTGGTAGTAGGCTTTCGAGCCTATACAGCTTGGAGTAAGACAACATGCATAAAGAGGATGATGTGGTCAAAATACTAATTTGCCTAATAATTCTGCACTCCCTGTAAAGGCGCTGTCTTTTTGCAAGCGGTCCTTTTGTTTTTGGAGTGTGGTAGTAACATCTGAGATGTGCGCCACCTGTTTTTCTGTGTCTTTCAGGCGGAACTTGGTTTTAGTGATATCAACATGCAACAATGATATCTCCATCATCACAGAGTCAGTTTTTTGTTTGAGGGAGCCCTTAACATTCTGAGTGGTGACCATAATTTATAGGAGCATAGGTTCCGTTACTTCTGCAAAGGGGTTGGACTGGTCCCAGGTGTTGGAGATTCACCTTCTCTCTGTGAGATTGTGGGGATTGTATATTTATCTATGTTGTCTTGTTGTGTGCTTTTGATACCATTTCTGCCCAGCAGCTTGAGAACCCCCTCCCCAGGGGTGCCCCCCTCAGTTTCCTGATGACTGCCATACAGAAGGAGGCTGTCTGCCACTCACCACTGCCTGCTGGGCCTATGGAAGGGTCCCAGGTTTGTGCCTTTTCGGCATGTATGCCTCTACCCCCTGCCAGCAAGGGTGACACTCCGGGTCCGGAATTTGTTGTGGGGGACCCAGCGCAAGTGTCACCTCTGCAATATAGGCCTGCTCATGTCCAGGTCAGCGGCACTGCACGCTCTCATTGCTGCAGACAAGGACCTGCTGCAAGGGGCAGTCCTCACTGGCCTCTGTTGAGGGCAGAATTGTGTGGGTGGTCAGGATTATTGGTGGGCAGTTGGGCTCAACTGGCGCCACCAAGTCCCCTGTGCAGTGATGTAATAAAGGTTAGGGACGGGAGTGGGTACCATGCCTCACTTATCAGGCCCCCATTGTGCCTTACTTGAGAGTACACTTTCAGGCCAACGTCCCCACCCTGTGGCCTACACTTGGAACAGGACCAGGATGGTGCCAGGACAAGAGACTTCACCCTGAGTCTTCCACCGGGCGGTCACCGCAGGTGGGCCTCCCTCCACCCTGCTTCCTGCACATGTAGTCGCTCCACCCTGTCTCCAGGATGTTACAAATAGTCGTCCCTCTCCTCCTAGGGGCAGCAGGGCTCTCAGGTCTTGGATCAGCAGCGGGCAGTTGGAAGCGAGGGAGAAGGCTCGTGCTGGCAGCAGGCACGCCCCCAGGCTGGGGTCCGCTGCAAATTGGTTTGTTTGAGATGGCCGTTCCCCAGGCCTCTCACTGCACTCTCAGGACTCCACCACTTACCTCTCGCTGGTTTATCCCGAGCTGGAGTTCCCGCCCTCTGGAACTTCAATCCCGGCTACAGCTGCACTCCCACTGTGTATTCACTAGCAGGCGTCATCAATCCTCGTAATGCGGCCCACTCCATGACCCCGGCAATCACAGGCCATTAACTCCGCTGCTCCTGCTTGATCGTGGTACGTAGGACATTGATGAGTAGAGTGTTCCCCACCTCTGTTTTCAGGAAAAGGGGTGAGTGAGTGATTGGTTGAATGGCAGTCGGATATAGGGAGGAGGCAGTGTGCACTCTAAACTGTGACCGCCATGTTGGGCCGCTGGCCATGCCCCGGCTCAGTACAATTTTGGTGGCATTTATGCATTCTTTCTTTGAAAAATTTCACAAAGTCTTGATGCAGATTCTCTCTTAGAAAACAACATTATTAATGGACATACCATTAGCTAGTAGAGTGAGTGAACTCCAACAATGCCAACAAAGTTTCACTTTATTCAAAATATTTCATTTCCAGCGTTTTTCCAAATCCCAGCACACCAGCAGAAAGAGTGTTACATTCTATAGACAAATGTTCTGTTCACAGCGCAAAGAATTTCTGTTAAACTAATAGGCTATTTGTAGCTTTTGACCATTTGCATAAGGGCAGATCGATAACAGAGCAAACTCTAGCAAGATTGATTAAAGCTTCCATTAACTCAGCTAATAATTCTGTGAACCCTGTGAAGATAGCTTTCAAGATCTGCGAGCGCGCACTCAACTAGCACAGTGCCATCTGCAATAGCCCCATTTGCAGGAATACCGCTTAAAGACATCTGCAAAGCAGCAACATTTAAGGTAACCTGTGTTTTCATGAAGCACTACTGCATTGACATTCAGACCACAAGGAAATAGCTGTGGAAGAACAGTACTCAGAAACCATTTTTTTAAGATAAGCTAAATGGCCACCTTCCACTTTTAAAAAAAAACACTTCGGTAAGCATAATACAAGCATGTGAAACTATGAAAGCTCCAGTGCCGGAGAACGGAAAGTTACCTGTAATTACCCGTCTCCAGCATTGGTATCTTTCTTAGATTCACATACCACCAGCCACCTTCCCTTTTCATGAGGCTCCAGTTAATGGGCTACAAAATGTAGCCTATGTTAAGGGAAGGATAAGGGTGCTGGTCTGTCATTGACTGGAGTTCGGGTCAATTATAATGATGAAAACAGGATGTAGATGGTTTGTGTAAAGTTCAATGTTATTGAGTGTAAATTTACATTGCTTTTTAAACATTGACTACTGGGGATTCCCAGTCTGACGACGGGGAATAATTCAAGCATGCATGTGAATATATGACAGTTGCAGATACTGGAGAAATATAGTTAAGAAACTACAGGTAAGTAATGTTTTTCCTTCTCTCTCACCTGAACTTCAATCATGGCCAACTTTCCATTAATTTTACCTCAACTTGGGGTTCAGGGTACAACATGTACTTTCCACTGCCAGATAGATTACCAGATCTGTGCCTTTGCCAAAAAGGGAGAATCTCTTCTGGTTGGAGACAGTTCCTCTTAACTATAGTTCTGTAAGCAACTGTATCTCCCAGGGCAGGGACTTTCTCCCTATTTATACAACCTTCTAGCACAAACCAGATAGCAATGTGGATGTGCTTAAGAGAGCCTTGGTGCTTTCCCAAATGTTTATTGTCACTAGGTTGAGTGCACTAGGGGTCTCTTTGGTCCCTTCACCCCCAGTCAACACACTTGTGATCATAGTTGCAGCTGGCCCAGTGTTTCACCTGATGGTCTTTTTTGTTATGCCCCTCCTTGTGACACTTGTAAGACCCGATCATCTCAATCTTGGAAGAAACTCCTTGTTCTTCAATCTCCTTGTTCTTCTAACTTGGAATGCAATTCCCTTTCTGCTTGTGTCCTTGGGAAATGCCCTGGCCTGTAACCGGCGATTTGGAACCAGTCTGGCAAGAGTTCCTCTCTTACTGGACTAGAGTGATGCTACTCCAGCTCTTTGTTAACCCTTTTACCTAACGACGTGTCAGCTAACACTGCATGTTTCTCTGGATCCTTTTCTGTCAAATCGGATGTGTATTGCCTAAGTCAAATAGAGCATTTCTCCTTGAGTGGCTGTGTCGCTATCAACTTGTTAAGGGCATAAAAATCCTTGGTCTCCATCCCTCTTGCGTACACTTTCCAATCACACTAAAGTCCAAGAAACACTTTTTCAAATGGAACTCCAGCAGCCCTCTTGCTTTCTTTAAACCTCTGAAGTTACCAAGCTGGCTTTAGCCCAGATTGTTTAATCAGAGCTTCCTTCACTCACTCATAAATGTTACTCCTTTACTCTTGCTCCTAGTGAGCTAATATCAACTTCTCCCTCTCTAATTCTGTGGCCTTCTCCTTTTCCTTGGCCTTAGCCTTCAGGCAAATTTGGGGACACATACATGGATTTCTACGGAATATTTGTGTTGTGGGGCTCAGATAGCCTATCAGGCAACAGAAGACTCACTCCATGACTTTTTATCACAGTACCATTCCCTCAGTCCTTTGGAGTTTCCTACCTACAGCTCAGTTCCCCTCTCCCCAACTAAACACAGATCCCTCAACTGTTCTACGGATAGGATGTCAAGGTGTACCCTCACTAAACTTGTATCTGCCTTAGTGTTGTGCAGATGCATGTGTTGTAGAAAGCTGGAGGCTAATGCAGAATCTAACCCTGTCATCAACTGTCAAATCTGTTCAATGAGACAGTTGGCAAGTAAGGGCTACTGGGCCTCAACCATGGGGGTTGAAATATTTTGCCCTTGATGTCCTGGGGCCCTTCTGTCTATGAAACCTGGGCCAACTACAACCCTTTCTGCACTTGACTCTCAGTGGTAGCAAGGGTGAGCAGTCACAGGCTTCTGAAAAAGGAGGTGTGGGATTGCTGGGGCCCAGAGAACAGCAATATATCAACACTTCGAAAAGTAAATGTCCATCCTAGTGCTTATCTTTTCAAGAAAGAAAATACTATATTACATAAGAGAATACAATAACTACACAGTACCAATAACAAAAATAATTTAGGGTCTTGAGGGCACTTTTGGCCTGTGCTGTGCCTTCTCCTCTCCATCACTTCCCCTTGTCCTCAGGCTCTCTCCCTTGCTCTTAGTGCCCCTTCTCCCCTTTTCTGTGGGGATAACAGTAGTAGCCTGAATGTGCCTGAGATGCAGTTTGACTCAGCCCCTAATAGTCTGGGTTTGTCCTCTAACACTCTTGAATGCAGTTAGCTCACATGTCAGCCACAGCTGTCTCGGACCCTCGGGTACTCCTGTATACTCTGATTGAGTTATAGTGCGCCAGCTGGCCATGTATCATGTCTCTTGCCTTGGGTGCTCGAGCCACGTACAGTGGTGTGCCGGCTCCAGGACCTTTGGTGAGCAGGAGCAGGAGGCTGCAGTCCTGATGAAGAGCGGGCTCGACCAGACTGACACTATGGGCCTGATTTAGATCTTGCCCCTCACAAACGTGATTTATATCCCATCTGCCATATTAGAATTTCCATAGGATGGTGGACAGGATATCCATCACATTTGTGGCAGAGTAATGCCATCTTCCAAACTCTAAATCAGGCCATAAGTGCCCTTGACCTTGCACCCATGCCAGAGCTGGCAGGCCCTTGACAAAGTTCCGAATGGGCACATCCATCTGTGATATTCACAGACTGTGCACTTGCTGATCATAGTTTGACAGCTGTAATTGCCTCCTGTGATGTCTGATTACAGGTTGGTTAGTTGCAGCCACTAACAGGTGGATCTAAACTTGGGCAGTTATGGTTCTGACAGGCCAGTCTCAGCTTCAGCAGTTACAGCCATGCATGACCAATCACAACTTGGGTAGTTGCAGTCATGCACAGTCTAATCACAATCACAGCACCAATTGGACCTTTGCAGTTGCTGTGGCAGATTCACAATTCCTGTCAAGAACAATTAAGATTAGTCTGGGGGCTCGCTCTCTGATGCGTGTGTCCAACAGATCGCTCTGCTGCAATCTTTTTTTTCTGGGCACCCCACAGAGATGAAGTACGTGCTGCACCTTGCTATTTCCTGGGCTGCCTGTACTCCTGCAGGGTCGGCATTTATCTACCTCTCTCAGCAGGCAGGCTTCTAAGCAATTTAGGATAGCTATGCAGCTTCTGCAGTAAGAGATCCAGACCCGGCTGCACAAAAGGCCTTTGAATACTCTGCAGAGAACTCCCTTCCTTGGCCATAGGGGACTTGGAACTGTAACAACAAGGAGGATACTGAGGTCCCACATTTATACACTCGTGGTAGACTAGAAATGAGTATTCACTGCCTGAAACTGTGGAACTAGTTTAAGTTGGTTCTTCTTTAAAGTGTTGTTCCCATGTTGTTCTCCAGACATGAACTTTGGGTGATGGTTCTCACAGCAGAGTAGTCTCCATCCTGGAGCACCCACAACAGAGGTGTGTTGGAAAATGGGTTATTGGTAGGGCAGGTAGGTACCTACACCTAGCAACAAGCCACTAACCTCACATAGGTACAGTTAGGTCTCAGTAAATTAATCCCAGCTCTACCCTTGGTAGCTTGGCATCGAGCGTCAAGGCTTAACTTAGGAGACAAAGTGTAAAGCATTCAAATATCACAAAACAGTAATTAAATAAAACACAGGAAACAGTTTAAAAATCCAAAACCAATTTATAAAAATAGCTTATATTTTTATCTTTAAAATGACACAAAAACGATTAAAATCGGTTCAGGGGAACCGGAGATATGAATTTTTAAAGTATTATTATTTTCTAGCGCTTAGAAACAAAAAGCGCCAATCGGGTCATCTGGTTGCACCAGGACCGGGGCAAAGTCAAACTTCCAGGCCGACCGCGATGGAGCCCTGCTCGGCTACAAGTCGCGGGAGGCCTCGGTTAAAAAGTTACCTTCTGACTTAGTCTCTTTTTTGATGTTTTTCTTCCCCGGGACGAACCTGCCAGTTGAATCCGACCTCCTGGAGCCCTTGTCCGGATACGCGAAGTCGGTTTCCTCGGTGGTGATTTTTACCTTCGGACTTAGTCGTTTTTTCGAGATGAAAATCCTTCGACCGGGGTAAACCTGGATCTTGATCCGACGTCCATGGAGCCCTTCTCGGATACGATGGCTGGGAGGTCCCGGTCAACTTTTTACGTTCGGACTTAGTCTCTTTTTTGGATGTTTTTCTTTACCGGGACGAACCACGAAGTCAGGCCGGGTCGCGGTTGAGGCAAGCCGGCTAGAATTTCCGCGTCGGGTCGGTCACTTTATGGAGCTTTTTTTCAAAAATTCGCCAATCTTTTCCAAACTTCTGGGGCTTCACCCAGATGTTCTTTCAAGGTTCTTTTGGGGTCCACAGCTCACCCCAAGGGTCCAGAAGTTCTGTGATGGTCCTTGGGGGTGCGGACTTCAACTCCCAGAATGCACCTGGCGCAAACTCCTTTTTGGCCACTGGGCAGTGGTCAGCTGGTCGCTTCTTTCAGGAGTTGGTGCAGGGGACTCTGGTTAGCAATTTTTCACCTGTAGCAAACAGGGAGTCCCTCCTTGAACCAGTTGAAGCCAGGCAAAGTCCTTCTTGTGGTGAAGCCCAAGTGTGCAGCTGGTGCAGTCCTTCTGAGTGCAGGGTCCAGGTGCAGGCCAGGGGTCCAGCAGGGCAGTCCTTCTTCTTCTTTAGTTCCTTTCTTGTTGAATTCTGGAGGGGATCTCAGGCGTGGGTGCAGGTTTGCCAGTTTTATCCTTGCTCCTGGGTGAAAAGCAGGGGGGCCCTGGTTCTCCAATCAGGGACAGGGTCGTCCCCCTGTGATGACCACTTCCTGGGAAGTGTGGCAAAAATCCATCCCAGAAGGCAACAGTCTCTAAAAATCCAACATGGATGAATCTGATTTTTGGAGGTTACATCTGGCTGAGCCCACCCACTGGTGTGGCTAAAAATCATAAACACACCCCTCTCCTGCCCTCTCCTAATCTAATCAAGGGGGCACCTAATTGTCTGGGGTTGCAGGATGTGGGGGTGTTGCTGGGTGCTGCAAATGTCCTTCTCTGCCTTTGAAGACCAGTTTGGCAGCCCTCCCCCTTCCTGCCTCACCATCTGCTGAGGGGAGATTCTCTCCCCCAAGCACATTCCTTTGTGTGAAGCCAGGCCACTTCACACCTCATTAAAGTAGCCTGGCAGAAGCTGCTGCAGGCTGGCCAATCAGAGCACAGCAGCAAAAACAATGCAGAGCTGAAATTGGCAACTTTTTAGGTAAAGTCTAAACTTTTTACCTGCACTAGTTATATTAAATCCAACAACTGGAAGTTGTGGGATTTATTATAACAATCAATTTGATACCAAATTCTTGGTATGTAACATTTAAGGAGACTTTAAAATTTAAAATAAAGTCTGCCCATTCTAGCCTATGAAGGCCATTTACTTCAATGAGGGAAAAACGAATTTGGCTGTTTTTACCTCACCAGGGCTTATAAATCTATTTTTATAAAGTCCCTGCTTATAGTTACATGGCACCCAGCCCTAGGGGCACATAGGGCACACCTTAGGGGTGACTTATATGTAAAAATAAGGTAGTTTAAGACTTTGGAAGTACCTTTAATTCCAAAGTCGAATTTGCATATAACTTTAATTTAAAAGCAGCCAGCAAGGCAGGCTTGCTTTTAAAATGACACTGGGCACCTCAGCAATGCACCTAGGTGTGCACCACCTATGCTGTGGTCCCTAAACCTACATGCCCTACCATATACTAGGGACTTATAGGTAGGTTAACTTAGCCAATTATAATTAGCCTAATTTGCATATCCATTTTACACAGAGCACAGGCCCTGGGACTGGTTAGCAGTACCCAGGGCACCATCAGAGTCAGGAAAACACCAGCATAAAGTGGAAAATGGGGGCAAAAAGTTATGGGGCCTCTGCAATCAGCCCTAGTTTCTCACACAACCCCCCCCAGCCCACACGCCCAGGAGACTCAGCCCAACCCTGGGAGAGTCTTCCTGGCTTGTTAGGCGAGGAAGACAGTGAAGAAAACTGGCTGTCCCTTTGCAGGGCCTACTCTGCCTTATATCCTCCTGTCAGGGTCACTCCCTCTGGGTAGTGAAGCCATCCCAACAGTAAAAGGACCCAATTCAAACTGAAACTTCCCTCTAGGGGGGTCTTCCTCCTCTCTCTCTGCCAACTTGGGTAGTGAGGTGCCCACCTTGCCTACTCCAAACTTTGCTAGGGCAACACCTAGCTTACCCAAAGAGGTCACCCAACACTTGAGCAACCCCACCATGACCAATAGGGTCAGGGGGCCTACTTTGCTATTGGCCCTGGGGTCTGTCTCCCAGGCCAAGTACAGTGCTGCCAGGAAGGCTAGCACCCAGCAGAGGCTACTGACAGCTGTCAGTACCCAGAACCACACCCTAAGCTCTCCACTGACAGGTGGCTGAGCTGCTTTAGGGGCATCTTTGGGGTTCTGGCACCCCTCTTGCTGTCTAGAGTGGGGGGCTACCACCTCCTGTGGCAGACACCCTCCTTCCACTCTCCCTTCTGTCAGTGCAGGGGCAACACCTTGCATCTGGACAGCTGCCTGACTACTCAGGACTTCCTTGGGGTCAGGTGAGGCCTCACCAGTGCCAACTCTGGCTCCCCCCCTACTGGGGCAGAAGGCCTTTGGCTCCCTGGAACTCTCTTTAAGAGTGGCCTACCCTTCCTTTTCTTCTTTCCTTTTCTTGGGGACCCCTGTCTCCTAACTGTAGGGACTGACTCCCCAGGACTTTGGGTTGGGGGGGCGCCCTGGGCGACCACCCCATCTGTGACCAGACTCACCTCTGGGAGGTCATTGCCCAGGATACAATCTAGGGGAAGGTCAGCACTGACTACCACCCTAATCCAGTCAAGGATACCCTCCCTCTCTAGGGGCACTATGGCTACAGGTTTGGAGGTGACCTCCCCTGTGGCTATCCTGACTTTCTTTGTCTTTCCTGGGACATACATGTCTGGGGTCACTAACCGGTCACTCACTATAGTGTGACTGGCACAGGTGTCTCTCAGGCCAGTGGTAGGGATCCCATTCACTTGAATGTGGTGGAAGTGCCTACTCCCACACTCAGGGATCACCAGCTTACCATCTGGTCCTGTCTCCCAGCACAATGCTAGGAGGACTTCATCATCTGAGGAATCCTCCTCTATGGCTACACTGGACATCCCAGTGCTAACCACCTTCTTTGGACAGGCTGCATCTCCTCTGAAGTGACCTGTCTGCTGAAAGTCAAAGCAAGCCCTACTGTCCAAGAGCTTTTTTAACCCTGGGTCTCCCTGTCTCTGCTGGTCAGAGTGGGAGTGGGATTTACTCTCCTCCTTCTTAGGGTTCTGGGGTACAGAGGGAGTCTCTGTGGTGGGCTTACCACCTCCCTCCTTAGGTTTTTGGGGACCTGTCCCCCCCTTCTTGGAGTCTCCCCCCTGGGACTTGACAACCACCCTGGTTCTCAACCACTCATCAGCTGCCTCCCCTAGCTCTCTAGGGTTGGTCTGCTTAGAGTCCACTAGATGCTGGCGTAACCTTTCTTGGATACAATTGGTCAAGATGTGCTCTCTCATGATCAGATTGTATAACCCCTCATAAGTATCTACTTTGTTACCAATAATCCAGCCCTCTAGTGCCTTTAGTGAGGTGTCCACAAAGTCAACCCAAGACTGGGTACTGACCTTCTGGGTGTCCCTGAACTTCATTCTATATTGCTCTGGGGTCAGACCAAACTTCTTGGCTAAGCACCTCTTCATACTAGGGTATGAATCTGCCTCCTCCCCCCTTAAGGTCAGAAGCCTATCCCTCCCTGAGTTGGGGACCAACTCCCACAAAAGGGAACCCCAGTATTGAGGCCTAACCCTTCTCATTTGGAGTGCCCTCTCAAAGGCCCCCAGCCACTTATCTATGTCATCCCCCTCTACATAAGCAGGAACCACCCCCTTGGGTAATCTGGGGCAAACTCCCCCACCCATGGACACCTCAGCTTCTTTATCGCTGCTTCCATCTCTTTTCTCTTTGTATGCCCACTTTTTCTTTTCTAGGGCCAGCTTCTCTGCTTCCAAAGCTATGTATGCTAGCTGGGCCTCCAGCTCTCTTTCTCTGATGGATGGGTTCTCTCCTCCTGAAAGGACCCCCTTCCCACCACTAGCTTTGGATCTGCCCCTAGTGACTGTATTTACTGAGGACCGTTCCTCCTCTTCCTCACTTAGGCTCGGATGCCTTCCCTCCCCTGAGTGGTTAGAGTTAGCATCTTCCCCTTTTTCTTCCCCCTCTGGAGCTTCCTCTGTCTCTACCTCTTGGGCCTCAGCCCATGCTGTCAGGGATTTAATCAGGATTTGCTTCCTGAGATCAGTGGTTGCAGGCAACCCTCTCTCAATACACAACCCCCTAAGCTGGACTACTGTCAGTGTGGGTAGGCTAGCCAGATCAAGCTCCATGGTTCCCTTGTTTTGTGTCAACAAAAACTTTTTGCAAAAATTGGTAACAAGAATTTAGAAAAATTACAAAAATTCAATAATTGAAATTAATCCAAATTAAAAAAAATTAAAATTAAAAATTAAAAAAATTTTTTGCACTAGGACAATTTAAAGGATTTTTAATTTGTTTTATCTAAAACTGTAACGTGATATTGAACACAAGTACAGGATCCCGTCGCTGCTTCCAATTATGTTGGAAAATGGGTTATTGGTAGGGCAGGTAGGTACCTACACCTAGCAACAAGCCACTAACCTCACATAGGTACAGTTAGGTCTCAGTAAATTAATCCCAGCTCTACCCTTGGTAGCTTGGCATCGAGCGTCAAGGCTTAACTTAGGAGACAAAGTGTAAAGCATTCAAATATCACAAAACAGTAATTAAATAAAACACAGGAAACAGTTTAAAAATCCAAAACCAATTTATAAAAATAGCTTATATTTTTATCTTTAAAATGACACAAAAACGATTAAAATCGGTTCAGGGGAACCGGAGATATGAATTTTTAAAGTATTATTATTTTCTAGCGGTTGGAAACAAAAAGCGCCAATCGGGTCATCTGGTTGCACCAGGACCGGGGCAAAGTCAAACTTCCAGGCCGACCGCGATGGAGCCCTGCTCGGCTACAAGTCGCGGGAGGCCTCGGTTAAAAAGTTACCTTCTGACTTAGTCTCTTTTTTGATGTTTTTCTTCCCCGGGACGAACCTGCCAGTTGAATCCGACCTCCTGGAGCCCTTGTCCGGATACGCGAAGTCGGTTTCCTCGGTGGTGATTTTTACCTTCGGACTTAGTCGTTTTTTCGAGATGAAAATCCTTCGACCGGGGTAAACCTGGATCTTGATCCGACGTCCATGGAGCCCTTCTCGGATACGATGGCTGGGAGGTCCCGGTCAACTTTTTACATTCGGACTTAGTCTCTTTTTTGGATGTTTTTCTTTACCGGGACGAACCACGAAGTCAGGCCGGGTCGCGGTTGAGGCAAGCCGGCTAGAATTTCCGCGTCGGGTCGGTCACTTTATGGAGCTTTTTTTCAAAAATTCTCCAATCTTTTCTAAACTTCTGGGGCTTCACCCAGATGTTCTTTCAAGGTTCTTTTGGGGTCCACAGCTCACCCCAAGGGTCCAGAAGTTCTGTGATGGTCCTTGGGGGTGCGGACTTCAACTCCCAGAATGCACCTGGCGCAAACTCCTTTTTGGCCACTGGGCAGTGGTCAGCTGGTCGCTTCTTTCAGGAGTTGGTGCAGGGGACTCTGGTTAGCAATTTTTCACCTGTAGCAAACAGGGAGTCCCTCCTTGAACCAGTTGAAGCCAGGCAAAGTCCTTCTTGTGGTGAAGCCCAAGTGTGCAGCTGGTGCAGTCCTTCTGAGTGCAGGGTCCAGGTGCAGGTCAGGGGTCCAGCAGAGCAGTCCTTCTTCTTCTTTAGTTCCTTTCTTGTTGAATTCTGGAGGGGATCTCAGGCGTGGGTGCAGGTTTGCCAGTTTTATCCTTGCTCCTGGGTGAAAAGCAGGGGGGCCCTGGTTCTCCAATCAGGGACAGGGTCGTCCCCCTGTGATGACCACTTCCTGGGAAGTGTGGCAAAAATCCATCCCAGAAGGCAACAGTCTCTAAAAATCCAACATGGATGAATCTGATTTTTGGAGGTTACATCTGGCTGAGCCCACCCACTGGTGTGGCTAAAAATCATAAACACACCCCTCTCCTGCCCTCTCCTAATCTAATCAAGGGGGCACCTAATTGTCTGGGGTTGCAGGATGTGGGGGTGTTGCTGGGTGCTGCAAATGTCCTTCTCTGCCTTTGAAGACCAGTTTGGCAGCCCTCCCCCTTCCTGCCTCACCATCTGCTGAGGGGAGATTCTCTCCCCCAAGCACATTCCTTTGTGTGAAGCCAGGCCACTTCACACCTCAGTAAAGTAGCCTGGCAGAAGCTGCTGCAGGCTGGCCAATCAGAGCACAGCAGCAAAAACAATGCAGAGCTGAAATTGGCAACTTTTTAGGTAAAGTCTAAACTTTTTACCTGCACTAGTTATATTAAATCCAACAACTGGAAGTTGTGGGATTTATTATAACAATCAATTTGATACCAAATTCTTGGTATGTAACATTTAAGGAGACTTTAAAATTTAAAATAAAGTCTGCCCATTCTAGCCTATGAAGGCCATTTACTTCAATGAGGGAAAAACGAATTTGGCTGTTTTTACCTCACCAGGGCTTATAAATCTATTTTTATAAAGTCCCTGCTTATAGTTACATGGCACCCAGCCCTAGGGGCACATAGGGCACACCTTAGGGGTGACTTATATGTAAAAATAAGGTAGTTTAAGACTTTGGAAGTACCTTTAATTCCAAAGTCGAATTTGCATATAACTTTAATTTAAAAGCAGCCAGCAAGGCAGGCTTGCTTTTAAAATGACACTGGGCACCTCAGCAATGCACCTAGGTGTGCACCACCTATGCTGTGGTCCCTAAACCTACATGCCCTACCATATACTAGGGACTTATAGGTAGGTTAACTTAGCCAATTATAATTAGCCTAATTTGCATATCCATTTTACACAGAGCACAGGCCCTGGGACTGGTTAGCAGTACCCAGGGCACCATCAGAGTCAGGAAAACACCAGCATAAAGTGGAAAATGGGGGCAAAAAGTTATGGGGCCTCTGCAATCAGCCCTAGTTTCTCACAAGGTGCAAAGAGGCGAGAGGTTTCCATAGCTGGCTGTGATCAGCGGAGTAATCTCAAAAGTCAAATGGCCAGGCCTTAGCTCACCTTACACAACAGAATTTACAATCTGACCTCTCACCCCTACCAACCACCAAATGGCAGTGTTCATGAAGATAAATCAATAGTTCCTTGCTTATAAAAGGCCCACTGGGATATCTAAATCCCCTCTAGTATCTAGGTCTTCTCCCTCTGGCTTCAGGAATGTGAGCAATACACTTTCTTTCTCTGGGAACCTGGAAACACAACCCTCACCTCCATCATGTGGAATCCCATCCAGAGGTATCAAACAGCAAAAAAGAAGTAGAGTAGAAGTGACCTGGCCTGACATTGGCTAATATTTGAGTATTTATTCGAAATGTGCTTGCGCTGAAGTAACTGTTACATGATATGAACTCTTTTTAGAAAACAGTTGCAATCAATCTGTTGCTGGTAAATAATTATACTTCTATTATTATTATTAATATTCTCATTTTTGTTATTATCATCACTGTTGTCCTTGGTTCATTGCTATTGTTACTGCTAGTTTTTATTCTTTTTTTGTACTTAATTATTTTGTAAGGTTGTGGGAAAATTGAGAAGAGAAAAATGAAAAAGAAAGCATCTTCAAAGGGGATAACAAACTGCAGTACAACTGAGACAGCTTTTCAGACCATGGAACAGGTCAGAGAGACCTGCCTTAAGGCGCTATGTGACATCCTGTTAAAAAGGTACAATAATATGACACTGATCTTTGTGTAAATTGTTTTAACAGCAAATGGTTTTGAAAATACCCTAAAATTAAGTGACAGAAATGAATTGAAAGGACACTGTGCAAATGGTAACCTGTGCAGATGGTGACCCATACAAAGTAAGTAGACTTTAAAACCATATTATCTTCAAATCAGAAGTTAGCAACACCACAAAAATAAAATAAATACATTAATAAATAAAAGACTGGCAGAGTGTTGATATTTTTCACCACGTCACCCCCATTTAGACCCAGCCATATGCATATCAGTCTTGACCCTGCTCGCCATGGGAACAGTCCAGAATGAACTGCCAAGACAGGTCCTCCTTGGACTGGAAACAAGCATCCTGGGAACAGTTTCAGGGTATTACCCCTCATCAGCCAGGCTAGCTTGAATCCAGTGGTGCAGCGAGCAAGGGACCCACGTCTGGCATACCCTGGCCACTTAGGGTGAACATAGCAATGCCACAAGATAAAATGATGGACGGAGTGTTGAAACTTCTCAAACACTCACACCCAGTCACAGATCTGAGTTTAATCCGTAGTTATTTTGCTCACCACGTCAACCCAGGTTGGACTCAGCCATATGCAAATCAGGCTTAACCCTGCTCCCCACTGGTGCAATCTAGCCTAAAGTGCCAAGCCAAGTCCTCCCCGTATGGGAAACAAGTATCCTGGAACCAGTTTCAAGATATCACCCCTTATTAGCCAGGCTAGCTTGAATCCAGTGGTGTAGCGAGCAAAGGACCCACGTCTGGACATACCCAGCCACTTAGGGTGAACATAACAATACCACAAAATAAAATGATGGACGGAGTGTTCAAACTTTTCAAACACTCACCCGCAGACACAAATCTGGGTTTAATCCGTTGTCATTTTACTCACCACATCACCTCAGTCTGGACTCAGCCAAGTGAAAATCAGGCTTGACCCTGCTCCTCATTGGATCAGTCCAGCCTGACGTGCCAAACCAAGTCCACTGTGGACTGGAAACAAGGACCCTGGGACCCTTTTCGGGGTGTCACCCCTCTAGCTTGAATTCAGTGGTGCAGTGAGCAAGGGACCCACATGTAGGCATACTCTGGCCACTAAGGGCAAACATAGCAACACCACAAAATAAAATAATGCATGCACTCAAAACTGGAAGAAACAAAGGGAAGAAGAAACAATATTTTAGTGACCTCTCTAAGCAACTAAACTCAACTAGAATAATCTAAGACTTTTTTGCTGCTACCTTGAATAACAAAGTTCCATTGTGTTGGCACTTTCAGAAAGAAATAAAAATGGCTAATTCGCTCTCACTTTCCTTTACTTGACTGACATTTTAGTTTGTGGTTGTGCAAATGTTTATCATAGTTTATATGTTTACACTGATGAGGGATGTTTCCCTTTCAGTGTGGCTTGATTAGTCATAGGTTTAAACCTAAAACAGGATAGCCTACACATGTCTTGGCCAACTTGTTCCTCCAAAAACACATGCTGCACTCCCCTACCCACTGATCGATCATACAATCTGTGCCAGGCCACCAAAAATTCTCCCTGGCTTTCCTCATAGTTCAAGATGTACCTTGTAAGGCTTATAAATCATTTCCACAATTACCTTATGTAACCCAGTTTCAATACCAGGTGTCCTTGTCACACAAATCCAATAGTATGTCCGGCAACTTCTTTATGTAACTCATGGGAACATTCTCCATCTTCTTCCTCAGAGGTACAGCTTGCGTCTTCAAGCAGATCTTACATTTGAATTAACACAACTTCTCCAAAGTATCCCTGAACACACTAGAAAAGTAATCCTATAACTCTGAGGTCTTTGAATTCCTTCTTCCAAACCCCCCTGTGAACCAAATGTTTTCATGTCCAGCACCTCTTCAAAATGTTATGGTCGGAAAGGTCGCGGGGAAGGAGGGACCGGGGATTAATAAATTACATTAGGGCTGGCCAAAAAGGAAGACAGTCTGCAAAAGTCATTGTTTTTTATCTTTGAATTTTAAACACAAAAAAGAAACACCTAAAGTGATTTTTTCTTATATTTCAATGCTTCCTAACCTAACCCTAAATGTCTTTTAAGAGCAAACAGGTGCAGTACTAGCACCTAAAGAAGTGCAGCTTTTGAACTTAAGGCAGGATGCATACCTCTCAATCTTTGAGAGTCTCCAAGGAGGGTGAGAGTCACTGATTCTGGATGTAATCCCATTGAAATCAATAAAAATTATCTTATTTTTGGGGGGTAGGGTTTTCAGAGCTCATGAGGGAAGCATGTCCCTGGTTAAAAGGGTGATGAGTCACCCAAAAGAGGATTAAATGACTTTATCCAGCATTTGGGTATCTTTCATAGATTCACATGCATGAATCACTCTTTGCTGTCAAAGTGGGAGTCCCACAGTATCATAGTAAGCAGTATATATCAGTATGATAGGCTGTAAAGGGAATGCAAACTTCAACTTAATAGCTTCCCTATGTCCTTTTTTAGAAAAGGACCAAAGTTGAACAATGAACAATCAGGCGGCAACATCCTTTGGAACACTCCCAACAGAGGCATGTTCCCTCAGATTTTCACCGCATGTCATTTGCGTGATGGGAGTCTCCCTGAGCTCTGCTTAGTTTTTTACTGGTGATCTCCAAATTGGTATTTCTCTGTTCTGTGTCAGATCTGGTTAAGAAAGGACTCTTAGGCCTTGTGCCACCTGTGGCAAAAAGACTGCATTCGGAAAATCCTTATAGAGAATGTATATATTGTCTTAATCCATTCCACAAGGACTGCAAGATATGCAGAACTTTTCTCACAAAAACCCTCAAACTGTGTCTGCAGGCCTGCCACTGCAGCCTGCGTGAAAAGGTGCATGCACCCTTTCACTGCTGGTCACTATGCCAGATCACGGTAATTCACCCCTAAGGTAAGCCGTCCTAGCCCAAAGGGGAGGGTGCAGGTCCCTGTGTGTGAGGGCACGCTTGTATGAGCAGAGGTGCTCCTACGAACTCCAGTTCCAATACACTGGACTTCGTAAGTGTGGGGAAGCCATTTTACCCGTGTACTGGCCACAGGACACTATCCGTGGTCCAGCTACATAATGGTAACTCCGAACCTTGGTATCAAAGAATCATACTTCAATACTAATGCCAGTATTGGTGGCATCACTCCATGCACTCTGGGGGCTCCTTAGAGGACCTCTCAGTATTGCGCCCACCTGTCTTCCAGGGTTTGAGGGCAGCCTGTGCTGCTGCAGCCCCTCAGACAGGGTTCTACGCTCCTGCTGCTTGACCAGCTCAAGCTGGGGAAGGCAGAACAAAGGATGTCCTGTGGGAGAGGGGGTGCAACACCCTTTCCCTTGGAAATAGGTGTTACAAGTTACAATCTGGGTAGGGGCCACCTCTCCGCTCCACCAGCTTGCTTTGAAGGGCACATTTGTGGCCCTTCTTGCACAATCCGGTTTTCACCAGTCCAGGGACCCCCATTTGGGGCCCTCATTGAACAATCCGGTTTTCACAAGTCCCGGGACCCCCTCTGTTATGAAAGCACACTTCCCTGCCCATCACTACTCCAGGGGTGGTGCCCAGAGCTCCTCCTGGTGGCCACTGGAGTATGCCATCTTGAAAAAAAGATGTGCAGAGGCCCCTGGGAGCATTTGCTTGGTCAGGACAGGTGACTGACGTCAGTGACCCCCTCTCATAGGTGGTCACCCTGCAGAGTGACCAAACCCTCTGTTAGGGCTATTTAGGGACTTTCTTGGGGTGACTCCACCAGGACTCCTCTGCATCAACCTCTTGTGCTCCTAGCCACCGGAACCTCTGCTGGACTTCACAGGAACCAGACAAGCTGCATCTCCCGAGACCACCTCACCTTTCAACATTGTTTCTCCGGCTTCTTATAGCAGTTGCCTCTTTTCCACAGCTGTGCATCCTCTGGGGTTATCAAGACGTTAGCTGCACCAAAGAAGCGAGAAGGAATCTCCTTTGGAGTGACGAAGTCACTCCCCTACATCCACAGGCACCTAAGGCAAGCAGGCCCAGCTGCTGGGATCTTCTGCCATCTGGCTTCAGGAAGAATCTCCAACACAGATCCTTTGGGTCCGCTCTACCTGCTGTCCAACTTTGGAGACGGTGAGCCCTTTCCTCTTCCTTCAGGATAGTGCCCTTGTGCACCGCAACTCTTGCAGCAACCAAGGCTTGATGCTGCAAGGGATCTTCATTCTCCAAGTAGCCCCGGCCTCCAGCACTGCATCCTTGCAAGGACAGACTCTCCTCTGCTGCTTCAGCAACATTTGACTCCTCTCCAGGTGTGCTGATTGGGCCGCACTGAAACTTACTGTGCTTGCTGCCAGTGTGTTGCCTGTGGAGGCTGCAACTGCTTCTGCTGGCTCTCCTGACTGCTGAGGGTCAGCCCAGGTCGAGTCCCCTGGACCTCGCTGATCCTCTTCATCTCCGCAAATCCTTGTCAGCCCAAATTTGCATTTGCAAGGCTTGATGGCGGCCATACTGAACACTGACCATCTGCGACCTGGCAACCGTTATGGGACATCATCTGCACAAATCCAAGGACCTCTCTTCAGCTCCTGGGCTTCACAGCTTATCTTCATCCACAGAAGGGTCGGTAGTGGCTCCTGCCCCACCTCAACACCCCTGTGCGAACTGGACTCTGTTCCCTTCTTTTGCAGGTCCTCTTCTTCATTTGCGTCGTTGGGTTCCACTGGGCTGGTCCTGGTCTTGCAATCTTCTTTTTCCAAGTGCGTTTGTTAGTATCTGCGAAGAACAGGTAACTTACCTGTGCTCTCCTGGTCGCTGGGGGTCATCTAAGTACTCACCTCTTGGGGTCTCGAGTTCTCCCAGCGCCCTCTAACTATTCCATATCCTTGGGTGGGGGACCTAACTTCACATTCCACTATTTTAGTAAATGGTTTGGTCATCCTATCATGCCCTAGCTATTTTCTCCTATGTCTTTGCCAATGCTTGTTATTTTCCCATGCTAATTTCCTAATACTTATTGTGTATGTATAGTTTGCACTTACCTCCAGTTGGGGGGCTTCCTGTAATCTAGTTCAGTGCTACTGTAATAAGGTACCTCTGGTTTTGTAACACTTTGTGGTTCCTCTTATGTGAGATAAGTTACTGTGTGACGTTTGTGGTATTGCAAGTGCTTTACACACCCCCTAGATATGTCTTGGCTGCTCATCACAGTTACCACTAGAGAGCCCTGGCTTCCTAGACACTGTCTCACTAACTAATAGGGGTTGTCTGGACCTGGTATAAGGTGAAAACACCATAGACATTCACCACACACCAGGCCATCTTCCTACAAGTAACAAACTCTTTCTCTAGTATTGGGGTATCTTTTATAGATTCAAATGCCTGAATCAGAATAGTTAGCAGTGCAATACTGTAGGAAGGTGGCTCTGTATGTACTATTTCAAAGTAAGAAATAGCATGCACAAAGTCCAAGGGTTCCCCTTAGAGGTAAGATAGTGGCAAAAAGAGATAATTCTAATGCTCTATTTTGTGGTAGTGTGGTCAAGCAGTAGGCTTATCAGAGGGTAGTGTTAAGCATTTGTTGTACACACACAGGCAATAAATGAGGAACACCCACTCAAAGACAATTCCAGGCCAATAGGTTTTTGTATAGAAAAATATATTTTCTTAGTTTATTTTAAGAACCACAGGTTCAAGATTTACAATCAATACTTCAAATGAAAGGTACTTCACTTAGGTATCATAGGAACTTTGAATCAGCAAAATAGCATGTACAGTTTTGGCAAAAATTTCAATAAGCTATTTTAAAACTAGACACTGCAATTTTCAACAGTTCCTGAGGGAGGTAAGTATTTGTTAGTATTGCAGGTAAGTAAACCACCTACAGGGTTCAAAGGGGTCCAAGGTAACCCACCGTTGGGGGTTCGGGGCAACCCCAAAGTTACCACACCAGCAGCTCAGGGCCGGTCAGGTGCAGAGGTCAAAGTGGTGCCCAAAACGCATAGGCTTCAATGGAGAAGGAGGTCCCCCGGTTCCAGTCTGCCAGCAGGTAGGTACCCGCGTCTTCGGAGGGCAGACCAGGGGGGTTTTGTAGGGCACCGGGGGGGACACAAGTCAGCACAAACAGTACACCCTCAGCCGCAGAGGGGCAGCCGGGTGCAGAGTGCAAACAGGCGTCGGGTTTGCAATGGAGTTCAATGGGAGACCCAGGGGTCTCTTCAACGAAGCAGGCAGGCAAGGGGGGGGCTCCTCGGGGTAGCCACCACCTGGGCAAGGGAGAGAGCCACCTGGGGTCACTTCTGCACTGGAGGTCGGATCCTTCAGGTCCTGGGGGCTGCAGGTGCAGTGTCTTTACCAGGCATGGGGTTCTTAGGAGCAGGCAGTCGCGGTCAGGGGGCGCCTCTGGATTCTCTCTGCAGTTGTCGCTGGGGGGCTCAGGGGGGTCAACTCTGGCTACTCACAGGGTCGCAGTCGCTGGGGAGTCCTCCCTGTAGTGTTGTTTCTCCGCAGGTCGAGCCGGGTGGCGTCGGGTGCAGAGTGCAAAGTCTCACGCTTCCGGCGGGAAACATGGAGTCCTTTTAAAGTTGTTTCTTTGTTGCAAAGTTGTTTCTTCTTTGGAGCAGAGCCGCTGTCCTCGGGAGTTCTTGGTCCTTTTAGATGCAGGGTAGTCCTCTGAGGCTTCAGAGGTCGCTGGACCCTGTGGAACGCGTCGCTGTTGCAGTTTTTCTTGAAGTGGGGAGACAGGCCGGTAGGGCTGGGGCCAAAGCAGTTGGTGTCTCCGTCTTCTCTGCAGGGCTTTCAGGTCAGCAGTCCTTCTTCGTCTTAGGTTGCAGGAATCTAATTTCCTAGGTTCTGGGTAGCCCCTAAATACTGAATTTACAGGTGTGTTTAGGTCTGGGAGGGAAGTAGCCAATGGCTACTGTCCTTGAGTGTGGCTACACCCTCTTTGTGCCTCCTCCCTGAGGGGAGGGAGGGCACATCCCTATCCCTATTGGGGGAATCCTCCAAAATCCAGATGGAAGATTTCTAAAGGCAGGGGTCACCTCAGCTCAGGACACCTTAGGGGCTGTCCTGACTGGTGGGAGACTCCTCCTTGTTTTTCTCATTATCTCCCCTGGACTTGCCGCCAAAAGTGGGGGCTGTGTATAGGGGGTGGGCATCTCCACTAGCTGGAGTGCCCTGGGGCATTGTAACACGAAGCCTTTGAGGCCCACTCCTAGGTGTTACAGTTCCTGCAGGGGGGAGGTGTGAAGCACCTCCACCCAGAGCAGGCTTTTGTTTCTGTCCTCAGAGAGCACAAAGGCCCTCACCACATGGGGTCAGAAACTCATCTCTCAGCAGCAGGCTGGCACAGACCAGTCAGTCCTGCACTGAACAATTGGGTAAAATACAGGGGGCATCTCTAAGATGCCCTCTGTGTGCATTTTTTAATAAATCCAACACTGGCATCAGTGTGGGTTTATTATTCTGAGAAGCTTGATACCAAACTTCCCAGTATTCAGTGTGGCCGTTATGGAGCTGTGGAGTTTGTTTTTGACAAACTCCGAGACCATATACTTAATATGGCCACAACTGTACTCACAATGTCTAAGAATAGACTTAGACACTATAGGGGCGTACTGCTCATGCAGCTGTGCCCTCACCTGTGGTATGGTGCACCCTGCCTTAGGGCTGTAAGGCCTGCTAGAGGGGTGACTTACCTATGCCACAGGCAGTATTTTGTGTGCATGGCATCCTGAGGGGGATGCCATGTCGACTTTGCCTTTTTCTCCCCACCAACACACACAATCTGCAATGGCAGTGTGCATCTGTTAGGTGAGGGGTCCCTTAGGGTGGCACAACATATGCTGCAGCCCTTAGGGACCTTCCCTGGTCACAGGGTCCTTGGTACCACTGGTTCCTTTTACAAGGGACTTATCTGTGTGCCAGGGGTGTGCCAATTGTGGAAACAATGGTACATTTTAGGTGAAAGAACACTGGTGCTGTGGCCTGGTTAGGAGGGTTCCAGCACACTTCTCATTCAAGTCAGCATCAGTATCAGGCAAAAAGTGAGGGGTAACGGCAACAGGGAGCCATTTCCTTACAAATACATAGTAACAAATAGACATGGATATAACAGCGGATGGTAGGTATAATATTATATAACATATGGTAACAGGCTAACATTACTGGAAAAGATGCCGAAGTACAGTTTGAACCACGGCTGTATCAGAAGTCTGTGCTGCATCCAATCAGTAGCGTTGGGTGGAAGTGTGCTTGCTCTTCCAGGTTGCAGCGCAGCATATATTTTCAGTGGACACCCCACCAAATAAGGCCGCTGTTGTGGCGACTGCTCTAGTAGAGTGTGCTCTAGTCTTTTGTCGCAAAGGCCAGCCCTCCTAAGAGTGGCAGAACTGAATGGCCGACAAAATCCATCTTGCTGTGGTAGATTTGGAGACTGATCCACCTTTATTGTTATTACCATAGGCCACCAAGAGATGATCAGTAGTGTGGATATGTTTTGTTGATTGCAAGTAGAATTTCAAACATCTCTTGACATCAAGAGAATGAAGAGTGTGTACCGCTGGTGTTTGAGGTTTAGGAAAGAAAGTCTTAAGCATACCAAGTTGATTCATATGAAAATCAGTGGGAACTTTTGGTATGAATTTGGGATTAGTTCGGAGGATCACCATGGTGTCTTTGAATTCTAGGAAAGGTTTTCTAATAGTGAACGCTTGAAGTTCACTTATTCTCCTAGCACAGGTAAGGGCTAGGCTCAACTCCAACCCAATTGAGGATCTTTAGTTATGCTCTGTGAATTGGTTCAAATAGAGTTTTCATCAATTGGGATAACAGTTTTAAGCTGTTATGCAGGTGGTGGTGATTTTATTTGGATGGTATGCCCTGAAAAGTCCTTTAACAAATTGGACAATTAATCTGTGTGACCATAAAGAAGGAGATCCCAAAGTTTGTCTATACCTGGAAATAGGAGCCAAATGCACTTTGACAGAGGAGTGTGTTAGACCAAATTTGGCTAGAGACAATTAATACGGTAACACCTGTTCAGAAAGAGATGTGATAGTGTGAAAAAACAGGGCTGATTGCAGAGGCCCCATAACTTTTTGCCCCCATTTTCCTCTTTTTGCTGGTGTTTTCCTGACTTTGATGGTGCCCTGGGTACTGCTAACCAGTCCCAGGGCCTGTGCTCTGTGTAAAATGGATATGCAAATTAGGCTAATTATAATTGGCTAAGTTAACCTACCTATAAGTCCCTAGTATATGGTAGGGCATGTAGGTTTAGGGACCACAGCATAGGTGGTGCACACCTAGGTGCACTGCTGAGGTGCCCAGTGTCATTTTAAAGGCAGGCCTGCCTTGCTGGCTGCTTTTAAATTAAAGTTATATGCAAATTCGACTTTGGAATTAAAGGTACTTCCAAAGTCTTAAACTACCTTATTTTTACATATAAGTCACCCCTAAGGTGTGCCCTATGTGCCCCTAGGGCTGGGTGCCATGTAACTATAAGCAGGGACTTTATAAAAATAGATTTATAAGCCCTGGTGAGGTAAAAACAGCCAAATTCGTTTTTCCCTCATTGAAGTAAATGGCCTTCATAGGCTAGAATGGGCAGACTTTATTTTAAATTTTAAAGTCTCCTTAAATGTTACATACCAAGAATTTGGTATCAAATTGATTGTTGTAATAAATCCCACAACTTCCAGCAACTGCACCCGTCGCACAGCTTCCACTCCGCCGGCTCGATTCCGAGCCGGCTTCATCGTGGAAGCCTCTTTCCCGCTGGGCTGGCGGGCGGCCTGAAGGCCGCCCGCCAGCCCAGCGGGAAAGTCAGAATTACCGCCGCGGTCTTTCGACCGCGGAACGGTAACCTGACGGCGGGACTTTGGCGGGCGGCCTCCGAACGTAAAAAGTTGACCGGGACCTCCCAGCCATCGTATCCGAGAAGGGCTCCATGGACGTCGGATCAAGATCCAGGTTTACCCCGGTCGAAGGATTTTCATCTCGAAAAAACGACTAAGTCCGAAGGTAAAAGTCTCCACCGAGGAAACCCACATCACGTATCCGGACAAGGGCTCCAGGAGGTCGGATTCAACTGGCAGGTTCGTCCCGGTGAAGAAAAACTTCAAAATAAAGACTAAGTCAGAAGGTAACTTTTTAACCGAGGCCTCCCGCGACCTGTAGCCGAGCAGGGCTCCATCGCGGTCGGCCTGAAAGTTTGACTTTGCCCCGGTCGAGGTGCAACCAGATGACCCGATTGGCGCTTTTTGTTTCTAAGCACTAGAAAAGTAATAATTCTTTAAAAATTCATATCTCCGGTTCCCCTGAACCGATTTTAATCGTTTTTGTGTCATTTTAAAGATAAAAATATAAACTATTTTTATAAATTGGTTTTGGATTTTTAAACTGTTTCCTGTGTTTTATTTAATTACTGTTTTGTGATATTTGAATGCTTTACACTTTGTCTCCTAAGTTAAGCCTTGACGCTCGTTGCCAAGCTACCAAGGGTTGAGCTGGGATTAATTTACTGAGACCTAACTGTACCTAGGTGGAGGTTAGTGGCTTGTTGCTAGGTGTAGGTACCTACCTGCCCTACCAATAACCCATTTTCCAACAGATAGGATATAGTTGAGATTTTTTGCACCAAAGACAAAAACGTTTCCATTTGAGGAAATATGTTTTGTTGGCAGACTCAGCTATAGCCTGGCCAAGGATATTCCTACAATACTCTGGAAGGTCTAGGTACTGTAGCTAATGTGCTCAGGCACCAAGCTGATAAATGCAGAGAAGTCAGATATGGATGAAGGACCTTGTGATTGTTCACCGGCAACAAATCTACTTAGGGCTTAAATTGAATGTGTTTGTCCACTGACAGCATGAGGAACTTCGTAAACCAGTGTTTTCTGAGCCATCGTGGGGCTATGAGTATCAATTGCCTTGGTTCCCATTTGACCTTTCGGAGAACCCTGGGAATAAGTGGGATCGGGGAAAAGCATGGGCATAAATCCCAGACCATTGCATTGAAAGGGCATACCTTTTGAGCATACCTGCTGGCGTAAAACTGGCATTTCTTGTTCTCCTGTGATACAGAAACATCCAGATTGGGCTTGTCACATTGTTTAAATATAGCATGCAGGACCAGTTTTTTCAATTCCCATTCATGAGAACTCTGGGACGTTCTGCTCAAGGTATCTGCTAGAGAGTTGTGTACTCCTGGGAGCTGTTCTGCCCTTAACCCCAGGCCACATGATGTTGAAGTGCCCAGCACCAGATAGTTTGAGCTTCTTGGGACCAAATCTTGGATCGTGTACCTCCCTGTTTGTTGAGGTAATGCATACTTGCTGTGTTGTCTGTTCTTATCAACACAGAGTAACCTTCAACTCTCTGCAAGAAACCTTAAAGAGCAAGTGAGATTGCTCTGAGCTCCAGGAAGTTGATATGCAGCTTCAACTGTTCTGGAGTCCACCTGCCTTGAATCTCTAGATCTTGTAAATGAGCTCCCCATCCTTCCAGAGAAGCTTCGGTTGTGATGATGTATTCCGCAACGGGTGGGAAAGCAAGTCAGCCCTGCAGGGAGATTATTGGAGCTTGTCCATTAGGGAGGAGCTGCATTCATGACAGGCATGATCTGTACGATGCTGTCAAATAGTTCTTCCGATTGGAGCCACTGTGCTTCCAATTGCACCTGGAAAGGTCACATTTTGATACGAGCATGAGGCATGAAGAAAATGGGTGAAGACATCATGCTTAGTAAAGATTTGATCAGGCAAACTGGAGCACACTTTTTTTTCCAAATGAAGTGTGCCAGAATGGAAAGGTCCTGTTGTTCGTCTACAGACAAGAATGCCTTGTCAAAGTATGTGTCAAGAGTGGCTCCCAGAAAAGTTACCTTTGTGGAAGGCGTAAGGAGAGACTTCTGGAAATTGACTGTAAGACCCAGAGCTTGAAAGAAATGAAGACACTTGGCTGTAACCCTCAACACCTGTTGGAAAGATGGAACCTTTATCAACCAGTCGTTGAGGTAAGAGAAGACTTGAATGCCCTATTGTCGCAGGTGAGCTGCCACTGGAGCAAGACATTTGGTAAATATCAGGGGAGCAAATTGGAGATCAAGAGGAAGGATTTTAACTGGTAGTGAGTTCTGACTAGTGTAAACCTGAGGAATTTGCAATAGTTGGGATGTATCAGGATGTGGAAGTAGGCATCTTGGAGATCAAGACTTGTAAGAAAATCTCAGTGTTCGAGACGCTGGAGAATTTTCTGTAGGGAAACTATACGGAAAGTTTGTTTCTTCAGGTACCTGTTGAGAATGGGATGCCACTCCCCTGATTTCTTCTTCACAAGGAAAAAACAGGAGTAAAAACCCTTTCCTTTTTGGGACATGCTCTATGGCCCCTTTTGACAACATGACCACAGCCTCCTTGCGAAGAAGATGAAGGTTAGCTGGGAGGAATTTTGTCATTAGGGTCTGTGGTGGAAATTGAGTGAACTCTATAGTATGACCATGCTTGATGAGATCCTGAACCCATTTGTCAGTAGTTATGTTGCTCCACTGACGCAAGTAATGGGAAATTCTGGCTCCCACTGAATGGTGAGAAGAGATTATAGCCAATACTTTGAAATTGTCACTGCTTCCTAGCAGTATCTCTGGTGGAAGTGGGCTATCTTCATCTTGGTTGCCTGGAGTAGGTTGCAGATAGTGGAGCTGAATAGGGTTGATAGGCCGGTCAAAAGGGCTGCTGGTAAGATTGTGGCTGATAGCTTTGATATCCTCCTCAATACGAGTAAGATCCGCGCCAATGAGCACTGCAAAAAGGTATCTAACGGAACTGGGGAGTTCCGAGGGATCAAACTGTTTCTGTGTCCACCTTTATGGACTATAGAGCACCATCGACATGCTTTCCAAATAAAGAGTCACCATCAAAGGGAATATCCAGGATTTTAGTTTGCACTTGCAGACGGAAAAACATTGCCTGGCATCATAGTGCAGCCAATCCTGCCAATTGCTGTAAACCTATGGGTGCAGTATCCATTGCACAATTGATCATTTTGAATGCCGCGTTGTCGCCTACTGCAAAATGTGTGTGGCTTCGGTCTTCTGGCAGGAAATCCAGGTATCTGGCAATGCCCAACCACATATGGCAAAAGGGCTGGGGAGTTTGCGACCTGGACAGTCATACTTGACATGACTGTAAATCTTTTGCCAATATTGTCGAGCCAACTGGCCTCTTTGTCAAGCGGAGAAGATATTGAGGTGGAAGGATTTATAGACCTGTGCTGTGGGGCCTGATAAATATCTGAATCAGGCCTTGGGTGCCCAAACAAACAAGCAGGTGAATCCTCTGGTACCTTATATTTTTTTTCTATTCTATTCTACCGACTGCAGTGACGGTGTCTTCAGGATATTAGCTCCTTCCTCCCATATAATCTACAATTGGTATCGCTCTGACTATCTTTCTAGGCTGATCCTTGAAATCAAAGAGGAAGCAGTCTGTCTGCTTTGTGATCATGGGCAGTTGGAATCGCTTTGTCACTCTCTCCATTGACATGTGGAAACCACCAATATCACCAGGTGGATATTCCACTGGTTGTGGTGCTGAAGGGGAAGCTGGAGGAATGAGAAAATCATCTCATTTACTGGTGACAATGTGATTGTCCGTGATCTCACCTTCCTCCCTGTCTCCATCATCGTCAACATCATCATTGTCAGATGAAGAAGGATCTTCTCAAGGAAGCATGGCAATACAGGACTGCAAAGTCATTCTCAGAGTAGCTGGTGGAGGTAGTTGTTCTGGTGATCTAGGCGCCGGCACACCGAATGTTTGCTCTTCAGCTGTCGTTAGGAAATGCTTGTAGTAGTCTGGCAAGCATACTCTGTAGGTTTTGTACTAAGGCAGCTGGAACCTGGACCATGCTGGTGGAGGTGGAGGAGGAAGAGTAAATTGATAATATTGCTTTGGATAATTATGGCTTTGCTAAACAGCCTCATAATAATCTTGTTCATCTTCTTCCTCATCATCTTGATATTTTATGTGTAATTCAGGACTGTGAGCTGTACCAAAAATCCCCTCATTGTCACTGGAGTCCTGAACATCCAATGGGTGACATACTACATGCTGCAGCCCATGGGGGACACCTGGTGTACCAATGCCCTGGGTAACTAAGTACCATAAACTAGGGACTTACAGGGGTACACTAGTATGACAATTGTGGGGGTGTAAAGGGTACCAAAGCAACCAAATTTAGGGTAGAGAGCACAATCACTGGGCTCCTGATTAGCAGGATTCTAGCGAAAACAGTCTAAACACGCTGATAAAGAGACAAAACATGGGGTTAACTATACCAAAAAGTGTGACTTTCCTACATTATTTACCTGTAGCTCCCGTTCTCCAGTATTGGTATCTTTCATAGATTCACATGCGACCCACCCTCCTCCCCCTAGAGACTCTCCTTGGCCAGTGAGGTCTCTCCCACTAGTGCTTAAAAAATCTAAGGGAAGATGCCTTTGTTTGGAGTGTTATAAAGGGTACTGTTGCCTAACTGATCATTGTTCAACTTTGGTACTTAAAAAAAAAAGGACATACATAAACTATTAAGCTGAACTTTGCATTCCCTTTACAACCTATTATACTGATATATACTGCTTACTATGATACCGTGGGACTTCCACTTCGATGACAGGGAATGATTCAAGCATGTGAATTCTATGAAAGATACCAATACTGGAGAACAGGAGTTACAGGTAAGTAACACATTTTTTCATGCATGATGCTCATGGCTTCATTGCAAAAGAACAGCAGCCGTTGGTGGATAGAAAAAGCAGATCTCAGAGCTGTCCTGCTCCCATTAGCCAACATTAATAGCTCCCCACTCAGGACTAAAGAGAAAGGGTAGTACTGTTCTTGATGGACACCAGTGCCAGCCTGATGGGACACCATTTTCCTCCTCCCTCTTTCTCAATGAGGTGTGAAAGACAGCATGGAACCACACCAAACTAAGGTCACACTTCTAGGCCTCCTTTAAAGCCGCTGGGGAATTGCCTAACAATCGGCCCCTTCTGTTACCATGGCACTCCGCTTACTGCTTGGGTATGTGAGCCCCCCTTTGAATATGGCACCACGGACCCTGAGAGGAGCGTCCCTAGTTTGAAGACATCTGCTTTAACTCCTTACAGTACACTCACATCTCTGCTAACCTTCATAAACTACATACACCAGTGGATCAACTCTGGGGTCCAGTCACACCCCAAGCTCCTCCTGATGTGACCATCCTAGAATAATCTCCCCTTTGGCAGACATATACACCTTCACTTGTGTCCTTCTGCCCTTGAACTCTAAATCTGTGCATACAAACCCCTCTATAGGAATCATGTGAGCTGTATATCTACCTACAAAATGTCACCTTGTAACATTTTTCTTTTTGGCCCATAGTTTGTCAATAATTCTTTGCACATGATAGTGTACCATGCACAAGGATATAGCATTTCTAACACTTCCTTACGATCTGTCAACACTTCACATTTAAGTAATCCATTCTGTTTATGTTCACCTTTACACTCTTTACCACTCATGGAAAGACCAGTCCTCTTAAAGCTGGCCTACATTCATTACCTTCAAAAACATAGTTAATCTTTCTGTCTACATTCTTGCACACAGAGCTAAAATGGCCCTTATATTTGCAGTAATTACAGTAATGGTCCCTGAAGATGATTAGTGGCCCCACGTCTTTAATTATTGTCATCATTTTTTTGATGGGTACATGCCCCTGTTTTAGGGCTAATTTCTCCTCCCTTTATCCATATGTTCTTGACATTCCTAGAAGTCACATTCATGACAGTAGAGACCAATAGCCTTCTTCATTTTTTAATATATTTCTCTGATCTTTACATATTCTCACCTCTTAACACAGCATTAAGAGTAGTCTCACCTACTCACCATTACCTCTCTTGAATTTTCTTTGTTTTCATTCATATTAACACTTGGGGGGTCATTACAACATTGGCGGTAAAAGCCGCTTACCGCCGTGCAGAAGACCGCCAATACACCGCCGCGGCGGTGGGAGACCGCCACAGCTATTATGACACACATCACGGTGAAATTCAGACACCCACACAAGTCCGCCACACCAAAGGTCAGCGATAAATATGCGGAAACAAATCCTCCACCTCCACGCCAACAGAAACATGCCCATGCTATTACGACACACGAATCCACGCGGCGGTCTGTCAACCGCGGTATTCCATTGGCGGTACACACTGCCGCGCTCAAAATACACACACAGCTCCAAAACACCGCCACATTGGACAATTCAAAATACACACACCTGATACACATACACACACCACTCCCACACACCCAACACAATATAAAACACACACCCACATCACCCACAAACCCCTACGACCACAAGTTAGAGACGAAGGCCAGAGAGAGACAGCACAGAATAGATAACACCATCACACAGAGGCACACTACACCATCACCCACACAACATCCACGCACAAAACACCACATACCACTACACTCACCACACTCATCAACACATACACCACCCCACACATCACACACACCACCCCATGTTACGCCAAAGACACCCCGCTTCTCCGAGGAGGAGCTCAGGGTCATGGTGGAGGAAATCATCAGGGTAGAGCCACAGCTGTTTGGCTCACAGGTACAGTACACATCCATAGCCAGGAAGATGGAGCTATGGCAAAGAATAGTCGAGAGGGTCAACACTGTGGGACAGCACCCAAGAAATAGGGAGGACATCAGGAAGAGGTGGAACGACCTACGAGGGAAGGTGCGTTCCACGGTCTCCAGGCACCACATTGCGGTACGGCGTACCCTCACCTCCTCCCCCACAACTAACAACATGGGAGGAGCAAGTCTTGTCCATCTTGCATCCTGAGGGCCTCGGAGGAGTCGTTGGAGGAACGGACACTGGTAAGTCTAATCTTCACTATCATATCCCCCACCCTACCTGCATGCTATCACACACCCCCACCCTCACACCCTCCCCTATCACCCTAACTCCTCACTAATCTACCCATAACACCACCCACCCATCCCAACCCTAAGACCTGCATGACACAACTAAGCATGGACACCCATCTCTAAAGCATGCCCACTGCACAGACCCACAACACCCTCCAACCATCACCACACAAGCCCCCACACAGGAATGCCTGCACTGGGGTTCACGCACACCCAACCATAGCACACCATGAAACACACACATGCAATAATCATGTACTTATACCCCCGCAGGAACCCGAAGGAATGTCACCACACCAGAGGGTCCAGACAACACTACTCCACCCCCAGAAGAGGCCAACAGTGACGACAGCAGCTCTGCCCTACTGGATCTTGATGACCAGCCCGGACCATCGTGGGCCTCAGGACAGTCGGTTCCCCTTGCCCAGCCACAGCCCAACACCGAGCTCCCACCCTCTGGTAACCCCAGCACAGCACCCACCCAGCGGGCCCATACCTCCCTACCCAGGACAGGTCAATCAACGGTGTGTCCACCACTACAGGGCACCCAGGCTAACCCACCACCCCAATAACAACAGGGTCCTGGGGGCAGTGGTAGTGGGCACACGGTCCAGGGGGCGGAGGCACAGGAACACAGGGGAACTGGGAGGGCTGCTGTGCGACAGAGGGAGGACAGGCCAAGGGAACCAACTCTCCACGAGGCCCTATCCTCCATCATGGGAGCATACCACCACTCCCAGGAGACGATGGCAACGGTCCTGGACAAGTTGCAGGAGACCCTGCATCTGCAGGAGGAGCAGTATTTGGGGTTCAGGGAGGAGCTCAGGACCATCGCCACTGCCAGAGTCATAGCCCAGGAGGGCACAAGTATCGTTACTGGTCAGGAGACCACCGCCACTGCCGGAGTCACAGCCCAGGAGGGCTCAAGTATCGTTACTGGTCAGGAGACCACCGCCAGAGTCATAGCCCAGGAGGGCTCAAGTATCGTTACTGGTCAGGAGACCACCGCCACTGCCGGAGTCACAGCCCAGGAGGGCTCAAGTATTGTTACTGGTCAGGAGACCACCGCCACCGCCGGAGTCACAGCCCAGGAGGGCTCAAGTATCGTTACTGGTCAGGAGACCACCGCCACCGCCGGAGTCACAGCCCAGGAGGGTCCAGAATCCCACAGCCCCGCTGGGCAATGATGGAACGTCAAGCCACACACCAACGTCCAGTGTGGAGTTCGTCATGCCACACACCAATGTCCAGTGTGGAGTTGGTCATGCCACACACAAATGTCCATTGTGGAGATCGTCATGCCACACACCAATGTCCAGTGTGGAGATCGTCATGCCACACACCAATATCTGTACCAGAACCGCCATGGCAAAGCACCGCTGAACAAGGCCAAGACCGCCATGGTGAAGACCGCTGAACAGGGCAAAGACCGCCATGGCAAAGCACCGCTGAACAGGCCAAAGACTGCCATGGTGAAGACCGCTGAACAGGGCAAAGACCGCCATGGCAAAGCACCGCTGAACAGGCCAAAGACCGCCATGGTGAAGACTGCTGAACAGGCCAAAGACTGCCATGGTGAAGACTGCTGAACAGGGCAAAGACCGCCATGGCAAAGCACCGCTGAAGAGGCCAAAGACCGCCATGGTGAAGACCGCTGAACAGGGCAAAGACCGTGTGGGTATGAATAGTCCAGCACATCAGGCATCGTTCTCCCATGTGCAGCTGGGACTGTGACAGGACATGTACTTTCACGGGGAGACTCATCCAATCTGGGCACCAGTCCCACCCAGTACCAGTAGAGAACTGCATCTACTTGCGAAGATGTGTCTTTGCACTCCCCAGGATTGCACAGTGGGCAACCCACCCACTGTAGAGACTTGAGAGACTGTGGCTTTGCACTCCCCAGGATGGCACAGTGGGCAACCCACCCACTGAAGTGACTTGAGAGACTGTGGCTTTGCACTCCCCAGGATGTAACAGTGGGCAACCCACCCACTGTAGAGACTTGAGAGACTGTGGCTTTGCACTCCCCAGGATACATCAATGGTCATGGAGCCCCGTTGTGGATCTGGCTTCGCATTCATGTGGCTGAGGTGCCCCCCCTTCCCTTCCCCCTGAGGTGCCTGTATTGTTTCTATCTGATGCCCCGGCAGTGTTCTCTCGGATTTTGGTCAGGTATCTATTGTGGGCGTTGCCCATGCATTTTTAGACTGTTGGTGCACGGACATTGTTGTGTACATATCTGCACTACTTCTAGTATTGTATATTTATTTTTGACAGATTTCGTGATATATATCCCTATATTTTTTCATGAGTAGTATATTGGCACAATACAAAGTTTGACCGCTATTCGCTTTGTCTTTGCATTCTTCCGGGGGGATTGTGGGTTGTTCATGTGATTTTTGTGAATGCATTGGTGTGTATGTTGTAATATGCGAGGGTGGGGGTGTTTGGTGGGTGTCCCCGTAACTTTTGCCTCTCCCCTCCCCGTGTCGTAGGTGCAGTGCTCACCGGTATGTTCTGCGCCTACGTCGCTGTTGGTCGTAGATGAGCAGGAATGCAAGGGCAGGTAAGATTTGTAGTTCCGGCTCCATGGTGTCCTCGTTCCTCGTGGGATGTGTTGAGGTGAGCGTTTTCCCATAGCAAAAGCTGTTTCCGCCGTGTTTTTATCCACGGTGAATCCGCCACGGAAAAGGTGGCGGATTGGTGTGTTGTGATAGTGTGGGCAGTACATTGTCTTCCGCCTGTCTGTTGGCGGTGACCGCTGCGCTGTTTGTCTGTACCGCCATGGCGGGCAGTGTGTTAAAGTGGCTGTCTTAGTTGGCGGTTTCCGCCAGGGTCGTAATTCCCTTTTTTTGGCTGCCGGCCTGTTTGCGGTATTACCGCAGCTTTAACACCGTCCGCCAGGGTTGTAATGAGGGCCTTGGTCACATAAAATGGGATAGTAGGTTATTTTTTTTATTGATAGAAAAATTGTATTGACATTTTGCAAAATGCATAACATGACATTCAGTTAAAGCAATACCCTAACCCTCCCATCACCTATGGAAAGAAATACAGTTGTATCAGGTTATAACCACGACCATGGCATGGTAAGTACATCCCTGTATTGTAAAAACCATCTCTTACAGCCAGGACCCCTTGTGCCCTAAAGATCAAATGTTTCCTCCCTCCCATGATCAGTTCCTCTTTTACTTTCCCATCAGACCATATCTGAGTGTGCTTGTGTGGGCAGCCACTATATTCATAAATAGGAAAATCCAAAGACAAACATTGGTCAAGTCTCTTGAACCAGCACTCCAAAGATGGGCTATGCATGTTCCCCCATTATCTGGCAATGTCTCTCCTTGCCACCAGAAGACCCTTGTAGAGAAAAGCTAGTTCGTAGCGATTGAATTAAGATCTTCCATGACATGTTGCAATGTAAGTTTGGGGTAGGGATCCAGTGGCCAACCCAGCACCTTCTTCATTGTTCTAAGCACGCTGTTCCAGTAATGCTGGAGTGCCAAGCAGGACCAGATGGTGTGAAAACAATCATCCTTCGCTGAACTGCATCTGTGACATTCTGGAGAGGGTATTCTGCCAAAGCTCTAAAGCTTGTTGCAAGTAATCAATATTTTTTGTAGTATCTTTAATTGGATAGTTCAAAATTGTGCTGTGATTGCAATCACTCGGGGAACCATCCTGGCGTCTCACCAGTAATGATCCTAGAGTTCACCAAGATCCCTCTCCCAAGCTGTTCTCAGGTTATCAGAGTTATTCACAATGGTCCAGTATATCAAGGAAATGTGCTTGTGCCCTATCTCCCACATCAGTATGCGGGCTTCCAATGGGTTATAATCAGGAAGCTCAGCCAAGTTCATAATGTATGGGGAAAGGGTGTACTATTATACCAAAAGAAATCGAGAGAGGGCCCTCCTAACCGTATAACCCCACAGGGACAGGGCACTGTGACTCAGAAAGAAGAAAAAGAGTCAACAAACAAAATAATACCCAATCAGTACACCCTTACACTCCAATAACTAATCACAAATATACCACACACAATATATCCCACTCAATCACTCCAATGATGAATCTCAAATAAAGGAATCAGTAAAACAACCCAATTTAATTAAATGGTTCCCAAAAAAAGGGGATTTTCACATTCCCATAAAATTACAAAATGCTACCCATAGCAAATAAAAACATATTAAATAAAACACACATTAAAAACAAATAAGACATCCGTTTGCATCTACTGTCTATACGCTGTCCCAATGTTGGTAAATGCATGCCTATCAATTTATGCACACAGTCCTTAATTGAATCTAGGCCCGTTCCAATGGGTCCAGCAGTCCAATTAGCGTTGACGTGTTTCGGTGGTTATAAAACAGTTCTTCCACCACCTTCTTCAGAACAAAATACATACACTCCCAACGTATATCGTTCAAATCTACACAAAAATAAAACAAATACATGAATTTACCATACAATTCGCAACCCCATAATAAATCCTATAACCCACCAGGTCACAAATACACCCCAATAAAATTCTCAATCCCATCCACCTCAAATTATTAAAGAAAACAATTCCTTTATAATGAGAATCTCATAAAATTAATCACTACAATTTATCCCCCATCCAGGTAAGCTAATGAACGCCAATATACTCATACTCATACTCATACTTATACACTCACCCGCATCCAGCATCAAACAGACAGATCACTGCTCCCAAGGCATCACAAATCCATATTCAAGTCTATGCCTTGTGCTCCATAATATTCAGAACAGTAAAGGAATTTTTCTATACAGACAAGAACACAATCCAATAATAGATTATTAAGATTCTAGTTCCTAATAATTTAAATTTCCTGATGTAGACAGAGACAATTTGTCATACTGATTTCTCTGACATCTCCTCAACATGCATTACCCCATATATTTCACCATTAGAATGTGTGTATAAAGAGATACAGTATATGACTATATGGATAAAACTTCCCATGCATCACTAATTATTATAGATTATATATTGATCTATCTGAGTATCCCCAAAAAATCTAATATAAAAAATGTAAAAAGCTTTTCTGATGGATACACCTACCTGTGGATTCCTCACCTAAAGAATTTTCCCCCACGCGCCAGCTTCGACGGAAATTTCCTTCTAGCTCCGTACGTCGACGATGACGTCACAATTGCCCAACTCCACGCGACGCCGTATGATGTCATCCAGGCAAAAAGAAGCCCTCGTCGACGTGCAGACGTCAGTTCCCTTTTTTCTGTGCCTTTGAGTAACGGTTTTTCATCGAGGCTAACAGGGAGCTACAGTTGCACTTCGGTGTTACTATGTCCCAGCCGAAAAAATCGGGCTTTAAACCTTGTAACCAGTATAGGAGTTGGATGTCGGTCACGGACCCCCTTGAAAATTGTTTATGGTGCCTTAGTTCCGACCATGAGGTCATGCGGATCGTGTCAACGCATGAATCCTAAGGCACTTAAGGAGAGAGAGGCGAAGTTATTCCTGGTCCGTTCCAAGAAAAGGAAGGAAAGGCGTCATCGCAGAGAGTCTTTTTCAAAATCTTCGAAGACTCATCGAAGCCACGGGGACTCTCGGCGTCGTCAAGAGTCTCGGCGCCAATCGAGCAGGGGCCGTTCCAGGTCCAGATCTCCGTCAGCTCGGCGCCGACCGACGTGGGAGGTTAGCCCGACCGTCACACCTCCACCTCCTACGACTCCGGCTTCTCCGACTTTACCTTTGTCGGTGTTTGAAGTCGAGCCTCATCAGGAGCCGGCGGCTTCTCCGGAGCAGGAGATGCCTGGTCCATCATTGGCCTCTATGCCGGCACCGGTTCCACAGGCTTATCCGGCTTTCCCGGCGCCGGGTACGGATCCCGCTGCATTTTTAAATGCAATGTTTAACATCTTTTCCACCATGGCGCCTGGTGGAGGGCATGCAGGTCCGTCAGGTCCTTTAACTTGGGTGCTCCGGCTCCTTACAAGCCGACACCCTTTATGCCCTTTCTTCCATCTGGAGCCACTTCGGCACCGATGCCCTTGGCGTCGCCTAGGAGGCCTGTGACGACGTCTGCTGTCCCGGCGCCGGTGGATTCACCTCGGATCCAATCTACAGTGAAATTGCCTGTGGCGCTGGAGAGTCTGGTGTAGGATGGATCCGAAGAGCGGCACCGGCGAAGACCTTCGGCATCGGCCGATGCCTTATCGACACTGGGACTCGAAACCAGGCTCCGATCCAGGAGATTAGCTTTGCGGCTCCTGGAGGAAGAGGAATACAGCAGACAACATTTGGAGGAAGGCGAGATCTTGGAGCCTTCGGGTGATTTCCAAGGCTTGGACACAGCAAGTGGCATTGACACTTCCCCTGAACGGGATTTGGCTTTCCCAGGGGAGTATACTGAGGAAGCTGCATCATTTCATGCGGTAGTAAGGAAGGCTGCAGATTTTTGGGACCTTCCTCTTCCTGCTGCAGAGGTAAAAACAAACCTTCTGACTGAAGTGCTGCATCCGGCGTCAGCGGTGGCGGAGCCTCTCTTGCCCTTCAATGAGGCTCTTTTGGACCCCATTAAAGATGTCTGGAAGAAGCCAGTGACTTCAGCAGCCGTCAACAGGGCGGTAGCGAGACGCTATCGTGCGACTCCAGGTGACCCGGACTTTCTCTCCAAACATCCAACTCTGGAGAGTTTGGTTGTTCAGGCATCGTGCTCCTCTTGGTCAGCTCCTGGTTCGTTCCCCGGGACCCCTGCGGACAGCAGGGAGTCTAAGAAAATGGACCAGGCAGCAAAGAAGGCCTTTTCTTCGTGCAGCATGGCCTTGAAGTCGACCAATGCGACTTGCATTTTGGGGCGTTATATTCATGACCTTATGGAGGAGGCTAAGGGTCATTCTGAATTGCCGCAGGAGGTGTTGTATCTATTAATGGACGCTCAGGCGGCGGCGACCCAAGTGATTCAATCTGGGTTAGACACCTCGACTCCTTGGCAAGAGCTATGGGTACATCCATAGTGACGAGGCAACAGGCTTGGCTGCGTTCCTCACGTGTCTCCCCGGATGTGCAGGCTACTCTCCTGGACCTGCCTTTTGATGGAGAAAATCTCTTTGGGATAAAAGCAGATTCTGCCCTTGAACGCTTTAAAGAGAGCAGAGCCACAGCGAGGTTGTTGGGACTTCAAGCAGCCACTTCCTCTACCTTTAGATCTTTTAGAAAATTTAGAGGTTTTGGTCGTGGCACCTCCTTTCGTGGCAGGTTCCAGGCGGCACAGCAATCTGCAGGATCCCTACCTTACAGATCCTTCAAAGGCAGAGGTAGAGTATGAACTAGAGGGGCCACCCAGCAGCACTCTGCCTCTCCCTCTTCCTCCGGAGGGGTGCAGCAGGGAAAGCAACCTTAGTCCTCCACCACTCCCTGCTCACGTGTCTCCGGTAGGGGGGAGACTTGCCCGATTTCTTCCCATGTGTGAGTTTATAACATCAGACTCCTGTGTCATTGACATCGTGAAGAAGGGGTATGCTCTTCCCTTTCGGGAATTCCCTCCTCCCTTCCCTCCCCACCCATCCTTCTGTTCGGATGACCATCTTCTGTTACTACAAAGGGCGCAGTGGAGTTGGTCCCGGAGCAGGAGAGGGGTCAGGGCTGTTATTCAAGATACTTCCTGATCCCCAAAAAGGATGGTCGGTTGAGACCAATCCTGGACCTGAGGATTTTTAATTGGTTCCTCAAGCAGGAAAAGTTCAAGATGTCGACCCTATCACAGGTTCTTTTGGCATTGAACGAAGGAGATTGCATGGTGTCTGTCGATTTGCAGGATGCGTACTTCCATATTCTGATCCTCAAATCGCACAGGAAGTATCTCTGGTTTGTAGTTGGGTCGTAGCATTATCAGTTTGCAGTCCTCCCGTTTGGTCTTACTTCAGCACCTCGAGTCTTCACAAAGGTGATGGCGGTGGTTGCGGCAGAGCTCAGAAGAAGAGGGATAGCGGTATTTCCCTATCTGGACGATTGGTTGATCAAAGCCAAGTCTCCAGAGCTCGTGCGGCGTCACCTGCAGTCGACAACTCAGTTGTTGTTCGACCTGGGATTTTCAATCAATGTGCCCAAATCTCACCTGGAGCCCTCTTAACGCCTCCTGTTCATAGGGGCGGTACTGGACACAACATTGAATCAGGCCTTTCCTCCGCCCCAGCGGGTTCACGACATTCAGGCGTTGATTCCAATGTTTCGAAATGGAGTGGTAGTTCCAGTCCTCAAGGTCCTTCGTCTGCTCGGTCTGTTTGCTTCTTGCATACTGCTGGTCACTCATGCCCGCTGGCACATGTGGGCTCTTCAGTGGTGCGTCCGCAGGCAGTGGTTTCAACACAAAGGAGATCTCGAGGATTCGATCAGGATCTCCAGAGACACTGCTGTGGATCCTCAGTGGTGGGCTGCGGTCGGCAACCTGTCGCAAAGAAGGCTGTTTTCGCTGCCTCCGCCAGTGGCCACAGTTGTAACGGATGCTTCCACTCTAGGGTGGGGAGCTCATCTGGGGGACCTGGAGATCAGAGGCCTTTGGTCTCCAGTGGAACAGAGGTTTCACATCAATCTGTTGGAATTGCGGGCAGTACGTCTGGCTCTTAAGGCCTTCCTCCCTTCCCTTTGCGGTCAGTCAGTCCACACCCTGACGGACAGCACTACCGCGATGTGGTATATAAACAAGCAGGGAGGAGTGGGGTTGTATTTTCTCTGCAGAGAAGCTCTTCGACTCCGGTCCTGGCTTCAGGACCACAAGATTTGTTTGGTAGCAAATCATTTGGCCGGGGTTCTGAATGTACGTGCGGATGTTCTCAGTCAACGCAGCTCGGTTGACCACGAGTGGCGTCTTCATCCGGATCTGGTTCTTTACATCTTCCAGATGTGGGGGTGTCCGCAGATAGATCTGTTTGCTACTCAGGAGAACGTGCAGTGCTTGTTGTTTTGCAGCCCCCAGTATCCGGTGCAAGGAGCTTTGGGGGATGCGTTTCAGATGTCCTGGAAGGGTCAGTTGCTTTACGCGTTTCCTCCCATACCCCTAATTCCTCGACTTCTGAGGAAGATCCGCCAAGACCGGGCCCAGGTCATCTTGATAGCCCCGGATTGGCCGAGAAGGGTCTGGTATTCGGACCTTCTCCAACTCTCTCTGTGCCCTCCGCTCCGTCTCCCTTACAGGGCAGACCTCCTCTTGCAGTCGCAGGGGCAGATTCTACACCCCCACCTCCAGAGTCTGCACCTTCATGCCTGGAGATTGAACAGGGCAATCTGAGTACTTTTTCTCTCCCGCCGGAAGTGGTGGATGTTATTTTATCGGCCAGGCGACACTCCACCAAATTGATCTATGCAAGCAGGTGGGCCAGATTTGTAGGTTGGTGTGGAGAGAATCAAATTAATCCCTTAAAGGCTCACTTGTCTGCCATATTATTATTTGCTCTTTCCTTGGCACGGAAGGGTTGTGCAGTTGCCACAGTTAAGGGCTATTTATCAGCGCTGTCGGCTTTTCTGTGCCTCCCAGAACAACCCTCCTTGTTTAAATCACTCCTTGTTTTGAGGTTCATTAAGGGTCTCACTAATAGGTTTCCGCCCACTCCGTTTGTGGGATATTAATTTAGTGTTGATATTTCTGATGGGATCGCCATTTGAGCCGATGCACTCTTGTTCTTTGCGTTTGTTGGTCTTAAAAACTGTATTTCTGGTAGCCATAACATCGGCTAGAAGAGTGAGTGAGCTTTAGGCTCTTAGTGTAGAGTCTCCATACCTTTCCTTCTTTAGAGACAAAGTGGTGTTTAGGACCAAGGCGACTTTCCTCCCGAATGTTGTTACACCCTTTCACTTGTGGCAGTCTATTACTCTCTCTTCCTTTTACCCTCCGCCTCATCCATCCAAGGAGGAAGAGAGGCTCCACCGATTGGATCCACAAAGAGCATTTAGCTTTTTTGTCGACAGGACGAGGGAGTTCAGGCAAGACGATCAGCTCTTCATTGGATACGTGGGGAAGAGGAAAGGCAGAGCAGTCCACAAGAGAACGCTGTCCAGGTGGGTAATTCTCTGTATCAAACTTTGTTATTCCTTAGCAAGGAAGGAACTGCCTGTGGGACTTCGAGCTCATTCTACCAGAGCTAAGGCTGCTTCATCGGCCTTGGCTAGGGGTGTTCCTGTGGTTGACATCTGCAGGGCAGCAACTTGGGCATCCCTCCATACTTTTGTCAAACATTATTGTTTGGACTCTGAGGTCAGGAGGGATGGCCATTTTGCACGCTCAGTGCTGCAGGATTTCTTGGTTTGACCATTCAGGCACCCACCTCCGGAGGTAGTACCGCTTTGGGACTCTATTCTTTAGGTGAGGAATCCACAGGTAGGTATATCCATCAGAAAAATAAGTTACTTACCTTCGGTAACGCCTTTTCTGGTGGATACATTAACTACCTGTGTATTCTTCACAGTCCCACCCGCCTCCCCGTTGCCTGGCTGGTCTTACCACGAAATCCGTGGGTGAGCAGCGTTTTCTTGTATATTTGTATATAGTTGGATCGTGTATATAATGATGGCATGTATATATGTATTTATTTCTCTCATTTATATAATTCAAGGAAACATGGTTGAACTTGACTAGTATATTTGTTTCCATATGAAGGTGTTGTTGCCGTTAGTTTCTTTTATTTTTATTGTAATAAATGTTGCGGTTTCACTTTACTTTATGCGATTATTTCTCTTCAAGGTCAATGTTCACCTGTTTGCCTCAAAGGCATGTAAAAAATGCTGATAACTGATGTCTGCACGTTGACGAGGGCTTCTTATTGCCTGGATGACGTCATACGGCATCGCGTGGAGTCGGGCAGTTGTGACGTCATCGTCGACGTGCAGAGCTAGAACACAATTTCCGTCGAAGCTGGCGCGTGGGGGAAAATTCTTTAGGTGAGGAATCCACAGGTAGTTAATGTATCCACCAGAAAAGTAACTTATTCTTTATGTTAATAAAACACCCCCACCAATATTTGTGCCTATATTATCCAAAAGACTTAACATGGAACCTTCTTATTCCTTATAAAAACTTTCTAATAATATAAGGAATCCAATAATCTCCAATTGGCAATTCGTCCTTAGTCTATATATAAAAAAATATACATTAACTACTACCTAAAATTCAATTTATCCATCCATTACTTCTATCAACATGGGGATGAAAATACTAACTGCCCCAATTCTATATATATTTATTCAAAGCATTGACCGGGTTTGAATAAGCCCCCTTATTTATCCATCCAAGCAATTAGATGGGGCATACGTTTTATCAAAACATAACCAAGAGTATTTATAATTCTGAACAATAACATCAGTCGTGATATGTATCCTTTTTACTAGATATAATTGTGCCCATCCAGAACTTACACACTACCTTCCCCTTCAATCTTTAATTGTTTGCATTCAGAATCAAGACCTTCCCACATAGCTTTACATTTTACTAAAAAAATGCTTAGGTCGGTCATTCTAAAAATGACCAAAACAGCTGCTATAACTTTTGGACCGCATAAAGTCAAATTCGGTAACCATTAGCCGCACACACGCCTTCAAGGAAAATCAGTATTTTCTACATTAGAAAGATCGCGGACATCTATGTCCGATGTTCTAAAACTTTCTTGGTAATGCCCAAACACTTACCTGAATCGCAGGGCAGCATGCTCCTGCGTTCTTTTTTCAACCGTTCTGATGACTCACTATCCGCACTTCCTTTATTGCGCAAGGGGACTGAGATAACCCCCATACGTACCAATCCGGGGGCATTTCCCATACCTCATGTTCATTTCCTCCTTACTTACTATCACTTCCGTGTATCCATCAAGCACTATACCGCTAACCATCATAACACTGTCCGCAATCTTGAATTCCCCCGATACCTAACCTTTCAATAGATTAATGAACGGATAATATATAACAGTTCGAAAGTTGTTTAATCATAATATCCACTTCTCCTAAACTCTGAATTCAAAAGGTCCGGCTATTGTTTCCAATACCAACCTAACAAAAACACCATAAAATCAAACTACAAATCCCATAAACTCCTATATATTAAAAAGGAAGTCTAATTCCATCCTGATATGACAACACAATAAATTATGTTTTTTTCATTAATCACAATCCAATTCAAGGAAATATAAATACATAAAAAAATATACATATAAAATCCCACCACAATTCTGAAAAATATATATAAAAATATATATACACATGCATACATATATACAAACATATATAAGTATATATATATATACACATATAGAATTAAGAATAAAAAAGAACCCCCTATCCCAGTCTTCTTTACTGTTCAACCCAGTCCTAACCGTCTCCAGTCTAATACAATGCCATAGTTCTTGCCTCTTTCTCCATATTTCACAATCACCACCTCTTTTCCTAGGACAAATTCTCTCTAAAATAAACCACTGTAAATCCTTCTCTGTGTGTCCTTTCTTTAAAAAGTGTTCCACTAATGGGGCATTCATCTTACCTGTTTTAATCGCGGATCTATGTTCACATAAACGAGTCCTCCGTTCTCACCCTGTTTCCCCCACATAGCCCAATCCATACAGGCATAGAATCAAATATAAAATGTTTTTAGTGTGGCAGTTATTCATGTTTCCAGGAGTTACTTTAAAGCCCTAGTATTCAATAGATTTTTCTTAAATACATAACTCACGACAACTACAGTTACCACATCCATAATTCCCTTTTACCTCAACACCCATCAAATTAAGCTGTTTAACATGGTGTTTCTCTCTACATGTATGAACCAACCTACTCCTCAAGTTCCTATTGCGTCTAAAAGCGTAAATTGGTTTATCTAATCAGGTTTCGCCCTCAATATTTAATATATGCCAGCTCCTATTTATAATATTTTTTATCTTGTTACTCATATCATTGAAATGCCATACTCGCCTTTTGAGGTTTTCCAGGCAACCCCAGCCACCTCACAGACAGGCCTCTGCCCTCCTGTTGCTCAAGTAGCTCGAGCTCAGGAAGGCAGAACAAAGCATTTCCTTTGGGAGAGGGGTGTTGCACCCTCTCCCTTTGGAAATAAGTGTTACAGGCATGAGAGGGGTAGCCTACCAGAGCCTCTAGAAATGCTTTGAAGGGCACATATGGTGCTCTCCTTGCATAATCCGGTTCAAGGACCCCCGCCCCTGCTCTGGCGCAAAACTGGTGCCCAGAGCTCCTCCAGAGTGTCCCTGGGTTTTGACATCTTGGATTCCAAGGTGGTGGGGCACTGTGGGAGCATCTGAGTGGTCAGTGCCAGCAGGTGATGTCAGAACATTCCCCGATAGTTGCTTACCTTTGTAGCTAGCCAATCCCCCTTTCAGGGCTATTTAAGGTCTCTCTCCTGGGTTTTTCCTCCGATTCTGATTGCTAGACTCTAGCAGGAATCCTCTGCATTCTTTACTTCATCTTTTACCAATGGAACTGCATCTGGACCCTCCAGGAACTCTATAAACTGCAACAAATAAGCAGTGATGACTTCTGCAACATTGTATCTTCAGCTCCTGCCAGCAACTGTTTCCAGGTCATGCATCCTCCGAACACTGCCTGTCTTCAGCCTGCTCCAAAAGAAGCGAAAGAATCTCCGTTGAAGTGAAGGAGTCACTTCCCTGCTTCAGCAGCCACCCCTCTGCAGTGATGACCGGTGGCGTGGGTCCCCTCTCCTGACGACGAGCATGGATCCAGCAACACGGGTGGTGGACTAAAGTGACCCCGACAGTCCCAAGGTCCAGCTGTCCCACTTTGGTGGAGTTAAAAGCTTGCCTCCCCACGCAAGACAGTACCCCGTGCACCATGTGATTTGCAGTTGCCAAGGCTTGTGTGCAACCTTCCACAAAGTTCTTTGTGCACAGCAGAGCTTAGGCCCCCAGCACTCCCTCCTGCGACGCACAGCTTCCTGAGTGGTTCTCCGGGGCGTGGGATCCCTTTGTGTTGTGCTGCGTGGGCCTCCATTTGCACCTTCTTTGCCCCCATGCTATGGGACTCCTGTGTGTGCTGCCTGTTCATCTGAGGGCTCTCTGGGTTGCTGAGATCTCCCTCTGTCTCCCCCTCCTTGGTAGAGGCCACAAGGTACCTCCTGGTCCCCAGCAGTGCCATTTTCCGCTAACCCCTTACTTTGCGTGTGCCAAGGCTTGTTGGCAGAATCTAGCAATGTAAACCAGACTGCAGTCTTACATCCGGCGTGGGACATCATCTGCACCAACCAGGAACCCACATCCGTCTTCTTGGGTGCAGTACTGACTGTTCTTCCTCACCAGTGGTTCTTCTTTTGCACCTTCATCCGGGTCAGCAGGGGCTCCTGTTCTTCCTGGACTCTTCAGTGCTTCTTGGACTTGGTCCCCTTCTTCCAGAGGTCTTCAGGTCCAAGAATCCATCGTTGGTGTCTTGCAGTCTCTTCTGGTTCTTGCATTATCTTCTATCACAACTTTTTGTGTGTTCTAGAAAACTTACTGTGATTTACTCCTGTTTTTCCTGGGCTCTGGGGTGGGTTCCATTACTTACCTTTGGCGTTTTCTTACACTCCCAGCACCCCTCTACAAACTACCCTTGCCTAGGTGGGAAACCGACTTTCACATTCCACTATTTTAGTATATGGTTTGTGTTCCCCCTAGGCCCATTGCAACCTATTGTGATTTTCCCTATTTGTAATGTTTTCTAACTGTTTTACAGCTATTTCTGCATTCTAGTGTATATACTGTGTATATGACTTACCTCCTAAGGGAGTATGGTCTCTAAGGTATTTTTGGCATTGTGTCACTTTTTGAAACACTGAGTATTTTCTTTCATGTGTGTGAGTACTGTGTGACTACAGTGTTATTGCAAGAGCTTTACATTTCTCCTAGATAAGCCTTGGCTGCTCAGCTAAAGCTACCCCAGACAGCCTGGCTTCTAGACACTGCCTACATTTCACTAATAGGGGATAACTGGACCTGGTATAAGGTGTAAGTACCTTTGGTACCCACTACAAACCAGGCCAGCCTCCTACATATTCCTATCCAGACCTGTGAAATATTGTACGGGTAGTGTTGCAAGTGATACAGGAACCGTGGCAGCGACACTATTTTATAAATACCAGCTCTGCCCATAAGAGACAAACAAAGCAAGGGTGGATAAGAATGTGAGGTCCGTCTACAACCTGGAAATCTGATGCAAAGTTTTCCACGCCCAAGCCCTGTCCTCATCGTCCGTCACATAAACCCCACGATATTTGAAATTATGCCATAACACTGTCAGTGATGAAGTCCAGTCAAGGTCATTCAGTCCCACTCTGATCGGATAAGTCATCGATGTAGACATATAAATGGTGGGGCCTGAAAACCTGCCAAAAACTTGCAGTATCCGGACAGTCCATTTTCCAAAGTCCCATGGGTCTTGGGGAAATATTAGGAGGTCATGCCCTGTCTAAAGTGCTCTGTCTATTCAAACCCCTTCACCAAGGCATCTATGCAGAGCTATTCTGCGAGTGACTCTATGGGTAGGCAAATAACAAAGGCCAGAGGAGACAGCCCTATTGTTTCCCCCTCTCCACCGGGAACTCCGTGGAGTGCTGAATACCGAGTCGGACCCTAGATTTTTAGGTACGTGAAAAGAATGCGTACATAGCATATGAAAACCTTGAATGGGAGGCTGTGAGCCCAAAGAACTCCACAGGGAATCCATTCGTACCCAGAGATTTTCCGCCTAGCTCCTCCTTGGTGATGCCCTTCTCCAACCAGGCTCTTTGCACACAGCAAAGGGTCGGAACAGGTAAGTCCCGTATGAAGTTTGTCAACACCTGAGTGTCTGAGGGGTTGCGCTTAACGTAAACTAAAGAATAGTGTGAAGCAAAGTTGGCTATGACTCACAGGATCACCACTGGCGCCCATCTACAGAGTGGATTGCAGTGGCTTAACGGGGGCCTCCCATTACTTGCACACGTAATGTATCAAATTGGAGGCTTTATTTCTCCATTTGGTGATGTCTCACCCTTGCCTCCCCCAAAAGAAACTGGCGGATTCTTGTATTGTGATGGTCAATGTTATGCTGTAAAACAGGGTCAGGAGCCAGTGTGAGTTATTTTTTGAAATCACATGTGACTTTTAACGCCCTCGGAGCAGCCTCATATTAATATACAGATTTCCCTTTTGTTTGGCACCTCAAATAAAATTTGTATCTCTCAATGTTAATTTTGCTATCATACGCCTCTTGCATCTGCTTAACCACTATTTGGTAAAACATCCACATTTTTTGTATTCTCTGACGGTGGCAAATGTTTGAATTCTTAAACCTCAACATCCCCCAAACAATGCTTCAATAATGATACTTGAATCTGGGGAGTGCAGTCTCCCTCCTATTGGACTTATACATAGGCTTGCAATAAATTCAGCCGTATCTCCCATTCTATGGGAGGTTTCCAGGTTCTGCCAACAAGGAGCTTGGCAGCTAGATGCTTGACATAGTAGACACAATATAGAAAGATCAAAATTATAACTCAACAAAACAAACATAGGGGGTCATTACAACATTGGTGGTAAAAGCTGCTTGCCGCCGTGCAGAAGACCGGCAACACACCGCCGCGGCCGCGGAATTCCGCCACAGCCATTATGACCCACAGCTCGGAATCTGCCAAAATCTAGACACCCACACAAGTCCGCCACACCAAAGGTCAGTGCTAAACTGGCGATAACAAAACCTCCACCCTCATGCCAACAGGAATACGCCCACACTATCACGAACCACGAATCCACGTTGCGGTCTTACAACCGCGGTATTCCATTGGCATACACACCGCTGCGCTCAAAATAGACACACACTTACAAAACACTACCACATTGGACAATTCAAAATACACACACCTGATACACATACACACACCACTCCCACACACCCAATAAACTATAAAACACACACCCACATCACCAAAAAAACCCTACGACAACAATTGAAACAGAAGGCCAGAGAGAGACACTACCAGAAAGAACAATAGCATGCACAGGCACTCAACACCATCACTCACACAACATCCACGCACCTTACACAACACACCTCTAAATATCACCCCACACATCACAACACACACCACCCCACACATCACCCAGTCCACCCCATGGCACTGCAAAGACACCCCAGGTTTTCTGAGGAGGAGCTCAGGGTCATGGTGGAGGAAATCATCTGGGTAGAGCTACAGCTATTCGGATCACAGATGCAGCACACCACCATAGCTAGGAAGATGGAGCTATGGCGCAGAATCGTGGACAGGGTCAACGCAGTGGGACAGCACCCAAGAACTAGGGATGACATCAGGAAGAGGTGGAACGACCAGATTGCAGTTCAGAGGAATGGCGGCAGACCCCTACCTCCTCCCCCAGTACTCACAACATGGGAGGAGCAGGTCTTGGCTATACTGCATCCTGAAGGCCTCGCAGGAGTAGCTGGAGGAATGGACTCTGGTAAGTCAAACCTTCTAACTACTTCATCCCCCACCCACCTGCATGCTATCACATACCCCCACCCTCGCCCTCACCCCCATCACTCCAACTCCTCACACATGTCCCACTATCACAAACCACACATCCCAAACCCAAGCCCTGCATGTAACACCAAAGCATGGACACCCATCACCAAAGCATGTCCACTGCACATACCCATACACCCCCCTAAACCATTATCACAGAAGGTCCCACACAAGAATGTGACCCACCCATTGGACACCATGGCACACACAGATGCAATAATCATGCCTTTACACCTCTGCAGGACCCCTACCCAACGTCACCGGACAGGAGGGCCCAGACATGTCCACTCCACCCACAGAAGAGGCCCACAGTGATGACAGCAGCTCTGTCCAACTGGATCTAGATGACGAGCCCAGCCCATCTGGGACCTCGGGACAGTCGGTTCCCCTCACACTGGCACAGGCCACTACAGAACCGCCCCCCTTTGGAAACACCAGCAGAACTGGTGTGTGTCAAGACAATGGCACAGTGCAAGGCTCAGGGTGAGCAGCAGTGTGTCCACCACTACAGGGAACCCAGGCTAACCCACCACCCCAACAACACCAGGGACCTGGGGGCAGTGGTAGTGGGCACAGAGGCACAGGTAAACAGGGGAACTGGGAGGGCTACTGTGTGACAGGGGGAGGACAGGCCCAGCGAACCCACTCTCCACAAGGCCCTCTCCAACATCATGGGAGCCTACCACCATTCCCATGAGACAATGGCAACAGTACTGGCCAAGTTTCAGGAGACCCAGTGGCTGCAGGAGGAACAGTATTTGGGGTTCAGGGAGGAACTCAAATTCATCAATTCCACCCTGGGCACCATTGTAGGGGTGCTGAAGGAACTCGTGAACACCAGGAGGGACACTGGCACAACAAGGGGCCCCTGACACTAGCGTGGACGATGAATTGCCCACCACCTCTGCCGGCGCTAGTGGACAGGAGGCCCTGCCACAGGACCACGACACCAGCACCCCACCCCCTGCAGATGGAGAACCACCCCGCAAGCGGTCCCTGAGATCCAGGACAAAGACAGAGAACAATGCCAAGACCCCCGCCAAGAAATGAGACCACCCTGATTGTCATCCTTCTGTCCCACTTTGTCACCCTGTCCATACTTAAACTGCCCTAGCACCACTTCCTATGCCCCTTTGGGCAATGCACCTGTGAGACTAATAGACTGGACTCTGCCATGGACATTCCTCCACCATCACCCCTGACCATTTTACAACCACCTCCACCATTTAGCACTTAATAAACACCCTTAAATCACAAAACAATCTGGAGTCAGTCTGTGGTTTCGAAAATGGGTATTAGCAATAACTGTGGCAAAGTCCAATGTAATGTCAACATACCTATGTCACACAGCTCTAGTCCATGCGGAAACAAAGCAGAGGTCACACAGTGGGACCCACATCTGTGAATTCGAAAGGGAAAGTGGCAACTGAGTGTCCATACACTTGGTATAAATGACAGACAGATGAGAGGTAGAAGAATTAAATCAGATGTAGCAGGCAGTGTTGTCTTCTTACCTGTGCCTCACTGGAAGTATTGCTGGATCACCGTGTTCCTGTTGTCTATGTCCTCTTCTTCTGCTTCCTCGTATTCACTGTCCACAGGCTCCACAGCTGCCACAACACCTCCATCTGGACCATCCTCCTGCAGAAAAGGCACCTGTCGTCGCAGAGCCAAGTTGTGAAGCATACAGCAGGCCACGATGATATGGCACACCTTCTTTGGTGAGTAGAATAGGGAACCACCTGTCATATGGAGGCACCAGACCTGGCCTTCAGGAGGCCGAAGGTCCTCTCTATAATCCTCCTAGTACACCCATGGGCCTCATTGTAGCGTTCCTCTGCCCTTGTCCTGGGATTCCTCACTGGGGTCAGTAGCCATGAAAGGTTGGGGTAACCAGAGTCACCTGCAAATGGCGAGGGACAACTGTTAGACACACACAAACTCTTAGGGACATCCCCATACCCAGACACCTAGTCACACTGTATTGGGTCCATTTCCTCACCTAATAGCCACACACGGTGCCTCTGGAGTTGCCCCATCACATAAGGGATGCTGCTATTCCGCAGAATGTAAGCGTCATGCACTGAGCCAGGACATTTGGCATTTACATGGGAGATGTACTGGTCGGCCAAACACACCATCTGCACATTCATAGAATTGTAACTTTTCTGGTTTCTGTACACCTGTTCACTGCTGCGTGGGGGGACCAAGGCCACATGTGTCCCATCAGTGGCAACAGTGATGTTGGGGATATGTCCCAGGGCATAGAAGTCACCTTTCAATGTAGGCAAATCCTCCACCTGAGGGAAAACGATGTAGCTGCTCATGTGTTTCAGCAGGGCAGACAACACTCTGGACAACACGTTGGAGAACATAGGCTGGGACATCCCTGATGCTATGGCCACTGTTGTTTGAAAAGACCCACTTGATAGGAAATGGAGTACTGACAGCACCTGCACTAGAGGGGGGATTCCTGTGGGATGGCGGATAGCTGACATCAGGTCTGGTTGTGGGTGTCTTTATTGTGGTATCATAAAGTCTGTAGGTGATAATTACATGTCCCTCCTCCATTGTCGACAGGTCCACCAGCGGTCTGTACACCAGAGGATGCCGCCATCTCCTTACCTTCCTTCCCCAGCGGACGTACTCTATGGAGGAGAACAGCGAGCAGAGAGTCATCCAACACTGAGGTAGGAAAACACAACTTTATCGGAAAATGTTTGAAAATTGACGTATGGCTGTATTAGTGTTTAAGCAAGGCCTAAATATGTGTGACGCAGTAAAAATTAATGCCATGTGGCCCCCTGAAATGGCGGCTGCCTGACCTGTAATGTGGGACAAGGGGATATGAGGTAACTGCGCTGGCGTTGTACACTGTCGCAGTAGCTGGTCAAAGACTGCAGCACAATCCTGCATTGGTTAACATTGGACCCTATGGGTCCCAGGAGCCAATGACAGTGTACGCCGGCGGTGATGGTACGCACCGTCGTGGACGTCACCGCCATTTTCTCTCTGTTCAATCAATTGATACCTGATCTTCGACAGGAGAGGACCTACACTGCAAGTGCTGCTGTGACCTCAGTCTGGAAGAGACAATGGCTCGTGTGTCTGGGGAAAGGGCCCCTGCCTTCAGCACGGAGGAGTTGGAGAAACTAGTGGATGGGGTCCTCCCCCAGTACACGCTACTCTACGGTCCTCCAGACAAACAGGTGAGTACACTGTGAGCATGCTCTATGGGCAATGCCTGTTTGGAGTGGTGTTGATGAACGATAGGGGGGGGGGAATTAGGCGTGCATGATGCGACAGTGAGTGCATGTGCGTCATGGCAAGGGTAGGGATGCAGGCCAATGACTGTGACGGTGCGGACGGTTATGTCTTCTCCTTTTCCCCGGTACTATTCCTGTAGGTCAGCGCCCACCAGAAGAAAGATATTTGGCATGCCATCGCCAAGGAAGTCCGGTCCCTGGGGGTCCACCACAGACGGAGCACCCACTGCCGTAAAAGATGGGAGGACATTCGACGCTGGAGCAAGAAGACGGCGGAGGCCCAGCTGGGGATGGCCTCCCAACGTGGGAGGGGTGCCCGTCGCACCATGATCCCCCTGATGTTCCGGATCCTGGCGGTGGCGTATCCGGAGTTGGATGGGCGCTTGAGGGCATCACAGCGGCCACAAGGGGGTGAGTACACTCTCATTCAGCTGACTCTGCGCGCATTGTAGGTGTCTGGGTGAACGAGGTGGGCTGTGGGTTCCCGCAGGCCAGGGCGAGTTTAGTAGGCTAGGTCCCTTCTTAAGGCAGGCCCTGTGGCACCCCACCCCACCTGTGTTCAGAGCCAACTACACCTAGTCAGGCCCCTGTGACTTCCATGTGTGCAGCAATCGGGCATAGGCCTTGTAACCCATGTCCCTGTGATTAATTAAGGAACTCTAAGTGCACGGCGTAGTGCAGGGGGCTTCTGTGTCTGTAGTGTCCGCCAACGGTAGCGGTATTGGATGCACTCAACATATCTTTCTTCTGTCTTTCCCCACCTTTTTGTGGTCTCCCTGTTCTTCTGTGCATAAGAATCATCAGGCGGAGGAGTAGTGCTAGCGGAGCAGGAGGGAGCTGCATCCCACGTGGCCCTGGAGGGCGACACAACGGAGTCAGAAGCCACCAGTGAGATGGAGGGCGAGGGGAGCTCCACGGCGGGGACAGGAGCTGATACCAGCCACACGGACTCCTCCTCTGATGGGAGCTTGTAGGAAGTTGCCTCTGTATGTACTATTTCAAAGTAAGAAATACCATGCACAGAGTCCAAGGGTTCCCCTTAGAGGTAAGATAGTGGCAAAAAGAGATAATTGTAATGCTCTATTTTGTGGTAGTGTGGATGAGCAGTAGGCTTATCAGAGGGTAGTGTTAAGCATTTGTTGTACCCACACAGGCAATAAATGAGGAACACACACTCAAAGACAATTCCAGGCCAATAGGTTTTTATATAGAAAAATATCTTTTCTTAGTTTATTTTAAGAACCACAGGTTCATGATTTCAAACAATACTTTAAATGAAAGGTATTTCACTCAGGTGTCTTAGGAACTTTGAATCATCACAATAGAATGTACAGTTTTGACAAAAATGGCAATAATCTATTTTAAAAATGGACACTGCAAAAATCAACAGTTCCTGGGGGAGGTAAGTATTTGTTAGGTTCACAGGTAAGTAAAGCACTTACAGGGTTCAAAGTTGGGTCCAAGGTAGCCCACCGTTGGGGGTTCAGGGCAACCCCACAAATACCACACCAGCAGCTCAGGGCCGGTCAGATGCAGAGGTCAAAGTGGTGCCCAAAACACATAGGCTTCAATGGAAATAGGGGTGCCCCGGTTCCAGTCTGCCAGCAGGTAAGTACCCGCGACTTCAGAGGGCAAACCAGGGGGGTTTTGTAGGGCACCGGGAGGACACGAGCAGGCACAGAAAGTACACCCTCAGCCGCACAGGGGCGGCCAGGTGCAGTGTGCATACAGGTGTCGGGTTTGCAATAGGATTCAATGGAAGACCCAGGGGTCTCTTCAGCGATGCAGGCAGGCAAAGGGGGGGGGGGGCTTCTCAGGGTAGCCACAACCTGGGCTAGGAAGAGGGCCTACTGGTTGTCGCTCCTGCTCTGGAGTTTGGTTCCTTCAGGTCCTGGGGGCTGCGGGTGCAGTGTCTTTACCAGGTGTCGGGTTCCTTGAAGCAGGCAGTTGTGGTCAGGGGGGAGCCTCTGGATTCCCTCTGCAGGCGTCGCTGTGGGGACTCAGGGGGGTCAACTCTGGCTACTCACTGGCTCGCAGTCGCCGGGGAGTCCTCCCTGTAGAGTTAGTTTTCCACAGGTCGAGCCGGGGGCGTCGGGTGCAGAGTGGAAAGTCTCACGCTTCCGGCGGGAAACGTGTGGTCTTTAAAAGTTGCTTCTTTGTTGCAAAGTTGCAGTCTTTGTGGAACAGGGCCACTGTCCTCTGGAGTTTCTTGGTCCTTTTAGATGCAGGGTAGTCCTCTGGGGCTTCAGAGGTCGCTAGACCCTGGGGGATGCGTCGCTGTTACAGTTTTTCTTGAAGTGGGGAGACAGGCCGGTGGGGCTGGGGCCAAAGCAATTGGTGTCTCCGTCTTCTCTACAGGGCTTCAGGTCAGCAGTCCTTCTTCGTCTTCAGGTTGCAGGAATCTGTCTTCCTCGGTTCTGGGAGCCCCTAAATACTCAATGTAGGGGTGTGTTTAGGTCTGGGGGTTAGTAGCCAATGGCTACTAGCCCTGAGGGTGGCTACACCCTCTTTGTGCCTCCTCCCTGAGGGAAGGGGGGCACATCCCTAATCCTATTGGGGGAATCCTCCATCTGCAAGATGGAGGATTTCTAAAAGTCAGAGTCACCTCAGTTCAGGACACCTTCGGGGTTATCCTGACTGGCCAGTGACTCCTCCTTGTTTTTCTCATTATCTCCTTCGGCCCTGCCGCCAAAAGTGGGGGCAGTGGCCGGAGGGGCAGGCATCTCCACTAGCTGGGATGCCCTGTGGCGCTGTAACAAAGGGGGTGAGCCTTTGAGGCTTACCGCCAGGTGTTACAGTTCCTGCAGGGGGAGGTGTGAAGCACCTCCACCCAGTACAGGCTTTGTTACTGGCCACAGAGTGACAAAGGCACTCTCCCCATGTGGCCAGCAACATGTCTCGTGTGTGGCAGGCTGGCAAAGCTAGTCAGCCCACACTGGAAGTCGGGTATGTTTTAAGGGGGCATCTCTAAGATGCCCTCTGGGTGTATTTCACAATAAAATGTACACTGGCATCAGTGTGCATTTATTGTGCTGAGAAGTTTGACACAAACTTCCCAGTTTTCAGTGTAGCCATTATGGTGCTGTGGAGTTCGTGCATGACAGACTCCCAGATATATACTCTTATGTCTACCCTGTACTTACAATGTCTAAGGTTTTGCTTAGACACTGTAGGGGCATAGTGCTCATACACCTATGCTCTCACCTGTGGTATAGTGCACCCTGCCTTAGGCCATTGACCTCCTCAGGTCCCTCACTGTTGGGCAGTCTACCATTTTGAATGCCTTCCAGGGTGTAGAGAGGCAGTTGCAACAGACCAATGCATACCTGGAGGGCATTCATGCTGGTCAGGCAGCCCAACTGCGAGCTTTTCAGACTCTGGCCTCAGCACTGATGGCAGCCATTGTCCCTGTTTCTAGCCTCCCCCCTCCCACTTCCTCCACCCAGACCCAAACCCCTGTACCTCAGCCTATCCCAAGCACACCATCAGACCAGCATGCACACACCTCAACACACAAGGGAAGCTCAGGCAGACATAAGCACCACACATCCCACAGGCACTCACGCATGCATCATACCCATGCAGACATACCAACAGCCACTGCCTCCACTGTGTCCCCCTCCTCCTCGCCTCCCTCCTCACTCCCAGTCTCGTCTCCACTCACACCTGCATGCACTACATCATCAGCCACTACCTCCATCACCAGCACACCCACCACCACACCCCGCTCACGTGCACTCACCACCCCCACTACCATTCAAACATCCCCTGTGTCCTCTCCCAGTGTGTCTGTGAGCCCACCTCCCAAGGTACACAAACGCAGCCACACACCCATCCACCTCACGACAGCCTCCAGCCCATGCACCTTCACCCAAAGTCACCAAACGTACACCTCCGACAACCACTACCTCTTCCTCCACTCCCAAACCCCCTCCATCTACCCATCCCAGTGTGTCCCAAAAACTTTTCCTGCCCAACCTTGACCTCTTCCCCTCACCTCCCCCACCCCTTCAGTTTCCTAGGGCCCGCCTTTCCAGGTCCCAACCCAGCGCCTCAGCCACAACATCTGCGGGAACAGTGGTGCCAGTAGTAACTGGCTTCTGGAGTACGCCAGGCAGCAGGGCAGCCAGTGTGCCAAGGAGCCAGACCACGGATAGTCCCCCACCTCAAAAGCACAAAAAGTTGGCCAGTGCCCGGCGGGAGAGAGGAAAAACATCTTCCACCAAAGCCTCTCCCAGGAGTACAGTTGGGAGTGTGAAGACAGCTGTGCCACCATCCAAGGTGGGGAAGGGGCACAGTAAAACAGGCAAGTCTGCGAAAACCTGCACGGCGGACAAGACCGCCACCAGCACCGCTAAACAGGACACCGCCGCAAAAAGCACCGCTGCCAAGGACACCACCGCCACCAGCACCGCTGAACAGGACACCGCTGCAACAAGCACCGCTGCCAAGGACACCGCCGCCACCAGCACCGCCGAACAGGACACCGCCGCCAACAGCACGGCTGACCAGGACACCGCCGTAACAAGCACCGCTGCCAAGGACAAAGCCGCCACAAGCACCGCTGCCAAGGACACCGCCGCCACCAGCACCGCTGAACAGGACACCGCAGCAACAAGCACCGCAGGCCAGTGAGCGCCAAAGCTTCCAACGCTACTGAGGCCGCCATGAGCAGGATGAAGCACTCTGGGCACAAAGCCCCCTCCAGAACCAGTGGAGTATCACATCCACTACCTCTGTCCTTGGCAGGATGAAGCACTCTGGGCACAAAGCCCCCTCAAGAACCAGTGGAGTATCACATCCACTACCTCTGTCCTTGGCAGGATGAAGCACTATGGGCACAAAGCCCCCTCCAGAACCAGTGGAGATTTACCTCCACTACCTCTGTCCTTGGCAGGATGAAGCACTTTGGGCACAAAGCCCCCTCCAGAACCAGTGGAGTATCACATCCACTACCTCTGTCCTTGGCAGGATGAAGCACTCTGGGCACAAAGCCCCCTCCAAAACCAGTGGAGTATCACATCCACTACCTCTGTCCTTGGCAGGATGAAACACTCTGGGCACAAGGCCCCCTCCAGAACCAGTGGAGAGTTACATCCACTACCTCAGTCCTTGGCAGGATGAAGCACTCTGGGCACAGAGTCCTCTCCAGAACCAGTGGAGATTTACATCCACTACCTCTGTCCTTGGCAGGATGAAGCACTCTGGGCACAAGGCCCCCTCCAGAACCAGTGGAGATTGACATCCACTTGAGAGACTGTGGCTTTGCACTCCCCAGGATAAAGCAGTGGGCAAACCACCCACTGGAAAGACTTGAGAAACTGTGGCTTTGCACTCCCCAGGATAAAGCAGTGGGCATGGAGCCCCCTCGTGGATCTGGCATCGTGCACTCATCCGGCTGAGGTGCCTCCCCTACCCTTCCCCCTGAGGTGCCTGTTGTATTTCTATCTGATGCCCCAGCAGTGTTCTCTCCGTTTTGATCGGGTATTGAGTTTGGGCCTCGCCTATGCATTTTGGGCCAAGTGGTCCACGGATTATGATGGTGGAATACCTTGGACTTGTATTTTTGGTGTATATATTTGTTTCTAGTGTAAATATATTTATATGTATATATTTTTGATTACTGTATTTGAATATATTAAAAAAATTCGACTCATTTCCTTTTGTCCTTGCATTCTTCCACGGGGGTTGGTGGTTGTTAATGCAATGTATCAACATGTACTTGTGTGTGTGTTGTAGTGGGTGAGGGTGGGTCTTGGAGTGTTGCGTGTTGCGTGTGTGTGTCACTCTTTTTTCCCTCCCCCCTCCCCTGTGTCGTAGGTGCAGTACTCACCGTGGTCTTCGCCGCCGTCTTTGTTGTTCCTGGTAGAGAAGCAGGAAGATAAAGGCTGGGAGTATCTGGAGCTCGGGCTCCATGGCGTCCTGATTCCTCGTGGGCTGTGTAGAGGTGAGCGTTTTCCCTTCCAAGTCCTGTTTCCGCAGTGTTTTGGTTCGCGGTGAATCCGCCCCGGAAAAGGTGGCAGATTGGCCTGTTGTAATACAGTGGGCGGAACCTTGTCTTCCGCCTGTCTGTTGGCGGTTACCGCCGCAGTGTTTGTTTGTACCGCCTTGGCGGTCGGAGTGTTAAGGTGGCTGTCTATGTTGGCGGTTTCCGCCACGGTCGTGATTCCAATTTTATTACCGCCGGCCTGTTGGCGGTTTTACCGCCGCTTTAACACCGACCGCCAGGGTTGTAATGACCACCATAGTCAGTATTGTTGCTTCACAGCTGAATGTCAATATTTAGAAGGAATAGTAAAGTAATTCATACAGTATCTCATAATTACATATATCACCGTCACAGTGGCTGCGATGGAATTATTTGAGGAAATATTGTACCTTGACCTAGACATGCAATTGCTGTACACACACCAGCTGTATGTATCACTCATCGTTAAAAATAGTGTTACATAAGTAAAAATAACTAGTGCTCAGATACAATAGCACCAGTGTTCAGTGACTCCTTTTTATGTGTATCAACGCTGCAGACACCACCTGACCAAAATAGCGGCACTCACAGTCATGGTACACAGTGACATGCTTGAGAACTCTTACTAGTCTGTACAATAGGATATAATCTACGTGTTTGCCACTCCCAAAGTGGCAGTACACAGTTTTGTGACACTGCGTTATGACATTGTCATTCTCCTGTTTCTTGCATCTGGAATGCATATGTATTCCACTGTGACCTTTGATGTTGAAGATGAAAGGTTAGTCCCTATACTATCTTTCACAAAGCACTGAAACATGATACTCTACCATTTTGGCTCTGTGGTCCTTTTACACAGCCGCATAACTCAGCATCAGGGTACTGTCAATTCTCACAGCAACATACAGCTCTGCTTCCTCTGAGAAATCCCACTCATTACCATTGTTATGTTCAAATTCAGAAGATCACAGGGACCACAGTGAAGCTCTTATTATTTATTTAAGAAATGTAGGACATATACAATTTCAGGAACAGTACAGTGAACCACCATTCTGACCACTAGCGACTGTTTTTTTCCTTGCTTCCTCCTTCTATTGCCCTCTTCACATTCCATACTACCTCACCACGTTCTACATTCCACACTCAAACTTCAAATTATACCTGCATCAGCTCACTCACCAAATCACGCAACACTATAATCACCGCATACATCATTTATTAAAGTACTTTCACACTTCTAAAGACTGTTGTAGGCAAAGCGGAAGGCGTTTGTGAGGGAGGAAAACCAAGTCTGAACATAGGAAAGTAAAATTGTGCACATTGTCAACCTTTCCATCTTTGCATATTGCGATGCTCTATGCAAGTTTGTTGTACTTTTTGGAGCTTAGGCACACTTATTCAATCTTTGTGACAAGTACTGCCCTTGTTCCTTGAACTGCAAACACCAGTACTACTCTGACCTAGCAGTAAATTACTTTGCCTTTAGGATTTGAGGTACAGAAAGTAGTTGCTTCAACCAGCCAAGGCTTCCTTCTGAAGGTTATTTGTGGAATAGGGGGATAATTTCCCCTCACATGTAATCTCAGACATAACACAATGAACAGGCAGTGTAACATCTTTTTATGAAATAAGTAAGATGTTATTTCTGAAGCATGTAAACAAATGCAAGAGTGTTCATATTGTCCACAGGGCTATATCAAGAAAAGGATCTGCAAATACGCTATAACAGCATTCTTTAGAACTGCTTTAAGTGGGAGTGTGATGAGAAAGGCATCTGAATGGCTGTGCCGGGGATGCAAGTGTTCGGAGCTTTCAGTCTTATCCAGTGTCAGATGTTTGCAAAAGTAATAGGGATTGCACTTGGCAGTAGTCATAGGCCCTCCACCCCAGGCCTGTGAAGGAGTGCCACTCTGTTACTAGGTTGTTGAAAGCCGACACTGTTGCGTCCTTTGGTTCTCGTCTGAAATAAAAGTCTGCAGTATCGGCGTTCTTGGAACTCTTAGGGCATGGAAGAATCTCTTCAAAATGGTGAAAGGTTGCAATGGTTAGGTGAAGGATCGGAAAGTGTCTGTGTGTTTGGGCCTTTCAGGAGGATCCAAACTGCAAAGGCGAATCTAGGCCTTTGCACAAGTGTCAGTGCACCAGTGGTCATCAAGAGAGGTGCAAACCTTCGGGGCTCCCCCCACTAGCAGTACCATTCCTGGAATGTTTACAAGACTTTTGGTGACACTAGAAGGTGGGATCTATTCTTCAACAGTGGTTTGCCTCGACATCCTTTTGTCATTCTGTGCCATTACTGAGGTCTTCGATTGCAGGCTTCAGTTGCAATTTTTGGTGGTTCAGGTCTTTGCTGGGCATATAGACCTGTTTCACGTGAAAGGGTGAAATCTGAGCATCCAACAGGGCCAGCTTATGTCCAGAATATCTGACAGTAAAACAGTAGACATTATGGGCCAGATTTAGAGTGTGGCAGATGGTCACTCGATCATAAATGTGACACATATCCTTTCCGCCGTAAGTGCCATTGGACATAATGTGTTTCTAATATTGCTGACAGGATATTCATTATGTTCGAGTAACCTGTCTGCTAAACTCTAAATCAGGCCCTGGGTCTTTGTAGATTGGTGATAGATAACCTCCTATCCGTTCAAGAGCTGTAGTTTGACTCTTGGGCAGATCAAGACACACAGGGGGTCATTCTGACCCTGGTGGTAAAACCCGCCAGGGCCAACGACCGCGGGAGCACCGCCAACAGGCTGGCGGTGCTCCCATGGGCATTCTGACCGCGCCGGTACAGCCGTGGTCAGAAACGGAAAACCGGCGGTGTACCTGGGGAATCCTCCAGGATTCCGACCCCCATACCGCCATCCTGTTCCTGGCGGTTTTGGCCGCCAGGAACAGGATGGCGGTAAGGGGTGTTGTGGGGCCCCTGGGGGCCCCACAAAGATTTTCAGTGTCTGCCATGCAGACACTGAAAATCGCGACGGGTGCAACTGCACCCGTCGCACCCCTTCCACTCCGCCGGCTCCATTCGGAGCCGGCATCCTCATGGAAGGGTGTTTCCTGCTGGACTGGCGGGCGGCCTTCTGGCGGTCGCCCGCCAGCCCAGCGGGAAACCCAGAATACCCGCGGCGGTCTTTTGACCGCGCAGCGGTATTCTGGCAGTTCCAGCCAGGCCGGCGGCTTCCGCCGCCGGCCGGGGTCAGAATGACCCCCACAGTGTGATGTTGGGCCAGCTCATCAGCTTTGTAAAGGTGTGGAGCAGTACCCATAGCTATGGTTCTTTGTTTAGGTTTTTCATCTCTCAGTTCACAGGTTGACTTGCTCGATTTCAATTGATCCATGGAAAGTGGACACAAAGAACTTTAAATCCTCCTTCGAAAGGTATGGGAATCCAACCAGATGCATATTCATTGCATAACAGTGGCTGCAGGATGGAGGAGATGAACAGTGGTGGAAACCTGCAGGGGCATTGAAGTCAGAAGACTTCTAACTACTACTAAAAATATGAAGCACCATACAACCTTTCAGGCTAAATTGATACAGGAATATCACAAATTGAGGAACCAGACCCCATCACATGTCCAAGCACTATTTCACACCTAATTCTCTTATATTTAAGGGGAATTAGTGGGTCCAGGCATGCCAGGCACACTTAATTATCTTACACTCAAGGGGAATTAGTGGGTCCAAACATGCCAGGGTTACTATATTTCAAATTGAAAGTCAATAGGAGTTCTTCCTTTGAAGTTGGAGGTAAAAAAGGCATGTACCCCATGACTATAGACCAGCTACCTTCATTCAGCCCATTAGTCAAGTCACGGCCTATTCATAGGGATGGTAGTCACCCATTTCTAAAAGAGTACCTGTAGAGTGTGACCAAGATGGCAGAAGAATAGGACATTATCCTTAGCAGGCCAGTGGCAGCCCAGTAGAAAATAAGGAGCGCCCCTCTGACTACCTTGATACTGATCTGCAACAATGGATTTTCAGAGGTGAGCCCAGGTGACACAAAAAATAAAATAAAAGACCATGGGGGTCATTACAACCCTGGCGGACGGTGATAAAGCAGAGGTAAGACCGCCAACAGGCTGGCGGTCTTTTTTTGAGTATTATGACCATGGCAGTTACCGCCATGGTCATCCGCCGCTTCTCCGTTCCGCCCGCCAGGGCGGAGACGACCGCTGGGCTGGAGACCTGGGTCTCCAGCCTGGCGGCCGTGACAATACCGCCGCCGGTATTTTGACCCGGCTGACCACTGTGGATTTCCAGCGGTAGGAACCGCCATGAAATCCATGGCGGTAAGCACTATCAGTGCCAGGGAATTCCTTCCTTGGCACTGATAGGGGTCTCCCCCACCCCCACCCTGACTCCCTCCCCTACATCCCCCACCACCCTGCCACCCCCCAAAGGTGGCAGGGCCCTCCTCCCCACCCCGACCCCGACATTACCTTACACATACACACCTGACACGTATGCAGGCACCACCAACACACATACACGCACACACACTGACATACATGCCAACATCCACACGCAGTCAGACACGTACACCCACATTCATGCACACATCCGCACAGACATACCTACAGACATACACGCACTCATTCCCAAAACACGCAACACCCCCGCAAGCATACACGCACTCACACCCCCCTACATACACAGACGCACACCCCCATGCACCCACACAACACACAACACCCCTCACCCCCTCCCCTAACGGACGATCGAATTACCTGTTCCGTCGATCCGCCGGGAGGGGATGGGAGCCATGGGGGCAGCTCCGCCGACACCACACTGCCAACAGAACACCACCACGCAGAATCACAGGACGTGATTAGCTGGGCGGTGTTCTGTTGGCGTGGCAGTGGAGCAACCTCCACTTCCCTGCTGCCCGCAAGTATGGCTGTTGGCGGCTCTCCGCCTGAAAAACTATGGAGGGCAGCCAACGGTCATAATACGCCGAGCTGCAAACCGCCACTACTGGCGGTCTTCTGCACGGCGGTCCCTCGGCGGTCTTGTTAAAAGACCGCCGAGGTTGTAATGACCACCCATGTGTCTGTAGATGAAATCCTGACTGATTACCAGGGATAAATGAAATCATGACTGGTAACCAGGGGCCCTCTCTTCAGGGAAAGGCCAACAACAGTCGTTCATCTTCAAGAAAAGAGGATTGGCAGGATGTACTATTGGAAACAAAATGTTCTCCTTAACAACAGTTGTCCCTGATGCCCGTAAGGGGGTACTACAAGTTACTGAAGACTTCATGGAAGCATCTCATAGAACTTTGTTCCTGCAAAGGGTTGTAAAAACAGACAGAGACAACATTGGAGGAACCAGGAAATTGGTGGTATCAGATGAACTGAGGTCATCTCATGACAAATTTGAGGCATCTCTGCTTGTTGTGAAAGGATCAAGCTAGGATGTCACAGCTGGCATAGCCCAGTCATCAGAGGTCAAGTAGGGTACATGCACGGTAAGAAGGGCCCTATCTGTGCTTTTTAGCTGAAGTAGCAAGCAAGTGGCTAGAAAACCTGGGCTTTAGTCCCAGTACTACAAAGTATTGCCTGTAAATGAGGTTCATAGGAAGAAGATAATTCCCACCCCCTTGTAGAATACTTATTAGCGCTGTCTGTGGGGAGAACGTTTTTAGGGTGGGCATCCCTTTTCCTAGGAAGCCAGAATTTCAGCTTTGTCTGAGCAGGAGAGAGGTGTGGGGGAAGTTGGTTATGGGCAGAGGAGGCCGAGGGGATATTAGGAGCCTTTTGACAGAGTCCAAAATCTTCATCCATACATTGGGGATCAACTAGTAATACAGACTCATTCACCATGGCCTCCACCAAGGGAGCAATCAGTCAAGGAGAAGTTTATGAAATCCACTCCAAATAAAATGGAACCACAGCTCAAGAACAAACAATTTCCCACTCCCCAGCCGCACCTCCCCCACCAATCACTCAGGAAGGTACTTTTCTGTCAAATCCTACAAAAGATGCTCTAATCATAAAAAGTTAATTGATGAACTTCTGAATGAACTAGGAGGATCCTGCTTGAAAAGTTTAGTGATAGCAAAGGAGCACACATTTTAAAGACAGAAAATCGTATGTTAGTTGGAACAAAATGCTGTGCCCTATTGCACATTGGAGGACCTTGAATTCTGGCACCAAATACTAGAAGTTCATGGCCATATCAATTAAAAATATTGTGAGGGGTTAATAAAGTGAGATGACTACTAAACTACCAGAAAGGTCATCCCCAACATATATAGCAGCAATAAAGGGATAGTGGCTGTGACTCATTTGACACAGAATCAGGGTTTACTGACGGTCTTTCAGGATTTATCAACTTTTCTGTTCTAAGAAGATTTTGAATCCCAAAGGCATATTTCATTACATTAAAGGGATGGGACTTGAGTCCCTATTGAAGATACAAAAGCAGCCTCTCAGAAGCAAAATCACCCCACAAAAAATGAAGCCAAAATAGGCCTTGATATCTCACAAGGTACCGGAGTCAGACTAGCACCCTCCTACTTTATATAAAACCCTTTGGCCAGACCTAATACTCATTGTGACTAAGCTGTATAACCTCTTTGCACCAATGGGGCAGTGACACCTATAGCACCTGTTGCTAGTATTTGGTTTTGGTGAAACCAGGGAAAGACCTAAACGATTGTAGCTCATTCTATCCCATCTCCATTTTGTATGTAGATCCCAAGGACTTCCTGAACATTTTGGCCCATTGCTTGAATGACTTGATACTTCAGTTCATTTTTCCTGATGACTTTGGCTTCACCATCAGTAGACATTCAGGAGGCAAGACAAAAATACAGTACATCTAATAAACATGGCAAACAAAAATGATAAGAATCTAATGCTGCTCTCATTAGATGCTGAGAAGACGATTGACAAAGTCATTTGCCACCTTCTTTTGGGGGTCCTTCAGCTGAGAGGACTCGATCTACATTTTCTGAAAATGGCTGTTGACAGTTTTGAAACTCTGTACACCTGAATGTGAACGAACAGCAGGCACACCTTGAAAGTCAGTATAGAACTTGACACAAGGCATGGTTGCCTTCTTTTCCCGGTGATCTACGTGCTTGATCTTGTGACCCTTCTAGAGAAGATCCATATGGCAAGAAATATAATAGGAATAGGACTCTAAATCACTGAATTTAAGCTAAGATTGTTTGCAAATTATATCCTCTGCCTCATGGACCTGGAGCAGTCCTTGCTTTCTCTGTTCAGAGAACTGAAGCATTTTTGTGCAGTTTGAGTATACACAATCAGAAGCTTTAGGTATTAACATCTTGAGTGAAGATAAAGTCTGGCTCTTGGGACACACCCTCCCCAAATGAAGCCTTTCTTCCATCAGATACCTAGGAATACATCTCATGGCATCAGTCCTGGACCTGTGTACTTCAAACGTACCACCATTAGTGCATACGCTGAGAACAGGTTTACAGCAGTGACATAATTACTTTCATAGCTGGGACGTATAGCCAAGATAGACATGATGATCTACCCAGAATTTTTTTTTTATTTCTTGGCTGGTTCATTCAGGCAAAACAAAGGCTCCTGATCCAACTGCAGCAATATTTGAACAACTTCCTTTGGGGCAGGATAGAGATTGCATATGTCTGCTAAACTGGTAATCAAGTCAGTCAGGAAGGCAAACTTCCAAATGGAAGCCCTTATTCCCCTGCTATCAACGTCGGGATTCATCATACCCAAGGGATACTAGCTCCCACCTAAGGATTTTGCCCTAATTGCAGTGCAGACTGACCATTAGCACAGCATTGGCTGGCCTGCTATTGCAACATAGAGGATTTCGAGGGACCCTGATCTCTGCCGTTGACCACACCACAACCGGAGCATCCTTTGAGCATCTTTTTGTGGATTTTGATAAATAAGGTAAAGATTCATAAAAATATCATCTATTTTTATAAATTTGTGTCTCATTTTTTCATGTTGTATGACCTTATGTCGTAGTTTGTTGCTGTTAAACCATTACACATTGTTCCTTTGCTAAGTCTTACTACTCGCATCCACAGCTACCCAGGGTTGAGCTTAAGGATAATTGTGTTCTTTCCATGCATTGATTTGAAGCCTCTTTCATAGGCAATAACCCTTTTGATAGTTATTCCAGAGGCAAGACAAGTGAGTTACAGTTCCTTTGGCCTCAGGCACAGACACACCTCTTACATTTGCCAAAAGTAGTGTTCCAAACCTATGCATCCTTTGTTCTAAAGATGCTGATGGAATTTCATTCAGATGAAGAGTTTGTCTTCTGGTCATATTTCCATGTCTTCATACGTCTGCACAGAAACGGTGTGGCACAGTAAAGTTGTCAGGTGATCCTTCCATTTCTATTTTTGACAGAAAGAGGCATCTGTGTTTCTGTCACCAACTCTTTGTTAAATCTGTTGACATTGATATAATGAAATCTGTCTGTTGAGAGGAATGTTCTTTGTGGCTATTCGGTCATGACATTCCACCTCCATTTTGAGCATCCTACATTACCCTATGTTTTTCTGTCCAGTTGCCTTGCATCATAAGACCATTGTGAGGTGCTCCAAGTATATTTTTGTTACTCAACCATCAGTTTAGTCTCTGTGAGATAGGGGTGTGCTGAGAGTGCATCTCAGTCCACTGTTAAGGGCAACTTTAGAAGACCATCATTGATGGTCATAAACGTGTTATAAAAGTGTACTATCTGTGGGGCACCCTGAACACTTCTTCCACAGATAATTTCAAAGTGGGTGTGAATTTAGTAACCCAGGGTAAAAAAAGTCACACTCTCACATAGATTATACAAGCCAGACTTTACAGGACTAGATTGCAGCATCCTCTTCCTAAACTGCTTGCAAGTTTGCACTGAATGAGGGTGAAGTGAAGCCTGATAGGCATTAGTCTGAGAAAGTGCACACAAAGGTCGTCTGTGCCTTTAAGAGGTCTAGAGGCTTTGAATCTCAGCTTGAAGTGTACTAGCAGCTGCTTCTCAAACTGTTCCTTTTTCTGGACTAGGACTTTTTGGTGTTGAATGCTATCCACAGCTTTTTCACTGAGAACTTCATTTTTTCAACTTATTCAGGAAATGCCCCTTTTTATGATTACCCCACCTAACTTTGAACTGATGCTCCTGGCTTGTCGACTCTGAAGTGCACCGAGCACTGCTGATCAGTCTCCAGTGCATGTGCTCTGATCCCTCAATAATATGTGCAATTGGCTAGTACCTGATTGGCATATTTAACTTACCTGTAAGCCCCTAGCATATGGTACACAGTATACCTAGTGCCTAATAAGTTAGATGTCACAAGTGAACTGCAGCACTTATTGTGCCACTATTGTGGTGACAACGTGAAAGCATGACTCCAGGCCTGCCAGTGGAGCCTAGTGGTGCAGCTTTTAAACTGCCATGTGACTTGGCAATCCCTATTTGCCAAGGTTAAAACCTTCATTTTTAATATTTATAGGTCACCCCTAACGTAGGCTTTACATGCCCACAAGGTAGTGTTAATGATTTTATAAAGGACATGTCGAATTAATGTTTTACATGTCCTGAAAGTGAAATGCCAACATTGTTGTTTTCCCTGTAGCAAGGCTGGCATTCCCAATGACTAACATGGGGTTACCCTTGCACATTTACAAAGTGCTAGCATCTATTTGGGAAATATCAAAAATATCACTTCAAAGTATCAAATTAATAGTTAGATTATATCAGAATTATTGCAAAAGTTTGATTTAAGGTAAATGTTAAGGCCAAGGAACTTTAGAAAGTCACCACTTTGTTGCCCAAAGTTTCTAGTAGCTGTTTCGGATGAAACCCAGGTGCTGTCACCTGAGACAGGCTGCTGCTCTCCTACCAGGAGGTGTGAATTTCTCTCAGAGAAGGAGAACAAAGGGTATTTTGGTGGGAGGAGGTGTGAACCCTTACTGACAGAATGGCCAGAGGGCTGTACCCGCAAATAGGCAAGCTTGAAAGGGTCAGCTGTCTGTGACAGGCAAATGGGAGTCATAGCTTAGCCTGGCCTTTCCTTTGTCTAAGTGGAGAAGCTGGCATCTCTCCCAGAGGGGGAAGGATGAGTTGCTTATTATACTTCACACACCTTACGGGTGTGCCCATAGCTCCCACCCATGGAAGACATTTTTGATTTGGGTCGAGAAATGCACTGTAAAATTGTTTAGTGCGAATTCCCCAGGAAGTGATGCAAGCGTGGGTAGGATTGCTGGTGGAATTTTACCCTCATTGGTTAGGAAGTCTCCACCATCCACAAACATGAGACTTGCATCAAAGTGGAACCCTTGGGTACCAGCCTCAGAACACTAATAGGCTTGAAAAGAACAGAAGTGTGTGCCAGGAATCACCTGCTGAACCAAAGACGACTTCTTCAGAAAGAGTACTGCTTCTGCTGTTAAACTCATGGAGAGTGAGCCCACACAAACGGTAAAGAAGCCCTGCATCTGCAAGAGCCCAGCTGACCAGTAACAACTGGATTTGTCCTTCACCCCGCTGGTGCACTTGAGGAGATCGATTCCTAGCACCTAAGAGGTTCTGGAGCCTTGCCTGGTGCTCGTGTATACAGCTTGTGAGCCTAAAGCTCAAAGGTAGCGGTTTTTACATGAGTACCACAGGCTACCTGACACACCCCTACAAAGCTCTCCTTCGTCAACAAGGCCCCCTGGGAAATAGACTTCAGATTGTACAGCTGAAACGTTTTGCTGGTCTGTGGATAGCCTTGAACTCCTGTAAAGAACTTAGACTTCCACTGGACCACTTTACCTTGCCTGTCTGCTGACGGCAAGCCTAACAACTGATTGAGGCTGCAGGGGACCTCGCCAACAAGCACCGTTGACAAGGACAAGAACCAGAAAAGTTCCTAAGTGCAAAGGTAAAAGGCCTTACCAGGAACTAACAGGATGCTGCATTCAACTAGTGCTCCATCACGGTCAGCCTGAAACATTGACTTTGGCTCTGATCCCTGAGTTCAAGACTCACAGACTACTGCTACAAGTGAAAAGTGGTGATTATGTAACTTTTTGAATGATTTATCAAAATTGTTAAAAAATCATAACTCCGGTTCTTCAGATTTTTGTTCATTTTGATCTTTATTTAATTTAAAGATACAAATATATGCTACCTTTATAAACTGGAGTGGGATTTTTTGTGTTGCGTTTTCTACTCATTGACTGTTCTAGAATTGTTAAATGCTTTACACTTGTTTCTTTAGAGTTAAGACTCAGTGCTCTGTTACACAGCAGCTGCTCAGGACTCAGATAAGTTTTAAATTAAAGTAACCGAACTGGACCTTATCCAGAATGGTGGCATTATTACTTGGTGAGATGTCATAACCACCCCAACTAATAATCCACTTTCTCACAAACTTCACTATACGTTTTTCATCACTGGGAAGGATATAAAAGCTTTTTTTCAGGCTTTTTCTGTCATGTTGCCTTCACTGAGTTTTTTGTAAAATTGTCCAGAAGGACATTAAAGGATCCTGAGGGGATCAGACTGCTTGGCAAACAAGAATATGTGATGGCCAAGAAAATCAGAAAAGTCCGCCAGAAAAGACACCTTCTATTTGTGCTTAAATCCTCTGCTCCTAAGCTCTCCAGAAGAAGGTGATCCCCTGAAAAAAGTCCAAGAAGAATGAAAGCCAGAAGCACCATTATTCCTGACACTCCAGTCATAGTTGATCCCGTTTTATATCATGCTCATTAAGGTGAGCCAGAGGTATGGCGTCAGTGTGCTCGCCATCGGACATTTGATTCCTAATTATGTTGATACAGAGACAACATCTTTCAGTTTCTGGAAAACCTGTGGCATCAAAACACTTTTATCTCGTAATGTCCCACTAGTCCACGTCAAAACCTTTGCCACAGAAGAGACCTTTGACATTAAATCACTCTTCACGGCAATTACAGTTGACGTTTAGGTACTAGACTACACCAGAATGATGTTGAAATTGTTATCTACAGCCTCCATAATACATATCTTGTGGCACAACACCAGCACCTCATGGGCCCTTGTCTTTCAGAATTCCTCTTTAAGAGTTGGTGCACCTGTCTTCACCTGTAATACCGAAGCTTATGGTCTTCAGACAAACTTCTGTTCCTTCTATCAGGAAGAGGACTTCCTCTCTAAGGAAGTGATTTCAGCTGTTATCTTCACCCGCCCATCCAAGAGCAAATTCTGTGGAAGTCCAAATGAGACGGATCCCATTGGTGGTCATTTTGATGGGACAGAGACACTTTACCATTGACATTCTACATGCTGACCTCTTTTGCTAAAACACTGACCAGAGTTTCACCAGTAGACAGCACCACCACATTCCAAGATGTCTTAGCCATAAGGTCCGCAAAGTTGAATAATGCCCTAGAGACTCCTCTTGGGCTGTCCAAGTAATCATAGCACATTACAACCCTGCTCCACTCTTAGACCATTACATCCATAAGTACCTGGTTAGTTGGAATTAGCAGAGGGAACATTTTTAATATTTAATACCTGCAACAACCTAGGCAGCTACACCTCACCTCCTCAAGAAGTCTAAACCCCCAGATCAAGATTCAACTTTCCTGTGTCTCAATTCTAAGTCATATTTGTTGATAGTATCTTCAGTCATGAAGCATCTTTCTTCAGCCCCTGAGACATCCACTTCAGCCGAAAGGGAGGATAAGAGGCTGGATGAAGATCACTAAAATGCAGAACCAGAACTACAAGTAAGTAACCATTTCTTCCCTTGCCTGCCTATGAAGTTACTTATGGCTGGTGTCTGCTAATTCCTAGTCGTAGTCACACAAGAATTGTAGCTGTACCCCTGACAAAGGTGTTTACTGACTCTTTTTGTAAAATCTGTGCTGTCTTCCATGATTGAGATCTGAGTGTGTAAACTGATACTGTTTATGTGCACCATGCATGAAGATGAGGATGGTAGTTCTGAGCATCTTGTCTAAGGTCATTCCAGCTGTCTTGTCTTATAGTAGTTTTATTGTTTTGTAGTTTCAGGGTGGAAAACAGATTGAACCCACAGATCTGTCTTGGAATAATGGGGCGTTTTTTCCTGTTTATGTGGAGCATTTCCACACATCTTTATGTACTCGGTGGCTGCATAGTAAATTTTTTCTATCTAGACTGTGACATCCCAATGCTTACCCTTTTGACCATATGACAGTGAAGATACACCATGCTCATGTTGGCTAGGTATAAGGAAACTGAAGGTTGCACACCTTGCGGCGGAGCCTTGGTTTTCCATGGGTGCCCACAGGTTTGTAGTAGGTCTGTTAATTTGTATCCATTATTCTCTATTTGCCTTGATGGCTTCTGAAGCACTACAATACCATCCGAGAGGAGAATTTCAATTTGTTGTTTTACCTTAGGCTGGGAAAGAAGTCTGGACCTCTAGCAGAAATTGTAGTTCAGATTCCTTCCTGGTTGTCATGTCCTGAGGAACAGACTCACTGAGATATGACAGAGGACAACTGCAAGAAATAGCCTGCTCAGGGGCCATGAAGATTGGCAGCCTAGACTTACTGGACTGAACCTGAGAGCGAGAACTCCTACTGCATCCCTAGACCTTATATATTGCAAATACATAAATGAGGAAGGAACTAGACCCTAGATTCATGGTGTAAGCGGCTGTGGCTGGCTGTAATCTCATGAACTGATGCAAACATATTCCTACAACTTACAGTTCCTGAGATGTCATTTTAGACATCCGGTTGCAACCAAACCTTTCAGTGCGTCCTAACAGTTCAGTGCTTGTCCTCCGTCCAGTGAATACTCCCACAGTAAGAAATAAGAAATGTGTGACCTTGTTCAGCTATTAGCAAGTACAGTCCCCCATAGATTGGGGCTGCCATTAGGTGCTATCCTAAAGTTATCAATCTACTTTTCTGAACCACCTGGTGCCAAGAATATTGACAGGGCCACTCTGTTGCATCTACTGAACCTTGTCTAATGAATTCTTTTAACTGTGAAGCTTGGCTCCCCAGCACACTGGATGCCTTGGAATTTGAACCTTACTCCAGTACCCATCCTCTTTGCTTTCCAGTTCGCCTTTGAGCAGTGAGTTTTAGCTATCTCAAATTGAACACCAAGTTGCCTTAAATCTAAACAATAAGGTATCCACATTGTGGCACCTGAATTACAGTTTTACAATTCATTGACTGAACTGTTACTGCCAGCTAACGGTTACGTACCAGAGAACCTGAAATCGACATGACCCCTCCTGCAGATCCATAATTGCCAGATATATTCTGTAAGAAGCTGGTTCTTTATATGGTGCACTAAAATGAAGTACACCGTGCAGAGAGCTCAGTGGGTCCCCAAAGGTTTGCAGAGACAGAAATAGATAGGTCTAATGCTCTATTTGTGGTAATGTGGGCGATCAGTCAGGCTTATCAAGGAGTCGTGTTAAGTATTTCAAGTCCAAACTAGAAAACTAACATTTGCTTTTATAAATATTTTGAACCAAAAAACATTGTTATAAGGTAAGCAGTTTTCAAATTAAAAATATTTTTCAGTTTAAAAAATCGACAGTGCAATTTTCAGAATCTTCAATGTTAACCTGTGACAGGAAAACAAGAATGCAGTTTTGCAGGTAAGTACTTGACTTACCAATCCAGTCTTCGGAGTTTTAGGTTAACACCAGACAAGGTTCAAATCGGCACCAAGACTGCACCCACAGTGGCACAGGGGCGGCCGAGTGCAGAGCTCAAATTCGGAATAGGGTGCCCAAAGTTAAACAGTGGAGACTGGGGTGAACGTAGATGTGCTGTTCACAGGTGAATAAAGCGCTGCCAGGGGTTGATCTCCTGGGGTTGAGGCAAGGACCAGGAGGGGCCACAAGGCAGCACCAAACGTACATCCTCAGTTGCACAGGGGCGGGTGGGTGCAGCGTGCCAACACAGCACCAGGCGCCCAAAGCAAGTCAATGAAGGAGGTCTGTTTTGGAAAAAGGCTGCAGGCTTGGGCCAGGAGGCTGAATGAAGAAAACCCAGAGCTGCCCAGGTAAGTTTGAATGTTGAAGGACTCAGGGACTACTCACCCTTAGGGAGACTACACCCTTCTTATGACCACTTCCTTTGGGAAGTGGGCATAGTCTTAACCCTATTGGCCTAATTCCTTCCACACAAGATGGAAGAATTTAAAAAGTAGTTTCCACTTCAGCTCGTCCACCTTAGTGTTGGGACTGGCATGAAGTGGGCACCTCTTCTAATTTAACTAATTTCCCACCAGTCCTGCTGCCAAAAGTGGAATCAGGAACTAGGGGTCGACCTTCTCTACCATTTGGAGAGGCCTAGGTCTCATTTCAAAGGTGGCAAGGCCTTTGAAGCGCCCCTCCCTGGAATGTCCATCCTGCTTGTACGAGGTATTATCACCTCCACACAGAGCAGGCCTTTGTTCTGATCCCTCAAGAGTGTTGGCTCTCACCTGAGGGGGGCAGAACGCTGTCTGAGGTGGCTGCACTGGTTTGCACCAGTCAATGACCATGCTAGGGGTTGGTAGGTTTTCAGGGGGCACCTCTAAAGTGCCCTCTGTGTGCATGTATTAATAAATCTATCACTGGATTCAGTGATGGTTTATTAAAACTAGATGTTTGATACCAAACATCCCTATCTTCAGTGAAGCCATCATGTATCTGGGGAACTCATAATGACCAGTGTCCAGCAGGTGTACTTAAAATGGCTTCATTGGCTATTTGCTATGTCTTAGAATTGACAAAGGCATAACAGGGGCATAGCTGCTCTTGCAGCTGTGCCCACACATGTAATATAATGCACCCTGCCTTAGGTATGTAAGGCCTGCCAGAGGGGTGACCTACATATATTGCATGCAGTGTTAGGGGTATGGTGTAGGGCCATGTCATGTTTTCATTTCCAGTTTATCTCACCACCAAGACACGCTGTCTGCAATGGCAGCACTATATGCAGTTGATGAGAGGGTTCTTGAGGGTGGCACAGTCTTTGTTGCAGCCATCAGGGGCCTTCTTTAGTGCCCCAAGCCCTAGGTACCAAGAATACCATTTACTACAGACTTACAGTGGCAACTAAAGGGTTTGCAAATTGGGAAAATGACTGCGCAGGTTTGGGAAAAAGTGGTCTAGCTCTGGGGACTTGTTTAGCAGGTACCCATTCCACTTTCATTCGGAATTGCACCACAAACCAAACAAAAAGGGGGAAGGGGATAACCATGTCAAAAGAGGCACTTTACTGCATATTCCATCTTGCATCTCGCATTGATACTCCTAGCTGTAGCGTCCCTTCTAGCAATTGTGCATTCAACTGGAGTCATGTAGGTTTGCATTTTCCAGATGTGTCCCTGCTAGAAGGAGGTGAAGAACAGCTACTTTGGCTATGCCACACACATTCTGTTTTCACTATGATCTCAGTGCTTTTTCTTGTAACAGGCCATAATTTGATCAAGACCACCAAACACATCTTTTAGATTTGGTAATTGACTGCTACCTGGTGTCATTCACTTATTGCATTTGTTTACTAACTTGTTGTAGAATGTACCCACAAGGTTTAAAATAGGAGAGAAACAGGATGTTATAGCAAAGTAGGTTGCTCTAAGGGGACTTTGTTACATTCCTAATTTTATCCCCATGTATATATGTGAGAACTTTAGCACATTTAGTTCGGGTCCGGTTTTGCCATAAAATTCATATTTTTTTCTATGGTTCCCTTATGCTAACTGTGGTAAAATATGTGCCTGTTACCTGTGAACCATTTTTGCAAAACCCTATTGATACTGGCTTATTTGCACAAGCAAGAGAGGGAAGTTATCCTCTGGAATAAAACTGTCTCAATATGTTATCCCTCTCACTTTTGATTGATGTGTTAACAGAGTCATGGAGTCAACAGACATAATTGTACACGAAGAGTCTGTGAAGAATGTGGCCAAGAATGTGGAAAGAGAGCTGTTTGCACTCTATGTCTGCACAAATGTTAATTACAAGAAGAAGTACAGAACACTTGCTTTTAACCTAAGTGACCCAAGGAACAAGGTAGGAATTATATGTAATAATGGTCTATTAGTATAGCTATGCATTAACGGTTCAGAAGTGATATTCCATTGAACACCACTGTCAGTAGTTGATAGAGCTGGCTCGACAGCACAGCTGTCGCCAGACATACTGTGATAAACCCTCAAAAAATAGTGTTACAGGGGAATACCAAGCGCCAGCACAGTTCGGTGTAGAAAACAAGTATGTTTTTTTAGTGACAGGTCATAAATAATACAGGCAGCCGTTCGCTGACACCAGAAACCTCGTCCAGCCTCCACCCATCGACCACTTGATCAAAAGCATTCTGACCAAACACTCGCACCACAAGTGAATGTAATAGAGAGGTGTCACAATCTGGTTCAATCTGGTTCAACACAGATCTGCAGAACAGAAAGGAACAGCAAGATATAATAAACCTCCCATTTTCGACAGCAATAAAGATAACTGCAACAATGTAAAGGATAGATACAACTAAAAACAGCACAAAAAACATAGATAGTATACCATCATAAGATGGCAAGATAGGACTACATAACCTTCCAGGGAGTATGCAAATAGGCTTCCTTGTTGACATTGCATCATTCATTACTTTGCCCCCAGTGGGCCCAACATCAGCCAATTCAGGTTCCTTAACGTTCTCTATTCTAGCACAATTCCACCTCAAACAATGTTGTACTCTCACTGCTCTGCTCAGTTCTTCCACTTAACAGGGTGGATCAAACTTTACTCTCCCTTTAACACCTTTGACACTATTAGTCTCGCATACACACCCAGTCCCCTCTGTCAAATGGTACAGCTTTGGTCCCTTTAATCACATCATATCTTTTTTTACTTCTCTTCTGACAATCCCAGATGTTATTTCTAGTTTCTTCAATGTTATGAGGAAGCACATTGCTGGACTTGGACCTTCAACAGATTATTCAGCCAAGCCGGCCTCAACACATCCAGTGTGACCCTACCCCTCAGAGCCAGAAATGGAGAAATGCCAGTCACACTATGAGGCGTGTTGTGGTATGACCAAAGCATGGCATGTACAGCATCCACTACATCAACACTCTCAATTACTGCCAACCTGACACAATCAGAGACCATTCTGTTAGCTCTCTCAATTTGACGATTCCCCTGTGGATGATAAAAACTGTAATTTTTGTGCTTGATCCTTGATCCCTTCAAAAATTGCTCCATCTTGCGTAAAACAGATTGTACTCCATTGTCCGCCCCTCCCTGGCAAGAACATCCGTGAGGAACATGATCATACTCCTGATGTTCAGCTCTCTAATTAATTTTACTTCAAGCCACTTTGATAGGTGGTCAATTAGAACAATAGGAACACATTGAGCTGCAGGTAAAATATGAAAAGGCCCAGAAAATCAATGCTAACGCTTTCCCATGCTTTCTGAGGACTCTGAGAAATAAACATAGGTGGGGTCACACACTTCAGACCTTTGTCATTTGTGAAAAACTCACTCACTTACCAACCGGTATTTCTACGTCCCTGTCCATTCCTGGGCACCAGAATATTTCCCTCAACCTTTACTTGGTCATAGTCATGCCCAAATTACCCTCATGACTTATGCTCAGTATCATGTTTCTGGTTTTTCTTGGATGAATCAACTTGCACATCCTGAACAACAGAGTCCCAATTGCACTTTGGAGTATGCTTGAAGTTCGCACAGAAAGACTGCCTTCCCTCAGCCAACCTTTCCTTGTGTACTCCATAACTTTCTTCAGCACAAGATCCTGGTTCAGGGCACACCTTCACTGCTGTTCACTGACACGCTTGGAATCCAGCTAAACACATTAGCAACTAAACATAACCCATCTTGCTGGTCATCAGTCTCTTCACTGTCAATTTCTTTCCTGTTCCATCCACCTGGTATATAGTAGACAAAGAAATCATATTTAAGTAGTTTCACACTCAGTCTGACTAGCCTAGAAATGGCTTTGGTAGAATGTTCATTACTTTCACTCAAAATGGGTATTAAGGGTTTATGATGAGATCACAATCTTAATCTAGTACTCCATACATAGGCTTTGAAGCACTCCACTGCCTAGAAACACTAGCATTTCATGCTCAATTACAGAATACTGTCTCTCTAATGGTCTAAGCATACAAGAGGGAAACACAGTAGTGCGTTCATCATTCCATCCTGCCCTGGACAGCACAGCTCCCAGTCCAACTCCACTCGCATCCACCGTTACTGTCAGACACTCACCGGCTATGTACGGACAGAGCAGATTTCTTTAAAGGCAGGTGCTTGTGCTCCAGCCCACACAAACCTAGCATTCTTTTTCAGTGCAAGCAGAGGTTCAGCTATAGTGGAAACATTTCTCACAAACTTAGCATAGTATTCACACATTCCCAAAAATGCCTTTAGTTGCTCCTTGTTCAATGGGATTGGCACTTCTTCAATAGCTTTCAATTCCTTTGTGAGAAACCACATGACCAAGATACTCCACTTCATGTACACCAAAATCACACTTGTCTGTCCTGAGTTTCAAACCCCTCTTGTTCAATGCAGTCAACACTTCATCCACTCTGACCAGGTACTCAGCATGAACTTTACTGAAAATCAAGACATCATTTCTTCTACTCAATGGCACCCACTTAACTTAGTTTCACAGGAATGCTCCGCTCTTTTAATTTGAGGACATGTTCAAAACCTTTCAACATTCCCAATTGTTCTTTAATACATTCTCCATGTTTTTCCAGCAGTCCTTGTAGCTTATCAACATGCATTTCTGGTTGACTTTTTGCAACAGTTAAAATTTGGCGTATGCAGCCAGGTTTGAGAATGATACCTAAGCAAGCCTGATGGTGCCAACCTTGAATGTCTGGTTCAGTGTGTGAGACATACACTTTCCCTTGCACCTCATGCCTCCCAAAACAGATTATTGTTTGAAAGAAAACCACCAAGCCAATTTTGGTTCGGTTATATCCCTGAGGAGTGACATCAGGTGGCAACAATACCTCTTTGATATTATTGTTAAGAACACCATCTTTGAATATAATGGTTATTTTGGACCTAGAGTCTTTTAGTAAAGGTATCAGCACCTCACAGATCTTGAATTCTTCCACTGTATCATCAGAGTTAGATACACCATCTTCATGAACCCAGACATATAATGAACTCAACATATCATTAGTTACTTCTTGGTTACATTTTTCACATTTGCATTCTTGCACTGAAACGTTGGATTTGAATACATTCTCTTCTTGCACTCTTACGCATGACAATAAATGATTCATACAATTGATTAGATTTTAGTAATTCTCATCTGTCAACATATTCACCTGCTCTTTCTTATTATTCATACGGCACACCCACACCTATTACATTCCTTAGAAAACTGCAAGACACTATTTGGAAGAAGCTATGTGGAACTTGGATCCACACCAATAGCATATATTGCCAGATAATCCTTTTTTTATCTTATCGTATGTTTTGTTCATGTTGAACTTATTTCCAAAACAGCATCATTGCTCTTGTTAAGTTCCTTAATAGATTCATTAGAATCCTGAATACTGTTGGATATTTCTAAAGCTTCATCCAAAGGCAAGTTTTTACAAGTGAGTAGTCTTTCTTGTATTTTTTATTATGATATCTAGTCACTAATTGCAGTGATAATATCAAAGATGCCATACAGGATCTCATCAGTGATATAATATGTGGAGCAATTAGCTGTGCATGGCAAATTCACGAGTTATAGTTACCTTAGGGTGCGGGGTGGCACTCCTGGCCCTACCCCCAGGGCTACCTTAGGTCACTCACTGGAACAGCACCAGGAGGAAGGCACCAACAACCACCAACGTCCATAACCCGGCACCTAGCCACCCAAGGACCTCGGCCCTTGATGCCTCCCGCAAGAGGGAGCCCCTGGCCTCAGATGCTTTGCACTTTTCTCCTCCTTCCCGACTGACCAGGCCTGGGATGACCTCCTGCACTTGGTCCTCCCACCCAGGGACTGTACCCTGGGGCCAGCCAGGGGTGAGATGATTTTTCCTGTGCTTCCCTTCTTGAGCGGGGTCCCGGTCAGATCCAGAACTGATGGTTTATTACTGGTTCTGGCCATCCCCTCATGTCCCCCTGCTACTAAGGTACCCCCCTCAGTGGGGTTACTTCTGGGACTGACCGCATTTCCCAAGTGGCACTCCCTCTGGGGAGCCTCGAGATCCAGGGGCTGGCTCTAGAGCATTTTAAGCTTTTGCCACCTCCGACTATCCCCTGGCTATCCCCTCATTTTGAGAAGGAACATGAGACCTCCGGGGCTTTTGCCCGCATCCGACCAACCCCCTCCTCCAAACTTGGAGGGAGAGCATGAGACTTCCTGGGCACTGGGCCATCCGTTGACTTCCCCCTCCCTTTAAGAAGCAACATGGGACTTCCTGGGCTTCGTCTCGTCCCTGACTCCCCCCCAACCCTTGTGAGACAGAGCATAAGACCCATTTACCACCCAGCTCCACGGGGAGCTGTCTATGCTAATTCACGTACCCCTAGAGCACCCCCTGGAGGGCGGAGCAGGTGGTAGGCAGAAGGCAGGGCAGGTACACAAGGGTGTCCCATGCCCTAGTAGGGGAGAACCCCCACATGGGTTTCCCTACAGAGTAGATTTGTTCTTCCTTAGGGTTTTGCTGATCCTCTCTGGGTGGCCTTAGGGCCCTGGGCACTTTCCCACTGTAAGTACAGTTTGTTAAGTGATGACTACCAGCTTGTGCACACTTGCACACTGGTGGTTTCATGTATACACTGAGCCTTCCTTGGCTTACCTATATGTGCACACTTGCACATTGGTGTTTTCATGTACATAATGAGCCTGGCATAACTTTCCTATATGTGCACACTTGCAGAACTGTGTTTTCCATGTATATACTGACCCTATCCTGGCTTGCCCAAAGGTGCACGCTTGCACATGGGTTTTAGCAGGTATATACTGGGCCTAGCATGGCTGCCAGTGTGTGCACACTTGAAAATTGGTGTTTACATATGTATACTGAGCCTGGCACAACTTGCCGGTATGTGCACACTTGCACATTAGTCTTTTTATATATATACTAAGCCTGACACAGCAGGCCTGTATGGGTACACATGCACCCTTGTGGTGTTCTCAAAGCTTGTTTCCAGCCTGCTACTGCAGGCTTGTGCATGTTTTTGCACGCGGCAAGGCACATGTGCCCACGGAACAAATAATGCCCATGTGTGTTATCACTACCATTGAGAGATGCTGTTCCCATAGGTTTCTATGGAGGAAAGTTTATAATCCATCCTAGCTGCAATAGTGGATTGCAGTGGAGCATCCTCATAATGTTTACTATCATTAGATTCCTAGAGACAAACCCTTTCCTTTGGTAAAGGTGGTTTTGTCAGTAATGCCTTGGAAATACCACTTCTAGAAAGTGGGAATTTCCATTTTCTAAAATCTGTTATGTATTTCTTTTTAATTTTTAATTCATTCCACTGGAGCCTGAGGGAAAACATCTGTGCTTTCCCTAGCGACAGCTATAAAACATAGGAAACTGGAACGACAGACCTCTGGCATTTGAGGGCCTGGCTGGATAGACTGAAGGGAGAGGTTCTAACACAAGGCACCAGATCATCGCACCACTGAAGATAAAGAGCTGCATTCCACGGCCCCATGGCAGACAGGACCGAAAGTTAGGGGAGACATCTGTGACTCAAGGGGGAATTTCAAAGGCACACTTAAGTATAACTACGAGTACCACACTTCAGCAATTTAGAGATACACTTGCAGGAACGCAGTATGGAGTCCCCGAACCACATGGTGCACACTGCTAGGGCAGTCTGTTGTGCAAAGAAGTATTTACTGTCCTGGGAAGATAATGCACCCGCTTCCTGCATTGCGGCTGACCGGGGCACACTGCTTGATGCAGTGTGACATCAAGAAGTGTGCTCTTCCTGGGCTTGTCCCCTGTTCTGTGTGGAGGTCTCAGGGACATCAAAGACCTCCTTTGAGGGACCTACATCTTCTACCATGTCATCTGGAGAGGGGTTCCCTCCTGCACAGTCTTCTGGAGGCCACCAGATAGTAGCAGTGTGGGTGCAGACCTTAGAATTGTGCCTGGAGACTGGATTTGCCTGGTTCAGCGCGTGCAAAGTACTCTCCGCATTCAAGGAGTGTGGTCCTTCATCGTGGGACCATGTTATGCATAAGCGTTTGGTTGGTAGTGAACAAATTACTGAGTGTGCTGCATTTCCCTCACGCAACAATTGACTACATGCTCATAGCATGCACTGTCCATGCCACTGGTTGCGAACCTCGGAGGTGGGTGCGTACCCGGAGAGCAGTGCCGCATTCTACCTCGTGCAGTACTACTGAACTGGCATCTGTGTGTTTGACCGGGTTGGTCTGGTGCAGCTCCAGTAATTGCGCAACAGATGGTGTTCCTCCTTCCTTTAAGGTACGGAACAGGAACTGATTATGGGTGTTCTGAAGTGCCTGGTGCAACTCAAGTCATCGCACAACAGGTGTGGCGTCTCATTCCCTTGAGGCGCATCATGGTAACCATGTGCATTCCTGATTGTCTGGTGCGACTCAGGTCAATGCGCTCCAGACGTTGTGCCTCATTCCAGGGAGGCACAGCATTGGTAACTTGTTCTATGCAAGCGGGTTTGCCTGGTGCGACTCAAGCCATCGCACACCAGATGTTGGGCCTCATCCAACGGAGGCCCTGCATTGAGCACTTTGCATGTGCATCTGGAAGTGTATGATGCGACTTAAGTCATCACACACCAGGCCTTGTGCCCAGACCAGGAGGGCAGAGAAATTGCTGAACTCTTTGTGTGCAACTGGGATGTCTGTGGTGAACTAAGTCATCGCGCCCCAGATGTGGTGCCTCATGTCCTGGGAGGTGCCGGAATGGTAACTATCTGTGAAGTGGAGTGTCTGGATTGACTGGACACCACTGTGAACAGCGTGTCCCAAGGCAACCCTCCCCTTGTGCTATGCAGACCTGGGCCCGTGCTGGAAGGGCGGTGTGGAGACCCCTGAGTGAACTTCCCTAGTGGGGCTCAAACCTCCATTTGCAGGCTCTTACCTGACCAGCCATTCTCTCCTTCTTCCCCTGTACCTTTGCCCCAGGATCCTGACTAAGTATAAACACTGGTCGCGAGCTGTCTAGTATCTGGGGAAAGGTTGCTTATTTCTAACTCTGAGTGAGTGGGAATTGGTTGGAGGGTGGAGAAAGGTTTGGGTACCAGAGGGGTTTGCAAACTTATTTAACCCCAACCTGCCAGCTGCCAGAGCAGCACATTAGGGTACTGGAAGCGAGTGTGTGTATGCTGGCATGACTGATATCCGTGGTACTGTGTAACAGTATGGAGTGAGTGTGGGAGCAGGTGTCTGGGCTTGATTTTACCACGTGGCAGTGTTGCCGTGCACTTTGTTTACAATAGAGGTTGGCATTGACGTTTACTGGTGCGGCCTTGGCGCCGAGCTATTTCAAAAGTGCTATAGTTCTCTGTATGTATACATTGCTGCTATTGTTGGAAACCAGGATGCATCTTATGACTATTTTATATTGAACTGGGGTGATCGCCGGGATGGGTCTCGTGCTGCCAACGCAGTAGTACCGCATGTGAGTGCAAAGAGGGAAAGTATTGTTTTCTCATATGCACTGTTGGGCCTCATACTACTAGTGATCTTTATGAATTTGATTTATGCCCATATTTACATGCTATTCATGTGGTGTTAATTCATGTGTGTGTTGAATACAAAATGTTATTCACATACGTCTTGTGTGAAGTTGCGTTTGTGACGCTCAGTGTACTTATTGTGTGGATGTGCTGTGCCAGTGCTTTACACATTGACTCTGTGATAAGCCTGACTGCTCTGTGCCAAGGTACCCATGGGTGAACGCAGACTATACAGTGAATGTAATTACCCACCCCTGATGAGAGTGATAGGTTCTGCCTAGCTAGGGCCTTGCCTCAGACAACCAGAACATGCCCCCTCCAACATTTGGTGGGAGCGGTGGGATAGTACTTGCGTTTGCACAGCATCACATGGTAACTAACTGTACGCCACAATTTCACATCAGCATAAGTGTTCATTTGTTCCTGAAGCGTCTCCAAAGGGGGCAATGAGGTAGCTGCGGAGGGGTGACCTATTTCTCCTCCTAGATCTTGATTTGGACTACCTCAAGTTTGCTAACATGTTGGAAGGCCTACTGGAGGTAGAATTTGAGCTGGCTGCTGACATGGACACCTACACAGTGGCACAGCTCAAGGAGGTGGCTTGCAAGGGAAGAGCCACAAAGGCGGAGCTGCAGGAAGCCTTGAGGCCTGGGTGGAGGCCCACCCCGAGGGGGAATTAGATGATGGGGAAGAACAGGAGCATGGGGAAGAGGATGAACAGGGCCAGGGGAGCCCTGACGGACAATCTATGGAGGGGGAAGACCCTCTTTTCCCTGACCTTGGGGGCACTTCTAGAACCGACAGAAATGCATCCTCAAGGAGTCTGTCCCCAGAAGAGCTGGAGGATGGAAAGGAAGAAAGAACACTGAAGTTGGAGCTTGCCAGGACTGCCAAGCCCTTGCCAAATTAGAAAAGGAGAAAGTCCTGGACAGACTGAACAAAGAGCAAACTCTAGCTGAGAAGAGACTAGGCATGGAAGAGAAACAGATGGCCCATGTTGTTAGCCTCAGAGAGTTGGACATAAGAGCTCAACAAATAGGGTCCAACAGCGGTGATGGTGGTAGCGCTCTTCTGTGTCTGACAATGAGAGTAGAGGCCACATTTCCAAGAAATCAATCTCAACGTTTCTGTAAGGGGGGGACATCAAGAAATAGCTGGCAACTTATGAGGCAACTTTAACAGCGCAGGGGGCCCCAGAAGACATCTGGGGGATAACTTAGGGCGATTCTTCCTTAAAGTGCAGGGAGATGCCCTTCTGCCACTGTTAGGAGAAGGCATGGTAAGTTACCTGGTCAAGAAAGCCATTTTTATCCATAGGTTTGGGGAGGACCCAAACTGTCCATCCTTGAATGTGAGGGATCTCTTACTCTATGCTAGAAATATATTGGGGGGTGCCCTTCAGTTGGATGGGCTGGCTATCTCCCCATCACAGGAGAATGTGGGTGCCCAGTGGGAAAGATGCCATCCTGAGCATAGGCGCACCAGCACCTCCACAGGCCTGCACTAACAGGCCTGTTACATGTTTGTCTGGCTACTCTAGTGGGTGGCACACTCAGTGCAATGTCCCACTAGTGGCCAGGGCCGTACCCGCTCCAGGTATGTGGTGTACCTTTTTACAGGGCACTCTTGGGTACGGGATCTCAACCAATCACTTAAGCGCCTCTTTCTGGCATGAGTGGGAAGGGTGTGTGCACTTTCCCCTGTGATCCAGTGGGAAAGTGCCAAGAGTCCTAAGGCCACACATAGAGAGTCAGCAAAAACTGTGAGAAAAAGGCAAAATGTTTCATGGAAATCCCCTAAGAAGGGCCATGTCCAACAGTTTCTATTATGGTTTGTGGCTCTCACAGCCACCTGTGGGAGAGGATTTTAAACCCAGTGTACCCTCTGCGTCCTGCCCTCAAAATGTGATAAGCTCTCTGTGGCAGTCACTGTGGTCTTCAAATGGCCCCTGGTTCATCAGTTCCTTTTGTCATATGTTATGCCAAGCCTCACAAATGGGATTTTTATAGGGACAAGTGTGGGAACGCTCGGTGGTAGCAAAATCGTGGATTCCTGCAGATTCTGAAACTTTCCCTTAGAGAAATGTGAGGAAAATGCGTGATTGTAGCCAAAGTTTGCAGGGTATTATGTGTAAAAAAAATGCTATGAAATCAACACAAGGTACATCACTCTGGAATTCCCTGGGTGTCTAGTTTTAAAAAATGACTGAGAATGCTAGGTTTGCTTGGGTAGTAGCTGAGTCCAGTCCCAAATACCACAGTTCTCCAGTATTATATCTTTCATAGATTCACTTGCTTGAATCATCCCTATCGGCACGATGAGTGTCCACAATAACAGCAACAAAAAGCAGCACTGAAAGGTAGGCTTTAAAATCCTCATTGATATCAATAGACATTGTTATTCAGTTAACCTTGTTTTAATGCACCCAAACCAAAAAACAGTCCGTCGATGACAGCTTCATCTATGAGGGTGTCGACGATGCAGTTGGCTTCAAATTGAGTGACAATGTTGGCATCAATGACTGTTGACGTGACCGTTGCCTGCAACAAGAATGTCCTTGACGACGCTATCAATGCAAGCTTCCTCTTCTGTCAGTGAAGATTCCAGCAAGTTCCACCCCATTGACGACTCTGTTGACGTCCCAGTTGACGACAGTGAAGGAGGCTGTTCTTTTGCCAGAAAAAGACATTCTACTCTCTTTGTAGTCTGACCTCTCCAAGATCTCCTCTTTACATCCAGTTTGTCTGCTGGAGATGCAGGAGTCAGGGGATAAAGGTATGTTTGGCCCGGCGTCCAATCCTTCCAAACTGAATGTAAAGTGCCAGGACACAGAGGATGAGGATGTAGAATTTTCCTTTAGAGACAGAAGCTAAGAGTCCATCCAGGGGTATGATACATTTCAGGTACATTACCCTTCCGATGAACCTGAGGAGGAACATCAGGTGGAAGGACCATCTATTGCAATCCCTGTTTCTCTAATCACAGACTTGTATTTCATGCTCGGTGATTACTAGAAAAGGTTTCCAGAGGCTAACAAGTCAGCTCCATAGACTCTGCAGTGATCGAAGGCCCCCGAAACAGTATCTCTGTCTAAAGGTCCTACAGATACTTTGTAAAAAGGCAGACCAGCACCTCCACCCATCACTATCATGGATACATTGGCGAATAGTGATGGTGAACACCAACAGGAGGAAGGAGAGATCCCATTGGATGGCCTGAAAGAGGATGAGTTTGTGATTTCTAAGTCATCATTACCTACACAATCTCCAGTGGACTCAGCACCAGCTGATATAGGTGGTTTTCATGACCTTTCTGGACTTGCATCTAAGCGCTTTGATCTACCCCTTCCTACAAAATAAACAGAATGCTTTTTGTATGACTTCAAAGATGTTGCCCACCTTACTGTGAGAGCCATACCCATTGTGGATTATATATGGCAAGAGGGGTTAAAATTAATGAAGACACCAGCCTCAGTACTGGTCGTCATACCAAAATTGAATAAAAAATACAGGGTTCACAGGTTAGATAATATTGGCAAATGATTCTCGGCCATGGCAGCCACATCAATCAGGGCCTCTAATACTCTGACCATCTTACAATCACCAGATGTAATCAGAGATATTGCTATTTGTAGATCATCTGCCTGAGGATAAGAAAAAGGAAGGAAGAGAGATTCTGCTGGAAGGAAACAAAACCGATCATTGATGCAGCAATGGACAGCTCTGCTACCGCTTTCTGTCAGATGGCTGGAGGGGCGGTCTTGCATCATCAGGGTTAATTGAAGGCTACACCGTTCTGCCTAGAGGTCTAAGCAGAAATCCTGGTCATGCTCTTTGATGGGGAGAACCTCTTCGGAAAACACATGGATGATGCCCTGCAGTCCAGAAAATCGGGCACAGAACCAGCTCGCTTGCTTGACAAACCTTAGGAGAGACATTTTCAGTCCTTTCGGGGAATAGATACCAGCCATACGCCCATCAGGGTTTTAAATTGCTATACTCTTCACAAGTGCCATACAAGACTACTGCGACATCCAACTATCCCAGGCAACCAGTCCCAGGTACTGGCCACCTCAGTCCCACAACAATTTGGCAGTTCTCTATCCAAATTCTACAGTTTTTGGAATAACATCTATTTTGACAAATAGGTGTTAGACATAATCCAACATCGTCACACTCTGGAATTTGTTCAAAAGCCTCCAAATTTTCTATTGCTCAGAACATCGCACCACCATCTGAATTGCTGAAGCAAGAAATCAACCTGCTTCTAGACAAAGATGCCATAAAGGAAGTCCCATTAGCCCAGCGGAACAAGGGGTTTTACTCCAACAACTTCCTCATCAGAAAGAAGTCAGGCAAGTAGAGGTAGGTGATAGATTTAAGACTTTTAAACAAATGCATCAAAAAAAGTCTTTCAGAATTCTGTCTTTACAGGAAATGCTGCAACTAATGGATCCAGGAGACTTCATGGTATCTCTGGACCTTCTGTATGGGTATTTCCATATTCCAGTTTGCATCAAATATCAAAATTTTCTACTCTGCAAGGTAGCATGGTGTCAATATCAGTTCAAAATACCCTATTTAGAGCTGTGTTGCGCTCCCATGGTTTTTACAAAATGCATGGCTCTGGTGACAGAATTTCTGAGGAGGTCAGGACACCTGGATTTTCTATACTTTGACGACTTGCTCATAAAGGGACCTAATCCTCACTCGGCCAGAAAATCAACTCCTGTCTCTCTCTGTCCTGGACCTCTGTCAAAAGCCTAGGTCTCAAGCGGAACAAAGAGAAATCCTCTCTAATTCCAACCAGTTGATCAATATTTCTAGGAGCGACTGTAGATACTAAGGTGGCAAAAGCTTTCCCAACTACAGACATACATAATTCAACGACTCAAGGCACTAACAGCCTCACTGGTTGCAAAAAGGTCCACTTCTGTACGAAAGTACAAGTCAGTGTTGGGGAGGATGTCATCCTGCATCCGTCTGATGTTGAACTGTTGTCTTTGCATGTAACCATTGCAGGAACAGCTGAACAAGCAATGGGTTCAATGCAAGGGCACTTTCTAGTACACAATCTCAATTACACCAGAAATGAGAATGGCAGTGTTGTGGTGGTTGAATACAAACATTTCCCAGGGTCTGTCATTCATCCCTGTATGACCCCATTTAGTGATGACGACAGGTGCCTCCTTGGAGGGATGGGGAACCCACCTACTGGACCTAAAAATCCAAGGAAAATGGACCGCTCAGGAAGCAATGTCTCACATCAACCTTTTAGAGCTGAAGGCAGAGTTCTGGGGTCTCCAGGCTTTCATTCCAAGACTCCGCAACTCTGAGGTATTGTTAAGAATGTACAGTACTACCACTACAGCAGGGAGGAACAAATTCAAAAGTTCTTTCAGCTCAAGCTCAAAGTATCTGGTAATGAGTGAGTGAACGAGTGATCAGCAACAACATCACCCTAAAAGTAGATCATTCCCAGGAGAACAGAACAAATGGGCGGACTCTTTAAGCAGCGGCAGTTGATGTGAGTGTTTTGCCTTTAGAGATCCCCAAAGCTTGAGCTTTTTGCTACCAAGCACAACACGAAATGCAAGTTGTACGCCAGCAGGTACCCTCAGCCAGGCTTCTGGGGAAGTGCGTTCCATCTGGCATGGTCGGGAATGTTTGCATATGATTTCCCTCAATTTCCATTCACTGCCAAAGTCATCCAAAAAATGGAACAAGAACCCTGCCATCTGATATTGATAGTTCTGGCGTGGCCAAGACATTCACTGAGCTGCTTCGCCTATCAGTGTGTGCACATCTTCAGTTCCAGCCGGTAGTGGAACTTCTCTCAATGAACAAGGGAGAAGTTATTTATCCAAAGATTAGCTCTCTAACCTTGTCTGCTTGGCTCCTCATTACACTGAGTTTTTGAAGGTAAACATATCGGAGGATTGCAGAATGATTCTCCAGCATTGTACGCCAAAATGTTATTCTGCAAAATGGAAAAGATTTTGGCCCTCATTATGACATTGGCGGTAAATCCCGCTTACCGCCATGCTGAAGGTCGCCATCATACCGCCGCGGTGGCGAATATCCGTTCACCATATTATGACACACACACCAATCTGACAGAATACTGCCACATACACAAATCCACCAGAACAAAGGTCAGTGATAAACTGGCGGTCCCAAAACCCATACTGTTACGCAAACAAAACAACGTCTATCACATTATGACCAACGAATCACCACAGCGGACATTGAACAGCTGTAAACCATTGGCGGTACATACCTCTGCGCTCAGAATGGACACCCATATACAAAACAACACCTCATTGACCAATACCAAATACACACACCTGACACCCATGTACAAACCACACCCACACCCCTATAAAACACACACCCACAGTACCCACAACCCCTTACGAACACCAATTGCCACCAGGAGACTGAGAAGAAGAGCACAGAGACAACTAGACACACACACCACTTACACCCATACACCCCTCACACACTCCACATCACACACCCCACCACATTATGCAACACACCCTCACCAACACACAACACCCCAGGAGTTAAGGGTCATGGTGGAGGGAATCGTCAGGGTAGAGCCACAGCTGTTTGGAGCACAGGTACAGCAGATATCTATAGCAAGAAGGATGGAGCGATGTCAGAGAATCGTGGACAGGGTCAACACCGTGGGACAGCATCCAAGAACAAGGGACGACATCAGGAACAGTTGGAACGACCTACGGGGGAAGGTACGTTCCGTGGCAGCAAGGCACCAGCTCGCCATATAGAGGACTGGTGGTGGACCCCCACCTCTTCCCCAACAGCTCACAGCATGGGAGGAGCAAGTACTGGTAGTACTGCATCCCGAGGGACTCGCTGGAGTGGCCGGAGGACTGGACACTGGTAAGTCAACATTTACTACTCATCACCCCCCCATACCTGCATGCCATCTCACACCCACACCCTCACTCCCATCACTCCACTCCAACCCACACACTGCACCTACACATCTCACTAACCCCAATGCCAAGCCCTGCATGCCATACCAATGCATGGACAGCCCTCCCAGCCCTGCATGGACACCCATCACTAAAGCATGCACAGCAAAATGTATCGAAGTGGCATATTAAAAGACGATGCTCTACGTTTTTTGGTAAGTGTGAGTGCCATATTTTATTTTCACATTACTCTAGCCTTTCATGTTAGTTTTTTAAAAACAGATATTTCACATCTGAAAACATTATTGGTAGACAAAATAGACTGGTGAATTTTACTTTTTGGTTAATTGGTGTAAGCCAACTCCTATTAAATGTTTTTTAGCTGGTTTCACTTTACTGTTCTACGTTCTTGCCTTGTATCTACCCTGTATTGAGAGATGAGTATTTCAGTGGGCTCAGTCCCAAAAAAAAGTTTCATCCCTTCTAGACAGCTGCACTGTTGTGACTTTGCCCTTCAGAATAAAGCACACATACTTTTGCATCCACGGGATAAAGGTAATTATTTTAGAATGATTTTATTTATAAGACAGGGGCTACGTAAGCAGTATTTCGTTGCATAGAGTTCAGCCTACTAACTTTGCATACAAACTCCCTCCCTCAGCTCCAGCAACGAAGCAATCCTCATAGATTTTCCAAGATGGTAGCCTGAACAAGTGGTTAGGGGTGGAATTGGAATAGGAATTAGAAAACCCATTTTTTTGGCATTGTACTTGAATGAATGAATAAAGAAAATAGATTTGTGTATTACCTCTGTTACCCAAAAGATGATGCCTTGGCACTGAGGAATTAAGGAGGTAACTAAGCAACAAAGGTAACACTGAAGAGCCAAGCTGTTAGCCCCTTTCTAAATTGAAGATGGCAGGACATATGTAGGAAGCTGACCTGGTGTAGGTGGTGGGTACCTAAGGTACTTACACCTTATACCAGGGCCAGGTATGCCCTATCAGTGTAGTGTAGGCAGTGTCTAGAAGCCAGGCTCTCTAGAGATTAGCTGTGGATGAGCAGCCAAGGCTTATCCTTCATTATCTAGGAGACATGCAAAGCTCATGCAATACTGCTGTAGTCACACAGCAATTACACACATTGAAGAAAACACTGTGTTACAAAAATAAAGGTACTTTATTTTAGTGACACAGTTACCAAAACATACTAGAGGGTACCCTCCAATAGGAGGCAAGTAGGACACTAGATATATACACTAATAATTAGAATTAGGCACAGAAAGCAATAGAAAACAGTGCAATAGCAAATAGGCAATAGTGACCCTAAGGGGAACCCAAACCATATACTTAAAAAAATGGAATGCGAATGCAGGAAGCTCAGGCAAATGTCTCACCATGATCTTTGTAGCTCCCACTTGGGTGCGTCAGCCCAGGTTTACAACACTACTAGATCTCGCAGTAGTTCCTGATGAGACACCCAGACGCAAAAAATGCTCAACCTAGCAATTTGGCTCCTGAGGTTATAGTTTGGCTACCTTGGCTTACCACCAGAATGTATGAACATTCTCAAGGAAGCCTGCAGACCTACCATTAGAACCTGTTAGAAAGCAAAATGGAAGCGTTTTGTTTGCTACTGCCATCCCAAACAAATTGATCCTATGAAAGCCGCGGTGCAAGACGTTGTCTGCTACCTGCTTCATTTGCAGAAGGCATATGTAGCATACACTTCTATACACTACTTGCTGCAATGGCTGCCTATCTTCCGAATAACAGCATCTCTCACTGTTCAAAATTCCAGGCACTGAAGCTTTTATGAAATATTCTGCCTCTGGTTTCTCCAGCACAGTCCTGAAACGTTAACATTGTTCTCACTAGACTCATTGCTTCCCCATTTGAGTCTCTTCCCTCATTCCGACTTCAGTTTGTCATGGAAGGTGGCATTCTTAGTCACCATCACCTCACTTAGGCATGTTAGTGCGCTCCAGGCTTTAACCTTAGAAAAAGCTTTTTTCCAAATACATAGTCAAAGTGGTTCTTTGCACTAATCCTAAACTCCTACCCAAGGTAGTTTCACATTTTCACCTCAATCGGTCCATTGAGCTCCCAGTCTTTTTCCCGCAAACAAATTCTGTTGCGGAAAGAGCTCTTCATACTTTAAATGCAAATCCAGATTAAGTCACAAGTGTATACACACTTGCTACACTAAGACCTTTACCTTTTTCGCCCACAGCACACCCTAATTGTAAAAAGTGAGCCACTATGACCTTTCTTTAACTTTCCCTTAGCGGACGTTTGTAAGGCAGCTTCATGGTCTACACCACACACCTTCACTATTGAATGGCTGTCTTAGCACACCAACACACCAGTGTGGGCCAGGCAGTGCTAAGAACACCTTTTCTTACACATACCTTTCACTTCTTTCTCACTTGCCTGTGGGAAAACAATCAGTGGAGTTGATGCACATGCGCAATATCGCAGAGATGAGTCACTCTACCTTGTGACTCGAAAGACTTCTTCGAAGAAGAAAAACAACTTCCACAACTCCGGACCCAACACTAGATGGCAGAAGTATGCAGAACATGTGAACGTACACCTCTACGAGAGTTTAGGAATGCTGGTAAGGAAGGTGGTGGAGGTTGGTTAAGGATGACTTTTAAAAATGTTGGGGGAAGATTCTGCAATGATGATGGAGGTGAGGAGAAGAGAACAATGATATGATGTCTGACATGCCAGGGGTTGTTGTAACTGAGCGGAATAAAAGTTCAACTTTATTTATACAGCATCTAGTCACTTCTTAAAATGGTCAGAGTGAACCCAATGTTGATCGTTTACCCGCCACCCAAGGACTAATCATCGTCTCTTCCATTACCTAGTTCATATGGGTACTACTTGTGCTTCAGTGATGACGGGCACGTGCTACTACCATGACCTCCCAAACAACCCTACTAAATTCGCCCTCATTTATCTCACCCTGCTACTATGATCTCCCTAACCCTTCCACAGAATCTTCCCTCCTCCATCCCACTTTACTCATCCCTAGCCCCTGGGATGAGTAAATGAGGGATATACTCCCAATTAACACTTCTGGATTTCTTTCCTCCTCCACCCCTCCATTACTCCTGTCAGTCTAACTAACAAACTGTCATATCCACAGCTCAAATTAACTCATAATAATACTAAAACTGTACTCATATTTCCCGATACTAATCCATCACTAATTCTAGTTGGGTTCCGGAGTAGCGTACTGCTCGCCAAAAAGCGCTTTGACGCCTCGTCAGGGGTAGTAAGCGCTATATAAATACCATTACAATACAAAACAATAGGGAAACTAACATGCCCACAATACATCACCATACACAAGCAAAAGCTGGCAGGGCAACACCAACGATAGAGGGGAAGCCAGGGATGTACAATAGCTCACAGACATGAAGCATAATACATCACGTACATCCCCACAGGTACCCCAGCCAATGTCGGTAGAGAGGAGGTGCCACCACTGTCCAGTCCCCCAACAGAAGAGTCCCCAGTGATGACAGTAACTCTGGACTTCAAGATCTGGAGGACTTACCTGGCCCATCAGGGACCACTGGACAGCTGGTTACCCAAGCATCTAGATCCAACACCACAGCACCCACCCAGAGTACCCACACCTCTGTCCCCAGGACATGTCAATCAGCAGTGTGCCCACCTGTACAGGGACCCATGCCACGACTTGCCCCCAAGACATTCAGGGACCTGGGGTCAGTGGCAGTGGGCACACCGTTCAGGGGACAGGGGCACAGGCCAACAGGGAAACTGGGAGGACTGCCATGTGCCAGGGGGAGGACAGGACCAGGGAACCGACTCTCCAGGAGGCACGCTCCGAGATCCTGGGAGTCTACCAGCATTCCCAGGACACAATGGGCCAGATCCTTGACAACGTGCAGGAGAACAGGCGGCAGCAGGAGGGACAGTATCAGGGAGGACTTGCAGGCCATTAACAACACCCTGATCTCCATAGCAGGGGTGCTGGGAGACATGGCCAACATCATTAGGGAGGCAACAGCACAGCAGTGGGCCCCTACCACTAGCCAGTCAACTGAACAGCCCTCCACTTCCGCTGCCGCTAGTGGCCATGAGGCCCCTCCACAGGACCCACAGGCCACCAGCACCCCTCCCCCTGAGGAAGGTGAACCATCCCACAAATGTTCCCTGCGACCCAGACAAAAGCCAGAGACACTTGCCAAGACCACTGCCAGGAAATGAAGCTCTCCTTATTGTCCCTCTTGTGTCCCACATTGTCACCTGTCCACCTTGAACTGCTATTGCTCCCCTACCTATGTCCCCGTGGACACTGCACCTGTTCTACAAACAGACTGGAACAGTACCCTGGACTTTCCTCCATCATCACCCCATTTCATTGCACTTTCCCCTCAATTTATTAGCACTACAATAAATAGCCTTGGACAAAACTCGACTAGTAGTATTTCATGTATTGTAAATTTGTATTGATGTAAAAAGCTACATCCATTGCAAATTAACTGTACATTGTGAGAGCATAGAAATATTGACCTGTAGCTGGCTGTAGTGATCACATCAGGACATTGTTGTCACATCACCAACATCTGTAAAATGATAATCCTTAGGTGAAAGTAAGTAGAGGTAAAACGTGGGTAATGACATCATGCCACAGCCACACAGAATACACCAATAGCCATAGAAATGTGGAGTTACAATGTCTCTACTGACTGATAACTGCTGTTCTGTTGTCCACATCCTCATCCTCTGCCTCCTCATCCTCACTGTCCACTGCTGCCACAGGGGCATCTCCAGTCTCCTCCTCCTACAGAAAAGTTAAATGGCATCTGAGGGCTAGGTTGTGCAACATGCAGCATGCCTTACTATCTGGCAGACCTTCTTGGGTGAGTAGCACAGGGATCCACCTGTCAGATAGAGGCACCTGAACCTGGCATTCAGGAGGCCGAAGGTCCTCTCAATGGTCCTTCTTGATTGCCCATGTGCCTCATTATAACGTTCCTCAGCCCTTGTCCTGGCATTCCTCACAAGGGTCAGCAGTCGCAATAGGTCTGGGTAGCCAGAGTCACCTGCAAATAGTGAGGGACAACATTTAGCCACACACTATCCCATGAGGTCAACATCAGAGGCATATACTAACATACACCGGGTGGGGACCAAGGCTCACCTATAAGCCACACCCTGTAACTCTGTAGTTGGGCCATCACATTTAGGATGCTGCTATTCCTCAGGACAAAGGCATCATGCACTGACCCAGGATATTTAGCACTGACGTGGGAGATGTACTGGTCTGCCAGGCACACCATCTGCACAGTCATGGAGTGGAAACTTTTACGATTCCTGTACACCTGTTCATTCTGGAGGGGGAGGTGGGGACAAAGGCAATATGTGTCCCGTCAGTCGCCCCAATAATATTGGGGATATGTCCCATTGCATAGAATCCGCCCTTCACAGTGGCCAGATCTCCCATTTGGGGGAACGCTATGTAGCTGCCCATGTGTTTTACCAGGGCAGACAAGATTCTTGCCAGCACGATTGAGAACATTGGCTGTGACATTCTTGCTGCCAAGCCCACTGTCACTTAGAAAGAACCAGTTGTCAGGAAATGGAGCACTGATTGCACTTGCACAAGAGGGGGGATCCCAGTCGGATGAAGGATAGATGAGATCAGGTCTGGCTCCAACTGGGCATACAGCTCTGTGATTGTGGCCCTGTCCAGTCTATAGGTGAGGATAATGTGCCTGTCCTCCAGTGTAGCTAAGTCCACCAGGGATCTGTACACAGGGTATGTCTCCATCTCCTATTCATCCGCAGCAGTAGGTATCTAAGGGACACAAGAAGGAGTAGGCTGTCACAATTTGAACAACGAAACCACAACAGCAGTCCACATTGTGCAATTATGTATTGGTACAGTGTAAATTTCGAAGTATGTGCCTATTTATACTGTGACACAGCAATTATCAATAGGCCTGTTCACCCCCCCAAAATGGCGACCCCCCTGTCCTGTGTGGGGGGATCATGTGGAAGTGAGGTAATTCTGCCGACGTTGGGCGTCTTGGCGGTAGGCGGTTGTGAACCGCCGTTCAGTTCCTCATTGGATAATATTGGGCCCTGTGGAGTACAGTGGCCAATAGGGATGTACGCCGGCGGTGATCGTGTACACTGCCGCGGACGTGACCACCATTTTCTAAATCATTCTTCACTTGTTTCCTGACCTTCAACAGGAGAAGACCTACACTACATGTGCTGCTGTGACCTGTGTCTGGAACCTACCATGGCCCGTGTGACTGGGGAAAGGGGCCCAGCCTTTACTTCGGAGGAGTTGGATCGACTTGTGGGTGGGGTCCTATCGTAGTACAGACTTCTGTATGGGCCTCCAGACCAACAGGTGAGTACACTGTGGGCATGATGCATGTGGCATGAATGCATGGAGATGTGTGTGAAGGCATTGTGTAGGGGGGGATTATCTGTTGGCGTGTCCATGTTGTGCGCTATGCTACGTGTGTGCCAATGGTGATGGAAACGGGTATGGTGGGACATGTGTGTGACAGGCTGGACTGTTAGTTTAATGGTGTTCTCCTTTCTTTATTGCCTCTGCAGGTCAGCGCCCGTCAAAAGAAAGGAATATGGAGTGCCATTGCCAAGGAGGTGCAGACCCTGGGGGTCTATGCCAGGCAGAGCACCCACTGTCGGAAATGGTGGGAGGACCTGAGATGCTGGGCACTGAAGAGTGAGGAGGCGCAGCTGGGTATGGCCTCCCAATGAGGAAGGGGTGCCCGTCGGACCTAGACCTCCCCTGATGGCCTGCATACTGGCGGTGGCGTACCCTGAGCTGGATGGGTGCTTGAGGAAATCACAGCAGACACAAGGGGTTGAGTACAGTAGGTATAATTACATATTTTTGCTGGTGGGGTGGTATTCGGGTGGTGGTTGTGTGTTAGTGGATGCCCCTAAGGCCAAGCCAGACATTGCATCGTGGGTCTTCTGAAGGGTAATGGTTGCTTGGCAAATACAGGTAACCTAGCTTGTTAGTAGTCAGGGCATCGTGGGTCCCAGGTGTGCTGCAGTTGGTGGTGTATGCTCCTCATCATGCTTTGGTGACTAGCCATATCACTGGTAGTGCAATGCATATTGCCTAGGCCTATTCTCTTTGTGTGAGGGTGCGGTGTACGCCAAGAGTGGTGTTGGTGCTGTAATTGACCCAGTGTTTCCTTTTTTTCTCTCCCCCCCTTCTTTGTTCTGTCATCCTTTCCCTGTGTGCATTAGCATTATCTGGCGGACGAGCAGGGCACCAGCGACAGGGGGAGCTGCATCCCACATGACCCTGGAGGCTGAGTCCACCGACGCAGAGAGAACTGGTGGGACAGAGGGCGAGGGAAGCACCACGGCGGAGACAGGAGGAGACGACACCGACTCAGATACCTCCTCCGATGGGAGCTCCCTGGTGGTGGCGGACACCTCTATGACCACCCCAGCTGCAGGTACAGCTGCTACCCCATACCAGCACCGCCCTCCCAGTAGCCCCTCAGCAAGTTGCCCGTGCTCGCTCACCCAAGAAGGTGGGCTTCTCCTTCGCCCCAGGCACCTCAGGCCCTGCCCCAGTGAGCCCTGCTGCCCTGAGTGAGGAGGCTGTTGACCTCCTGAAATCCATCGCGGTCGGGCAGTCAACCGTTGTGAATGCCATCCAGAAGCCGGCATCCCAGATGCAGCAATGCAATGCATTCCTGGAGGGCATTCGCCGTGGATTGGCGGCCCAACAGAGATCCATTCAGGAGCTGGCCTCCTCTGTGATGGCAGGCATTGTCCCTGTTTCTACCGTCCCCCCTCCAACTACAACTTCCCAGTCCCACTCTCCTCCACCCCAACCCATCCCAGGCACCCATACAGACGGACATGCACACAAGGCTACACACAAGAGTGTCACAGGCAAACACAAGCACCACACTTAATCCCTCAGGCACTCACACATACACTATACAGTTGCATACACAACAACATCCACTGTCTCCCCCTCCTCCTCCACCTCCCTCCCAGTCCAGTCCACCCTCACACCTGCATGCACTATATCTACATCCACTCTAAGCATCACCACACCCAGCAGAACACACACCTCACTGTCGGACACCTCTAGAACAACCATGCACATGTCCCCTGTATCCTCTCCCACTGTGTCTGTCTCTCCGCCCTCCTAAGGGACACAAACGCAAGCATTCACACACCAAAAGCCACCCGCCTCACATCAGCATACTGCCCAGCCACCTGCACCCAAGTCCAGCAGACATCCACCTCCAACAACCACTCCCTCATCCTCCACTCCCACCGTACCTAAAAAGCTTTTCCTTTCCCAATTTGACCTCTTCCCTGCCCCCCGTCCTGCACGTATGGGCAGGGTACCAAAGACACAGCCCAGCACCTCAGCCAAAGAGTCCACCGGGACAGTGGTCGTGTCACCTACTCGTGGTGGTAAGGATACCAAACCTCCATCACAGAAGGGGAAGGAACCAGAACCACTTGAAAAGAAGGGGAAGGGGGCTGCACCACGAGGGAAGAGTGTGAAGAGTCCTGCACCACCAGGGAAGAGTGTTACGGGGCCTCCACCAGCTGTGAAGATGGGAAAGGGGCCTGTACCAGCTGTGAAAAAGGGGAAGGAGCCTGCACCAGCTGTGAAGAAGGGGAAGGAGCCTGCACCACCAGGCAGAGAGAAGAGCCCATCCACCCCTGCCAGGAAGGGTAAGGGATCCACAAGACATTAAATAAGATGAGAAGAGGCACTCTACGCCAGCGGAAGCTGTCAGGCTAACACCGCCACCACCACCAGCTGTCACAGGGCCCCTAATTCCAGCTGTGAGAGTGCAGCCATCGGACAGTGCAGGGGCTGCCCTGGAGGCTCCTCCAACCACCACCACAGTGCAGACATCGGAGAGTGTAGAGGGTGCCCAGGAGGCTCCTCCAACCACCACCACAGTGCAGCCATCGGACAGTGCAGAGGCTGCCCAGGAGGCTCCTCCAACCACCACCACAGTGCAGCCATCTGACAGTGCAGAGGCTGCCCAGGAGGCTCCTCCAACCACCACCACAGTGCACCTGTCACCGCCAGCGGACGCCATATAGGCCACCCCCAGGGGCTGCTGTGCGGGCTACCCCCTCCAGAACCAGTGGGCAAGTCACCCACTTGAGAGACTGTGGCCTTGCACTCTCCAGGGCAAACCAATGGGCATGTTGCCCCCTCCAGAACCAGTGGGAAAGTCACCCACTTGAGAGACTGTGGCCTTGCACTCCCCAGGACAAACCAATAGGCATGTTGCCCTCTCCAGAACCAGTGGGCAAGTCAACCACTTGAGAGACTGTGGCCTTGACCTCCCCAGGATAAAGCAATGGGCATGGAGCCCCATTTAGAACCAGTGGGCAAGTCACCCACTTGAGAAACTGTGGCCTTGCACTCCCCAGGACAAAGCAATGGCCTTGTTACCCCCTCCAGAACCAGTGGGCAAGCCACCCATTTGAGAGACTGTGGCCTTGCACTCCCTAGGACAAAGCAGTGGGCATGGAGCCCCATCCAGAACCAGTGGGCAAGTCACCCACTTGAGAAACTGTGGCCTTGCACTCCCCAGGACAAAGCAATGGCCTTGTTACCCCCTCCAGAACCAGTGGGCAAGCCACCCATTTGAGAGACTGTGGCCTTGCACTCCCTAGGACAAAGCAGTGGGCATGGAGCCCCATCCAGAACCAGTGGGCAAGTCACCCACTTGAGAGACTGTGGTCTTGCACTCCCCAGGGCAAAGCAGTGGACATTTTGCTCCCTCCAGAACCAGTGGACAAGTCACCCACTTGAGAGACTGTGGCCTTACACTCCCCAGGACAAATCAATGGGCATGGAGCCCCCTCCAGAACCAGTGGGGACGTTCCCGTATTTGGCTGAGGTGTCCCCCCCATTCCCCTGAGGTGCCTTCCCACTTGCAAAATGATGCCCTTACAGTGTTCTCTCCGGCTGTGTCAGGATACAGGTTGGGCCTTGGACTGTGCCATTTGGTCTTATGTGCCCTCATGACTTTGGACTGGGTATTGTCCCTTTATGGACATTAGTATATATTTGGTTTGTGTGGTGGTTTTTGCTATGCTAATACATTGTCAGTACTCCAGCATTGTTGTCTGTGTTTTACTATGCCGTGTGTCGTGTGCCATTGCACTGGTTGTGTGTATGGTGTGTGTGTGTGTCGGGTGTGTGTTGTGCGTGTGTCACTTTTGTTTTCCTCCCACCCTCCTTTGTGTGCTAGGCGGCTGTACTCACCGTCTTCGCCGACGTTGGTTTTCCAGGTGAAGCATGACATAGAAGATCATCGGTAAAACTTCAGTTCGGGTTCCATGGCGGCGTGGTTCTTCCCTGTGTCTCCAATGGTGAGCCCTTTCCCTTCTGAGCTCTGTTTCCGCCAGGCTTTTGTTGGCATTGGTACCGCCCCAGAAAAGGTGGCAGTTTCGTCTGTCTTTATATGGTGTGCGGTACTTTTTCTCCCGCCTGGCTGTTGGCGGCTAGCACTGTGGTGACTGTTGTTTCCGCCCTGGCGGTTCATGTGGTACATTGGCTGTCTATGGGAGATATCACCGATATGGTCATAATTTGGTGCTACTTACTGCCAGCCTATTGGCAGTATTACCGCCACTTTATCACTCACCGCCAGGGTCATAATGAGGGCCTTTGTGCCTTGTGTTCTGCACAGTCTCTCCATCCCATTTGTTCCGCCCCAGAACAGATCCTGCTGTATCTACTGCAAATGGCAAAGTCAGGGATAATTTATTCCTCTAAAAATGTACACCTGGCTGCAATCTTCAGACTCAGGAGGCGAGACCTCTCTATAAGGTCCAACAGACTTGTGAAGGCATTAATCAAATCCTATTCCAAGTCTATCCTCCAGCAAAGTCTCCACCAGTGCCATGACAGCTAAACATTGTTTTTTTGTCCTGGAAAGTGGCCTTCCTGCTGGCTTTACCTCTGCAACGAGGACACATGAAATTCAAGCCTTAACAATCCATCAACCATACTTGCAGTGTAGAGAGGTTAAACTTATTTTAAGGACCAATCCCAAATTCATCCCAAAGGTGCCAACAACTTTTCACCTCAATGAGCTCATTGTCTTGCTAACTTTTTTCAGTAACTCATCTTCTCCTTGGGAACGCTGTCTCAAGTTTTACCTCAATAGTGCTAAAGGGTTCAGGAAATCTGATCAGCTAATAATTACATTGCCTCACCAAGGAAAGGACAAGAACGAGTATGGCAAGATGGGTATCTGCAGCTATCAAATTCTGCCATGAAAGAGCAGGAAGGCTGCTGCTTCTTCAGCTCTGTTTCCAGGAGTACCATTACCTGATATCTGCAGTGAAGCCATATGGGGTAATGCCCATACCTTCACAAAGCACTGGTGCCTGGACGCATGGAAGAAAGCTGATGTGGCAGTCGGGCAGGCCATGATATGACATCCATTTTTGTACGGTATACAACTTTAAATAATCTGTACATTTTGCATGATTGTGCTGAATTTCTGTCTCTTTTTTCTGTCCCATTTATTTAAATTATTTGGTCACTAGATGTATTTATACAGTTAAATGTAGACATGACTAGATATAGATGTATATGTGTATATATATATATATATATATATATGTATATATATATATATATATATATATACCTGTATGTATATATACTCATACCCTAAGGTAACTATAACTTGCACCCTTGCCTTGCACTGCTAATTACCCCACAAATTACTCCACTAATGACATCTTTGATAACATCATTGATGATATCAATGTAATATTTGCAGTAAAATGTTTGGTGAAAAAACTGCATTGCGGGGGCTTGAGTTATAGTTACCGTAGGGCATGCGTTCTAGTTACTTGCAATATATATATATACATATATATTTGCTTTTATCAAAGCCTTTAGACATGCAATATATAATTACACATGCAAAGAGCATAACTAACTGAGTTTTAACAGTTTATAGGCTAATGGTGGGATGGTTCGCCTTTCCCACCTCAAACAGTCTCTTAGTTCTGCTTGCTAATTGGATTCAAGCATGTGAATCTATCAAAGATATAATACCGGAGAAGAAACAAGCTACTTACCTGTACACTGTGGTTCACCAGTATTCATATCTTTGATAGATTCACATGTGACCCACCCTCCTTCCTGTTAGGGCTCACCATTGTTATACCTCTTGTTTATATATGTCACACTTGTGCTTGAAATCTGAGGTATGATGCTCTGCAGGGGATGAGTGCTTTATGATCTTTGCTCTGATTAGCTGAAGTTTGGGTGCATTAAAACAAAGCCAATTGGTTAACAATGTCTATGGTTTTCAGTGAGGATTTAAAGGCCTACCTTTTAGCACTGCTTTTCTGTTTCTATTACTGTGGGACTCCCACCATGATGATGGGGAAGATTCAAGCATGTGAATCTATGAACGATATGAATACTGGAGAACCACAACGTACAGTTACGGAACTTGTTTCTTACTCCATTTTCAAACAAGGTAATTTGCAGGATAGCCCCAAATTCAAGAGGTACAGATAACCAATATTCCAAGGATCAGTACCAAGGGCACATTCCAAAAATGCCTAGGTTTCCTTCATACCAATTTTTCCTTCATTTTATTTTACTGCATGTATTGATGCATGATCGGTATACAATGAAATATTGTAAGCTGCAGTTCAGTTGTTTGCTCTGGGTATCACATGTTTTGGGACAAACAACAAACACTATGGGCCTGATTACAACTTTGGAGGAGGTGTTAATCCCTCCCAAAAGTGACGGTAAAGTGACGGATATACCACCAGCCGTATTACGAGTCCATTATATCCTATGGAACTCGTAATACGGCTGGTGGTATATCCGTCACATTTGGGACAAATTAACACCTCCTCCAAAGTTGTAATCAGGCCCTATTTGTCCCTGTGATTTGAAGGATCTACTAAAGGTACCAGTGTATTTTTGACTTTAGAACTGGCAGTTGAGGCAAACAATTACAGATAAAAATGTTGCCATCCATTTCTAGTTGTTTTGTCATTGTTTTTTATTTCAAAGACTTGTGTCTTTTATCTACAAAAATCACCCCTTGCTGAATTTTTGTCTACTTCTTAAAATTGTATAGCCTTGTGGGTTCACCCACAGGCTTCACACCTGTTTCCCCCATAAACTGCAAGTAGGTTGAAACCACAAGAAATGGGAATATAGACTACCACATGTAAAAATGCAAAAACGCTTTTCCAATCTGCTTATGTCTGAAAGCTTCATTGATGCCATTCTTGGAAAAAAAAGACATAAACTTTCGTGCATAACACTTTAATTTTTTTTTTTAAATATAGATTTATGATTTTCAGTTTCCTCACGGGAATCCACACACCACGGGAACCTTTAAAATCCCCATCATGTGAAAAAAGAAGCAAGCTAATTTTTTGTGAATGTTTAATTCAACGTTGTGAAGGTTTAAGCACACAGCTCTTCAAACATTTAAAAAGGTCTTAATATTTGGGGTTGAAAAGCCTCAGCACTCAAGAGGTTAAGATGATAACCTTGTTAATTTAAAATATTTTACTAAGTAACAGGATATACATTACAAGTGGATTAAACTCTTCTTGCTGCTCTAGTCAAACATTTGAAACTATGAAAGAGTCAATGCTGGGAAAGAAGAAAATTACATACCTGTAGTTACAGTTTTTTAGTGTTGGTATTTTTTATAAATTCCCATCAGTCCCTCCTGCCTCTCCCTTCAGTGGCTAAAACTATGAAGTACTGAATCCTCTGGGAAGCGAAGTGGAATTAACTCTCACTTTATCAACTGGAGTTTGGGTCTTTTCTAATAAGGTGATTGTGCTATTAAAGTTACTTTGCTTGTACTATTTTCAGTGCAGGGTTTTTGTTACTGCTGTTCAGACAGAACACACTGCCAGGCTCTCAGCTTGATGATAAGGAGTGTGTCAAGTATGTGAGTCTATGAAAACATACCAATACTGGATAACTGTACTTACAGGTAAGTGACATTTTTCTTTGTATCTCCTTTTTCACACAGTATTCCTAATTTTACTTTCCATTTTTAGGTTCAGTTTTTTTTCATTTGATATTCTATAATGAATGAAATAATGTATTCATGTTAGATTTCTTTAAAATTCTTAAATATTAAGTAAAAGATACTTTAGAGAGCTTTGTTGGAAAGAGGTGCTATTTTATAAACCTTTAAAAACCCTCATTGTTCAATTGCTTTAGCTTACCTTTTAAATTTTATATACAGCCACCACCGAATGAAGAGACAGTTATGGAGTTGTAGTAGCCAGAGAGAATGGGAGGGCAACCTTTGGATGGCTGGAGGTGAAGCTGGCCTTTCATATTAAAATATCTGTGCCTGCCCCCAACCACAATGACAGCTACTGTCTGTCATGCTTTGTCTTCCATTCCAAAAATACACCTTGATACCCAAGAGATGCTGCTGGGCACACTAGAGGATGCAGCGGCAGGACATCTCAGGCACCCTGGGCATCTTCAACGAGAAACATCTCCTCGAAGCTGAAGAATAGGAAGAGGCTGGCCTGTCTAATCGCCTGGCTGCGTAAGAATCACTCAGCCCAGAAATGGGTTAATCAAGCAAATCTGATGATCTTGTCATTGCTCTCCTGCCACATAAAATGCCTTCATAGGATTGGGATGGTGTTGAACCTCAAGGTTTTATGAGACAATAGGGGGCCATTGCAAGTTTGGCGGTCGGACCGCCAACATTCTGGCGGAGGAGACCGCCAAATTATGACCATGGCGGTATTTCCAGCAGAATATAGCCAAGTCACCTGCAGGCCGGCGGAGACCATGTTCCCGTTGTACATATTATGAGGCTGCACACTGCCAGGGTTTCTGCCGCGGTAGCACCGCCATGGAAACCCTGGTGGAAACCAACTGTATTAAAGGAGACACTCACCTTCAGGAACCCATACTCGTCCGGAGCTGCCATGGAACTAGAACAGCACGTCTTCCTGCTGCTAGCCCAATGACTTTGGAACCAGCAACAACGACAGCAAGCGTGAGTACACACATTTACCTGTCACTGTTGTAAAGTGTTAGATTACCTACGCAATCTCAACATACCAATCGGGAACAGGTGGCGAGGGTGACACACACACATGCAGCCCCACACTAACACACACACACAGACACATACCCACACACACATACATAGTACTCACACTACGGCCATCACACACACACACCTGAAACACACACCAACCCCCAAACACACACTAACCCCCAGATACACAGAACCGGCACAGTCACACACAACAGCACACACCACCAAAAGACAGAACTACACCACAACCGCAACACCACCAAAGTATCAGCAAGCACCCACAATAGACACCACCAATTGAGAAGTCATACATACAACACAACCTATCAACATAAGAGAACGAACACACACAATCACACATTCAAACAATGCAGCATACGTCATACGCCTCAAACACACATCACAACAGATCTGACATACCAATCTCAACACACACACTCACAGTCCAACCACACAAAGTCGCACAACACTGCAAATAACACATGTCAACACAAACAGCACACAATACCAACACAACAACATGTCCCCCACATACACATCACACAATACACACCCTGGGGGACAAATGCTATGCACAGAACCACACATGCTGCCCAGACACACACAACTGGTTATACAACCTTAATCACACACAAATGAGCTCAGCCAAGACCAAAACTGTCCTAAGAAAATAAATGCAGGACAAAGATGTAACCTTTGAACCAACAACAGGTTGGCCCTGATATATGTTGTATGGCATATATATGTTTGATGGCATGTGTAGCTGCAGATTCACATGCTGTGCATAGCTCTTCCGACATCTAGTGTTGGGCTCGGAGTGTTACAAGTTGTTTTTCTTCAAATAAGTCTTTTTGGAGTCACGGGATCTAGTGACTCCTCCTCTCGGTTACAGTGCGCATGGACATCGACTACATTGTTAGATTGTTTTCTTTCTGCTATCGGGTTCGGACGTGTTTCCTCTCGCCCTGAGATTTCGAATTGGAAAACCTTAGAAAACCTATTTAATCGTCGATATTGGTTTGATTGCGTTTTCCATCTAGTATCGAACTGATAGTACCATCGGCATCTAGATTTTGCCCTTCTGGGCACGTGCACCCAACTCGGGACTGTTCGGGCCTACCGCATGGAAGCCTGATGGATCCGACTCCATTTCGATTCTTCCCACGGTGCCATGCGAAGTTCCCATATACAGACCAACATCTGGTTTGTAATTTGTGCCCTTTTCCGGACCACAGAGCAGAAGATTGCGAGGCCTGCCAATCGTTTTGATCCAAGAGGACCTTGAGAGATCGCAGAGTCTGAAGATTAGAAATGGCGTCGAAAAGTACAGAACATCTCGACATCATGGAAGAAGAACAGGCACAGACGGCAGTCTTCATTCGAGATACAGACTCAGAGCAAGAATCGGAAGAAGATAGGACTATCACTGCTGGCCAGCACATGAGTACGTCTGCCCCAACACTCATATATAAAAAACTACCGAAGGCCTTGGGTACACCACTGCCGGAAGGCCATGGTTCGGCCCAAAAAAAGACTGTCGTCGACCGACCTTCGGGTTTGGTGCCGAAAAAGGCCACTCCCCGTCCACTTCGGAGTCAAGCAAGTCGGTTAAAAGTTCCACCTCGGACTCCAGTAAGTGTCCTCACTCCTCGGAGTCGAAGATTCAACGGCCTGCTTTGAAGCGAAAAGGATTCAGACTTCGGAACCGAAAAAATTCTCATACACAGAGGAACAAGGACTTTCGAGCAAACTTAAACAAATCTCGAAGCCAATGCAAGAAACTTACAAGCCTTCTGATGAGGACACTGAGATTCAGCCAATATTGGAGGTTATGGATGAAAGACAATCTAGGATCCACATACATAAAGAGACTAGCCGAATTATTACTGCACCTCCTTTAAAAACTAAAAGAAAGCTGGCTTTTCAAGAGGAATTAGACTCTGCTCAACCACCAGCAAAAGTTCAAAAACAAAAGGAGAAACCAGCACCTGTCCCTACTTCTGCTCCTCATTCTCCACAGCTTTCTTTTTCACCTCCACACAATAGCCCACCACCATTGCCTTCTCTAACACACTCACAATACTCTCATGGAGATACAGTAGATCCTTGGGATCTATATGACCTAGATCCTATTCCGGATAATGAGCCTAATCTATACCCCTCCAAGCCTTCTCCAACAGAGGACACTACTGCCTACACTCAGGTAGATTCTAGGGCAGCTGCTTATCATGGGGTGCTTATGCACACTGAGCCGGGGGGCGTGGCCAAGATGGCAACCGGAGCAGCAGCATAAACTGCAGCTCCGATCCCTGGCCCACACAAGTATCCTGATAGAAGTGTCCTGTCCCTCCCTTTGTGGGGAGCGAGGATCACCTAGGGTGTCGCCGAGGGGCAGCGTTGCTGTCCGGTGCCACAGAGGCTGTAAAACGGAATCGCGTGGGAAACACGGAACTGCTGCCATCGGAGCGTGCCTGGCCGATCGCGTCCCTCGTCCGCCTTGTGGCCGCCGCACCCGCTACGTGCTCCTTACTGGATCCTCCGCATCCCGTAGCTGCTGGTCGGGATCGGGCAGGACAACGGTGGTGGACTGCCGGTGCCTGAGCCTCATCGGAGGCACAAGAGGTGCGGCCCTACAAAGGCGGCGCCGGCCGCGCTCTCCCTGTGGTGGCGCCGCCCCTCTTCCCTCGCGTCCCACAGGGCGAGGTTCCCTGGGCTCCGTCCGTCCGCCGGGAGAGACGGCCACGGATGGGACCGACGCCCGACCTTCCTCCCGCTCGCAGGGGGCTACTTTCAGCGTTGCGGCCGGCCTGGAGGCCGCGCCGCGCACACAGCACTGCCGTGCGGCCTAGCAGGCCGCGGCAGCCATCTCTCCACTTTTTTTTTTTTTTTTCTCTCTCAGTGCTGTCGGCTCCACTTGCCGGGACCACTGCCCGAGTCGGTGACTCTTTTTGCGACGCCAGGATCGCCTTGGAGACCGTGAAGGAGCGGCGGCCTACGTTGTTGGTGCCCGCGGCCGCGGTGGGTGAGTCTTCCTATCGGGGCCAGGGCCCGGCCTTCCCCCCGGGCATCGGAGACCCGGGGCTGTGCTGGGGGGGCCCGCTGGGCGTTGGGGGGCGCGGGAGGCTGTGAGGAGCGGCGATCCAGCGCCGTTACGAAGGGATAGAGCGCGCCCCCCATTTGCACTGGAGCTGCGGTTGCGGCATTGGACGCCCGGCTCGGAGATCTGCGGCCGTGCCCGGACTCCTCGTTACGCGGTGCGCCCTCCCCGATCAGCTAACGGGTTGGGCGCCCCCATCAGAGGGCACCAGGAAGTAAAACACTGCGACCCCCCATGGCGCTGGAACACTACACTCGCATGGCGGCGGACAGATCGCGATGAGGCAACAGCAGTATAACGAATGAAACCGGGAGGGCTTCCGGCGTGTGAGGTACAGCCGACGGGCCAGAGTTTACTTGGGAGCCTGCCAGGGGGTTCGCCGGTTGGGCCCAGGGTATTTTTGACTGTCGCGGCGTGGTGGACCCACATTTCTCTCGGCGACACAAATCAAGTCGCAATGTGAGAGTGAGGGATCTCTCCCCATTGAGGCCAGCGTAAATAAAGGGAACTACAGTGGAACTGGCACGAGGAGGGCACCACCCCCGGATTATCCAGTTGAGCAGGCACACAGCGTTGTCCCTGACCCTCATTGCATTGGGCAGTCACGGTTTGCCCTCCATTGACCCACGGCAGTTATAGCACTTCGGGAAACTAAACTTGTGCGCCAACAGTCCTGATCGGAGAAGGAACTCCTCGCATTCTAGACGCTCCTCTATTTCAAGCAACGGGCTCCGAGGATATGAGTGCAGGAAGGGAAGTGAAATAGCGGCTCCCCGACAGTACCGGAGCTATTACTGGGCTGTGCGGCGCTGGACTACATCGCGCCTCACCAGACCGCTGCAATCACCAAGGGCACTATCAACGTTCGCACTTTGGGAATCTAGCGTAGTACTGAATTTTGGATCGTTCCTTCTGAAGAGGGACAACACGCACGACAAGGGGCCCAACTGAGTCCTGCTGTGACCAGGAGCGGTGGCTGCTGCGCAGGGAGAATTGGAGAGGTACCAGACTGGGTCTACAAGTCAAAAAGTCGTAACAAGAACTCAGAGAAATCAAATAGACACTGACACTAAAACTGTTATACACTAATCCCTTCTGAACTACTGACAAAGAGCACCTGGAGACGCGCATAGGGAAGTCTGAGGACGGGGGCGGAAACTCTCGGCAAATAACAAATCCTGGAGCAACGTACTGGCGCAGGCCAACAAAGAAACCATGGTCAAACCAAAACACCCCAAAACGGGGGCTACCGGAGAGGGAGACCCTCTCCAACCGACCGGCCAAGCAGATACGCAATCGTTTACACAGCTACAGCTGCATGAAACATTACGCACACACTCCCTCCAATTTGATAAAATTATGCAAGCTATAATGGACACCAAATCCTCGCTCGAAGGGAAAATTGATGCCGCAGTACAGGAAGTCTCATTGCTGCGGGTCGACCACCGCAAATTAACCGGAAGGGTTCAAGACACTGAAGCGTCACTGAAAATCATCCAACCAGAGGTAGCAGAAATGAAAATCAAAATGCAAAAAATGGAACTAGACATAACTCTACTTCAACGCAGAGCAGAGGAAGCTGAAGGATGCTCCAGAAGAAACAACATCAGATTCCTCGGAATCCCAGAGAGAAGCGAGCAACCTAAGGCAGAAGAGTTCTTAGAGTCCTGGCTGAGGAACACACTTAAAGAGCAATACCCCAACACATTACCAGTGATCGAAAGGGCACACAGAATACCGGGCAGACCACCAAAGCCCGGAGCTCCACCCCGTCCTCTAATAGGTCGCTTCCTAAACTATAGGGACAGAGACTTAGGGGGTTATTCTAACTTTGGAGGAGGTGTTAATCCGTCCCAAAAGTGACGGAAAAGTGACGGATTTACCACCAGCCGTATTACGAGTCCATTATATCCTATGGAACTCGTAATACGGCTGGTGGTATATCCGTCACTTTACCGTCACTTTTGGGACGGATTAACACTCCTCCAAAGTTAGAATAACCCCCTTAGTCCTTCAGCATTTCAGAACATCTGACCAGATTATGTTCGAGAACAGCAGAGTAACTGCCTACCCCGATTACACAATGGAGGTACAAAGCAGAAGAATCGCGTATAGCAAGATTAAGCAGCTGTTGCGCGAAAAAGGCATTACTTATTCCCTCATGTTCCCAGCACGACTACGAATCGTCATGGACGAGAAAATCCTAATGTTCCCCACTCCAGAGGATGCATGGACATGGATCCATGCTAAAGGATTGGTCGACCCGGCCAAGGAAGACGCTGTATCTGAAGAATGGTCTGTCGCTAACTCCAGGAAGAAAAAAGGGAAAAACCCCAAAACATCCTCCCGTCCCACAAAAGCGCAAATGGCGCTGGATCGTGCGCAAATAATAAAAGACATGAACTCATTTGCCCGTGGGATGCTAGACGCCAGGAGCGAAACGGATACTAATGACTCCGCATCACATGGGGGAGACACAAGTCCATCCCCCTCTCCATTGTTAGTGGGCCCAGATCTCACACCGCGATCGGCGGATGAACTTTAAAAACGAAGAACTGGCATCAGCGGACCCCCCTCGACAGCGGCGGCGGTTGGGGTGCGACGTGCTACCGGCGCTGGGCCGCTGCCCCTGAGCTTCACAATGCACGACTGCCGTGGCATGAGTGTAGAGGACTGAGTCACCGATCACTGCACAAGACGATTGATACTGAAGTAACAGGAAGCATCCTGTAGGTGGGCCATCCAAGGGATCGACGCCAGGGAATCCACGCCCCACATACCTAAACGGTATCCGAATGGAACTGACCTTTACGGAATTCACTTTAGGCACCGGTTGTGCCACGTTATTTAGCGGACGCATACAGTCTGCAATATCCTTTTTGTTGTTATACCTATCTCTCTTTTTTCTATCTTTAGGCCACTATGGCCCACTCTCTACTCCTCGGAGCCTTTGGGTTGGGATGGGGGGCTGGCGGCCGGGGTTGGGGGGGCGGAGGGGGGGTGCGGGGGGGCGAGCATACTCGGGGCGGTTTGGGCAATCCCCCACATCTCTATATAACAAATGACTAAGGAACCCATTTATAATATCATAACCTGGAATGTGAGGGGCATGACAGGGACAAACAAACGTCAAAGAATACATGCGTTTCTAAAACGACATCACGTACATATAGCTATACTACAGGAAACGCACATTACGTCTACAGAGGCTGCTCGGTTAGAAAAGTGCTGGAAGGGCTCAATATACAGTGCTGGCGATTCTTCCTTTGCCAGAGGGGTACTGATCTGGATAGCGCCAGGTGTCCCTTACACAGTACAACATAGTACAAAAGACAAGGAGGGCAGATTTATACAATTAAGGGGACTGTTGGATGGAGAGGAACTCGTGATAAGTGGGCTGTATGTCCCGAACATTAAACAAGGTGAATTTTTACAAACTAAGGCCTCACAATTAACCCACGACTTAACTTCACCATGCAAATGGGGAGGGGACATGAACTGCGTTCCAAACATAGTAGAAGACAGATCACCCCCCCGCTAGTGGCCGCCCCAACAATGAAAAATGCCCAAATACTGGGCGCATGGATGGAAGAGCGGCGTCTGATTGATATATGGCGGCACTTACACCCACATGAAAAGGTGTATTCCTACTACTCCCCAGTACACCTATTACATACCCGAATAGACCTCATCCTAACTTCACAGAGTCTAACACATAAAATTACGAGAGCGGAATACTCCGCCAAGGTAATATCAGATCACTGCCCACTCATAGTACAAATGAGATGGGGCAGACCTCGCTCATGTATTCCTACCTGGCGATTGCAAACACTTCTACTGCAGGATCCCCCTTTCAGGAAGGACATTGCCACACACATCTCAACCTATTTCGCAGCGAACGTAGGGACGGCCAGCTCAAGGGCCATAGAATGGGATGCACATAAGACAGTGATAAGAGGGGTATGCATATCAACCACAGTGGGAGTGCGGCAAACACTTACGCGCGAACTCCGAGCATTAGAACAAGAAATACAGTTAGCTGAAGGCGAACACGCTACAGGCTCCGTAACTACAAACACCCTCACTAACATGCGATCTAAATGGACAGAGGCGGATAACCGCCTCGGACATTTTGATTATCGACATTACATGGCCCGTACACACGCGGAGGGTGATAGATCCGGTAAATTATTAGCTTGGCTTATAAAAAACGAACGCCGGAACACCCCCATAGGTGCTATCCGACTGGAATCAGGTCGGGTAGTTAATACACAGGCTGAGATAAATAATGCTTTCAAAGAATATTATAGCTCACTGTATCGGGCCCGGCCGCCGCCCACCAATGCTCAATTAAGCAGCTTCTTCAATGGTGTCACCCTGACCCATCTGACAGATACTCAAATTACAGAACTAGACAGCCCAATACAGATAGCTGAAATCCAACGAGCACTGCTACAACTGGCTAACGGCAAAGCACCGGGCAGTGATGGTATACCCATAGAATACTATAGCACGTTTCAACCGCAGATCTTAGCACCATATCTGGCAATGCTAAAGGAAGCTCTTCAACTAGGCCTACTTCCTGATACATGTCGTGAAGCATTGATAGCAGTGTTACCGAAGGCAGGCCGCGACCCTTTGGATGTCCGGTCATACAGACCACTATCATTACTGAACACAGACTGCAAATTACTCGGCAAAATACTGGCCAATCGCTTGCTCCCATGCATGGCAGAGTTAGTACATCAAGACGAAGCAGGTTTCATACCCGGTCGCAACACATATAGCAACATCAGGAATTTAATACGCCTAATGAGAAATCCCCCGGTGGAAGATGAGTTGCAGGTTGTAGTCTCACTGGACATAGAAAAGGCGTTTGACACGCTGGGCTGGCCTTTTTTAATGGAGACACTCAAACGGATGGGCTTCGGGCAAACATATATCAGATGGGTGAGAACATTATATACTGACCCCAAGGCTAGGGTTAAGACAGGCGATACGATATCCGAGAAATTTAGCATTGGTAGAGGCACTAGACAGGGATGTCCGCTGTCTCCATTGTTATTCGCATTAGCGATTGAACCTTTGGCCGCCCGCCTTCGCATGATGGCCCCCGCATGGGGTGTCATGGATGGCCAGACACATCAGATAGTATCCTTATATGCGGATGATGCGCTGATCTTCCTACGGGATCATACTGTAGCCCTACCGGGATTGTTAGATCTCCTAGAGGAATTTAGCTCAGTGGCCGGGTTAACAGTAAACTGGACGAAATCCTGCATTTTTCCGATGCGCCCAGTCCCCGAGGCGACTAGAACACCAGCGGGTCTAGGCGGCTTGAAATGGTGCCACACAACATTTAAATATCTTGGTGTAAATATATACCACGACAGTCAGGATCTCAGAGACGGCAACCTTGGCCACGTGATCAGATCAACAAGGGGCTCCCTACCCTTTTGGTGCTCACTCCCACTCTCCCCTATGGGTAGAGTGGCTATAGCAAAGATGATAGTGCTGCCTCGCCTACTTTATTATTTCATGTCATTGCCTTTGGTACTCCCGAGCTCATTCTTTAGACTATTGAATAGTTTATTAACGGATTTAATATGGGGAAATGGCCGAAGACGCGTTGCATTGACAAAAGTGCTCCAACCGCTCCGGGCGGGGGGAATGGGGGCCCCCAATTTTGAAGCGTACTACGCGGCTGCTCAGATACATTGGATATCCACATGGGGCGGTAACCCACCTGGGGCTGAAGCTCAGAAGGTGCTGTTGGAGCTTGGCGGTACAGAAATAATACAATACCTCATGAACCGAACCGACCCAGCACACACTGGTAATGTGCTGCTGCACACGGCACACTGGGCCTGGGGCCGATATGCGATGCAAAGCGCAAAAGGTCAGCAGTACTCACCAAGGATACCACTGTTGGCTCTCTCGAAATTAGCAAAAATAGCAGCCAAAGTGGGCCTGAATGCGTGGGGCAACAGGGGCATACACACACTAGGAGATATTTTCCAGGACGGACAAATCCTAACCTATGAGGCACTAGCCGACAAGCACGCGTTGGGTAGGGGAGGATTCATAGCCTACGGAGCAGTTCGGCAGGTAATGCGTGAATATTGGAGAAATGGCAACTCCGAACCAGATGTCTCTCCTCTCCTACATGAGTTGCTGGAGTGTACAAACGCCCCATCAAGAATATCGAATATATACAACATTCTGACAACCCAGACGGAACACAAACAGGAGCAAGCAAAAAATAAGTGGGACCATGTGCTACCGGAACGACTGTCCATAACTGCATGGGAGCAGGCGCTGGAAATGACACGAGAGGTTTCACGTAATCCCCGCTTTCGGTACACACAGCTTAATTACGTGCATCAGACTTACCTGTCTCCGCACCGCTTAACACGCATGTTCCCCCGTTCACCGCAAACATGCCCCAGATGTGACACAGTAGAGGCCACTTTCTATCACATGACATGGGGATGCCTCCCGATTCGGAATACATGTATAGAGATAATAACGTTGCTAGCTGAGTGGACAAATACCTCACTAACTCCCACTCCTGAGGTATGCCTGTTGGGTATAACTCCCCGCCCCAAGAAACGCAAACGCACATATAAATGCATTGCCTTGGCGTTGGTGCTGTACAGACGCCTCATTGCCATGAAATGGAAGGCCCCTGGCACCCCAGGTGTTACCCAGTGGCGTGAAGAGGTAACACGATGGACCAAAGCAGAAATACAGACATTACAGAATTTACTGGAAAAGGGTATACTAGTTAAAGGCCTAGAGGTATGGCAATCATTTTTGTTAGCCATAGAAAACAAAAACGATGAACGCCCTCCCTAAACAGACGAGAATGAGATAATTGACACATTAAGGACCATAATAAAACAGAATCATATCGCTTGATAGAGGGGCACATGGGAGGGAAGAGGAAAAGGTAAAAAATAATAATAAAAAAAAAAAAACATTTTGTACTAATATAAACTAAGGTGCTCTTGGTGTATGCCCCTGGGTGCTACGTGGGAGCCCCGTGGTGCGCTAGAGGACATGGGGGCCGGGTGAACTTGAAACTTGCTGATTCCTCTTATTGCGGCCAACTGCCCATGCCCGGCAACACATGGCGAATGGCTGGCTGGCCCCCTGTGGGCCGGGGACAACAAGATTGAGCGCTGAGGCGACGTAATCGAAGGGATGTACGCGCAACTGTTGTGCGCGGCTCATGGATGGCAGATGTGGCCTCGCTGGTGATTGGCTCTCGCCCTCTCTCCGGGGTCGACCGCTCCTCTCGCCGGTCCCCCCCCCCCTCGGACTGGGTCCTTCGCTGCCGCCTTAGCTCCTATCTAACCCTTTTTCTCTATATCTTTAGTTTTCTGAATAACCTTTGCACACGTAGAATGTACTTCATGTTTGGAAGCATGGCCTCTAGGCCCGAATCGGGCAACAGTGCACTTGCACTGGACTCGCAAAATGTGTACCCGTAAACTCACAAATATAATGTATATTGGAACATATTGTAACATCATGTATCTCAGTTAAATGTTGCCACTTGGCTGATAAGCAATAAAAATATATTTAAAAAAAAATAAAAAATGCACACTGAGCCGCTAGAGGAGGACTTCTTGTTCAACATTCTGTCTTCCACTCACTCTAGATACCAGTCAAATCAAATCAAATCATTAACATTTATAAAGCGCGCTACTCACCCGTGCGGGTCTCAAGGCGCTAGGGGGAAGGGGCTACTGCTGCTCGAAGAGCCAGGTCTTGAGGAGTCTCCGGAATATGGAGTGGTCCTGGGTGGTCCTGAGGATGGTGGGGAGGGTGTTCCAAGTCTTGGCCGCCAGGTAGGAGAAGGACCTCCCACCCGCTGTGGAGCGGCGGATGCGGGGGACGGCGGCGAGAGCGAGGCTGGTGGAGCGGAGAAGACGGGTGGGGGCGTAGAAGCTGAGGCGGTGGTTGAGGTATTCTGGTCCCTTGTTGTGGAGGGCTTTGTGTGCGTGGGTGAGAAGTCGGAAGGCGATCCTTTTGCTGACGATGTCTCCCCATGTTGCCTGGAATGGTCAAACATGCCGACCAAATTTTTAGTGAGCCCGTCAAAGCTAGAGTAATTACTCCCAGAATGGACAAAAAATACAAACCTGCTCCTACAGACCCAGATTACATCACACATCAAGTTCCTCCAGACTCAGTAGTGGTAAGTGTGGCAAGGAAAAGAGCTAACAGCCAATAATCAGGGGATGCTCCTCCACCTGATAAGGAGAGTAGAAAGTTTGATGCTACTGCCAAGAGAGTAGTCACTCAAGCGGCTACCCAATGGGGAATTGCAAATTTGCAAGCACTTCTTGCCAGATATGATAGAGCCCACTGGGATGATATGCAAGAATTCATACAGCACCTCCCAAAAGAGCATCAAAAGAGAGCACAACAGGTTGTAGAAGAGGTACAGGCCATAAGTAACAACCAGATAAGGTCTGCCCTTGATGCTGCTGCTACAGCCGCAAGGAGTGTTAATACTGCCTTTACAATAAGAAGGCATGCATGGTAACGCTCTTCTGGTTTTAAACCAGAAATTCAGCAGGCAGTACTTAACATGCCTTTTGATAAAAAATACCTATGTGGACCTGAAGTAGATACCACCATAGAACAACTGAGAAAAGACTCAGATACTGCCAAAGCAATGGGAGCACCATATAGAGGCTCCTTTCGCAGGTCACAGTTTAGAGGAGGATTCAAACCACAATCCTCTGAAGCTTCTACCTCCCAGGCAAAACAGGGACAATAGCAACAACAATATCAAAGAGGGGAGTTTAGAGGGTCCTATAGAGGACAATATTTCAGAAAAAGAGGCACGTTCCAAGCCTCAAAACAAGCCACTACACCATACAAACAGTGACTTCTTTCCCACCCCTCCACCACACACATCTCCTGTGGGGGGAAGACTACAGCAATTCCACTCTTGTTGGCAAAATATCACCACAGACAATTGGGTGTTTTCAATTATCCGCAGTGGCTATTGCCTAGAATTAATCTCCACCCCTCCAAACATTCCACCACGTTACCACAAATTGTCCCCAGAACACAACGTTCTGTTGAAACAGGAGGTACAATCCTACTACTAAAACAAGCAATATAATTGGTCCCACATTCTCAGCAAGGAACAGGAGTACATTCACTATACTTTCTCATTCCCAAAAAAAGATTGCACTCTACGGCCTATCCTAGACCTCAGCCCTCTCAGTCTGTACATCCTGTCAGAACATTTTCACCTGGTAACTCTGCAGGATGTCATTCCACTACTACAGAAAAGAGATTACATGACTGCTTTGGACCTCAAAGATGCGTATTTCCATATACCCATCCATCCAGCTCACAGAAAATACCTCAGGTTCGTCATAGCAGGAAAACATTACCAGTTCAAAATTTTGCCATTCGGCATAACAACAGCTCCAAGAGTGTTCACAAAATGTCTAGCAGTATTAGCAGCCGACTTAAGAAGACAACACATTCACGTCTTTCCATATCTAGACGATTAGCTAATAAAATCCAGCAATTTTACACAATGCCGACAAAACACTCAGGGGGTCATTCTGACCGCCGGGACCAGGGTTGGAGGGAGCACCGCCAACAGGCTGGCGGTGCTCCACAGGGTATTCTGACCGCGGCGGTTCAGCCGCGGCCAGAAAGGGAAAACCGGCGGTCTCCCGCCGGTTTTCCGCTGCCCTGTAGAATCCTCCATGGTGGCGCAGCTCGCTGCGCCGCCATGGGGATTCTGACACCCCATACCGCCAACCTGTTGGAACAGGATGGCGGTGTGGGGTGTCGTGGGGCCCCTGGGGGCCCCTGCAGTGCCCATGCCAATGGCATGGGCACTGCAGGGGCCCCCGTAAGAGGGCCCCAATTTGTATTTCAGTGTCTGCTTTGCAGACACTGAAATACGCGACAGGTGCCACTGCACCCGTCGCACTTTCCCACTCCGCCGGCTCAATTCTGAGCCGGCGTCCTCGTGGGAAGGTGTTTTGCACTGGGCTGGCGGGCGGCCTTTTGGCGGTCGCCCGCCAGCCCAGTGCAAAACCCAAAATACCCTCAGCGGTCTTTCGACCGCGGAGCGGTATTTTGGAGGGGGGAACTCTGGCGGGCGGCCTCCGCCGCCCGCCAGGGTGAGAATCACCCCCTCAGTATGTAATAGAAACCCTGCATATACTAGGGTTCACTCTAAATTATCAGAAATCACACCTTCAACCGCCACTGGTACAACCTTACCTAGGTGTTATTCTAAATACTCAAAAAAGCTCTAGCATATCCAAATACACAAAGGATACAGGCTTCCCAAAATCTCATTCCACACAGCCAAATCAACAATACACTGTAAGATTTATCATGAAAATTCTAGGAATGATGGTATCTTGCATAGCCATGGTTCTACATGCAAGACTAAACATGAGGCCCTTACAACAATGCCTCTCACAACAATGGTTCCAGGCACACTGTCAACTTCAAGATCTAGTGTTGATGGATCGCCAAACACACATGTCCCTTCAGTGGTGGAATCTCAGCAATTTAATGAAGGGACAGTCATTTCAAGACCCTGTGCCTCAGACCATAATAACAACAGATGCATCAATGATAGGATAGGGAGCTCATCTCAACAATCATACCATTCAAGGGGAATGGAATCCCAAACAGAAACAACTTCATATAAACCACCTAGAATTATTGGCTGTGTTTCTTGCCCTAAAAGCGTTTCGACCACTTCTCAAACAGAAGACTGTTCTGATAAAAACAGACAACATGACCACCATGTATTATCTCAAAAAACAGGACAGGACACATTCATCTCAACTGTCCCTGCTAGCCCAGACAATATGGAAATGGACAATTCACAATCACATTCATCTATTAGCAGAATACATTCCAGGAATAGACAATCAGTTAGCGGATCTCCTAAGCAGGAATCACCAACAAAATCACGAATGGGAGATTCACTCCCAAGTACTTCAAAAGACTTTCAAAAGTGGGGACCACCAGAAATAGACCATTTGCAACCAGCGAAAACGCAAAATGCCAAAACTTTGCATCTAGACACCCACCTCCCCTATCCAAGGGCAATGCTCTGTGGATCAATTGGTCAGGGATATTTGCTCATGCTTTTCCCCCTCTCCCACTCCTTCCCTTTCTGGTCAGCAAACTAAGTCAGACTTCTCTGACCATGATACTCATAGCCCCAACATGGGCACATCAACATTGGTACACAACACTCCTAGACCTGTTTGAAGTACCTCATTCAAAAGTCCCAAACAGACCAGATTTATTAACACAAAACAAAGGTCAAAGCAGGTACCCAAACCCCAATGCTCTCAATTTAGCGATTTGGCTCCCAAAGTCATAGAATTTGGTTACCTAAAACTTCCATCAGAATGTGTGGAAGTGATTAAGCAGACACGTAAACCTACTACTAGACAATGTTATGCTAACAAACGGAAAATATTTGTCTACTATTGTCAGTCTAAAAACACTGATCCACTTACATCATCTATACAAGATATAGGGGGTCATTCTGACCTCGGCGGTAAAAGGCGCTTACCACCGGTCAGAAGACCACCATAACGCGGCCGCGGGAAACCGCCACGGCCATTCTGACCCGCAACAGGCAAACCGCCAAAAACCCGACATCCACAAAAGTCCGCCACACCAACGGCCAGCGAGAAACTGGCGATGACCAAACCTCCACCGTCACACCAACAGAAATACGCCCATTCCATTCCGACCCACGAATCCACGCGGCGGTCTTTCAACCGCGGTATTCCATTGGCGGTACACACCGCTGCGGTCAAAATACACACACAGCTCCAAAACACTGCCACATTGGTCATTTTGAAACACACACACCTGATACACATACAAACACCACTCCCACACACCCAACACAATATAAAACACAGACCCACATCACCCTCAAACCCCTACGACCACCATTTATTGACTAAGGCCAGAGAGAGACACCACCAGCTAGTACAGAGCATTCACAGGCACATAACTCCATCACTCACACAACATCCACGCACAAAACACCACACACCACCACACTCACCACACTCATCACCACAAACGCCACCCCACACCTCATCCACACCACCCCATGGCACCCCAGAGACACCCCAGGTTTTCAGACGCTGAACTCAGGGTCATGGTGGAGGAAATAGTTCGGGTAGAGCCCCAGCTCTTCGGGGCACAGGTGCAGCACACCACCATTGCCAGGAAGATGGAGCTATGGCAAAGAATAGTGGACAGGGTCAACGCTGTGGGACAGCATCCACGAAATCGGGACGACATCAGGAAGCGGTGGAACGACCTACGGGGGAAGGTGCGTTCCATGGTATCCAGACACAACATCGCGGTGCAGAAGACTGGCGGCGGACCCCCACCTCAACCCCCAGAATTCACAACATGGGAGGAACAGGTTTTGGCGATCCTGCATCCTGAGGGCCTCGCAGGAGTAGGCGGAGGAATGGACTCTGGTAAGTCTAATCTCAACTACTTCATCCCCCCCCACCCACCGGCATGCCAAATCGTAACCCCACCCTCCCCCCCACCCCCATCACACATCCTCCTTGCTAATGTCTCACCATCACAACCCACCCATCCCAACACCAAGCCCTGCTTGCGACCACAAACCATGGACACCCATCACCTAAGCATGCCCACTGCACATACCCATCTCCCCCCAAACCACTGTCACAACAGCCCCCACAAGGGAATGCCAGCACTGGGGTACACGGGCACCCACCCATTGCACGCTATGGCACACACAGAAGCAATAACCATACTCTTATACCCCTGCAGGACCCGAACGCCACGACACCGCCCAGGAGGGTCCAGAAATTTCCATTCCACCCCCAGAAGAGGCCCACAGTGATGACAGCAGCTCTGTCTCCCTGGACCCAGATGACCAGCCCGGCCCATCGGGGACCTCGGGACAGTCGGTTCCCCTCAGACAGCCACAGGCCACAGCAGACCTACCCCCCTCTGGGAACACCAGCACAGCACCCACCCAGCGGGCCCATGCCTCTGTCTCCAGGACACGTCAATCAGCGGTGTGTCCACCACTACAGGGCACCCAGGTTAACCCACCACCCCAACAACAACAGGGACCTGGGGGCAGTGGTAGTGGGCACACGGTCCAGGGGACAGAGCCCCAGGGAAACAGGGCAACTGGGAGGGCTACTGTGCGACAGGGGGAGGACAGGCCAAGGGAACCCACTCTCCACGAGGCCCTATCCTCCATCATAGGAGCATACCACCGCTCCCAGGAGACGATGGCGACGGTCCTGGCCAGGTTCCAGGAGATCCAGGTACTGCAGGAGGAACAGTTTATGGGGTTCAGGGAAGAACTCAGAAATATCAGTTCCGCAATGGGCACCATCGTTGTGGCTCTCAATCAGATTGTCAGCACATTGCGGGACCATGTGGCACCACAAAGGGCCCCTGTCACTAGCATGGACCAAGAATAGGCTACCACCTCTGCCGGCGCTAGTGGACAGGAGGCCCCGACACAAGAACAACAGGCCACCAGAACTCCACCCCCTGCAGAAGGAGAACCACCCCGCAAGCGGTGCCTGAGATCTAGGAAGAAGACAGAGTAGGATGCCAAGACCCCGCCAGGAAAGGATACCCCCTGATTGTCATCCCACTGTCCCACATTGTCACCCTGTCCAACCTCAAACTGCCCCTGCTCCACCTTCTACAGGCATATGGACAATGCACCTGTGAGACTGAAAATCTGGACTCTGCCATGGACATTCCTCCACCATCACCCATCACCGAATTGCAACCATTACCCAAAATTGAGCACTTTAATAAACACACTTATTGCACAAAAATAATCTGGAGTCTGCCTGTATTTGTGAACAAATGTATTACACAGAACCGTGCCAAAATGTCCAGTTACATTGTGATGACAACATACCACTGTCGCACAGCTGTAGTCCATGGGGAAACAAAGCAGAGGTCACGGAGTGGGGCCCACATCTCTGAAATTGGAAGGGAAAGTCACAACTCAGTTAACATACACTGGGGGGAAACTCAGACAGTAGAGAGGCAGGAGACATTAAGTAAATGTAAAATGCCGGTGTTGATTCTTACCTGTATGTCATTGAAAATACTGCTGTATCACTGTGTCCCTGTTGTCTGTGTCGTCCTCTTCGTCTTCCTCCTCTTCACTCTCCGCAGGCTCCACAGCTACCACCATCTGGACCATCCTCCTGCAGGAAAGGCACCTGGCGTCGCAAAGCCAGGTTGTGAAGCATACAGCAGGCCACGATGATATGGCACACCTTCTTTGGTGAGTACATTAGGGATCCACCTGTCATATGGAGGCACCTAAACCTGGCCTTCAGGAGGCCGAAGGTCCGCTCGATCACCCTCCTAGTACGTCCATGGGCCTCATTGTACCGTTCCTCTGCCCTGGTCCTGGGATTCCTCACTGGGGTCAGTAGCCAGGACAGGTTGGGTATAACCAGAGTCACCAATTAGCCACACACGGTGTCTCTGAAGTAGTCCCATCACGTAAGGGATGCTGCTATTTCGCATGATGTACGCGTCATGCACTGACCCAGGGAACTTGGCATTTAAATGGGAGATGTACTGGTCAGCCAAACAGACCACCTGGACATTCATGGAATGATAACTTTTCCTGTTCCTGTACACCTGTTCACTTTCTCTGGGGGGTACCAAAGCCACATGGGTCCCATCAATGGCACCTATGATGTTGGGGATATATCCAAGGGCATAGAAGTCACCCTTCACTGTAGGCAAATCCCCCACCTCAGGGAAAACGATGTAGCTCCGCATGTGTTTGAGCAGGGCAGACAACACTTTGGACAACTCCTTGGAAAACATAGGCTGAGACATCCCTGATGAAATGGCCACTGTTGTTTGAAATGACCCACTTGCCAAAAAATGGAGTACTGACAGCACCTGCACTAGAGGGGGGATCCCTGTGGGTTGGCGGATGGGTGACATCAGGTCTGGCTCCAGCTGGGCACACAGTTCCTGTATAGTGGCTCTGTCAAGCCTGTATGTCAGTATGACATGTCTTTCTTCCATTGTCGACAGGTCCACCAGCGGTCTGTACATGGGAAGATTCCTCCATCTCCTCGCAAGTCCCAGCGGACGGTGCCTAGGAAGGACAACATGGAGCACAGAGTCAATCAACCCACAGGTACGTTCCCACAGCTTGCACAGTACACGATTCTCAATGCATTGAATGGCTTGTATGAGTGTTGATGCAAGGCCTAGGTATGTGTGACGCAGTAGAAATTAAGATATGGGGGCCCTTGAAATGGCGGCTGCCTGACCTGTGAAGTGCGACAGTGGGATGTGAGGTCAATGCGCTGGCGTGGCACACCGTGGCGGTAGGCGGTCGAAGACCGCGGCGCAAAGCCGCATTGGTTAACATTGAACCCTATGGGTTTCAGGAGCCAATGAGGATGTGCGCCGGCGGTCGCGGTACCCACCGCCGCGGTACGCACCGCTGCGGGCGTGACCGCCATTTTCTATCTGCTTAATCACTCGATACCTGATCATCCACAGGAGAGGACCGATACTGCAAGTGCTGCTGTGACCTAGGTCTAGAAGAAACAATGGCTGCTGCGACTGGGGAAAGGGCCCCTGCCTTCACTTCTGAAGAATTGGAGAAATTCGTGGATGGGGTCCTCCCCCAGTATGCGCTACTCTACGGTCCTCCAGACCAACAGGTAAGTACACTGGGACCATGGTTTGTGGCCAATGCCTGGGTTGAGTGGGGTGAATGAAAGATGGTGGGGAGGGGAGCGAATGAGGCATGCATCAAACGAAAGATGAGAGCATGTGCCACATGGCAAGGGTGGGGATGGGGGCCACTCACATCGAGCATGCAGAAGGTGATGTTTGTTTCATTTTCTCCCCCTGCACATGTCACATAGGTCAGCGCCCATCAGAAAATCGACATTTGGCGTGCCATCGCCAAGGACGTCCGGACCCTGGGGGTCCACAACAGACGGGGCACCTACTGCCGGAAAAGGTGGGAGGACATCCGCCGCGGGAGCAGGAAGACCGCAGAGGCTGTGCTGGGGATGGCCTCCCAACGTAGGAGGGGTGCCAGTCGTGCTTTGACCCCCCTGATGTCCCGGATCCTGGCGGTGGCCTACCCCGATTTGGATGGGCGCGTGAGGACATCACAGCAGACACAAGGGGGTGAGTACAAGCAAATTCTGCTGATTTTGCGCACATTGGAGGTGTCTGGGTGGGGGAGGAGGGCTGTGGGTATCCCTAGGCCAGGGTGTTTTCTGTAGGCCAGGCCCCTCCGTTAGGCATGGCCCTGTAACCCTGCCCCCCACCTCTGTAGGTTGCCTAGTACAGCTAATCATGGCCCTGTGTCACCTATGTGTGGAGTAATCGTCCATAGGCTTGTAGGCCATGTCCCACGGATTGAGTAGTGTACCCCAAGTGCGCGGCGTAGTGCAGGGGGCTTCTGTGTCTGTCCTCTCCGCCAACGGTAGCGGTAATCCATGCACTCAACATGTCTTTCTTTCTCCCCCTCCCCTTTTTTGTGGTCTTCCTGTTCATGTGTGCATTAGCATCATCAGGCGGAGGAGAAGTGGCATCGTAGCACGAGGGAGCTGCATCTCACATGGCCATGGAGGGCCATGCAACTGACTCTGATTTCACCAGTGAGACGGAGGGCGAGGGGAGCTCCACAGCGGGGACACGTGGTGACACCAGCGACACAGACACGTCCTCGGAAGGGAGCTCCCTTGTGGTGGCGGCAACATCCGTGCCCACCGCAACAACAGGTACAGCCGCCACCCAGCGCGCCAGCTCCACCCTCCCAGCAGCCCCTCAGCCTTCGCCCCGTGCCCGCTCACCCAGGAAGGTGGGCATCTCCTTCGCCCCAGGCACCTCAGGCCCTGCCCCAGTTACCCCTGCTGCCCTCAGTGAGGAGGTCATTGACCTCCTGAGGACCATCATTGTTGGGCAGTCTACCCTTTTGAATGCCATCCAGGGTGTAGAGAGGGAGGTGCACCGGAGTAATGCATACCTGGAGGGCATTCATTCGGGTCAGGCTGCCCATCAGCGATCGTTCAACGCTCTGGCCTCAGCACTGACGGCAGCCATTGTCCCTGTCTCCTGCCTCCCTCCTCCAACTTCCTCAACCCAGTCCCACTCCCCTGTACCTCTGCCTATCCCAGACACACCATCAGACCAGCCTGCACACACCTCAACACCCAAGAGAAGCTCATCCAGACATAAGCACCACACATCACACAAGCATTCACACAAGCAACATCCACATGCAGACATGCCAACAGCCACTGCCTCCTCTGTGTCCCCCTCCTCCTCGTCTCCCTCCTCCCTCCCTGTGACGTCTCCACTCACACTTGCATGCACAACATCTTCAGCCACTACGTCCATCACCAGCACACCCACCAGAACACACGTGCAGTCACCACCCCCACTACCATTTACACGTCCTCTGTGTCCTCTCCCAGTGTGTCTGTCACCCCCTCTTCCAAACCACACAAACGCAGGCAGTCACCCACCCAACAGCCATCCACCTCACGACAGCCTCCAGCACAAGCACCTGCACCCCAAGACACCAGACTTCACTCTCCTACAACCACATCCTCTTCCTCCACTCCCATACCCACTACAACTACCCGTCCCTGTCTTTCTAAATTGATTTTCCTTTCCAACCTTGACCTCTTTCCATCAACTGACCCCCCCCCCCTCCATCTCATAAGGCTCCAATCAGCACCTCAGCCACCACAAAACCTGGACCTACTAAGAAAATAGTCCAAGGATTTTGGAGTCCACCACCTTCAAGCCCAGCTACTTCGGCTGGGAGTAAAGAGACGGCCAGCCCACCCCCTGCAAAATAAGCAAAGAAAGCCAGTGCCCGGCGCGAGAGGCCAAAGACAGCAGGCTGCACAAGCACTACCCTGGCACCGTCAGGGAGTGGGGTGCCACCTGGCACACCGGCAAAGGGAGGAAAGGGCCACAGACGAGCAGGGAAGGGTGGCAAGGGCAGCACGCCCGACAAGTCCGGCAGCAGGCGAGCTGCCCAGGAGGGCCCCGCCAGCCCCAGCCAAGCTGCCCAGGAGGGCCCCGCCAGCCCCAGCCAAGCTGCCCAGGAGGGCCCCGCCAGCCCCAGCCAAGCTGCCCAGGAGGGCCCCGCCAGCCCCAGCCCAGCTGCCCAGGAGGGCCCCGCCAACCCCAGCCCAGCTGCCCAGGAGGGCCCCGCCAGCCACAGCCCAGCTGGGCAATGAAGGAGCGCCAGCCACAGCCCAGCTGGGCAATGAAGGAGCGCCAACTCAAGCAATGCTGAACATGGCAGGGACTGCCAAGGCAAGCACCGCTGAACAGGGCACCGCCATCTCAAGCACCGCTGAACAGGGCCCTTCAAGTCAAGAACCGCTGAACAGGGCCCTTCAACTCAAGCACCGCTGAACAGGGCCCTTCAAGTCAAGAACCGCTCCACAGGGCCCTTCAAGTCAAGGACCGCTGAACAGGGCCCTTCAAGTCAAGAACCGCTGAACAGGGCCCTTCAACTCAAGCACCGCTGAACAGGGCACCGCTGTCTCAAGCACCGCTGAACAGGGCACCGCCATCTCAAGCACCGCTGAACAGGGCCCTTCAAGTCAAGAACCGCTGAACAGGGCCCTTCAAGTCAAGAACCGCTGAACAGGGACCTTCAAGTCAAGAACCGCTGAACAGGGCCCTTCAAGTCAAGAACCGCCCCGCTGGGCACCGCCGTCTCAAGCACTGCCCCGCTGGGCACCGCCGTCTCAAGCACCGCCCCGCTGGGCCCTTCAACTCAAGCACCGCTCCGCTGGGCCCTTCAACTCAAGCACGCTCCGCTGGGCACCGCCGTCTCAAGCACCGCCCCGCTGGGCACCGCCGTCTCAAGCACTGCCCCGCTGGGCACCGCCGTCTCAAGCACCGCTCCGCTGGGCCCTTCAACTCAAGCACCCCTCCGCTGGGCCCTTCAACTCAAGCACCGCTCCGCTGGGCACTGCCGTCTCAAGCACCGCCCCGCTGGGCACCGCCGGGTCAAGCACCGCCCCGCTGGGCACCGCCGTCTCAAGCACCGCTCCGCTGGGCCCTTCAACTCAAGCACCGCTCCGCTGGGCCCTTCAACTCAAGCACCGCTCTGCAGGGCACCGCCGTCTCAAGCACCGCCCCGCTGGGCCCTTCAACTCAAGCACCGCTCCGCTGGGCACTGCTGTCTCAAGCACCGCTGGCCCATTGGCAGAAGGGGCAGGCCCCCAACTGTGTCGGGCAGGGCTGCACGAAGCACTCTGGGCACCATGCCTCCTCCAGAACCAGTGGAGTCTGTAATCCACTTGTGAGACTGTGGCTTTGCACTCCCCAGGATGGCACAGTGGGCAATCCACCCACTGTAGAGACTTGTGAGACTGTGGCTTTGCACTCCCCAGGATGGCACAGTGGGCAATCCACCCACTGTAGAGACTTGTGAGACTGTGGTTTTGCACTCCCCAGGATGGCACAGTGGGCAATCCACCCACTGTAGAGACTTGTGAGACTGTGGCTTTGCACTCCCCAGGATGGCACAGTGGGCAATCCACCCACTGTAGAGACTTGTGAGACTGTGGCTTTGCACTCCCCAGGATTGAACAGTGGCCAGGGAGGCCCCTCGTGGATCTGGCGTCGTGGACTCATCTGGCTGAGTTGCCCCCGCTTCCCTTCCCCCTGAGGTGCCTGTAGTTTTGCTATCTGATGCCCCTGCAGTGTTCTCTCCATTGGAGCCGGGTATCGTGTGTGGGCTTTGCCCATGTGTTTCGGCCCATTGGCCCACGAACAAAGGCTGATACCCAATTTGGACTGGACAATTTACATATGTATATATAGTTAGAGATGTTTGATATATTTTTTTACTTAGCCGTACAATATACTTCAAATTTCAGGATCATTTATTTTTGTCTTTGCATTCTTCCGGGGGGTTTGGGGGTGTCACTCTGAGTTGTTGCTCTGCATTGATGTGTATGTAGTTGTGGGTGAGGGTGAGGGTGGGTGTGTCGCGTATGTGTGTCCCCGTAATTTTTTGCCTCCCCTGTGTCGTAGGTGCAGTACTCACCGTTGTCTTCTGCGGCGGCGTTCGTGCTCCTGGTAGAGGAGCAGGAAGACAATAGCTGGTAGGATGTGTAGTTCGGGTTCCATGCTGTCCAGATTCCTCGTGGAGTGTGTAGAAGTGAGCGTTTTCCATTCGTAATGTCTGTTTCCGCCGTGTTTTTATCGGCGGGGCTACCGCCCCGGAAAAGGTGGCGGATTGGTGGGTTGTGATAGGGTGGGCGGTACATTGTCTCCCGCCTGTCTGTTGGCGGTGACCGCCGCGCTGTTTGTTTGTCCCGCCGTGGCGGTCGGAGTGTTAAAGTGGCGGTCTCTGTTGGCGGTTCCCGCCAGGGTCAGAATTCCATTTTTTTTACCGCCTGCCTGTTGGCGGGTTGGCCGCCGCTTTAACACCGACCGCCAGGGTTGGAATGACCCCCATAGTATGCTACTTACTATATTTGCAAAAATCGAATTTAGATTTCTCATTCATCAAAATCCACCTTACTGCAATATCTGCATACCTACAAACTATTCAAAGCGCTTCTCTATTCAGAGTTCCTGTTATTAAAGCCTTCAAGGAATGATTAAAATGCATTATTCCACTTAGAACACCACCTGTTCCTTCTTGGAATTTAAATATCATACTTATCAGACTCATGGGACCACCTTTTGAACCCATGCACTCTTGTCAAATTAAATTTTTAACATGGAAGGTTGACTCCCTTTTAGCTATTACTTCTTTATGAAGAGGTAGTGAAATACAAGCATTCACTCTTCAGGAACCTTTTTTTCAAGTACACAAACATAAAGTTGTACTCAAAGGTAGTATCTCCTTTTCACAGCAACCAAACAGTGGAATTGCCAGTCTTTTTTCCACAGCCAGACTCAGTTGCAGAAAGAGCTCTTCATACTCTAGATCTCAAAAGAGCTCTTATGTACTATATAGACAGAACTAAAGATTTTATGAAAATAAAACAACTTTTTCTTTTCAACAACCACACAAAGTCACTCATATATCTAAACAAGGCTTAGCAAGATGGATTGTTAGATGCATACAAACATGCTACATCAAAGCAAAAAGACCACTTTTGATCACTCCCGGAGCACATTCTACAAGGAAGAAAGGTGCGTCAATGGCATTTTTAGGAAACATACCAATGGCTGATATTTGTAAAGCTGCCACATGGTCTACTCCTCGTACATTTACAAAACACTATTGTGTTGATGTTTTCTCACAGCAACAGGCCACTGTAGGCCAGGCTGTCTTAAGAACACTATTTCAAACAACTTCAACTCCTACAGTCTAGCCACCGCTATTTTTTTGGAGGACTAACTGCTTTGTACTCTATGCATAGCATGTGTATCTGCAGCTACACATGCCAACGGAAAATTACACTTACCCAGTGTACATCTGTTCGTGGCATGTATTGCTGCAGATTCACATGCACCCTCCTTCCTCCCCGCAAGCCTGTAGTAGTTTAAGTTTATCATTTGTACATATGTAGATACATTTACATTTGCATGGACATCTCTTTATATTCTTATACTCTACCACTCCTTCCTTCACCCTTTGCAGGAAAACAGTCTAACAATGGAGTCAATGCCCATGCGCACTGTAACCAAGAGGAGGAGTCACTCGATCCCATTACTGCGAAAGGACTTCTTCGAAGACAAACAACTTGTAGCCCTCTGAGCCCAACACTAGATGTCAGAAGAGCTATGCATAGCATGTGAATCTGCAGCACTACATGCCACGAACAGATGTACACTGGGTAAGTGACATTTTCCATATATATATATATATATATATATATATATATATATATATATACACACACACACACACACACAAAGGTCAATGCCATAGGCCAGTCTAAATACAACAAGTGCAACATGCACATAATGCACTTGTATGTGCCCCTAACTTGACTCCTGACTGACATGTAACTTCCACAGGAAGGGGCATCAAGGGTGCAGGCACACACCTCAGGGATTAGGGGTGGGCTGGAGGAGAGGGGTATAGGCTTAGGGTTGGGAGGAGGATCTTTGGGTTTGGGAGAGGGAGCTTATGTCGAGGCTTGGGGAGGGTTGGGAACTCTTGCGAGGGGTAGGCTTCTTGACAGATGAGGGGCATGGGTACTTGCAGGGGTGCATGGAAGGTCTTGAAGTTGGACGGGCTGGACTTGGGGAGGTACAAAGTGCGTTTTGGGGTGGGAGAGGAGTAGGGAAAATGGCTAACTCCGAGAGGAAAGCTTTCTTTGACACACAGGGACAGTCATGGCAAAAGGGTTTGGGTGTGAAGGGAGAGGGAGTGGTTTTCTGGGGGGTGGAGGTGCTGGGAGAAGCCATGTTGGGTGAGTGACTGTCCATTGGGGTGGTGACTGCAGGAATGGTGGATGTGCTGCATGTAGGCGTGTCAGAGGTTGTGGTGTCTGTAGATGTGGTGACTGTGGTGCATGTCTGGGGGTCTGCTATTGTGCTGATTATGGGTAGGATAGGTGTTGCGGCTGGATCGGTGAATGTTGGTGTGGTGTCTGCAGGTGTGTCAGGTAATGTGTCTGTCCATGACGCTGGGGGTGGTGGGGCTGTCAGGCAAGGTAGTGACTGTTGATGTCTGCAGGTGGATATTGCTTGTGTGCATGCTTCTGGTGGGTCTTGGGGAGCTTGTGTTAGTCAACGCTACCCTTGAATGTTGAGGTGGATGCATGCTTGTCTGTTTGTGTGCTGTGGCTGGGTTATGGGAAAAGTTGTTTGGGATTGGGAAGAGGAAGGTGGAGTGGGGTAAGAAGATGAAGGGTGACTGGCTGCCATCAGTGTGGAGGGCAGAGCCTGAAAGGATCTCTGTAGGCTAGCCAGTGCACTGTGAATGCCCTCCAAGAACGCATTACTTTGTTGGACTTGAGTTGCCAGTCCCTGGATGGCATTCACAATGGTCCACTGACCCACAGATATCAATCTCAGGAGTTCAATAGCCTCCTCACTGAGGGCAGCAGGGCTGGCAGGGGCAGAGGTGCCAGCGGCAAAGTAGACACCTACCCTCTTGGTTGAGCAGGCACAGCCAACTGGGTGGGGAGCTACAGAGAGGGTGGTGGTAGAAAGGCGGGAGGTGGACAAATATGGTGCTGGGGTGGTCCCAGATGGGTCTGCCACTGCCATGGAGTGTCCACTGGAGGAGTATTCGAAGATGATGTGTTGGATCCTGTCTCACCTGTGGCACTCCCCTCACCCTCTGGGCCACTGGGTCCCTCGCTGACGGTAGTATCAGCACTCCGGATCTCGTGGCTGGCAGCATCCCCACTCGCTTGTGCCCCGTCTCCTTCACCTGCCGATGCTGATGCACACAAACAGAGAGAGAGGATGGGAGAGATAGAGAGAGAGAGAGGGTCATCACATTATTCACATACACACATTACAACATGCACAGCTGTAGGTATACAACTCCTGGCAAGATAGCCCTATATTGAAACCCACAGATCCTACATCATGCCAAAACATGATATTTCAATCTACCCCATTTGTCATCTCTCTCACCGACATCATAATCCATGCAAGGGAGCACTACTGGAGCATCCCATCAAATCACCTGTTACTCAAAGTCAGCATGCTCATCATGCCCTGGCTAAAGCTGATATATCATACTCATCCAGCTTATCACTTTCTATATTCTTATCACTTTAAGGACATGCAGTTGAGTGATAACACCATATCATGCCTAATCCGAATCTAGACCTGCCCAGTCAATGAACATAAGTCATGTTCCATGCAAGTAAAGACAACTCTTTTCAAGAACGACACAGCACTTGACACAGCACTTGCCATTCCAATCACATCTAGCTGATCCCTCTGTACTTAAATGACACAATGGCAACAATCTCTGATGAAGACACAACATGTGGCAGTCCCATCCAGTGGCCATTACAATTTTACATTCCATGCTAGGAGAACAGCTATGGCAATACATGTACTACATCTTCGAGGATTAGCTGCAGCCACTATTCACAGACATTCCCTATTACACCACAAATGCGTGTACTGCTGCTGTGGCCTACCTAGTACACATGATACATCCACTGACAATCACAGAGAGCATAGTTACAACTTCTTAACAATGGACAGACTACTAATTCCTACAAGGGCACATTTCATTCCACCTGACATGCAGATTCAGAGCCATGACATGACAAAACGAGTACACCTACATCACTCACAGCATTCCTGATATGATTTCCACTAGCTAAGTCCAGACATCACACATATCCCACTGAAAATGCATGTACACAGGAAGTACATATGCACCGACACGACTGCCATTGCACTGACAACATATCCCACAACAACACCTGTATGAAAAATAGTAGTTTAGCTAAACCATGAAATCTTGAAATATGAGGTGAGCCGATACCAAATCCTGTCCAAACTGCCCACATCAGCTAGGCTAAGGGTAGCAATGATTGTCCCACTATACAAGAACTGCCCCCAAGTAGCCATTGAGAAATGATATAGGCAGCTAATACCATATGTTGCACTCTTATTGGTAGGCCATTGGCACATCTAGCATGGACATTGCACATTGTCTAAGGGTAGGACGGCCAAGACACTTACCTCCTCTACAACAAAGGCATTGGGTTGCAAGTGAACTGACCACATGTCAATGACATGGAAATGCATGGTAAGGGCAAATAGACAAAATCACGCCAAATCCCCTTCTGGTGGGCATTGGCCTGCATGGATGACACAGACAAAAGGAGAAAGTCATGTACACTTGTGCCATACCAATAGGAGTGGTCAGTACACATCAGCCACAGCAGCAAGAAGGCACACATACCCATCATCTCTGCACACACGCCTTCACATTATGCCATCTGCATGCATCTACAACTTCGCAAGTTCACATGCCCAGTGCAACATCACACAGAACACCTATCACACATAGATAGGACATTGGACTCACCTGCCCTCTGGTGCCCCATATAGCTGTTCATACAGGGATAGGACCTACTCCACTAGTCTATCAAGCTCCTCTGTGGTGAAGGCAGGGGCCTGTCCCCTGTAGGATGTGGCATGATAACTCCCAGAGGCAGTACACAGCAGCTCATGTCATGGAGGTCTTGCTGGCAGCAGTGTCAGGAGTCAAGTGAGCAATAGTGCAGAAGATGGCGGTCACGGTGCCACATACATGACCGTCACCGCTGGCAGACATCGCCATTGGCCCAAGTCGCGAAAGGCAGCAATGTTTTCCAATGTCAAGTTACAAAGCGGTTGCGAGTGCCTACCTCCACGACGACTTCCGCAGGCAGACATAGGCCACTTCCACCTGTCCAGTACAGTAGGTCAGGCACCTGTCATTTTGGGCACATTTAATGGATGGAAGTGTTCCCTAATCTGCGTCATTCACTTACTCCCATAAAGTGCTGTATATCTGTATTAGCACCATCATGTTTGGGTCCCATATTGTGCATATGTTAAGTAAAAGCAGTGTTGAGTTAGAAAATAGGGTGATAGCTATGTGCAGCTACTCAGAGGTTTTTAGTCTTCGGAAATATATAAATTGATTCCAAAAATATGCATGACCAGTGAAGGACAGCTAAGTCTTACACACATATACTCTTACATTAGTATCATATGAACAATCCCATTGTCATAGTTGCCAATGTGCACCAAGGAGGGTGCAATTGGATGCATATCATGGGCTGTACTGTATATGTCAGATGTGCTAGGGGTCCTCTACAGATGATAGGTGTGAGGAAATTAACAGAGTGTACATGATGTATGCATACTGAATTACTCATACTATGTTCACTTGTCTTTACATAGTTATCCTGCCATGAGGAGAGTAAGACAAACACCAGTGTACTGCTCACTAGTTGACCTGGACACCATGGAGGAAAGGCATGTCATCCAGACACATCATCTTAATCGTCATTCAATCATGGATCTTTGTACTCAGTTAGAGCCAGATCTGATGCCTGCCATTCGCAATCCCTATGGCATACCTCCCATTGTTTAAGTCCTGGCCACAGACTCCTTTCAGAATACACTGGCTCTAACAGCATGTATGTCTCAGCCCATGTTCAGACTGGTTTTGAAGTCTGTACTGTGTGCATTGTTGAGACACCTGGACAGCTACATCAGGGTTTCCCACCAAGCGGATTTGGTCTATGTGAAGGCAGACTTATATGAGATGGGACACATTCCAAATGTGGCAGGAACAATTGATAACACCAATGTATCCTTGGTCCCTCCCAGTGCCAATGAACAGGTGAATAGGAACAGGAAAATGGTGTGTCTGGCAGACCAGTACATCTCACAAGTCACAGCCAAGTGTCCAGGTTCTGACCATGATTCCTTCATCATGCAGAAACCAATGTCCTACAGCTAATGACACGACTCTGCACAGAGAGGGCCTGGCTGCTTGGTAAGTTTCCATTGTAGTCTGCATTTACGATTTATGTCTCCTGTCATCACAATATAGCAAGTCCCACATACATGTCTATGGTGTTCAACCATTGTGTTCACAGGTGACTCAGGCTATCTAAACCGTCCTTGGCTGTTGACACCAGTGAGGTACCCAACCATGCCAGGGGAACTCTGTTACAATGAGGCCCATGGGAGGACAAGGCGTGTAATAGAATGAACATTTGGGCTCCTAGAGGCAAGATTTAGGTGCCTGAACCTATCTGGAGGAGCCCTCCCTTACTCGCCCCACGAGGTATGCCAAATAATCTTTGCCCTTCTGCATGCTCCACAGTCTAGCCCTGAGACGTCAGGTACCATTGATTGCAAATGAGGCAGCTGAACCTGTGGTTGGAACTGCTGATATGCCAAGTGATGAAGAGCCAGAGGAAGAAGGAGTAGGTGACTAGGGCAGATCTCATCAATCAGTACTTCAACTGACATACAGGTATGTGAAGTGGACCTTTTGTTGTGATGAATGTGTACAACCAGAAGTAGATGGCTGCCATTACAACTCCTTTCTTGCTTTCTCTGTTGGGTATAGGACAGATTGTTGTGCTGTCTCATGTATTGTTACAGCAGATGCTAACATATATTTCTGGCACAGACTTCTCAGATGTGAGGTATGTTTTGTGCAATTTCCTGTCTTTTTTTCCTTTCACTCACTGATTTAGCTAGAGCCTGTTTGGCTCTCCAACCTTGGCTTGAGGAATACTGTGTCAGAAGCTGATGGGAATTGCTGACATACAATTGAGGTGTACCTGCCAAATACCTGGTAATATGAGTTTAGTCTCAGATGTGTGGTACCTTGATAGTTTATCCTTCATAAGAATGGGGTGGCAAATGCTTAGTCCCTTTCTTTCACCTGTGTGGTGTGGTTGAGGATGATGTACAATGGTGTATAATGTGTCAGGTGAAGCTTCTTGCACATGTGTGAAGGTTGGAACATAGCCTCTCACTTCACAATGGGTGGAGTACTTTGTGATGGCCATGGGGCCTAGCTGTGTTTGTGTTCTGACTTTTCAGTCCAAGGTGCATGTAACTGCATACTGACATAGGTGAGTGACTATCCTACAGGTATAGGGCCAGTGTTAGTGTATGTTTTCAGTACTGGGTTCCTCTGTAATGATCTTTGTGTGTTCCAAGAGATATGTGAATTAGTAGCTAATGAATGGGTATGCGAAGAGCCTACACATGGTGAAACAGGGGACCTATCTGTGTGCCCCATCTTTGTAGATAGATTACCAAGTGTCTGAGTTCTGGAACCTGTGTTTGTCCTTTTTGTTGCACCATAGCTTACATCCAGATGGTACTCTTTGTCATGCTCTATTTCCTGATTGCAATACTGACTAAACAATAGTGTAAACCTTGATTTCAACCTCTTAGATATCTGTTCCGTGACATTTCTGTTGTAATGTGTTTCCTGCTGAGGGTGCCTCTGAATGATGAGCCTTACACTGGCTGTTCGATATAGGGGGGCATGACCAGACTACAGTTGACAAGCATGGCTTTTGTACATGGATTATAAAGGACACATACAGAGTTGCTGTTTTCAAGTGTGATTTATTGTGCTTGTCAAAAGACTATAAATGACAAAAATACTAGATAAATTAACATAAAAGTGATGGGTGAAGTCATGGTGGATGAATTCATCAGGGTAGCTGCTACACCAGTTGGTTACACAAGTCCTGTGTCCTTGTGCCTTGGGAAAATGGAGTTAGGTTTCAGAACAGTCAACAGGGTGTATCTGTGGCACACAAGGGTGGCATATCAGGAGAGGTTCATTTCTTGGCAGTGGGTTTGGTCTTGGCATCTGCTCCTTCTGGATGTCTGGGTGGATGTCCACGTTTGCGGGGGGAGGGGTGTCTGAGGCATGGCCTTCCCCTGGCATTTAATTCTACTAGCTGCCGCAGATGTAGAAGGGGCAGATGTAACGTTTCTAGTGGAAGGGGCCTGCTGTTGTGTGGACAAGGTAATCAGGGTCGTGTTGAGGTCCCTCAGCACCCCTGCAATTGTAACCATGTGGGCATTTTGTGCCTGCCACTGCTGCATGACTCCTTGGTGGTGTTCCCTCTGCAGTCTTTGATCTTCCCCAACATGGTGATGAGTTGGCCCATCCTGTCTTAGGAACTTTTGTATGCTCCAAGGCTTGGGAGGTGGCTTCCTGGTCAATTGTGTGCCTTTGAGGCCCCATCCATTGGCCCACAGCACCCTAGCCCCACGTACCTGTGCCCAATCTCAATGGCTGCAGGTCCGTCATTGCCAGGGGTGGCAAGGTTAGACTCAGGTACCTGTACTGTGGGGCACACAGTAGATTGAACAGTCCTTGGGACACGGTTTTAGGGGCGAATGGTTGCCTGTGATGTTGATGCAACAGTGTTAGGAGTTGTTTATGTTAGCAGGATGAGGCTGAGAGTCGTTGAATGACCAAGTGTCCCAGATGGGCCAGGTTGTTCTTCAGTGTCCAGACATCCAAGAGTGTTGTCCTCATTTGGGACTTCATCCCATGGGGGACTGGCAGTCTCAAGTTTCCTTTCCATGGTGGCAAAGGCAAGGTTGCCTGTGGAGGGTGTGAGACACAGAGTTCAGATTAGTATATGTGTTCCGTTGATTTTGTGTGAGGTGCAGACAGTGACTTAACATAATTCCCTGCAATGACATTGACAGCTGCTGCACAGCATACCTTAGTTGTACATACAAGTCTGTGACTTGTTTCCCTTACTCCATGGTGGTACCCATCATACTAATTGGGTACAGATTTTAGTGCAGATGCAATCTGATAATGTCAGATATGTGGCATGACTGGCTATGTTAGGTAGTGTATAGATTGGCTTGCCAGATGTCACACATTAAAGTTGCACAATGCACAATGGTATCCTAGTGGGAACACAGTATGTGAGTATGCAGGGGTAATTGTCCTGTAAGTAGGTGTTGTGCATGTGCTTCGACTCTGCCATCTTCCTTTCCAACCCAGGTATGGCTATTTCTGGATTGATATCTGTGATCTGTGGCCTTTGGGAATGGTCACTGAGCTGTGTTTTGCTTTGGTTGCTGTTGTGGGTGTGCCCTTGCATTGCTGTCATTGCCATGTGCTGGTCCTCACTAGAACAATCTAGATGGTGTAGCCATTACTTTGGTTATACATGCATAGCATGTGATGTGCACAATCCAGGTTTTCACAATGATGGGTTAGTGCATTGTGGAAGTCATAGTGATCTGATCACCCTGTAGTTAACATGCCATTTCCAAGGGCTGTGAGACCATTTGAGCTTAGTGGAGAGGTGGCATGCCAGAGAGGGGCATTAGGTGAGAGGTGTAGTGGCTAAATTAGTTAATTAGGGGCGATTTGGGTGGTGAGGAAGCATGAAGGACTAGTCAATTGTGTGACATGAATGTTGTGGGTACTTACCAGACTCCAGTTCCCCAGGTATTCCAGTCAGGCCCTCAGGATGCAGTTTGTCCAAGTCCTTCTCCTCCCAAGATGTGAACTGTAGGGGAGGAGGTGGGAGACTACCACCAATATTCTGCATGGCTATCTTGTGCCTGGATGCCATGGAACACACCTTCCCCCATAGGTCGTTCCACCTGTTCCTGATGCCATCCCTTGTGCGTGGATGACTGCCTACAGAATTGACCCTGTTGACTATCCTTTGCCACAACTAAATTTTCCTGGCAATAGATGTTAGTTGGACATGTGTTCCGAACAGGTGTGGCTTTACCCTGACAATTTCATCCACAATGCCCCTCAGCTCGTCATCAGTGAAACGTGGGTGTTTTTGTGGGGACATGGTAGTTGTTGTGCAGATGGTGTGTGGGGTTGTTGTGAGTTTAAGGATGCATTGTTGGGTACTTGGTGAGGTGTGGGTGCTGCGATGTGAGTTGAAGACGGTAGTTGCGTATTGTGTGTGTTAGCAATGTGTGTATGTTGTTAGTTGTGCTGATGTGAGGTGTTTGCTGAGTGAGATGTGTAAGTGTGCCTTTTGTGTCTAAGCAGAATTAATTTCAGATTTAGCTTCTCAGTGGATGTGAGTGGCGTTCTGGACACAAAGGATTGGGGGTTGTGAATATAGTGCAGTGAGAAGGTGTGTCAGGTGTGTGGATGTGTGTCAGGTGTGTGGTATTCAAACTATCCAATGTTGTGTGGTGTTCTGACAGAAGTGAGCTGGGACCGCCATTGTTCGCACCACCAATGGTTTTCCACCATGGAGGAACCTCTGTTGATTTGTGGCTCATAATCTGATGGGTGGATTTTTGTTGGGCTGGTGGTGCCGATGGTGGAACCTACCCATTTCCGTCCTCCAGTATCCTGCAGGTTTTGCAAATGGGGCTGTTTTTTGGTGGTCTTCACAGAGTGAGTCATATTATGGCAGTGGGATTACCTCCAAAATGTCAGTCATTTTTGGCCTCTACACGGCGGTCTTGCCAAAAGACCGCCAAAGTTGTAATGAGGTCCAGTTTGTCTCTAAATAGCACCCAAACACATTCAATAAATAGCATTTCAAGGAAATGATCCTCAAGAGTCAGAAATAAAATGTAAGTCATGAATGTTTATGGAAATAATTCAGGGTGCTATGCAGAAGGCAGAAATTAGATATTAACCATATGCGTATAAAAGCAGTACAGGGAATTAGCATCAGGCACAATCAAATGCAACAGTAAATGACATGAGGTCAAGACAAAAATATTCTAAGTCCACATCATAAGGGGAACCAACAATGGTTCTTCCTCTAAAGTTGGAGAGTCAGAAGACTGGTTCACCTCCAGATTTCATGGTTTAAATATGCAGATTCATAATAGAAGTCAGTGGAAGTCGCAAAGTCAGGTTAAGGTGGTCAAATGTAGCATTGAATTGAGAAATCACAAAACAGAATTATACAGTGAGATCTGATGCCATCATTCTAACGCTAGCCCCTAAATTGAATAATAATGTTCACTATTGTAACCTAATGTCATAGGATGTGGTAGTACAAGCTAGTCACAATACAGTGGAAGTCACACAAGTGAATAGCAACTGGCTGAAAAAAATCTTTTAATGTTGCAAAGGTTCCTGCCATGATTCTGCGAAAACAGCAAGTAAGTACAAATGCACATTTTGCTTATGTGCGGTGAACAGAGGAATGAAAAAACACATTATCATGGCAGCATTAGAAATAAAATGGAGTTGCGGCCTTGTTTGTGTCAAGCATAGGAATTACTGTTCTGTTGTGTGCAGTGCTGTTGTTTTAGTTCAGAAGTATTTGCAATGTTCAAAATATCAAAGTTATAATTTATTAAATACAAATCAACATTGACAGTCAGCATATGGAGGATGTTGAACCAATACAAAAGACCAGCCTTTGTCCAAAGACAACACCCAAGGCTGTGTGTGTACCCTCTGCTCATATCATCAAGCTGAGTCCCCACAAGAAATACCACACTGAGACAGAGCACCGCTGCAGAGGGAGTTGAGCATTAAGCTCCTGAGCCCAGGTGCTGAGAAAAGGCCAGACAGGGTTACCGCCAGTTGTGGACTCTGGTCGGCACTGACCAAAGTCTTTGGAGCCCATCCACCTTCTAGCCAAGGCCATCAACCCCCATTACCCGTTGAGCCCCAGCCAATCCAACAGTGTTAAGCACCAGCAGTCTCACATGAAGCCAACATCAAACCTCCTTCGCACCTGCCTACAATACCAGTTGACGCCGAAGCCCTCCTTGGTACCAAAGATGAGGGAGAAGTTGAGCTCCAGAAGACTGTTGATGTCTGAAGATGAAGACATCGAGGCCCTGATCCTGGAGAAGCCCAACAGGAAGTACATGCTAGACAAAATCATCTCTTCATTCACCTGGTCAATAGCAAGATTTCAGCAAAACTGGCTCCACCACCATTTCCAGAGCATCTTCCTTGAAAGTGGAGAATCACCTTCCAGGAGAAAAATTCTTCTAACCCTCCCTGCCCAGAGATGGCACTGAAGATATCCCCTGCACATAGCCCGCCTCCACCCCCAACTTCTCTGCCATCCCCACTTCCACATACATCTCTCCTGCTTCCTCTGCAAGAGTCACCAGAAGGGTTCTCCCTTTCATATTCCAAAAGCCTCCCTGATGGTCCCTGGGATGATTACAACCTCCCAGATGATCTTGATCTAGACCATTATCCAGTCAGGACTTAATCCCCTCCTCATATCCCCCACCGATCCCTTGATGGTACCACAGCCTACCACAAGGTCATTCAGAGGACTGCAGCTTTTCACAATGTTGACATGGATGTCACCCTGGATGAGAATAATATTTTCTTGAGACGCTTTCTAAGTCTGAGCACACAATCCATTTTTTCCATGCTCTAAGACATATTGAAATGGTCTCCTCCAAGAATTTTAAGGAGCCTGGCTCGGCTATAGTAGTCCCCCAAGGGTCAAGAAGACATTTAAAAGCTTCCCCACTGACCCAAAATTCATTAAGGGGCAGGTGTTCTCTGACTCCCTGGCAGTGCATACCACCTGTATGCACACCTCCACCCGGGTCACCAGTAGTGCTCCTCCTCCGGGAAAGGACAGCAAGAAGATTGACGCAGCAGGATAGAAGGTGGAGCTAGGAGTGGCAACCAATGATTGAATAGCAGTTTGGTGGCTATCCTGTCACTCTGTGTCAAGAACAATCGAAGTTGATGGAGGGGCACTTTAAGAACCTCCTGGAGAATATGGAAAGCATGAGGAGGAGGTAGTGTTTGAGGGCAAGATCATCCCCTATGCCATCACTAGCTGCAGTTGGATGCCACAGACAGCCTCCAGGGGCATTAACAGTAGCATCATTTTCAGGTGCCACACCGTGCTCGGTCCAGGCCTAAACTTGAAGTATAGGAGCATCTCCACAGCCTCCCGTTTGAGGTGGAGCACATTTGGGTCATGGGCTGGCAAGATGCTTAAAAGAGCAATAAAAATAGGGCAATGTCAAAGTCCATGTGAGCCTTTCAGTACGCTTCTTATTGTCGATCATTTTGAAAACACTAGCCAAGTTGGTGGGGGGTTGAGGTTTGAGTAAAGACCACTTCATCTGAGCATTCCTGTTCTTTCTGGAGGCTGCAGTACCGTACAACCAGAATGCCTGCAGAGGGTACAACAGGGGCTCCTACAGAGTTTACAAGTTAACAACAGGGTTAGGGGAAAACGTGGCTTTAGCAAAGGAGATGCCACCTCCAAGGAGTGGCTTGCCCTGCTTCCACTCAATCACATTCCACCCAAACTGGAAGGATATGCAAGTTCCTCTCTTCCCTGAGAGAATATGCAACTTCCTATCTTCCCTGAATGAAATCATATCAGACAAGTGGATCCTAGCCATAGTCCAGCATACCTATTGCCTCAGTTTACTCATGACCCCTTTCCCCAACATACTGCCCATACAATCATTCTCAGCAAAGAACACCTCTCCCTCATGCAGGAGGAAGTGCAGGCCCTCCTACAGAAGGATGCTATAGAGAGGATGCCCCTGGGACACCAAGAGAGCAGTATGTACTCTCTCTACTTTATAATCCCCAAGAAGGGTATCTCCCTCAGACAGCCCTGCCGGACATGATCTCCTGCTTCAACAAGGTGATTTCATAACAGAGCTGTATCTCAAAGATGCTTATTTCCACATCCCCATCTTCCCTGCTCAGTGATTTCTCTTTGCTTTGTGGTAAGTGGGCAACACTACGAGTTCAAAGTACTTTCTTTTGGGGGCACTACAGAAATGATGGTGCTTACAAAGTACCTAGCAGTGGTGGTTGAACGCCAGTGCAAACCTTACAGCAGGCGTTTATATAAAGAGGGTGATCAAGTCCCTCAGTGGCGACAACAGTACAGCCAACAGCCGCAAAATCAAAAGTCCCTCAGGGCCCTTAAGTCCATGAATGGAAGAAGTGCCTAACAAACATCGTTTTTCATAGGAAAGCAAATTAAGCAGTGACTCTTCACTTCCCTTATTTTGTTCACTAATCCCGTAAGGGGAAGCAACAGTAATTCTCTGGACACTTGGAAGGAAATAACAGGTAGATAGGTTATTCTCTGAGGTTTCACTCATCCCCTCCATCTATCCCACCAAAGAAGACATTTTAATGTTATTGGGAGTTTACTCCCATTTCTGGTTCAAAAGAAGGGACCATGGCGTTCTAGACCTCTGAACGGCAAACAAACACATAACAGAAGAAATGTTTCATATGGTGACACTTCACCAAATAAATCCCCAACAACATCAGGGGAGTTAGATGTGTAGCATAGATCTTCAAGAGCCATGTTTTCACAGTCCTGTCATAGAAATATCACAAATGTCTAAGATTTGTGGCGGGCAATTTAAACTACCAATGTAGGCTCCTTCCTTTTGACCTCAATTCAGACGAACCTTTTCAAAGTGCAAAGCAGTGGTAGTGGCTCATCTAAGAAAAATGAGAATTTTCATCAGTACCTACTTTGACAAATGACTGATACAGAAATTAACACCTCAGAAAGCCTAGTGCCACTAAAACATAACACCATCTGCGTTTCAGCTATTGGTTCTAAAGGCAATTCATACCAAGTCTACTTAATGCCAGTCCACGCCATCCATTATCGGAGAGCAGTCAAAAACACACTATCAGCAAGAGTGTATATTTCATATGAGAGACTATGATTTATCTGTCTGTGGAAAGTTCTAAAGATGAAATGCAAATTCAAATGTCATCACTTCTGTGCTCAGTGGCCTCCTGCATCATTCTAGTACCAAACGCCTGCTTGAGGAGGAGACCATTGCAGTAGAGCCTGGAAGACTACTGGCACCAGCTCTCAGGCAGTTGGGAAGATGTTAACTCTAGCTCAGGTTGCTGTTGACTTCTTCAGTTGCTGGGGCAATCAACCAAAAAGCCAAAGAGACCATAGTGACATTTGTGTCACTGTTAGGTTGGGTAGTCCACATGCAATCGCTTCATGTCCTTCGGATGTGGTCAAAGAAAGAAAAGACTTACTTCATCAGCTTACTGGAGTTGAGGGTGGTCCATCTTTTTTTCCTCTCAAGCTTCAAAACGATATCCCTGATTTTCCATATAGACAATACAAAAGTACATTACATCAGCAAGTGGGGACACAAGCTCCAAAGCACTGTCTCTAGAAGCCCGGATGATCTAGAAATGACTGCTAGAATCAGCATGTCACAGCATTCGATCTACCTGCTGCTCAAAATGTGGAAGTAGTTTCTCTCAGCACAGCAATTCAAGAGAATAACAAATGGGTTTTAGACAACAATGTACTGCAAGACATAATTCCGAATAGAAATTTTCAGAAGAAATTGTATTTGCAAATGCACACAGCCAAAATGCTGAATTAATGCATCCCAATGTTACCAAGCACTCACAGTGTGGACCGCTTTTTTCATAATTTGGTCGAAGAAGTTTATCTATGAACTTCCCCCATCCCACTGATTAGTTGTTAAGCTAATGAACGATGAGACGAGGATGTTCCTCATTGCTCAATGTGACCACAGCTGTGATGGTACTCTGACTTTCTACCCCTAACAGGATTACGCACTGCAGACTGCTCTGCAGACAGGATTTCCTTTTCGAGTTGGGGGTTCAGATCTTGCATCTCAATCTTCATCATTGGATGTGGCAGCTTGGCTCCTGAAATCTTGGAATACAGACATTTAAATATTCCTCAAGATTGCATGAACATTTTTAAATACGTGACATTCATCCACTAGAACATCTTGTTCTTTCAAATGGAATAGGTTTTACATCAGGTGAGTCCAGAAAAACATTGATCTAATCACGTGTCAGAAGTAAGTCGTGCTTTTATACCTTCTGAACTAGCCAAGGCTGGGTTTTTGCTTTCTTTCATACTGGTACATTTAGAAGCTGTTGTTGCTTATAGAAAAGATCTTTCACAAACTGTTTCACAATTCCAGTTGTAAAACGTGTCGTCCCATGTTTGAACCTATTGATGAAGCTACTTTTCAGCTCATTTTCTGGGAGACAACCTTTCTAGTGACCCAAACCTCACCTGTAAGTTTCAGGTACTAAGGCAGTAAGGACTCGTACAGTTTTCCACAAAGATAAAGTTGTGATAAGAACCAATCCTAGCTTCCTGCCTAAAGTTAATTCTCGGTTTATGTCAATTGGACTATTTTCTTTCACTTTTTGTCCAGAATACCTCTTCTGATGTTGAGAGTTTTAATTTTCTAACTTGGTAAAACTAAAAACATTAAGCAGACTGACCAAACTATGGCTCGTCATCTACAGTGCAGGTCAATTGGAAAAAGTCATACACTTCATTGACTGTTTCCTGTATTCTGTTATGCCATAAAAATGGCAAAAAATGTTTGTCTGCTAAGCCTCAGGCTCAGTGGATGAGAGAAAAAGCCATTGTGGCTATGCTAAAGAACCTTTCTATTGCTGACATATGTAAGGTGGCCACCTGGAGGCCTTTACATACTTTCATATGATATTGGTGGTCATTATGAGGCTGGCAGTGAAGATCGCCGCATTATGAGATAGGCGTTTGGCTGCAGCCAAACTGCCACAATGCCGCCAGTACCTCCAGAGCGGTCGCACTGCCGGGCCAGAGGTGATCACCTCCGGCCCGACGGCAGCCGTGAGACCACCGCCGGTATTATGATCCAGACCACCAGGTTTTCCGTGGTGGTCGCACCACCACAAAAACCATGGCGGTAATGCACCATGCAACAGGTATTTCCATTCCTGTCACCAGCACCCTTCCCCCATGTCCACACACATGCATGCACCCACCTCCCCACTTCCACACACATGCAGACTCCCTCCCCCCACTTCCACGCACATGCACTCACCCTTCCCCCACTTCCATACACGCTCCCTCCCCACCCAACCGCACACAACCATACACACAACCCTACTCGCACTCACACATATGCACCCCCTTCCGCAATCATGCCCACCCCAACCCTCCATCGCATCCATTCACGCACTTCCCCCAGCGCACCCATTCACGCACTCCCCCTCTCCGCATTCATGCACATGCACTCTCCCCTCCACATTCATGCACACACCTAGACACTGCTTCCATTCACGCACCCAGACACCCTCATTCGCACACATACACACACCCAGACGCCCATCCCTCCACTCCCCTTTGCGGACGATCAACTTACCTTTTCCGGCGAGGTGGTCATCTGGGAGGGGATGAGTTCTGGCGTTTTCCACCGCCAGCACCGCACCGCCGACAGGACTCTGCCACCCCGTATTACATATCGTAATACGGCGGGCAGAGTCGAATTGCGTCTCTTCCTCTGTCGGCCAGACCGACGAGGTCTGATTTCTGCCCATAAACGGGTGCAAATCCTACCTAAGTCAAAATTAACAGTCTGTTGACTGCAGTGGCTTCCGCGGTCTTGGAAAAAGACCGCCAAAGTCGTTATGACCACCATTGTCTTGACCTAGATTCCAGAACAGATGACTGAGTCGGACAAGCTTTGCTGTAGAATCTTTTTAGTGAATGTACTGTTAGTTTTTTTCTTGGCCTCTTTTTTCCTAGTTTGTATGGATGGGGTTGCAATTCTATTCAATGCTTATGTCTAATCTTGAAGAATCTCTGGAATAGGAGCAATAGTTTCCGTTTATGCTAGTTATCTTTTAGAGAATATTCTTTATAATCATAGGCAGTCCACCCGCTTCCCTAAAAAAGGTTAAAGTAATTGCTCGTACTACTCAACTACCACCCACAGGGCATGATCAGGTACTAGTGGTATGCTATTAAAGAAGCAGCAGCAGCTTTCCCACCCTTTCATGCTTCAGCCTATTAGGGTACATTGTCTCGCTTCTCTCTCTCTCTCTCTCTTCCTTTAAAAAAGATTTACCACTAGGTAATTTCTGTAGTAATTATTATTTCTTTATAGGTTGGTACAAATACTTTGTGCTTTTAGAATTTGATTTTTTTTTAAAGTAAGTGTGTGTAGATGCATACAATATGACTAGGGCATAATAAAGGCTTGCAGACTTTTCTTTATAGGGAGACCCATAGATACTCACCACACAACTTGACCACATATTGCTTTTTAAACGTAATCAATTTCTGTCTTAACCCATTAGCTGCTGGGGCTTCTCCCCCAGTGCTGAGTCATTTTGGGAGTATTTGGGGTAGTTTGCGCTTAGGCACTATGGGGGTCGTTATGACCCCGGCGGTTGGTGCAGTAGTGAAGGTATTACCGCCAACAGGCTGGCGGTACATATATCCACTATTATGACATTGGCAATTTGGCCAAACCGCCAAGTTAACACACCGACCGCCACAGCGGTAATGACCGCCGGGCTGGAGACTACAGTCTCCAGCCCGCCCGCCATCACTAGGCCCCCCATGGCATCTTGACCCTGCCCACCACCATGGTTTCCGTGGTTTCTGTACCGCCACGGAAACCATGGCGGTAGGCACTATCGGAGCCAAGGAATTCCTTCCCTGGCACTGAAAGGGGTCTCCCCCGCCCCCCCTCCCCAGAGTCCTTCCCCACTCTCCCCCTCCCGACCCCCCACATGTACACACATAAACGCACATACATACACACCCATACACACATGCATACACACATTCACCCACGCATGCATACATTCATACACACTCACAGCAACACTCACTAACATACATCCAGGCACACACTCAATCACACAACACAGCATGCACGTACATCCACACCCATTCATGCACACACGCATTAGACATGCACGCATTCAAACACAGTTACACACACCCCAACACATGCACACAACACCCCCTGCCCCCTCTCCTGTCGGAGAAACCGACTTACCTGCTTGCAGGGGGTCCTCCGGCAGGAGACGGGATGTGAGCTGCTGCCAGCAGCAGCGTCTGCCAGCAAAACACCGCCAGGCTGTTTCATGGAATATGATACGGTAGGCTGTGTTTTTCTGGCGTGGTGCTGCTGCTGGCAGCGCCTCCTTACCACTGTCCGCCACCATGACCGTAGCCTGCGGAATTCCGGTTACGGTCAGAATTCGATGGGTGGTTGGTAGCCATGGCGACGGTATGTTGGCGACCGTTGCCGTGGCGGTAGGCGGAATTTGCCGCAAATGTCGTAATGAGGGCCTATATCTTTTTTCCACAAAAGTTATCAACGCCAAAATTGTATCCTTTCTTTCCAACATCCAGTAGATTCTAAAGATACCCAGGGTTTGTGGAGTGCACTGGAGGACATTATAAGCAAAATATAGCAAAAATGTGAGTTTTTTGCCAAAAACACGTAAAAAGTGCTCCAGATAAAAGTGTCGATTTTTTTTTTCCTACAAATGGCATTCATGAACGGATTGCAATACTAAAGTCACCATCTTCCCAGCTTTCAGGAACATGCAGAGCTGAATCCAAAAACCGAATTTTATATGACAGATTTGGCATTTTTCTGAGAGGTGGCCTATTTTCCCTATTTTTTGTGCCCTCAATCTCTTCTTCAAGTTAGTGGTGGAAACCAAAATGTCATCTTTCTTATACACTGGCTTACATTTGAAAGGCACAAATGCAGCGAAATGCAATTGGTAATAACAAATGTTCTACTATTCTGTGCTCCCACAAGTCTACTGATAAAAAATGGTACCTCACTTGTGTGGGTATGCCTAATGCCCGCAACATGAAACAGTCCAAAATGCAACATGGAAGCAGCACATTTTTACATTAAAAAATAACCTTTTTTCCCCCAAAGTGATCAACTCGAGAATTTGTATCCTAGCTCAGCCAGCACTTAAGGAAACCTAGCCAACCTGTATATTTTTAAAAAACAGACACCTAGGGAAATCTAGGGTGGGCTGAGGTGTGTGGTTCTCATCATATTCTATTCACAGAATCCCTTGCAAACCTCAAACTTTGACTAAAGAAACACATTGTTCTCACATCTCAGTGATGGAAAGTCCTAGAATCAGTGAGGAGCCACAAACGTCCTTCCACCTGGCATTCCTCCAGGTCTCCCGATAAAAATGGTACCTCGCTTGTGTGGGTGGACCTAGCGACAGGAAACAACCCAAAATGCAACATGGACACAGCATATTTTTCCACCGAAAACGGACCCTTTTTTCCCAGTGTAAGTATCTTAAGATTTTGGACCCTAGCTCAGCCGGCACCTGGGGAAATCTAGCCACCCTGTACATTTTTGAAAACTAGACACCTGGGCATCTAGGGTGGACTGACGTGCATGGCTGTCACCACACCTTTTTACTCACAATCCCTTGGAAACCTCAAACTTTCACAATCAAACTAAGTTTCCTCACAGTTATGTGATTGAACGTTCTGGAATCTGTAGGGAGTCACAAACTTCCTACCACCTGACATTCCTTCAGGTCTCCCAATTAACATGGTACCTCACTTGTGTAGGTAGAGCTAGTGCCTGCAACTAATGGCCCCTCATGGATGCATTGCAGCTTTCCACCAAACTTGTCCCTTTTTTCCAATGTGGGTAACTTGAGATTTAGGACCCTAGCTCAGCTGGCACCGAGGGAAACCTAGCCAGCCTGTATATTTTTGAAAACTAAATAGCTAGGGGTGTCCAGGGTGGGCTGATTTGCATGGCTCTTTTTAACCAAGAATACCTTGCAAACCTTAAACTTTGACTAAAAAACACATTTTCCTCACATTTCTGTGATTGAAGGCTCTGCAATCTGTGGGGAGTCACAAACTTCCTTCCACCTGGCATTTCCCCAGGTCTCCCTATGAAAATGGTACTTCATTTCTATGGGTAGGCCTATTGCTTGTGTCAGGAAACGGTCCAAGTGTAACATGGACGCATCTCATCTTTCCACCAAAAAGTGCCCTTTTTTTCCCAATCTGGGTATCTTGGGATTTTGAACACTTGCTCAACTAGCACCTAGAGTAACCTAACCAACCTGTACATTTTTGAAAACTAGACACCTAGGGATATCTTGGGTGGGCTGATCTACGTGGCTTTCTACACATTTTTTTATGCAGAATCCTTTGCACACCTCAAACTTCGACTAACAAACACATTTCTGTGATGGAAAGTTCTGGAGTCTGGAGGGAGCCACAAACATCCTTCCAGCCACCGTTCCCCCAGGCCTTCCAATAAAAATGGTACCTCACTTGTACGGGTAGGCCTTTTGCTTGCGACAGGAAATGGCCCAAAACACAACATGGACGTAGAGCATTTTTCCACTGAAAACTAACCCTTTTTTCCCAAATGTGGGTAGCTCAAGATTTTGGACCCTAGCTCAGCCGGCTCATAGGGTAACTAGCAAATCTATACCTTTGTGAAAACTAGACACCTGGGGGTATCTAGGGTGAGCTAACCTGCATGGCTCACATCACAGTTGTTTATCAAGAATCCCTTGCAAACCTGAATCTTTGACTAAAAAACTAATTTTCCCCACATTTCTGTGTTGGAAAGTTCCGGATTCTTTACGGATCCTCAAACTTCCTTCAATCTGGCATTCCCCCAGGTGTCCTGATGAAAATGGTTCCTCACTTTTGTGACTAGATCTAGTGCCCGCGACAGGGAGTGCCTCAAAACGCAACGAAGACACATACAATTTTTACACCGAAAAGTGACCCCTATTTTCTACTGTGGGTAGCTCAAGATTTTGAACTCTAGCTCTGCCGGTACAAGGGAAATCTAGCCAACCTGTACATTTTTGAAAAATAGACCCCTAGAGGGGTCCGGGTAGGGCACAAGTGTGGCTCTCACCATGTTTCTTTAAGCAAGAATCGCCAGCAAAGCTCAAACTTTGCCTAAAAAAAGAATTTTCCTTGCATTTCCTTGAGGAAAAGTCCTGGAATCTGCAGGCAGCCACAACTTTTCTACCACCCAGCGTTCCATCAAGGCTCCGGAGAACAGTGGTGTCTCACTTGTGTGAGTGGGCTAAGTGCCTGCGACAGGGAAGGGCCCAAAACATATAGCAGAGACATCAAATGTATCTATCACAAAGCAACCTGGTTTCACAAGGGGAACACGTCAGGTTTTGGATCCAGGTTTGGCGGCCATCCAGGGAAACTTCCAAACCCAGACATTTAGGAAAACTAGATACCTGGGGGCGCCCAGGGAAGTTTGTCTTTCCTGGATCCCCAATGGTTTTCTTACACAGAAGCCCCTGCAAAACTTAAATTTAGCTAGCTAAAAAGTCACATTTTCCACATATTTCTGTGTAGGAACATTGTGAGCTCACCAGGCCGGCACAAATTTCCAATCATTCAGGATTCTGCCAGGTCTCTCGATAAAAATGCTACCTTGCTTGTGTGGGTGGGTCAGCCCCTTGAGACCCTCACGGGTGAGTAGCCATGCTTTACAAAAATTGATTGATTGATTGAAGTGCCCGTCACAGGGAAGGGCCCAAAACGTATTGTGACAATAATGATAACTAAGGGTGGTGTACTAATTATTCCTGGTGTTGGCAACCGTGTTGGGAAACCTATAAAATCCAGACACTTCTGAAAAGTAGACATCATGGGAAGTCCAGGGAGGTGTTGATTATGTGGATCCCCCAAAGTTTTCTTACCCAGAACACCATGCAATGGTGAAACATTGAATAAGAACACAATTTTTACTTGCATTTTCTTGATGTGAACTACAGGAATATGCAGGGATCCACAAACCTCCTTTCCACCCAGTGTTTCCCCAGGTGTCCTGATAAAATTGGTACCCCACTGGTGTACCTGAGCCTAGTGACCGCAACAGGAATGGATCACATGAGGGTCAATAGTTGTCCTTGAATGAGGATTACTGTTGACCCTGGTGTGATCCATTCCTGTCGTGAGCACTAGGCCAAAGGCAAGTGGGGTAGCGTTTTTATCGGGACAAGTGGGGGAATGCTGGGTGTGGTAGGAATTTTGTGGATCCCTGCACATTCCTGTAGTTTACTATACAAAAATGCATGAAAAATAGTTTTCAGTCAAGGTTTCACCTTTATGGGGTATTCTTGGTAAGACAACTTTGGGGGATCCATGCAAGCCACACTTCCTTGGACTCCATGGGATGTGTAAATTTCAGAAATGTCTTTTTTTTTTTTTTTAGGTTTCCCTAAATGGCAGCCGAGCCCTGAACCAAAAATGCAAGTGTCCCCCTTGCAAAACCAGGTTGTTTTGTGATAGATAATTTTGATGTCTCCACAATATGTTTTGGACCCTTTCCTGTCATGGGTACGTGGCCCACCCACACAAGTGGGGTAGCATTTCTATCTGGAGACATGGGCGGGGACACTGGGTAGTCAGAAGTTTGTGGCTGCCTGCAAATTCTAGGACATTTCCTTAATTAAATGGAAGGAAAATATGTTGGGCAAAGTTTGAAATTTTCAGGGGATTCTGGGTATAACAAACTGGTGAGAGCAACGCAAGTCATGCACTCCTGGACTCCCCTGGGGCCTAGTTTTTAAAAATGTGCAGGTTTGCCTAGGTGTCGGCTGAGCCAGGGGCCAAAATCCACAACTACCACCATGACAAATAAACAAGGAGTTCTTAGGGCCATCTTACCGCCACAGATATAAATCTAGAAGTAATTTGTTAATCCACCACTTAACACTGGTTGGTTTTAGCACCTCCAGAAATGATGGCTTCAAAGCACAAATACTTATCAAATTATCTGAATATTGAAATCAAGACTTCTGAATGTGAGCCATAAAGCCACATTCGAGCACCAACCGCTTTATGGTCCATTCACACACCATTCCCGCACCACACACAAGACATTCATACTGCCAAATCCACCTGATCATTGCACTCGCATCAACTTGTCGCTGCCAGGCAAGGGCCCATCACATTTATACACCACAGGACGGAATAAGTTTGACTACATTTTACCGAACACATGCCTGTGAATCTTTATTAATGTCTCCCATGACAGTAACATGAGGCTCAGGAAGACATGTCTTTCGTGCACCTTTAAGGCACTCGCTATGCTAAATCAAACTCCGTCCAGTTTGTGGCTGCAAGCTGGGGGTGTCCAAGTATGCCACAGCGGCTCATTCCACAAACTGAGTGAGCATATTTACCCTTGAAACTTAGGCAAACATGCTGGAAAACTTTCTAAAGTTCCCTAAAGAGTACGCAATGACCTCCGAAAAATCATAGTTTTTAACACAGGGTAGCCCGTGAGAATATAGCATATGCCCCATCCACCATTATGTGCAGTGCTGTGACTGTAACACACTTATACAGTAAACTGAACATCTACTAAGTTTTGATAGAGGATTAACATGGCAAGCAGGTGAAACATTGACCCATACGTGCCATAGTAATTATGGCTAAGGGCAACTGTGGCACCAACTGGTTTGAATCTGTAGGATAAGATGAGGTCATGGCACTTGTATCTGTATTACCTTTATTGTCAGCCTTCTACCTATGCAATATCCCTGGGAAAGCACACCCACCAGAAGCTTTTCTTACCCATTCATGTCTCTAACCTCATCAGAGTCCTAACTAAACCTGTATAATAGACAAGTGAACCTATACTAATGCCTTCCATCCCTAGCTACTTGAAGTTCAAGAAAAAGTGTTTATCTGATAGACACATCTAGCCACAGATTTCTTACTTTTCAATTTCCCCTGGCGTCTAACTGGATCTGGAAGATTTTTAGTGAGCAGTACACCTGTGCCATGGTAGGTGGCTTTGTTTGGTTCCGCGTGTCGTACAGATGTTTCAGCCTGTATCCTGGATTTCGGTGACAATGACTCTGAGGCTGCTGGGCCCCATGACCTCCTGAATCCTGCTGATGAATCATGCCAGGTGGCATACCTGGGCTCTGCAGTGGGAACACAAAGAGATGCTGGATGGAGTGCTGAACCTTTTCTAACACTTACTTAATCTGGGTTAAATCCATCATATTTTTGCTCACCATTCCACCCCAGTTTGAAACAGAAACAAGCATTCTGGGACCTATTTCGGGATATCACTCTTCAATAGACAGGCTAGCTTAAATCCAGTAGCAAGCATTCCATCCATCACCTTGTTGTTTTTGCATTTACCGCCATACGTGCACCAGATATGCCCAGACGTCGGTTCCTGGCTCATTGTTCTACTGAATTCAAGCTAGCCTTGCAGATGAGAGGTGATATCCTGAAACCGGTCCCAGGATTCTTGTTTCAAGTCCAGGGAGGACCTGGCATGGCAGTTCTGGCTGGACTTTTCCTGTGGGAAGCAGGGTCAAGACCTATTTGCAAATGGCTGGTTTCAAACTGTGGTGGCATGGTGGGCAAAAAGAAACAATGGATTGGGATGCCTCCCTGTCTGGTTGCCAGTGGCTGAGATTAATTCAGGCATTCCATCCATCTACTTGTTGTTTTTGCATTTGCCACCGTATGTGCGCCGAGTATTCCCAGATATGGGCCCTTGGCTCACTGTGCCACTTGATTCAAGATAGCTCGGTTGATAAGGGGTTGTACCCCAAAACCAATTCCAGGATGCTTGTTTCCGGTCCAGGGAGGACCTGGCCTAGCAGTTCAGGCTGGACTGTTAAAGGGTCAAGACTGATTTGCTTATGGCTGGGTCCAAACTGGGGTGGCATGGTGGGAAGAAAAGTGATGGATTGGGATGCAGACCTTAGCAATTGTCGTTGGCTGAGATTCATTCAAACATTCAATCCATCTTGTTGTTTTTGCGTTGGCTCTGCAGTGGGGCCTGATTTTCCAGTGAGTGTAGCATCAGGGGAATCTCTCCAATGTGGTCTAGATCTCGGAGGGAACTGCAAAAGATCTGTAGTGGTGGTTAACAAACTGCGATTGGGTCAGAGGCAGACTCCTTCCCCAACCTGATTTCATAGTAGTGAGAGATGCGTCAGTCCTGATATAGAGTGGGGGGGCATCTTGGCGAGGTGGAGGTCAGAGGGCTCTGATCCTTGGCGGAATCCAGACTCCACATGGACGTGCTGAAGCTCTGTGCGATCTGGCTAGCATTGAAAGCATTTCTTCCCTCTATCAAGGGAAAGATAGTAAAAGTGTTCACAGACAACACCACCGCCATCTGGTAATGCAACAAACAGAGCGGGTGAGGTGGTGGACCCTTCGTCAAGAGGCCCTACATTCCTAGTCATGGCTGAAACAGCAGTGCATGTGCATAGCCCTGGTGGTTCAACACCTGGCAGGTTCTCCGAAAGCCAGAGTGGACAAACTCAGCCGTTGATGCCTAGCAGATCACGAGTGACGTCTCCATTTGGATGTGGTCTAAGGTGTCTTTCAGCAGTGAGGTGAGCCTTGGTTAGATCTGTTTGCCTCAGAAGAGACCGTGCAGTGTCAGCAGTGTTCGCATTGGAGTTTCCAAGGTTAGCTATCGCTTGGAGACGCTTTTCATCTCTAGTGGAGCTTAGACCTCTTGTACGCCTTTCCACCCATACCATTTCTGCCCAGAGTTTTCAAGAAGATCAACAACAGCGGGCCCAAATTATACCTGTGGTTCCAGAGTGGGCACGGAGAGTCCGGTATCTCAAGCTTCTGAGAATGAGCATTGATTCTTTGATCAGGCTGCCCCTTCAGGAAAATCTTCTGTCGCAGCATAAGGGGAGGGCCTTCCACCTGAACCTGTCAGTTCACCGCCTTCATACATGGAGATTGATTGGCAACAGTTGACAGCCTTCGACCTTCCTTATGAAGTTTGTAATGTTATTCTGGGAGCCAAGCATCTCTCCACCAAGATGCTATGCATCTGCTGATGGCAAAAGTTTGTATTATATTGTACAGAAGTCTATCAACCCTCTTTCTGCATCTCTCTGATATTCATCTCTTCATTCTTACCCTTGCCCAGCAGGGCTCTGCTATGGGTTCTCTTAAGGTAAATCTCTCTGCTTTGTCTGCCTTCCTGTGGCTGCCTGACCAATCCTCTTTATTTAAGTCCCCTATTATAAATAGGCTTCTCAAAGGGCATGTATATATGTTTTCTCCCTCGCCCTTTATCATGTCTCAGTGGGACCTTAATTTGGTGCTCAGAGGAAAATAATCTGCAGCTAGATATTGTTACCGAGGGTAAGTAACTTGTTCTTGATGCGCCATCAGCACACTTAGGGGGTCATTCTGACCCCGGCGGTCATGGACCGCCGGGGCCAGGGTTGGAGGGAGCACCGCCAACAGGCTGGCGGTGCTCCACAGGGTATTCTGACCGCGGCGGTTCAGCCGCGGCCAGAAAGGGAAAACCGGCGGTCTCCTGCCGGTTGTCCGCTGCCCTGTAGAATCCTCCATGGCGGCGCAGCTCGCTGCGCCGCCATGGGGATTCTGACACCCCATATCGCCATCCTGGGCAGTATGGGGTGTCGTGGGGCCCCTGGGGGCCCCTGCAGTGCCCATGCCAATGGCATGGGCACTGCAGGGGCCCCCGTAAGAGGGCCCCACTTTGTATTTCGCAGACACTGAAATACGCGACGGGTGCCACTGCACCCGTCGCACCTTCCCACTCCGCCGGCTCAATTCTGAGCCGGCGTCCTCGTGGGAAGGCCGTTTTGCACTGGGCTGGCGGGCGGCCTTTTGGCGGTCGCCCGCCAGCCCAGTGCAAAACCCAAAATACCCTCAGCGGTCTTTCGACCGCAGAGCGGTATTTTGGAGGGGGGAACTCTGGCGGGTGGCCTCCGCCGCCCGCCAGGGTGAGAATCACCCACTTACTGTGCTGAATCAAACTCTGTCCAGTTTGTGGATGCAAGTTGGGGGTGTCCGAGTATGCCTTCTGAGGCCTATTCCTCAAACTGAGTGAGCATATCTACCTATTGAAACCAAGGCAAACATGCTCAAGAATAGTGCCTTAGTTCTCTAAATTAATAAGCCAAACAAATGTACTTGGGAACTCAGCCACACTTCTACTTTAGCTTTGACAGTGTGAAAACGTAATTACTAACATATCTCATACCCAGTGTTATTGAAGGAGGGTACAATAAACAATCGGCCTAATTATGACAGGGTCACGGTGGCGATCTGACCGCGGCCAAAGCAGTGGTCCGACCACTTTGGCGGTGGTCTGACGCCACATTATGACCGTGGCGGTTGCGCCACAGTCGGATCACCAACTCCGCCAGATTCCCTCCACAGGAAGGGCTGGTGGTCTTAATCCACCAGGGCAGCGCTGCATGCAGCACCTCCCTGGGGATTATGACCCCCTCTCTGCCAGCTTTTACATGTTGCCATATGGATCAGATGGGTAAACTGTTTCTTATACCTAGTGCAAGTTTTACAACTCTCATTATATGTGTGAACCTGGTCGTTCTTGTCCACTCTGACCATGAACTTGTAATTAAGTATACAGGTGGGCTCGTGAACTTTGGCCATCTGACCCTAAACCATGTTGGGGGAAGTGCTCTCTTCCTAAATTGTAGTGAGCATGTACACATCACGCCTACCCGAGAACTTGACTGCGAGCAGTTCGTTGGTATGCAACGCAGTGCTCTGGGATTTCTAGAGCTTCTTGTAAGCACGCTCCTGCTGGAATTCTTTGTGGTGATAAAGAACTGTACCGCAAGCTACAATGCCAGCTTTGTAGTAACCGAACAGCTTGATTCTGGTATAGAAAGTGTCCAAATAAAGGTTATAACCTTTGTGAAGGAGTGGCTGGACAATCTCCCATACAATCTTCCTGTGGCCCCTAGCGTGGGAGGGCAACATACAGTGTTTAGTGTGGAATCCTTACCTGTATACACTCTCAAGATGTACACATAGCCGATTGAGATCTCAGACATCAGGTACAGCATGATGCCATAGTGAGCTCTTTTCCTCTCAATGTACTGCTCAAACAGCAGCCTCCCTTTGTACAGGATCAAGTACTCATCAACAGCTATATTCTTTCCAAGAGTCTAAATCTCTGGAAAGCAGTGAAAGGCAGAATTTAAAGTTGAATTAAATTGGAGGGCTGCCAAGAGAGCACTCCATCAGTGCTTGCCATCGGAGAAGCCTGCTCTATGTGTTGGTCTAACCTTCTACTGTTGTCCTGCTGCACAGACTGTGATTGCAGAGGGACAACACGACTGTCATCATTGCTGGAAGATGTGTTGGATGGCACTCCGCCGACTGAAAATCACTTCCAGATTCTGCTCCATTGTCCTGTCCCTCAGATTTTGTCTCAGTATCTGCTGTCTCAGTCTCTGATCCTGCCTCAGAGCTGTCCTCCATAACCTGAGTTAGGGCTTGAGCAGCAGTCATCCACCGAGACGCCATCTCTGCTGTTGGCTAAAACTGTCCTTTTAAAACACTATCCTATGTAGAAGGCAGATATGTTTTTCTGCAACTATTATTGGGTGTGTGTGTGAGTGAGGTAAATACCATCACCTTACCTTGTCTTCTTCCCACAATTAGCAGGTTCTCCAAATACAATAAAAAAAGGCACAGTATTACTTCACCTTTCCACATACCCATCATCACAGCCTTTAGTGATGGTGGCACCCAGTGGGACAATCATTTTTAGCGCTCCCCACTCAGCTATCCACATAAAGTACAGATCTGTTCTTTGCAGCAGGCACATTAACCCTTGGCAGTTTTATGGCAAGGCTGCCACTAAACCAAAGGCCAATCTCTCTCTCTCTAGCAGGAACATAATCACAAGAGTTATCTTGATATTTTGATTGCTGCACGAGAGAGAGGTAACTCTGTATATATACATATATATGGAGAGAGAGTCACTCTCTCTACCATATATATTATCACGATTTTATATACGTGTTGTTTCCCTGGGGTGTATATATATATATATATATATATATATATATATATATATTAGAAGCAATTGGTCAAAAAATGCAACATGCTCCTACTGTTGGTGCAGATGACAGAGAATGACCACTCATCAATAACTGAATGAACATAAAATACGCAGCATGCCCAAGAAGCCTCCTGTTCACTGATCATTAATGGTTTACATCCACAGCACACAATACACCAACATGTTTCAAGATAACATCTTAATCGTGGTGTTTGGTAACCAAGTCCTTCTTTGAAGGACTTGGTTACCAAACACCATGAACAAGAACATCAGAGAAGCCAAAAATATAATTAATGTGCTTCAGCATAAATATTTGCATCTTAATTTCACTCACAAAATAAATAACACAAACAATGCTTTAACGGACATTAACTGAAAGGGCCAGGATAATGGACTGGTCCCCACTGGGCTACACCATAAGAAAGTTCCAGGAAATAGTGTACTTCAGTCCACAGTTATTATACTACGCATCTTAAATGGACCATCTTCTATGAGTAGCTCCTGAGAGCCAAACTGAAGTGTAGCACCAATGCTCTTTATGAATAGTAAAAACAAAGAATTATGGATAGATTCCATGAGCGATGTTACTCAAATAAAATTCCAATTCCAATCACTCCATGACTAGAGACCAATTACTGTTTAGCTCCCCGAAATAGAGAAACTGTACTACCCAAGTAATATTTATTGCAAAACTGGCATATCATTAGATCTGATACCATCATTTGTAGGGAGATCACCTTTCGATTACATCACGTATCCTAGGCCAACATCCCCAAGAGACATTAGTGCACAGTCATTTCACCCTACACCACAATACCAATTGGCTCACAACTAAAAATAATTTCTTCCCATGTAGGAATTGCAAAGCATACACAAATGGCAAGAAATGCCAAACATAAAAATTCCCCACAAATGAGGATACAGAAATCAATTACTTGCACATCCGATTTTTGTGTTTCTGGTAAAGTGACCTTGCAAATAACAGGACTGTCTTCCCAGTCAGAAAGCAAATCCTGGAATATTTGATGTGAAAAAAATGGGTACCACTTGCATCCATTGGTGGCACATTATTATCAAGATATGCATAACCAAATTACTGATTTGCTTGTTTATTTAGTATTGACAAGAAGGTTACTTACCATAGAGGGGGGTGATTGAGAGAAAAAGGTTATGAAGGCTTGAGTCTAAGAATATATTTGAAGTCAATAGAACTCAACAAGGATGAAAAACTGACCTTTCAGATTGCCTAAAATTAATCATCAATGTTTTGGCTGTTGGACTAAGCAAACTGCTTTGTAATGGACTATGAAAATAAAAATCATGATGTGACTGTACAACTGTTTCTAATATTATGCAGGTATTATTGGGACCATTAGCTGATCATCACTATTAGGAGTGTAGAAAAAACTGGGATAGAACCAAGCACTTGATATCGGGATCATATGTTGACATATATTTTCCTAGTGAAATCTACTCACAGTTTTACTCACGTACCTTATTTATGTAATTATTTTAACCTACTTGGGTGACCCCTTGTGTTAGACACAGGCATACAATATTTCACCCGCAATGACCACCTTTACTTTTATATACCATGCTTTGCAATCATAATCCACCTTATTAGGTGCTTTTATGAAGTTAGGTAATCAAAAATTCACAACATCAGACTTTAGTATGGGAAACACCCTTGAAATTACCCAGTCCCTTTCAAGACAACATAATGAGGGCTATTCACAAAGTTAACTTACACTTGTGAGAAAATTACACAAATAACTTTACTGTTACACTTTTTGAGTACTTTTTTTGGCTATTCACAAAATCCAAGCATAGAGTTACTGGAAGGTGTAGACTTTCACTTGTAAGTTTGGCCCATCCCCATTTTCAGGGGTGGAGATGTGTAAGTTTCTTGTGGAAAAAAACTGTAGTAAGTGATGGCCAACCACTAGTGCAGCAACACCCTTCCATAGAAAATAATGAAGGCTAGGACTTAAACGTAAACTCCTTAGGAAATAATATTAAATTAAATTATGTCAAATAGTTTTCAAAATATAAACAATTATAACTTTACGGTAAAAATATATAACCTGGTCCATATTTCTACTTTAATTAGGAATATATTATTATCCTTTTTTAATTTAAAGATTAAAGTAATATATCATGTTAGTAAAATTTAGTTAAATCACTTTTAACTAATTCCATACCTCAGTTTTAATAATTATTAATTCATAATAACAAATACTTCAGGTGGTACTATTTTGTTTTTAATTTAAATTTCATAATAATGAATGCAATTAAATATATTTAAATTAATGTAACTTTTAATTCAAAATTAAGGCTCTCATTACAATCCTGGCGGTTGGTGTAAAAGTGGCAGTAATACCGCCAACAGGCCAGCGGTAATTACTGCCAAATTATGACCATGGCGGATAGATCTCTGATAGACAGCCACTTTACCACACCGACCGCCAGGGTGGAAACAACATGCACCACGGCGGTAGCCGCCTACAGCCAGGCGGAAGTCAATGTTCCGCCCACCATATTATGACCTAGGAAACCGCCACCTTTTCCGGGGTCGTACCAACGACATCAAAAGCCTGGTGGAAACAGACGTCAGAAGGGAAAGGACTCACCATTGGAGACACAGGGAACAACCACGCCGCCATGGAGCCCAAGCTGCATGTCTCCCCCATTGTCTTCTACGTGCTGCTTCACCACGAACACCAACAATGGCGAAGACGATGACGGTGAGTACAGCCACCTAGCACACGAGGAAGTGGGGGAGGAAAAAGAGAGTGACACACTCACGTACTACACCCCTCCCTCCCCAACACCATTTACACAATCAGCTGCAGTACTAAAACATATTTACCCCGTACCTCGGATGAATAATGCAAGGACAAAACATTTTAGAAAAAGATAATGTAATGAGAGCAACACATCAAGATAAATAATTGAGGCAAGATAATAGATATGTACATAAAAAGGGACACAGCCCAGTCCACAATGTACATTGTCCGCATGGTCACAGGCCGAATTCCAAGGCCACACATGGCACCTGCCCCAACACGGAGCGAACACTGCAGGGGCATCAGTTGGGAAATAGGCAGGCATCTCAGGGGGATGGGAAACAGGGGCACCTCAGCCGATAGATGGAACAAGACCACTGGTTCTGGAGGGGGCAACATGCGCTGTGCTTGGTCCTGGGGAGTGCAAGGCCACACTCTCTCATATGGGGGACTTGCCCACATGCTCTGGAGGAGCCAACATACCCTATGCTTGGTCCTGGGGAGTGCAAGGCCACAGTCTCTCAAGTGAGTGACTTGCCCACATGCTTTGGAGGGGCCAACATGCAAAGTGCTTGGTCCTGGGGAGTGCAAGACCACAGTCTCTGAAGTGGGTGACTTGCCCACATGCTCTGGAGGGGCAACATGCCCTGTGCTTGGTCCTGGGGAGTGCAAGGCCACAGTCTCTCAAGTGGGTGGCTTGCCCACTAGTTCTGGAGGGGGCATCATGTCCTGTGCTCTTGATCCTGGGGAGTCTGGGGTAGGTGGGTGTCTTACCCACTGGTTCTGGAGGGGGCATCGTGCCCTGTGCTCTTGATCCTGGGGAGTCTGGGGTCGGTGTATGTCCTACCCACTGGTTCTGGAGGGGGCATCGTGCCCTGTGCTCTTGATCCTGTGGAGTCTGGGGTAGGTGGGTGTCTTACCCACTGGTTCTGGAGGGGGCATCGTGTCATGTGCTCTTGATCCTGGGGAGTGCCTGGTCACAGTCTCTCAGGTGGGTGTCATACCCACGGGATTTGCAGGGGGCAAGCCGCACAGCAGCCCATGGAGGCAGGATTACATACCGTCCGCCGGCGGTGACAGCTGCTCAATGGTGGTGGTGATGCTGCTGCCTGGGTGGGAGGCCCCTGCCTATCCCCTGCTGCCTCGGATGGCTGCACAACCATGGTTGGTGGTGGGGGCTCCATGACAATTCCTGCCCCAGGCCCCTTGCCCTTCCTGCCTGCTGGTGCTGGCTCCTTGCTCTTCCTGGCATCAGTGGCAGGCTCCTCAGTCTTCCTGGCAGCAGTTGTGGCAGGCTCCTTTAACTTCTTACCAGCAGCTGGGGCAGGCTCCTTAGTCTTCCTGGCAGCAACTGAGGCAGGCTCCTTTGTCTTCCTGGCAGCAGCTTGGGAAGGCTCCTTACTCCTTCCGGCACCTGTGGCAGGGTCCTTTCCCTTGAGGCTGCCTGGTGCAGGCGCCTTCATCCTCAGGACATGTGCCCTGGATCCTTTTCCACCACGAGTGGGTGTGGTGACGACTGGGCCCATGACTGGGTGGCTGAGTTTTTACCACCCTGGCCAGACGTGCAGGACGGGGGGGGGTGGTAGGGAAGAGGTCAATGGTGGATAGGAAATGTTTTTTAGGGACATTGGAGCGGGAAGAGGGAGAAGGTTTGGGAGTGGAGGAAGAGGGCGTGGTTGTAGGAGGTGTCTGTCTGCTGATTTTGGGTGCATGTGCATGGGCTGGATGCTGTTGTGAGGTGGATGGCTGTTGGGTGACTGAGTGCTTGCGTTTGTGGACCTTGGGATAGGGGGGACAGACACAGTGGGGGAGGACACAGGGGACGTGTGCATGGCTGTTGTGGAGGTGTCTGCCAGTGAGGTCTGTGTTCTGCTAGGTGTGGTGGTGATGCTGGTAGTGGATGATGGTATAGTGCATGCAGGTGTGGGTGTAGACGGAACTGGGAGGGAGGTGGGGGAGGAGGGGGAGACAGTGGAAATTGTGGATGTTGTTATGTCTGCATCTGGATGGTGTTTGTGTGAGTGCCTGTGGAATGAAGTGTGGTGCTTGTGTTGTGTGCATGCTCGTCTGTCTATGTGCTTGGGATAGGTTGGGGTTGAGGAGAATGGGATTGGGAAGAGATAGTTTGAGGGGGAAGCGTGGAAACGGACAATGGCTGCCATCAGAGAGGAGGCCTGAGCATGGATCGAGCTCTGTTGGGTCACCAAACCAGTGTGAATGCCCTCCAGGAATGCATTAGTCTGTTGCATCTGGGCTGCCAGCCCCTGGATGGCATTCACAATGGTTGACCTAAAGAGATGGCTTTCAGGAGGTCAATAGCCTCCTCACTCAGGGCAGCAGGGCTAACTTGGGCAGGGCCTGAGGTGCCTGGGGCGAAGGAAATGCCCAACTTCCTGGGTGAGCAGGCACGGGCAACTCAATGAGGGGCTGCTGGGAGGGCGGTGCTGGTATGGGGGGTGGCAGCTGTACCTGTAGCTGGGGTGGTCACAGAGGTGTCCCCCACGACCAGGGAGCTTCCATCGGAGTAGGTATCTGTGTCAGAACTGTCCCCTCCAGTCTCTGCCGTGGTGCTCCCCTCGCCCTCCGTCCCACTGGTGCCCTCACCGTCGGTGGACTATGCCTCCTGGGTCCTGTGGGATGCAGCTCCCTCAGTGGCCGGTGCCTGTGCTCCTCCGCCAGATGATGCTAATGCACATAAGGACAGGGTGCCAAAACAAGAAGGGGGGGAGACAAAGGATACACTTGGTCAATGGCTGCACCAACACCACTGTTGGCGTACACAGCACCCTCACACCCAGGGAACAGGCCTACGCACTATGCATTGCACTACCAGTGATATTGCTAGCCACCAAGGCATGGGGAGGGGCACACACTGGCAAATCCAGCACACCTGGGATCCACGCAGCCCTGACCAGTAGTGGATGCCTACGAGCTAGGTAGCAGGATTATTCCTTCAGAACCCTAACCACCAGGGGAACTACTCTGCAATGTCCGGCCTGGCCTAGGGGCACCCATTGATAGACATCCACCAACCGGATACCACCCTACCATGCGTACGTTGTAATGATGGGCGCTGTACTCACCCCCTTGTGACTGCTGTGATGCCCTCAAGAGCCTATTCAGCTCAGGATATGCCACCGCCAGTATGCGGGCCATCGGGGGGGTCAGGGTTTGACTGGCACCCCTTCCTCGTTGGGAGGCCATCCCCAGCTGGGCCTTTGCCATCTTCCGTGCCCAGTGTCTCAGGTCCTTCCACCATTTCCGACAGTGGGTGCTCCGCCTGCTGTAGACCCCCATAGTCCGCACATCATTGGCAATGGCACACCATATACCCTTCTTTTTATGGGCACTGACATGCAGAGGAAATACACACAGGAAAATATTATTACTTAGACAGTCCTGTCTGTTACACTTATGGCCCACCATACCCCTTCACATCACCATTTACACACATGGCCCAGCACACAACCTGTACGTTGCCCAGAGGACATCCACCCACCCCCTTTGCACGAGGCCTACACACAACACTCCATGCATTCGTGCCACATGCATCGTGCCCACAGTGTGCTCACCTGTTGGTCTGGAGGCCCATATGGCAGTCTGTACTGGGTAGGACTCCATCCACCAGTCTATCCAACGCCACCGAAGTGAAAGCAGGGGCCCTTTCCCCAGTCACACGGAGGGCCATGGTAGTTTCCAGTCATAGGTCACAGCAGCACATGCAGTGTAGGTCCACTCCTGTTGAAGATCAGGTAGCAAGTGAGGAATCTGATAGAAAATGGCAGTCTCGTCCGCTGCGGTGCATACTATCACCGATGGCGTAGATCACCATTAGCCACTGTGACCCATAGGGCCCAATTATAACCAATGAGGAGTTGCACGGTGGTTCCCGACCGCCTCCCGCAATGGCACACAACGTCAACCTAATTACCTCACTTCCACCTGTCCCTCCACACAGGACAGGCAGATGCTATTTCAGAGAGGTGGGGGGCAGGCCCTGGATAATTGCTGCGTCACTGTTTAAATTTGGACATACTGGACAATTCACACTGACCCATTACAAGTTAACAGCATACAATGTTCTGTTGTAGCCCCATTGTTCAGTTTGCGACCGACTCCTCACTCTTTTGCCCCATAGGTTGCTACCGCTGCGGATGAATAGGAGATGGTGTACAGACCCCTGGTGGACTTAGCAACAATGAAGGACAGGTACATCATCCTCACCTATAGACTTGACAGGGCCACAATCACAGAGCTGTGTGCCCAATTGGAGCCTGACCTGATATCTGCCATCCGTCACCCCACTGGGATCCCCCCTCTTGTGCAAGTTCTATCTGTGCTCCATTTCCTGGCAATTGGTTCTTTCCAAGTGACAGTGGGCATGGCAGCAGGAATGCCACAGCCAGTGTTCTCAAACGTGCTCACCAGAGTGTTGGCTGCCCTGATTAAACACATGCAGCTACATTGTATTTCCCCAGGTTGAAGATTTGGCCACAGTGAAGGCCGACTTCTTTGCAGTGGGACATATCCCCAACATAATTGGGGCGATTGATGGAACACATATTGCATCCCCCTCTCCCCTGTCAAAATGAACAGGTGTTCAGAAATTGTAAGAGTTTACACTCTATGAATGTACAGATGGTGTGCTTGGCGGACCAGTACATCTCCCACATCAATGCTAAGTATCCTGGGTCAGTGCATGATGCCTTTGTCCTGAGGAATAGCAGCATTCCAATTGTGATGGGCCAACTACAGAGGCACAGGGTGTGGCTAATATTTGAGCCCTGGTCCACACCCAGTAATTGTTGGTGTATGGGTATGCTGGGGGCCATATGGGATAGTGTGTGGGTAAATGTTGTCCCTCAATATTGCAGGTGACTCTGGTTCCCCAACCTATCTTGGCTGCTGACCCATGTGAGGAATGCCAGGACAAGGGCAGCATAATGTTTCAATGAGGCATATGGGCGAACCAGAAGGATTATAGAAAGGATCTTTGGCCTCCTGAAGGCCAGGTCCAGGTGCCTCCATCTAACAGGTGGATCCCTGTGCTACTCACCCAAGAAGGTCTGCCAGATAATAGTGGTGTGCTGCATGTTGTACAACCTTGCCCTGAGACGCCATGTGCCTTTTCTGCAGGAGGAGGGGGCTGGAGATGCCCGTGTGGCAGCAATGGACCCTGTGGACAGTGAGGATGAGGAGGCCGAGGATGAGGATGGGGACAACAGAACCGCAGTCATCAAACAATACTTCCAATGACACACAGGTAAGACAGTGTTACTTCGTATTTCATTGTCATTACTTTCAATTTCTGTGGCACTGGCATGCTTTTATTTCCCACTTCTATGCCCACTTACTGTACCCTTTGGCAATTCACTTTACAGATGTTGGTGCCTCACAGTAACTTCTGGTGTGATCACTGCAGCCAGCTGAAGGTCATTAACATATACTCATTTACTGTATAGTTGAATTGCAATCTTTGAACCTGGTTAAATGAATACATACTTGATAAATGTGACATACTCCATACTATTTTTTCCAAGGGTGTTTATTGAAGTGCTAAAATATTGAGGGCAAGTGCAATGGGATAGGGTGATGATAGAGGAAAGTCCACAGTATTGTTCCAGTCTGTAGCACAGGTGCATTGTCCAAGGGGACATAGGAAGGGGAGCAATGGCAGTTCAAGGTGGACAGGGTGACTGTGTGGGACACAAGGGTGAGTCTCATTTTCTGGCGGGGGTCTTGGCAACTGTCTCTGGCTTCTGTCTAGATTGCAGGGAACGTTTGCAGGGTGGTTCTCCTTCTGCAAGGGGAGGGGGTGCTGGTGGCCTGTTGGTCCTATGGTGGGGCCTCCTGTCCACCAGCGGCAGCGGAGGTGGAAGGCAGTTCAGATGTCTAGCTGGTGGCAGGGTCCCGCTGTTGTGTGACTCCCTCCCTCATAATATTGGCCATGTCTGCCAGCACTCCTGCTATGGAGACCAGGGTGTTGTTGAGGGCCTGCAAGTCCTCCCTGATCTCCTGGTACTGTCCCTCATGCAGCCACCTGTTCTCCTGCACATTGTCCAGGATCTGGCCCATTGTGTCCTGGAAATGTTGATAGGCTCCCATGATCTCTGCAAGTGCCTCCTGGAGAGTCAGTTCCCTGGGCCTGTGTCCCCCCCTCCTCCCCCCCCGTCGCACAGCAGTCCTCCCAGTTTCCCTGTTGGCCTGTGCCTCTGTCCCCTGAACCGTGTGCCCACTGCCACTGACCCCAGGTCTCTGATTGTCTTGGGTATGAGGTGTGGCCTGGGGTCCCTGTAGAGGTGGACACACTGCTGATTGACGTGTCCTGGGGACAGAGGTGTGGGTACGCTGGGTGGGTGCTGTGGTGGTGTTTCCTGGTAGGGGAGGCTCTGTGGTGGTGTGTGACTGGGCCTGGATAACTGACTGTCCAGAGGTCCCTGATGGGCCAGGTTGGTCATCCATATGCAGAAGACCAGAGTTGCTGTCATCACTGTGGTGCTCTTCAGTTTGGGGACTGGATATTACTAGCATCTCCTCTCCGGTGACATTGGCTGGGGTACCTGTGGGGATGTAAATGATGTGTTATGGTTTCTGTGTCTGACATATTGTGCATCCGTGGCTTGCTCTCTTTGGTTGTTTTTGCCCTGACAGCTTTCACTTGTGTAAGATGGTATGTGGTGGGATAGCTGATTTTCTCTAGTGTTCATGCTTTACTGATAGGTGTCCATGCAGGGCTGTGAGTGGTGTCTATGCATTGGTATGGCATTCAGGGCTTGGCTTGGGGATGAGTGAGATGTGATGGTGGGGGATGTGGGACATGGTGGAGTGATGGGAGTGAGGGTGAGGGTGAGGGTGGGGGTGGGGATATGTGATGGCATGCAGGTAGGGGGGTGATAGTAGTAAAGAGTTGACTTACCAGAGTTCAGTCCTCCTCCTACTCTGGCCAGGCCCTCAGGATGCATGATTGCCAAACTTGCTCCTCCCATGCTGTTAGCTGTGGGGGAGGAGGTAGGGGTCCACTGGCAGTCCTCTGTACGGCGAGTTGGTGTCTTGCTGCAATGGAACATACCTTCCCCTGTAGGTCGTTCCACCTGTTCCTGATGTCCTCCCTAGTTCTTGGGTGCTGTCCCACGGCGTTGACCCTGTCCATGATTCTCCGCCATAGCTCCGTCTTCCTAGCTATCAATATCTGCTGCACCTGTGCTCCAAATAGCTGAGGCTCTACCCTGATGATTTCCTCCACCATGACCCTTAGTTTCTCCTCTGAGATTTGGGGTTGTATTTGTGGTGCCTTGGATGTTGTGTGAGGTGTGTAGATGAGGGTGTGTAGGACAATGTGTTAGGGTGTGTGATGTGGGGTGCGTGAGTGGTGTATAGGTGTGAGTACGGTGTGACTTTGGTTGTGTCTGTGGTCTTGCTGTCTCTTTCTCTGGTGGCAAGTGTTTGTAATGGTAAAGGGTTGTGGGTAATGTGGGTGTATGTTTTATAGTGGTGTGAGTGGATGGGTGTGGTGTATGTATGGGTGTCAGGTCTGTGTTGTTTGAATTGTCCAGTGTGGTGTTGTTTTGTTTGTGTGTGTGTTTTTGAGCGCGGCAGGATGTACCGATGGTTTACCGCCGTTGAATGTCCGCCATGGTGATTCGTGGGTCATGATGTGATGGGCGTTGTTCTGTTGGCGTAACGGTGTGGGTTTGGATACCACCAGTTTATCACTGACCTTTGGTGTGGCGGAATGGTGTATGTGGCTAAATAGTGATGGATTGGTGTGTGAGTGTCATAATCAGGTGAATGGATATCCTCCGCCGTGGCAGTAAGTTGGCGGCAGTCAGTGTGGCGGTAAGTGGGATTTACCGCCAATATCATAATGAGGGCCTAACTTACTTGTGCTGTATCTTTTTCTTTCTAGATTTAAAATAATATATACAATTAATGTACATTAGTATTTGACATAAAATATATTTTACGAGCTATTTACAATTCCTTTAAAAATGTTCTGTATACTTTACCATACAGAGATATCCACCCCAACTTCAAGTCTCCCTGTGGTGTATAATTAATTAAAGGTAATCTAATTATATTTTATTAAAATGTAATCTTACATTAATTTTTTTATACAAAAAGTTTAGATATATTTTGAATTAACTAGTAAAATGTATCATTTTTATATATTTTTTTTTTTACTTAATATTTATTTACTTTTTCAACTATTTGAAGCAAACAATATTTGTTATGGTGTTTAGTTTTATGTACCCAAGTCCATTGATTTCTATGGAAGGGTGTTGCAGGTACAGTAGGTAGCCATGTGTGCCGTACCATTGGTTGACCATGTGTGCTGCTGGACATACTTCAGCTCTGAGTTGAAGTATATTACTATTGTTTTGATTCCTTTTTAGACTTTAGTAACTTCAGAAGGGCAGTTTGTGAATAGCAAAGGGCTTACTCTTTTGTGGGTGAGCACAAGCCTCTCCTTAAATCCCTCCCTAACTCTCCTTTAACTCCCTTACTTATCCCTAAACCCTTAACCATTAGTTTCCCATTTTCTGCCTCCCCATGTCCATCCAACACTTACTACTTAAAGGTATACTTATGTGTTTGGAGATTCCACATTTAGAGGGGAAATCCCTGCACTGATAAAAAGATATCAGAGGGGAAGGCAGAAACTCTGCATGTAGGTTTGTGAATAACATTGTGTAGAACATTTTTAGCACTAATGTAGTAATACAAAACGTACTTCAAAATGCAGTTTGTGAATAGGCCCCAATATGTGTTGTTATACATAAGAAAAATGAGGGATTGCTTTATGAATATGATGGTGCTATTATTTGCACGTGCAATTTTCATTCGTCTGTGGCCCGGGAGATTAACTTGACTTGAAGCATATGATGTAATGTATGTACACAATAATATTAAGTCTGTTGTCTGTTTCCATTTCTAATAGCAATGTAGTCCTGGTAGAATGAAACTGCTAATTACTACACTCCTATTGTTGAACTTTAATATACTTAATGGAGCAAGTTCTACAATATTATGAGCCAATTAGGACAATATCTTGAGTTATGATTAATTAAATGATTGCCTTAGGGCAGCTTTTGACTGTGTATTCAAGATTAGCAGTATGGTTACCTTATACCAAATCACCACATTAATTACATACAATTTCTGGATTTGCAGTAGTAGGTGTGCAGTTTTATTGATGGAGTGTGAAACACTAATTTTTTTTGAAGAAGTCATTCAGCTGAAATGCATTACCATCCCAAATACATATACACACACACATGAATGTATGTAGGAGGTGATAGATGGGAGAAATACAGTGAGAGAGCCATCACACTTATAGTAAGGTAATAACATGGAGGAGTGACTGGATGAATGTACAGAGCTGTGATTTAGTATGTGGTAGTATGTCAAGAATGTGTGACAAAATTGTGCTTGTTCAGGACTCAATAAGATGGTTGTTTTTATTTTTGCAGCAGCTGTTCCGACAGGTGGTTCTAGGGGAGGTCACTCCACAGTGCTTGGTTCATATGAGTCCCACGGAGCTGGCATCCGAGGAGCTTACAGAATGGAGAGACAACGAGAATAAGCATGTATGTTACTAGCAACCCCCATATTGGTTCTTTCTTTCATATCTAAAATATTTGTGAGAATAAAGTAGCTCTTCTATATCCTTGGATTAATTAAAATATTATCTTTGATAGCTTTATGAACCAGTAGATTTTTTACTTTCCCTTGCTTAAATAATGACCCAAAGGTCAAAAGGTAGCTAACTCTGTAGTGTGTGCTATACAAACTTTAAATTTTCAAGTTATGGTATTGTAGTGAAAAACCCTCGTTCAATCATACTGATTGTTAACGCATGCTTTTATATCGCTACTGCTGCACTGAAGATCATTTCTGTCCTTCATGCACGTTATTATCTACTGTAGCCCATGCAGTATCTGTATTTTAATAAAAGGATGTCCTTGTTATTGAGTGCCCATCAACTGCCAGGGAGGATAAAGGGCATGCTTTCTTAGACTAATATTCCCTGGAAAGACAGTCACTAACTAGAAGGGCACTTTAGGCAACCTGTCTTTGTACCTGTTGGTTTAAAGCTTGACTTGTGCTTTACACTTTCACAAACTGAGCTCATACTACTTGTATTACTTTATACCAATAGGTGGCATCAACTTCCATTCATTTTTGCTTTTGAAGTCCTTGCATCTGCAGACTTTTTATGGAAAGATGCTGGTTCTGGCCTGCCTTGTTTACATGAGTCTTGGTGAATGGCAGCAGTAGTTTTTATTAATGTTCCTTGTTTTCCTTGCTTTAAAGCTTGCCTGGAGTGAGCTTCTAGTCATTACAACTTTATATTATGTAACTTATGTAGTGATCAGTTGAACCTTTACAAAAGAAAGCAACTATATGGAATTGAGTCAGACACCATTCCAAAAACATCACCCCAACCCAAATTCCTGAAATGCCCCCCCTACACACAAACACACACACACTTGGAGAATATCGTCAACCACTGTTGTATTTGTGCCTGGTCATTGTAACAGACTATACAGAACTTTGTACATTTTCCTCTTACCTCCAAATAAGTCAGCACCATTTATAATAAATATAATTGGGGCAGCCACAAGGTGTCTAGGCCTGGCAATGTTTGCCCATGTCTATGATGTTTGATGGCCACAGCCAGAGAATTTTCATGTTCAGTCATAGGTATTACAAAAATGAAAACTTTAATGTTCACAATTTGAATTGCTTAGTGTATATTTGTCATTATAAAATGTAGATATTTACCATATCCTAAATGAAGCAACCTTTTCTGGAATTTTCTGAAGAGTTTAAAGGCATAACATAGTGATAATATTACATAACACAACAGTGGAGTGTACCACTAATGTTGAAGCCTGAAAAACTTGTAAAATGGAAGTAAATACAGTCAAAGTCAACACGAAAATAGAAAGTGCTCAAGTCAGATAAGTTAATGAGGTGTGGAGAAGGACTGGCATGTATCTTTTAAAACTCTTCAAAGAGATTAATCAATGTTGCAGTACCAGTAAGTTAGATTAGTTCCATGTAAGCCAGTTTTGGAGGCAGAACGACTTGTCTTCTACCCACTCACCCATTGCAGCTGTGTTCTTTCTTGGTTGGATTGAGCTTCATCTAGGCACTGGATCTCCAGGTCTGAATGATGTGCACCCAGTGTTTAAAGCATTAGATGTCTGAAAACAGGTGTGTGCTTTAAGTGTCCTTATTGACACACAAGGGTCTTTACATGGAGCCCAAATCTCCTGTCTAGTCAGAGGGGCCAAGTGTTTCATTTCAGAGTGATATTGTTGAACTTGGGAGCATTGCTAGTGACTTTATGCATTATAGACATTTGAATTAGGCACCACAATGTATGAAAATCGTAAAAAAGCCAATATATCTTTAACAAGGTCTGAATATTCTTTTAAAAGGAAGAGATTTTGTTTGGGGCATCAGAAACAGAATGTGGAACTGATTACCTGTCAAGAAGAAGCAATACTTTTTTGATGAACCAATGTTATTGTTTTCTTGGTAACCAAGAACAAATAGCATGCTCCACTGTTGATATAATTGTTGCAATAACTTGCATGTACCAGGCCTACACCCCTCAAGACCCGCCCCCATCAGTTACCCGAGCGGAGCCCATAATAGGACCACCATTTGCCCAAAAGTTTGTCATGCTTCTGCGAGAAGCCCCTCGTATGGTATGTTGTTTTTTTCCATCTGCACACACCAGTCTACTCCCATTCGCCATTCAGTTAGGGTGGGTGTGGTGAGAGGATTTCCACTTACGGGCAACGCCAGGCTTCACCACCATTGTAGCTACTCCCACAATTATCTACTAACTGCGGAAGCAACTCAGATCCTCCAAAATGCCAAGCAACCCATCGTCCTGCCCAGAATCTAGGACAGCATTCTCCTTATGCCCTGCCAAAAGTCCAGTATTCAGGTACAGGCCCATACCATATAGTAAAAGCCCGTGACCGCTTGAGGGCACCGGAAACAAGTTGGTTGAGCCAACATCCCGGCCTTCCAATGTAGTAAATCAAGTTGGAATATTTGCATTTTGGAGGAGATAGCTAATTTATGGGGAGCAATGTGGGAATCTCATCAGTCTTAATCCTCTGGTGGACCCAGCCACCCTTCCCAAAGATGCTCAAGGGAGACCAGCATATCTGGAGGATAATTAACCAGCATGCATTATATTGACAATATCGCCCCTTTATTGAGGTCGCCCATTAGAAGTTTGGCCTCAAAAGTGTAATACTCCAGCAGGGTTGTCCGGGTTTGTATACGAAAAGATAGGACATGATGAAGTTGTAGAAATTTCTGAAACTGTGTATGTGAAACAAGAACTGATGTTGCAGTCCCTGAAATGAGTGTAGGTGATACCCTCCTAGTCATCCATCATTGTGATGATCCCAGTGTTGTCCCAGTGCCTAAGGTGAACAATGCGGGTGGTGTGGTGCAGCCATTCTCCATCACATATTAGAGTCATTTGCATGAGTTTCTTATCCCCCACAGGAAGTGTAGAGCTGTATGACAATTCCTAATAGGAATCACCATAAATGCAGGGAGGCAACAAGTGTTTACAAAGCCATATTTCTGATGGATTCATCTACCTGTGGATTCCTCACCTTTTGAATACCCCAATGTGCAAGCATTCAGATGGAAATAATTTCTCTATGCTCTCCACGTCAATGAGGACATCACAAAGGAACGGCCCAGCATGCAACTCCATCTGATGTCATCGGAGCCATAAGAAGTCCTCACCGCCGTGCTGACGTCAGTTCCCTTTTCCCACACCTTTGACGCGTAATGTTTTTTTTAAATCTCTCCATGTGGCTTCACTCTTTTTTAGGGAATTTCATTGTCTGTGTGTTGTTGCGCAACAGTGTCCCCACCTAAGAAGTCAGGCTTCAAACCTTGTTGAGAGTGTGGAGGTCACGTGTCGGTAACAGGTCCGACCTTAGTTCAGATCACGACGTCCGGGATTGTTCCTTGTGTCAGAGCATGATGCTCTGAAGGAAAGGGAGGCAAAATAATTTTTGCCAAAGGCTAAAAAGGACAAGCGAGGCAGTCATTGATCCTGGCCTTGAGTGGAGTTGTCATCCCACTGATCTTTAAAGTCTCACAAGAAGAGAGGACGCCATAGTTCACGGCAATGTTTATCCCGGGAAGTCAGCACTCGGCCTCTGTCTCAGGCTTTGAAGCCCTGGCGCCGTTCGACTTGGGGAGGAGTCCCCCTCTGTCTCCTGTAACGCAGTTCTCTCCTGTAACGCCACCTGATCAGGAGACTGAAGAGAAGGCAGCAGGTCATATTCAACCTCCCAGCAGAAGCAGCAATATCTGACCTTTCCAGCCCCACGGACAGACCCTACCAAGTTGTTAAGTGCTATGCATAGCATTTTTAATAGGGCACTGACCCCCTCTGGTGCGCCTGTTGGCCCCACGGGTCTATTGTCTTTTTCCCTGGTAGGTTTTCCAGTGCCCTTTAAGCAGGCTCCTTTCCTTTCCTGACTTTTATGCCTACTGCTCCGTATCCCTGGCCTGTAACAGGCCGAAGAAGACACCGTCTCCATCTGATGCACAATATTCGTCAGTGCCTGTGGTGCTGATACGGGCTTCGGAGGGATCTTGTCCAGTGTCGAGTCACTCTACCCCTGCTCAGCACTTGTTAGGGTCTAAGGTCCAGTCGCCGACACCGGCTTCACCAGCACTGCAACAGGCATCCCCAACCCTGGTACATTCTTATTTGACACCTCTGCTGGAGTCGAGATTAAGATCAAGGAAGGAAGCCTTGAGGCTCTTGAAAGAGCTGCAATATTCATTTGCGGCAGTCGATCGTTCTTCCGTCCATTTACCCTCCTCCCCATCTCTCTAAGGAGGAGGGCAGGCTGCATCGTCTGGATCCAAAGAGAGCACTGAGATTCTACATAGACAGGACCAGTGTATTTAGAAAGGACGATCAGCTGTTAATCAGCTATGCAGGCAAAATGAAGGGCAAGACCGTTCACAAAAGAATACTGTCAAGGTGGGTCATCCTTTGCATCAAAATATGTTATGCTTTGGCATAAGAACTCCTTCGACCAGAGCTAAGTCTGCTACATCAGCTTTGGCAAGAGGTGTACCGATTGTAGACATTTGCAAAGTGGCGACTTGGGATTTCCTCTACACTTTCGCAAAACATTACTGCTCAGATTCAGAAGTGAGGCGGGATGTCCATTTTGCTTGTTCAGTGCCTCAGGATTTCTTGGTATAAACAGACAGGTACCCACCTCTGAGTGCTGGACTGCTTTGGGACTCTATTCAGAAGGTGAGAAATCCACATGTAGATGTATCCATCAGAAGAACAAGTTACTTTTGGTAATGTTTTTTTCTGGTAGAAACAGTATCTACCTATAGATTCCTCACTGAACCTCCCACTTCCCCATTGCCTGTCTGAATATACCAAGAAGGAAAGTGGTTGTATATTTTGTTTGTATTGAAACTGGTAGTGTATATAAATCTTTGGGTTGGTTATGCACATACTGTGCTTGCGATGGGGGTGTTCACCTGTTCACCTCGAACACACACCCAGAAAAGTGGGCCAAGCTGGCGTCAGAACGCTGATGAGGACTTCTTATGGCATAAGACAGGGCTGATAATACTCAACGTATGCAGTGTCCTGTACTTCGGGTAGGCATGAATCCACTTTGGTCGGGATGAATCTGGCTGGGGAGGACTCGCTGAAGCCAGTTGGCCAACACCTTCACATAGATCTTAACCTCTGCGTTAATTAGAAAGATTGGGCAGTAAGAGGAGCAGTGGGTGGGTGGCTGCCCAGCCTTTGGCATGACCACTGTGGTGGCCACACCAAGGCCATCAGGGAACTCTTTGGTGCCTCTTGCCTCTAAGTACAAAGTGCGGGGGACAAGTAAATCTTCCGTGAAAATTTATGGTGAAGCCATCGGTCCCTGGCGTTTTCCCCATCTTATGTCAGAAATAGTATCACTAATTTCATCAAGGTATGGGGGCTCCTCTGGTCAGCGAGCATGGCTATTGAGAGTCGGGAGTAAAATGTCATGGAGAAAAGGGTGATTTTGCTCCTGTAGTAGCCGGGGCAGTGAGCATAAAGCACTTGATAGTACTCCGCAGATGCCACTGCGATGTCCATGACTGCCTGCTTGCAAACTCTGGATGAGTCTACAATTACAGGGATTATCCTAGAGGCCACATCTTTGGTAGCTAGCCAATGCAGCAGTTTCACGATTTTATCTCCCCACTCATGGATGCCCTGTGTAGAGGCCCTCCAGCATTGCCTGGCCTCTTCATGTGAGATTTGTTGCAGAGACATCTTAGTGATTTGGTGTTGACGTTTGCATATTGCAGTCGGATCAAGTATAACTTGTTGTTCCAGTTCTAATATTCGACACTCCATTGTTGTTATTTGGGTGAGTTTGTAATTTTCTTGGCGTTTAATGTAACCCTGTGCTAATCCCCTGATTGTGGATTTCCTGCTTGTCCATGGGGGCCTGGTGGAGGAGACTGTGGGGGTCATTCTGACCCTGGCGGTCCATGACCGCCATGGCGGAGGGCGGCGGAAGCACCGCCAACAGGCTGGGCGATTCTGACCGCGGTGGTAAAGCCGCGGTCAGAAAAGGGGAGCCGGCGGTTTCCAGCCGGTTTCCCGCTGGCCCAGGGTATCCGCCATGGCGGCGCTGCTTGCAGCACCGCCATGGGGATTCCGACCGCCTTCCCGCCAGCCTGTTTGTGGCGGTGTCCACCGCCAGAACCAGGATGGCGGGAACGGGTGCCGTGGGGCCCTGTTAGGGGGCCCCTGCACTGCCCATGCCACTGGCATGGGAAGTGCAGGGGCCCCCTAACAGGGCCCCACAAAGATTTTCAATGTCTGCTTTGCAGACAGTGAAAATCGCGACGGGTGCCACTGCACCCGTCGCACCCCTGCAACTCCGCTGGCTCCTTTCCGAGCCGGCTTCATTGTTGAAGGGGCTTTCCTGCTGGGCCGGCCGGCGGTCTTCTGGCGGTCGCCCGCCGGCCCCGCGGGAAAGCCAGAATGGCCGCCACGGTCTTTTGACCGTGGAGCGGTCTTTCGGCGGGAACCGCGTGGCGGGCGGCGACCGCCGACCGCCGCGGTCAGAATGACCGCTTGTGTGTCAGTATTGAGTTGAAAATAAGTGTGGATTTCTCTCTCCAAAAAAAAGTGTAGTCGGTATCAACAAGATGAAAGGCAATAAGGCACCAGATGGGGCACAGAGTCATGCCCGCCATCCCAAACTGGCCAACAATGGGTGAGTGGTCAAAAATACTACATAGCTCAATTGTAGACCCATAGTGTTTAGGAACATCGGGGCAATACATAGCAATATCCTGTGTGCTGCTGAAGTGTGTGTATATATTCTCAGGTGTGAGGGTGCCAAATCTTTCAGGCATCACATAAGCCCAGGGCTTCCATCTAGGTCCGCAGTTGGTTGGCATGAGACGTTCGACTCACCCTGGGTATGCCGGAAAAGTCAAGTGCGAGATCTGGGGAGACATTAAAGTCTTCTTCTGTTAATATGGTCCCTTGTGGGAGTGCTCGCATGGCACTCTCCACCGCTTTAAGCCCTGGCACAGGTGTCTGGGGTGGCGTGTATACACTAAGATGCTTATAGTGGAAACCCTTGAGAAGAACTTCCACCCCTAAAAAGGGGCCTTAGGCTTCTCATGTGATATCGTTACCACCAGTGGAAAGAACTTATGGAGGAGGATTGCCACTCCTCGTGATACCCGTGAGTACCCAGTGTGGCACACCCAATCATATCGGTACAGTTTCAGAAGGGGACAGTATGCACCCAGCAGGAACATCACTTGTAGCAGAAACACAGCAGGATGTCATCCTTTGGCATAGCGCAGGACTTCTGTCCACTTAATTGTGGCAGTTGACATTCCAGGATATAAACCGACTCTGCCTCATTAGGGTTAGTCATAACATCTGTGTAGGTAGATGGTGGGCATGGGCACCAGGGAGGCACCTGCCCGTGAATGTGTGTAATTGTGGCCCGTGTGGGGTGGGACTTTGCATGGAACTATGCCCGGTGTGAAGTAGTGGAATAAAGCTACAACACAAGTAGAAACAAAACTTGCTAGAACAACCCATCTCCTAAATCCCCCTACCCCACACTTTACCCCATAAGCATCTGATGCCCTCTAACTCCCTGAACCGCAAACTATTGCAGCCAGTGTGGGAAAAAAACTATAGCGTGGTATTAGTTCAGTATACATCAGGTTAAGCCAGTAAGTATCAAATAGCACCTGTGTGCTAGTATGACACTAGCATTTGCCAGGGATCGCCCAGCCAGTGTCTTTATCTGATTAGGTCGCCATGATTAGATCTCCATCTCGCATTTACACCTGGACCACTGTCAGGGTCCCAATCATACAAACCTTTGCCTTCCAGGGATCTATCATTGCTGTGGGATCACACCTTTTTAAGGTCTAAGAATCCCTATGGACTACGGATGCAACTCTTTCCTTCCTTGATTGTGTTCTCCTCCAGGACCAGGCGGCGGTTGTTGATTACATCGGTTGGACAGTGGGCCACTCGGGTGTGATTTGCTGTGGAGGTCTGGCATTTTGGTTACCCATCTCCAGGCCTTCTCCAGGGTGTCATAAAGGTACATCTTAGAGTCATGGAGAACCTTGAGGCTGTCAGGAAATATTAGCATATCTTGTATCTGCATGCCTAAAGTTTCCACTTGAATTCCTCAATCGATTTCCTCTGCTGTTGGACTGCCTTGGTATTGTCAGGAGAGATCATGATGTTTACAGATTGAAAATTCTGGGCTCCTACCTGACATGCCACATGGAGAATTGCATCCCTGGACCCGAGCTATCATGGGGCGGGGAGGAGCCCCTGGGTGGGTGGGGGAACGTTGAGCATGGTAAACCCAGGGGACAGTTGTCCCGTTGGCATCCAGGATTCCAGCTCTCCTGCCAAGAATTGTTCCAGGTGAGGAGCACTGTGTTTTTCAGAAATGCAATAAGGTGCAGGTTGTTTCTCCGGGAACTGTTTTCTGTGTCGTCTGCATGGTGTTAGAGAGAAGCTTTGACAATGTGCACTTAAGAGAGGCCACCTGTTCCTCAAGGGTGGACATCCTTGCATCTGCTTCGCTCCCTCTTGACAACATTCCAGGGATCTTGGCACAAGATAGAAACATCAATCTGTATCTTCCCTGTCTTAGTTTGGACCACCTCTTGTGATGTTTGGATAGAATAGAAAATGGTCCCCAGGTCACTAGTTGGGCTTGGTTGTTGTGATTTAGAGCCTCCCACCAAAGATTCTGATGGGGTGACTGTACAGTAAACATGTCTATTAGGCTTGGGCATAAGCATTGGGATCTTTATCTTTCCCTATTTTTGGTCAGTGGCTGGAAAGTGAGGCTGTAGGTCGGGGAGAGCTGGCCAGTGTCCTCTGGCATTACGCTGCTAGGCCTAGGTCATGCCCTGGTAATGGTGAAAGAGTTAAAAGGCAAGGAGAAGATAGAGGAGGTAAGCCCCACTCCCAGGGGCCTCTCCCCACCAGCATCCAAATCAGGCAGTCACCAACTTCACTGGGTCCTAGAGAGTCCTCTTGGGCAGGAGGCTTCCGGTGTAGCCTCTTGGTAATCGCGATCCCTCACTGGCAGTGAAACCAGGTCCCAAGGCTTAAGGGGAGCCTCCCAGGCAGTGGAACTAAAGAGGGGTTTAACCTCAATAGGCCCCAGAATGTCGACAGTTGGCAGAGGAGTCCCGAAGCATTGCAGAAACATGTTTGCCATCTTGGCCTCCTTGACCACACCCTCAGAAAAAGCAATACTTGCCTATTTTGTGCATGTGGCCAAGCTGCTATTTTCTTTCATAATTATTCACCTGGTATTTCAACCTTGTCAAAGGTCCTTCTTTACCATACCATTGATGATGGATTTCTTTTCAGGCTTGAAGAAGTTGTTTCTCCCATTTGGAAACGTTTCCCTTCATGAGAATTCAGTCTGGTTCTTTCAAAATTGAAGGATTCTCCTTATGAATCAATACACAAAGCTGTGTTGCAGCCTTTGTCATGGAAAGTGGCCTTCCTAGTGGATGTCAACATGGCTCATAGAGTAAGCCAGTTGCAAGCATTATCAGCTTGTGAGCCCTACACTGTAGTGAACTGATCACCAATTTTTCCTACTCGTAAAGTGATCTCTGAATTCCCCATTACACACTCTGCCACATTATCAGTCTTTTATAGTAACCCTATACTAACAAAAGAGGGACAGGGAGATTAGTAGTCCAGTGTACAGACTCCCTAATACTTGTATAATATAAATGAGTACACTGTTCAAATGAAAGATGTGTCTAATTCCACAAGGCACTTCTCTATCCAGAAGCAAATACCCTCACACACCCAATGGATGTCATGCTTCATCATAGGGTTTGCTCCTCGTCAGACCGGTGCTGCAATGTCTGACGGGCCCACCACAAGGGGGAACTTTTCCGGAAATCTTAACTAGAGATCTGTGCCATGGTTCGTGAGGAATGGATTCAATCCTACGCACAGAATAGGAGAAAGAAAGAAAAATGAATACAATTGGCTCAAGAACCCTTAAACAAAACACACTTTATTGACCAATGAAGGGTCTAGGTCAAGGTTAAAAAACGAAGGGGGAGTGAGACAGAGATAATGCTCAACCACTGTACCAACAAAACAAGGTGAGGAGGCAGAAATTATCTTCATCCATCACCATAGGTCAACATGTTTCGCACCTAAGAAGTCCATATGGATCTAGTGGCGCTTTGTCAGGACCAAATAACAGAAAAGAAAAAACACTTCTCCTAGGCTATTTAAACAGACCTCAATGTGCCGAAAAATGTTTTTCTGCAACACCCCCACACTCACCCCAAACACCATACACACAAACACATGCAACAACATTACACCAACACCCCATAATCCTCTGGAAAAACGCAAGGACAAAAGGAATGCAGTCAAATGAGTGTAATATTTGAAATTTAGAGAAAAACGTTCATAAATAAATAAACAGTATGTACAATATATACACTATATACAAAATGAGGCACAGGGGGTTATTCTAACTTTGGAGGAGTGTTAATCCGTCCCAAAAGTGACGGTAAAGTGACGGATATACCACCAGCCGTATTACGAGTTCCATAGGATATAATGGACTCGTAATACGGCTGGTGGTAAATCCGTCACTTTTCCGTCACTTTTGGAACGGATTAACACCTCCTCCAAAGTTAGAATAACCCCCACAATGTCCACACAAAAATAGTCCGTGGCCCAGTAGGCTATAACACATAGGCCAAGCCCACACTTGACTCCTGCCTCAAAACGGAGAGAACACTGCAGGGGCATCAGGTCGAAAACACACAGGCACCTCAGGGGGACGGGGGGCACCTCAGCCGGAAGATGGTACTACGCCACTTCTCCTGGAAGGGTCTCCATGCCCACAGTTTGGTCCTGGGGAGTGCAAAGCCACAGTCTCCCAAGTCTCTCAAGAGAGTGGTTTGCCCACTGCTTGGTCCTGAGGAGTGCAAAGTCACAGTCTCTCAAGTCTCCCAATTGGGTGGTTTGCCCACTGTTTGGTCCTGTGGAGTGCAAAGCCACAGTCTCTCAAGTGGGTGACATGTTCCACTGGTTCTGGAGGGGGCTTGGTGCCCAGTGTGCTTCATCCTGCCAAGGATAGGGTGAGTGGATGCCTTTCTCCACTGGTTCTGGAGGGGGCTTGGTGCCTAGTGATACTGCACATGGGGGGTGCCAGGTTACAGTCCCTTACCTGGGCGTCAGAGCCACGAGATTTGCAGTGGCCAGGATGCATGATAGTCCATGGAGGGAGGGCTACAGTCCATCTGCCAGCGGATACGACAGCACAGTGTTGGTAGTACCGGTGCTGGTGGTGGTGCTGCCAGTGGTGGGGGGAGGCTCCAGCCCTTCTCCTGCAGTCTTGGACGGCTGCCCATTGGGGCTGCTGCTGCTGGCAGTGGTGCTACTGTCAGCTGTGCAGGTGGTGGTGCTTGCGGCAGAGCTTGCGGCGGTGCAGGTGGCGGTGCTGCCCGCAGTGCAGGTTCCGGTGCTGCCAGTGGTGGGAGGAGGCTCCCGCCCTTCTCCTGCAGCCTCAGGCGGCTGCCCACTGGGGATGCTGCTGCTGACAGTAGTGGTGCAGGTGGCGGTGCTTTCGGCGGCGATTGCGGCGGGGTTTGCAGCGGTGCAGGTGGCGGTGCTGGCTGCAGTGCAGGTGCAGGTGATGGCAGTTGTGCTGGTAGCCAGCAGGCATTCAGCTGCTGGTTCGGATGGCTGGCGTGGCTTGGCTGGTGTTTTGTGCCCCTTCCTGCCCTTGTCAGATGGTGGTGTCACCTTGGGTCTGGCAGCTGGAGTCTCTGGCCTTGCTTGGTGGTTGTGGCTCTTGCTGGATGCTGTCCCCTTCTTCACCTTGCCAGGTGGGGAATGTTCTTGCCCTTGGTAGGGCTTGGTGGCACACTGGCTGGGCTGACAGGTACCCCCTTTGAGCCTCTGACAGCTGCAGACACCACAGCGGACGTGGATTTGGTGGATGAGGTGGCGGGCTGGGTTTTGGCCACCCTGGCCCGAGGTGAAGAGGGGAGGGGGAGGAATGAGGTCAACGCTTGCTAGGAAGAGCTTCTTAGGGACATTGGGTTGGGAAGAGGGTGAAGGTTTGGGAGTGGAGGAAGAGGGAGTGGTTGTAGGAGGTGTCAGTCTGCTGTGTTTGGGTGCAGGTGTATTGAGCTGGATGCTGTTGTGAGGTGGATGGGTGTTGGGTGGGTGTGTGCTTGCGTTTGTGTACTTGTCACAGACACAGTGGGAGAGGACACAGGGGACGTGTGCATGGATGTGGGGGTGGTGACTGCCAGTGAGGGTGCTGGTGATGGAGGTAGTGGGTGAGGATGCAGTGCATGCAGGTGTGAGTGGAGATGCTACTGGGAGGGAGGAGGACGATGAGGAGGGGGGGACACAGTGGAGGCAGTGGATGTTGGTGTGTCTGCATGGGGATGGTGCTTGTGTGAGTGCCTGTGATATGAAGTGTGGTGCTTGTGTTTGCCTGAGCCACTCCTGTGTGTTGATTTGGGTGAATGCTGGTCTGAAGGTGTGCTTGGGATAGGCTGGGGTTAAGGGGATTGGGACTGGGTAGAGGAAGTTGGAGGGTGGAGGCTGGATACAGGGACAATGGCTGCCATCAGTGAGGAGGCCAGAGCCTGAAATGCTCTCTGTTGGGCCGCCTCGACGGAGTGAATGCCTTCTAGGTATGTATTTGTTTGTTGCAAATGCCTCTCAACACCCTGGATGGCATTCAGTATGGTTGACTGCCCAACAGAGAGGGATCTCAGGAAGTCAATAGACTCCTCACTGAGGGCAACAGGGCTGACTGGGGCAGGGCCTGAGGTGCCTGGGGCGAAGGAGATGCCCACCCTCCTGGGTGAGCGGGCAGGATAAACACGCTGAGGGGCTGAAGGGAGGGCAGTGCTGGTAGGGGGGTGGTGGCTGTACCTGTTGTTGAGATGGGCACAGAGGTGTCTGCCACCGCCAGGGAGCTTCAATCGTAGGAGGAGTTGCTGTCTGTAGTGTCCCCTCCTGTCTCCGTCGTGGTGCTTGCCTCGCCCTCCGTCCCACTGGTTCCCTCACCCTCGGTGGATTTGGTCTCCAGGCCCATGTGGGATGCAGCTCCCTCAGTTGCCGGTGCCTCTGCTCCTCCGCCAGATGATGCTAATGCACACAAGAAAAGGGTGACAAAACAAAAAAGGGGGGTAGAGACAGAGGATACACTTGGTCAGTGCCAGCAACAACACTACCGTTGGCGTACACAAAACACAGGGAGAAGCCCTATGCACTAGACCATACACTACCAGTTACAAAGATAGTCACCAGCCCATGGGGTACCTGGCATAATGCCATCAGCTGCACACCTGAAACAAACAGGCCCCTGACCAGTAGGAGATGCCCACTAACACCATTGGAGTTGGAGTGCTTCAGACTCTGCCCAGAAAGGGACCTACCCTGCCATGTTCGCCCTGGCCTAGGGGCACCCAAAGTCCACATCTCCACCCAGGTAATACCTTAACGTGCGCAAAGTCATGATTCTGAATTTGTTCTCACCCCCTTGTGGCTGCTGGGATGCCCTCAAGCACCCATCCAACTCCGGATAGGCCACTGCCAGGATGCGGAACATCAGGGGGGTCAGGGTATGACAGGCATCCCTTCCTCATTGGGAGGCCAGCCCCAGCTGGGCCTCCGCCGACTTCCTTGCCCAGCGGCGCAGGTCCTCCCACCATTTGCGGCAGTGGGTGCTCTGCCTGTCAAAGACCCCTAGGGTCCGCACCTCCTTAGCGATGGCAGCCAAATACCCTTTTTCTGATGGGCGCTGACCTGCAGGAAAAAGACAGTAGAAAAGGGATTAGTCATACCGTCCGGACTGTCATACTCATGTCCCACTATAGCCCTCCCATCCCCTTCCGCACATACATTGACCACCATACATGCAGCACTCTGTCCAGGACATCTCAGCCACCCCATACATGTGGCTTACACCCACAGCACTCCATACATTCATGGCCCACTCATCATGCTCACAGTGTGCTCACCTGTTTGTCTGGACGACCATAGAGTAAAGTGTACTGGGATAGGACCCCATCCACCAGTCTGTCCATCTCCTCCGAAGTGAAGGCAGGGGCCCTTTCCCCAGACACATGAGCCATTGTCGATTCCAGACACAGGTCACAGTAGCACTTGCAGTGTAGGTCCTCTCCTGCATACCGTCTCCGCCGGCGTACATCACTATTGCCTCCTGGAACCCATAGGGCCTAATGTTAACCAATGCAAAGTTGCGCGGGGGTCATCGACCGCCGACCGCAATGGCACACAATGCCATCAGCATTACCTCATTTCCACTTGTCCCTCCTCACAGGTCAGGCAGCCGCCATTTCAGGGGGGCATAGGCTATGGCACCTAACTGCGTCACAGCAGACATTGATAATGATCATTAGGGGGGTCATGGTGCGACGGGCACCCCTTCCACGTTCGGGAGGCCAGCCTGAGCCGGGCCTTTGCCGTCTTCTTTGACCAGCGGTGCAGGTCCTCCCATCTCTTGCGGCAGTGGGTGGCTCTGTCTGTGAAAGACCCACAGGGTTGGCGATGGCACGCCAAATACTCTTTTTCTGGTGAGCGCTGACCTGGAGGGAAAAGACAGCAGAAAAGGAATTCACTCACCCGTCCGGACCATCGTACTCATTGCCCACCAGTTCCCACCCATGCCTGGCGCACATACACTGACCACCTTGCATGCTGCACTCTGGCCAGGACGCCTCAGCACCCCCAAACATGTGTCTTACATCCACAGCACTCCATACATTCATGGCCCACGCATTATGCTCACAGTGTACTCACCTGTTTGTCTGGTGAACCGTAGAGTAATGTGTACTGGGGTAGGACCCCATCCACCAGTTTCTCTAACTCCTCCGCAGAGAAGGCAGGGGCCCTTTCCACAGACACATGAGCCATTGTCCCTTCCAGACACAGGTCACAGCAGCACTTGCAGTGTAGGTCCTCTCCTGTTGAAGGTCAGGTAGCAAATGAGGGAACAGTTAGAAAATGGCAGTCACGTCTGCGGCAGTGCCTACCGTCACCACCGGCGTACATCGCCATTGGCTCCTGGAACCCATAGGGCTCAATGTTAACCAATGCGAAGTTGTGCGGTGGTCTTCGACCACCTACCGCAACGGCGCACAACGCCAGTGCAATTACCTCATTTCCACTTGTCCCTCCTCACAGGTCAGGCAGCCGCCATTTCAGGGGGCACAGGGCATGGCACCTGACTACGTCACAGCAGACCTTGGCACATCAACTGACTCTTGAGTTCACATACTGCTTCTGTAAAGTAAATTATTCAACATTAGTGCAAAAGATGTGGAAATATGACCCTCTGCTCACCGTTCTCTTCCATAGGCTTGAACCGCTGAGGCAGCATGTGAGATGGCGGCATCCTCCGGTGTACAGACCCCTGGTGGTCCTGGCGACACTGGAGGACAGACCCATTATCATGACATACAGACTTGATCGTGACACAATCCAAGAACTGTGTGCCCAATTGGAGCCAGACCTGATTTCAGCTATCCGCCAGCCCACGGGTATCCCCCCTCCAGTGCAGGTCCTGTCAGTGCTCCATTTCCTGGCAAGTGGTTCCTTCCAAACAGCAGTGGCCATGGCATCAGGGATGTCTCAGCCAATGTTCTCCAACGTGTTGACCAGAGTGTTGACCAGAGTGTTGTCTGCCCTGCTGAAACACATGCACAGCTACATCATATTCCTCCAGGTGGAGGATTTGGCCACAGTGAAGGCTGACTTTTATGCTCTGGGACATATCCCCACCATCATTGGTGCCATTGATGGTACCCATGTAGCATTTGTCCCGCCCCTCCCCCGGAGAAATGAATAAGTGTTTAGGAATAGAAAAAGCTATCACTCTATGAATGTGCAGATGGTGTGTTTGGCGGACCAGTACATCTCCCATGTGAATGCCAAGTATCCTGGCTCTATGCATGACGCCTTTATCTTGAGGAATAGCAGCATCCCATATGTGATGGCTCAACTCCAGAGGCACCGGGTGCGGCTAATAGGTGAGCCCAAGGTCCCCACCCAATATATATTGGTGTATGGGGTTGTCCCTAAGGGTGAGTGTGTGGCTAACAGTTATTCCTCGATATTTGCAGGTGACTCTGGTTACCCTAATCTCACATGGCTACTGATCCCAGTAAGGAATGCCAGGACAACGGCAGAGGAACGTTACAATCAGGCACATGGGTGGACAAGACGGATAATTGAAAGAACCTTTGGCCTCCTGAAGGCCAGGTTCAGGTGTCTCCATCTGACTGGTGGATCCCTGTACTACTCACCCAAGAAGGTGTGCCAGATCATCGTTGCATGTTGCATGTTGTACAACCTGGCCTTGAGACCCCAGGTACCTTTTCTGCAGGAGGATGAGCCTGGAGATGGTATTGTGGCAGCGGTGGAGCCTGTGGACAGTGAGGAAGAGGAGGCAGAGGATGAAGATGTGGACAACAGGCATTCTCTCATACAGCAGTACTTCCAGTGTTACACAGGTAAGACTGTAACATCACTTTACATTGCAGTTTTGTGTTGGACATTGGACATGGCTGCATGATTTCCCTATGTCTATGGCCACTTACTGTACCCTTTGGCATTTCTGTTTTCAGATCTCTGTGCCCCACTCTGACTCCTAGTGAGTTTACTGCTGCCTACTACAGGTCATACCAATATATATATATAACTGTACATATGAATTGCAATGCTTACAGATTGTTGAACTAATACATATTTCAATCAATTGACAGACTCCAGACTTTTTTTGGTATTTGTTCCAAGGGTGTTTATTAAAGTGCTAATAGGTTGAGGGGGATGTGCAAAGGGCTTGGGTGATGGTGGAGGAATGTTCAATTAGACTCCAGTCTCTTTGTATCACATGTGCATTGTCAAATGGGGCATAGGAAGGGGAGCAATGGCAGTTCAAGGTGGACAGGGTAACTGGGTGGGACACAAGGGTGACAATCAGGAGAGTCTTATTTCCTGGTGGGGGTCTTGGCAATGTTCTCTGGCTTCTGCCTTCGATCGCAGGGACCGTTTGCAGGGTGGTTCTCCTTCTGCAGGGGGTGGAGTGCTGGTGGCCTGTTGTTCCAGTGGCGGGGTCTCCTGTCCACTCGCGCTGGCAGAGGTAGAGGGCTGTTCTTCGGTGTGGCTAGTGTCAGGGGCACGTTGGTGTGCCACTGCCTCCCTCATGCTGTTGGCCATGTCAGCCAGCAACCCTGCAATGGTGACCAGGATGGTGTGGATGTCCTTCAGGTCCTCCCTGATCCCCAGGTACTGTCCCTCCTGCAGCTGCTGGGTCTACTACCACTTGGCCAGTATCTGGCCCAAGGTCTCCTGGGAATGTTGATATGCTCCCAAGATCCCTGCAAGTGCCTCATGGAGAGTGGGTTCCCCGGGCCTGTCCTCCCCCTGTTGCACAGCAGTACTACCAGCTTCCCTGTTGTCCTGTGCCCCTGTCCCCGGAACCGTGTGCCCACTGCCACTGACCCCAGGTCCCTGACTGTCTTGGGTTTGTGAGGTTGGCTGGGGTCCCTGTAGTGGTGGACACACTGCTGATTGACGTGTCCTGGGGACAGTGGTATGGGCCCACTGGGTGGGTGCTGTGCTGGTGTTTCCTGAGGGGGGACGGTCTGTGGTGGTATGGAACTGTGCCTGGGTACCCGACTGTCCAGAGGTCCCTGATGGCCCAGGTTGGTCATCCTGATCCAGGCGTGAAGAGCTGCTGTCATCGCTGTGGGCCTCTTCTGTGGGGGGACTGGATTTTGGTGGTACCTCCTCTCCGGTGACAAGATGTAAATGCAATGTTATTGTATCAGCGTGTGCCATCTTGTGCATGGGTGTGTTTCCCTGTATGGTTGTGATAGCCCTGTCAGCTTTGCCTTGTGTGCGTGGTAATTTTGTTGGCTAGGCGATTCTCTCTAATGGGCATGCTTTAGTGATGGATGTCCATGCAGGTCTGTGATGGGTGTCCATGCATAGGTGTTGCATGAAGGGCTTGGTATTGGGGTGGGTGGGTTGTGATAGTGGGGTATTTGTGAGTTGGTGGAGTGATGGGGGTGAGGGTAGGGGTAGGAGTTTGTGATGACATGCAGGTAGGGTGGGGATATAGTAGTAAAGATTTGACTTACCAGAGTCCAGTCCTCCTGCTACTCCTGTGAGGCCCTCAGGATGCATTATTGCCGAAACCTGCTCCTCCCATGTTGGTCCACCGCCAGTCCTTTGTACGGCTACCTGGTGTCTTGCAACCACGGAACGCACCATCCCCCATAGGTCGTTCCACCTCTTCCTGATGTCATCCCTTGTTCTGGGGTGCTGTCCCACGGCGTTGACCCTGTCCACGACTCTCTGCAACAGCCCCATCTTCCTTGCAATGGACGTCTGCTGCACCTGTGATCCGAATAGCTGTGGCTCTACCCGGATAATTTCCTCCACTGTGACTCTTAGCTCCTCCTCTGAAAACCTGGGGTGTCTTTGGGGTGCCATGGATGTGGTGTGAGTGGTATGTGTGAGGATGTGTGGAGTGATGTGTTGGGGTGTGTGCTGTGAGGTGCGTGGATTGTGTATGGGTGATGGTGTCCTGTGGCTCAGATTGAGTGGGTGCTCCTGGCTTGTCTCTATCTGTTTGCTGTCTTTTTTTTTGTTGGATGGGTTGTGGGTAATGTGGGTGTGTGTTTTATAGTGTTGTGGGTGTGTGGGCGTGGTGGGTGTATGTGTCAAGAGTGTGTAGTTTGAATTGTCCAATGTGGTGGAGTTTTGTAAGTGTGTGTGTATTATGAGCGCGGCAGTGTGTACCACCAATGGTTTATCGTGGTTGAAAGACCGCCGCGGTGATTCGTGGGTCCTGATACTATGGGCATATTCCTGTTGGCTTAACGGTGTGGGTTTTGGTACTGTCAGTTTATCACTGACCGTTGGTCTGGCGGACTTGTGTGGGTGTCTGTATAGTGGCTGATTTCTCTGTGTGGGTCATAATACCCGTAGCGGTATAATGCTGCGGTCACGGTATGTTGGCGTCCGTCAGCACGGCGGTAGGCGGCATTTACCACCAATGTTGTAATGTGGGCCATGGTCTCAATGACGGCAGAAGGAAGCGCAAATTATGACCCTGCTACATTCCTGAAGCCACCGCCTTTGTTTGAGACCACAAAGAAACAGAACATTGGTGTCAGTTGTACTGCATGGATTGAAATGTTCAGTGAATTGATAGATGCATTAGGAGAAGAAGAGGATAAGAAAATCATTAAATATTTGAAAACCCTTGCAGTGATGGAGTGAAAGAAGTGCTAAAGGAAGTCTCCTAAGCTTGTGCAACGTCAAACCAAAAGATAGAAGAAGCCTGCTAAGGTAGATGCTAAGTTCAATCCAGTACTGAATGTCGACTATGAGAGGTATACCTTCAACCAAGCACTGAAGCAAGCTGGTGAAACAATGGATGCATTTTTTCTAGAGACTTGACACACTTTTCAAACATTCTAAGTTCATTGACTTTATTGTTGAGGAGGCCATGCGCATAAGTCATTGATGGCTGCCTTTCGGATTCCTGGCTGCCTTTAAGATTCCTTCAGAAGACGCATGTTGAGAGAGGCACCCAGTTTAGTGAGAATGCTAATGATGCAGAGGGAGAAAAAGGAGCACATCAATAAGCTGCTGATATGGAAGCAGGAATAGTGCATTATTCATTAGCATTGATCATGAAAAGCAAGCAAAAGCACAAAACAGATGTGGGTTTTTATTTCCCTTTGAAGGCAAATCTCCAGCCATAGGACAGAGATGCAAATGCTTTGGGAAAGAAAACCACTTAAAAGCAGTCTGCAAAGCAAAAGAGAAACTAGGTTCGTCACAGCAAGAAAATAAATGTCGACCAGAAGGTTCTAGAGGCATTCCCGCCACACCTGTGAGGCAACATCAGTTATGACAAGTAGAAACCAAGCAGTCGATCATCATCAAGTTCATCATATAAAGGCACTTCAATGTCATTATCAGGCACAAGAAAAGAAGAAGACGGCTGTGCACTTTTGTTATTGACTAAAGAAAGACATACACATGTAGGACTAGCTGCTTGCAAAGAAGATTAAAAGTCAAAAGAAAGTAAAAAAACTAAGCAACAAAATTCAATGGGGCATTGTCCTAAAATCACACTAAAAGTGAAGGCTGACCCGTAACCTCATTATAGATGGTGCCTCGATTAACAGAAAAGTTCAACAGCTTGTCACCTGTGCCACACCTTACTCCGTCAAACACACAGGCATGCATGTGAGCTGCTTCATAACCGTAACAGTCAAGGATAATTTACAGCAACTTCGTGACACAAGATGATGTCAGTGCAAGCGCCAATCCATGTTGTTCAAGGAACTTCATCTAGAGCATGGTTGCTTAGCTTTGGCACTGATGATGATATGAGACTGATATCTCTCAAATACAACATACATGCTCAGGCTGAAATTGTGAGTCAGTTCCCGACGTTGTTTCGTGGCACAGGAAGACTCAAAAAGATGAAAGTGCAACATTGTATTAATGAGGACGTTCACCCTGTTGCTCAATGGCACCGCAGAGTCATTTTCCAGCAGCTATTGAGAAAGAAGTAGAAACTCTGTTGAAACTAGACATCATTGAATGCTCCACCGGTCCTACTCCACGGGTTTCACCCATACTTATGGTGCCAAAAAAGGACAGTGGAGGTGTACGAGCCAAGCCAACAAAGCAATCATGAGAGAAAGACATCCTGGCCCCCACATAGTGGACATGATCATGCAACTGAACAGACCAAAAATCATCTCCCACCCTGACTTTTACAAAGGATATCATCAACTCGAGCTGGAAGAGAACTGTAGGTACATTACTACTTTTTTGACACGTGTTGGTTTGTTCAGATACAAAAGACTGAGGCCCTCATTTTGACTTTAGCTGGCGTCCCTCCGCAAGCGTCCCTCCAGGGTATCTATTAAGAGTTTCCTTCTGGCCCGGCAGGAAACACACCATAACATTGCCGCTCGTAATCGAGCCGGTGTCAATGTTGTGGTGCACCGGGTGCAATAGCACCCGTTGCGCTTTTCACTGCCTGTAGATCGGGCAGTAAAAAGCACAACGGGACTGTCCATGGGAGCCCCTGAACTGCCCATGGAAGTGCATGGGCAGTGCAGGGGCTCCCATGGGGCCCCGGCCCCGCCTTTCCGCTACCCTTTCATGGCGGTGCAACCGCCATGCAAAGGCTGGCGGAAAGGGGACTCATAATCCAGAGCAGCGCTGCCCTGGCGGATTGAGACCACTGGCAACTCAAGGCTGTCGGCTTGTGGCAACCTGGCAGTGCCGGCAGTCGGACCGTTGCAACTCCGCTGCTTTGGTGGCGGTCCAACCTCCACTACAGTTCTGGTGGTTTCATGACCACCAGGGTCGTAATGAGGGCCTGAGTTTTGGAGTATCTTCGGCTGTAGCGATATTTCGGGGTGTTATTCGCAGAATCATTCAACCTGTTTCAGATACTTTCAGTTACAGTGATGAGAAGGCTCTGACACAAATGTGTCAGTTACTTGCTGTAGGAAACTGGCACTTGTTGCAGTTACCTTCCCCCCTTCCGTGCCCCCCCACACACACTTTTTGTCTGATATTGATGCTGACTTGACTGAGAGTGTGCTGGGATCCTGCTAACCAGGCCCAAGCACCAGTCTTCTTTCCCTATAAATGTACCATTGTTGCCACAATTGGCACACCTCCGGGACACAGATAAGCCCCTTGTAAAAGGTACCAGTGGTACCAAGGGCCCTGTGACCAGGGAGGGTCCCTAAGGGCTGCAGCATGTGTTGTGCCACCCTAAGGGACTCCTCACCTAACACATGCACACTGCCATTGCAGATTGTATGTGTTGGTGGGGAGAAAAAGGCACAGTCGACATGGCATCCCCCTCAGGGTGCCATGCCCACAACATACTGACTGTGGCATAGGTAAGTAACCCCTCTAGCAGGCCTTACAGCCCTAAGGCAGGGTGCACTATTCCACAGATGAGGGCATAGCTGCATGAGCAATATGCCCCTACAGTGTCTAAGTCCATTCTTAGACATTGTAAGTGCAGTGTAGCCATATTAAGTATATGGTCTGGGAGTTCGTCAAAACAACCTTTACAGTTCCATACTGGCTACACTGAATACTGGGAAGTTTGGTATCAAGCTTCTCAGCACAATAAAATCCCACTGATGCCAGTGTGGGATTTATTACAAAATGCACACAGAGTGCATCTTAGAGATGCCCCCTGTATTTTACCCAATCCTCTAGTGTAGGACCGACTGGTCTGTGCCAGCCTGCCACTAGCTGACGAGTTTCGGACTCCATGGGGGAGAGCCTTTGTGCTCTCTGAGGCCAGAAACAAAGCCTGCTCTGGGTGGTGGTGCTTCACACCTCCCCCTGCAGGAACGATAACACCTGGCGGTGAACCTCAAAGCCTCAGGCCTCGTGTTACATTGCCCCAGGGCACTCCAACTAGTGGAGATGGCTGTCCCCTGGACAAGGCCCCACTTTTGGCAGTCAGTTCGGCGGGAAACTTAAGAAAAACAAGAAGGAGTGACCACTTCAGCTGGGACCACCCCTAAGGTGTCCAGAGCTGAAGTGACCCCCCTCCCTGCAGAATCCTCCATCTTGGTTTGGAGGACAGGGACCTATAGGTATAGGAATGTGCCCCCCTCCTCAAAGGGAGTGGGCACAAGGAGGGTGTAGCCACCCTTAGGGACAGTAGCCATTTGCTACTGACCTCTAACATGCCCCTAAATCTAGGATTTAAGGACCTCCCTTAACCCAGCTCACCAGATTCCTGGCGACCTACAAGAAGAAGAAGGACTGCTAAGCTGAAAACTCCAGTACAGAAGAAGGAAGACGACAACTGCTTTGGCCCCAGCCCTACCGGCCTGTCTCCTGCTTCAAAGAACCTGCAAAACGACCAGCAACTCATCCAGCGGGACCAGCAACCTCTGACAACTCCAGAGGACTGCCCTGTACCTAAAAGGACCAAGAACTCCAGAGGACAGCGGCTATGTGTAAAGAAAACCTACAACCAAGGACTCTCACCTCACTCCGGATGCGTGAGTCCTGACCGCTGTGCACCCGACACCCACGGCCCATGCCCAGGTGGTCCATCCAGCAAGAGAGAGTCCCCAGGCGATTGCTAGTAAGTGCCCTGCCTGGGTTGACCCCTCCACGACGACACCTGGGGACGGAATCCCAAGGACCATCCCTTACTGTGAGCACCGGACGAAGATATCTGACACCTAAAGGACACACTGCACCCTCAGCCCCCAGGCTTTGGAGAACCCAACCCCAGGTGCCTCATCATTCAGCAGGCGGCCCTCCTCCTTGCCGACTGGTGGTGTGCCTGAGACGCCCCCTGGACTCCACCTACAGCCTCTGAATGACCCTGGGGTCTCCCCTTAGACCTGCATTGGAAACCCGATGTCCTGTTTACACCCAGCACCCGTCCACCCCTGTGCCGCTGAGGGTGTGTGTTTGGTGCAGGCTAGTGGCCCCTCCAGTGCTCTTCTAAGCCCCCCTGGTCTGCCCTGCGAGTCGCGGGTACTTAACTGCTGGCAGACCGGTTTTCCAAGTCCCCCCAGTCTCCATAGGAGCCTATGTTAAGTTGGTTCCTCTTTGACCTCTGCACCCGACCGGCCCCGTGTTGCTGGTGGTGGGTGTTTGGGGTTAGCTTGAACTCCCAAAGACGGACTACCTACACCCTGGAGATAAGAACTGTAAGTTGTATACTTACCTGCAAAATTGTACTATCTTTTCTTCCTCCAGGAACTGTTGAAAATTGCAGTGTCCACTTTTAAAATAGCTTTTTGCCAAACTGTATACATCGATTCTATTCAAAGTCCCCATTTTATATATGCAAAGAACCTTTCATTTTATGAACTTACCTGCAAATGTAATCTTGCGGTTCTAGAAATGAAATTAACACAATATATTTTTCTATATAAAATCCTATCGCTTTGGAGTTAAGTCATTGAGTGTGTGTTTCTTCTATTGCTTGTATGTGTACAACAAGTGCTAAACACTACCCCCTGATAAGCCTAACTACTCAACCACACTACCACAAATAGAGCATTAGTATCATCTATTTCAGCCTCTGTCAAGCCTCTGGGGAATCCCTGGACTCTGTGCACACCATATCTTATTTTGATTTAGTATATACAGAGCCAGCTGATGCACGTCTCAGTATGAATGCAACAAAGTGTGTTTCACAAAACCAAACAAATTCTTTGGCCCATATCATAGGCACGGTCATCTACATGCCCCTCACAAGATGTAACCATGCTACGATCCTCCTTAGGCATGGTCAGCTATTGCTCAAGGTGCATTTATGACTTTGCTACAGCGTGTACCCCATTGAGAAACGTAATAAAATAGAATGTCCCATTTCAGTGGTCTCCTGAAAGCGATCGCACTTTCAAAGAAATGAAACATGCGATTGAAAATGCAATAGAAATGGCCTATTTTGACCCCAAGTTACATACTGAGATTACAGTAGATGTGCACCCGGTGGCGCTAAAGGCAGTCCTTGCTAAGCACACTGGCCATCCAGATGCCCAGAGACACTTGTGACCTATGCCAGGAGAAGCCTGTCTGTGGCAGAAGTTGCTTACTCTCAGCTGGAGAAGGAGAATCTGGCTTGAGTGAGGACCTGCAAACATTTTCATGTGTTTCTATTTGGAAAATGTTTCACTATCATTACAGATCACCATGCATTGTTCACTGTCTTTGGAAACTCAAAAGCTAAGATGCCTCCTCAAATCAAGAGGTGGGGGTTGTGACTGCAAGAGTACGACTATGTGATTTTTCATACGCAAGCCAAGGAAGGACAAAAAACCCTCAGACTACTTTTCATGAGTGCTACTACATTGCCATAGTTCGATATCCAAAGTGGGTGAGGAGTATCTCAATTTAATTGTGAGGTCCAGCATGCAAGCAGCCCTATCCATTGAACAGATTACTGTTTCTACCAAAGCAGATAAAGATATGCTCACACTCAAAGACTTCATTGAACGCAATCTTAGAAAACAAGTGTTCGACCTGTTGCTGATGATGTTGAATTTTAAAATGGACATGATGAGCTATTTGTCATTCAGGATGAGCTGTCCCTCACTCAAGAGGGTATCATGTTGAGAGGCTCAAAAATCTTCATACCTCAGATCCTGAGGCAGCAAATCATCAAGCTAGCCCATGAAGGACATCGTGGCCTTGTAGTCACAAAAAGAGCCCTATGAAATTGAGTGTGGTTCCCTCGCCTAGACAAACGAGTTGAGAGAGAGGTAAAAGCATGCCATCTTTGTAACCTTTTATCCCCCAAGGTGACACAGCATCCAGTGATAATGTCTGATCTCCCTGGGCATGCCTGGGAGAGAGTTGCTGTTGATTTCTTTGGGCCTCTAGAAAATGGACATCATCACATGGTAGTCATTGATGAATATTCATGTTTTCCTTTGGTGGAAGACCTATCATCGACAACCCATGATAAAGTGATTGAGTTTCTTGATGACATCTTTGCAGTGTGGGGCATCCCTGCTATTCTCAAACCTGACAATGGCCCACCTTTTAATAGCAAAGAATTTAAGGAGTATCTTGGGGGACTCAGTGTTAAGGACCAAAAGAGCTCATGTCTCTGGCTTCAAGTCACTGGTGTTGTTGAATGATGGGCACCCTCAAAAGGGTAGTTCGGTAAGTGTCTGTAGGAGACTGGCCTGGTTTGTAGTGAGTACAAAAGGTACTTACACCTTATACCAGGTCCAGTTATCCCTTATTAGTGAAATGTAGTCAGTGTCTAGAAGCCAGGCTGTCTAGGGGTAGCTGTAGCTGACCAGCCAAAGCTGAACTAGGAGACATGCAAAGCTCTTACAATACCACTGTAGTCATACAGTTCTCACACACATGAAAGAAAATACTCAGGGGGTCATTCTGACCCCGGCGGTAATTACCGCCATGGCGGAGGTTGGCGGTAGCACCGCCAACAGGCCGGCGGTGCTCCGCCGGGCATTCTGACCGCGGCGGTACAGCCGCGGCCAGAAGCGGAAAGCCGGCGGTGTACCGGCGACTTTCCGCTGCCCGTCAGAATCCTCCATGGCGGCGATGGGGATTCTGACACCCCCTACCGCCATCCTGTTCCTGGCGGTTCTCCCGCCAGGAACAGGATGGCGGTAGGGGGTGCCGCGGGGCCCCTGGGGGCCCCTGCCGTGCCCATGCCACTGGCATGGGCACGGCAGGGGCCCCCGTAAGAGGGCCCCACAACGTATTTCAGTGTCTGCTTAGCAGACACTGAAATACGCGACGGGTGCAACTGCACCCGTCGCACCTTCCCACTCCGCCGGCTCAATTCTGAGCCGGCATCCTAGTGGGAAGGTTGATTTGCCCGGGGCTGTCGGGCGGTCTTTTGGCGGCCGCCCGCCAGCCCCGGGCAAATCTCAGAATCACCGCCGCGGTCTTTTGACCGCGGTGCGGTGTTCTGACGGCGGTACCTTGGTGGACGGCCTCCGCCGTCCGCCAAGGTCAGAATGACCGCCTCAGTGTTAAAAAAATAAAGGTAATTTATTTTGGTGACACAAATGCCAAAAATACCCTTGAGACTATACTCCCTTAGGAGGTAAGTAATATACCCAGTACATACACTAGAATCCAAAAACAGGTAAGTAAACAGTTAGAAAACAGTGCAAATAGTGCACATCACAATAGGTTGCAATGGGCCTAGGAAGAACACAAACCATATACTAAAATCGTGGAATGCGAAAGTCGGTTTCCCACTAAGGCAAGTGTAGTATGTAGGGGGCGCTGGGAGTGCAGGAAAAAAAGGTAAGCAATAGAACCCACCCCAAGGCCCAGGAAAAACAGGAGAAAATCACAGTAAGTTTTCTAGAACACACAAGAAGTTGTGATAGAAGATAATGCAAGAACCAGAAGAGACTGCAAGACACCGACGATGGATTCCTGGACCTGAAGACCTGTGGAAGAAAGGGACCAAGTCCAAGAAGCACTGAGGAGTCCAGCGAGAACAGGAGCACCTGCTAACCCAGATGAAGGTGCAAAAGAAGAACCACTGGTGAGGAAGAACAGTCAGTACTGCACCCAAGAAGACGGATGTGGGTTCCAGTTATAGAATCCACCTCAGAGCCCAGGAAAACAGGAGTGAATCACAGTAAGTTTCCTTAAATACACAAGAAGTTGTGATAGAAGATTATGCAAGAACCAGAAGAGACTGCAAGACACCAACGATGGATTCCTGGACCTGAAGACCTGTGGAAGAAGGGGACCAAGTCCAAGAAGCACTGAAGAGTCCAGGGAGAACAGGAGCCCCCGCTAACCCGCATGAAGGTGCAAAAGAAGAACCACCGGTGAGAAAACAAAGGCCCTCATTATGACATTGGTGGTAAGTGCCGCTTACCGCCATGCTGACTGCCGCCAACATACTGCGACCCTGGTGGTATACCGCTATGCGTATTATGACCCACACATCGAAATCTGCCACCATAGAGACAAACACACAAGTCCGCCAGCCCAAAGGTCAGTGATAAAATGGTGGTACCAAAACCCACACCGTTACGCCAAGAGAAATACGCCCACAGCCTCATGACCCACGAATCACCACGGAAGACATTTAACTGCGGTAAACCATTGGCGGTACAGACCGCCGCGCTCATAATACACACACACTAACAAAACACCACCACATTGGACAATTCAAACTACACACACCTGACATACATACACACACCACACCCACACACCCACAGCAATATAAAACACACACCCACACTACCCACAATGCTTTACGACCCAAAGAATTTGACAACTGAGATAGAGAGACAAGTCAGGAGCACCCACTGAATCAGAGCCGCAAAACACCATCACCCATACACCATCCACGCATCTCACAGCACACACCCCAACACATCACCCCATACACCCTCACAAACACCACTCACACTACACCAATGGCACCACAAAGACACCCCAGGTTCTCAGAGGAGGAGCTAAGGGTCATGGCGGAGGAAAACATCCGGGTAGAGCCACAGCTATTCAGATCACAGGTGCAGCAGACATCCATTGCTAGGAAGATGGAGCTATCGTGGAGAGTCGTGGACAGGGTCAACGCCATGGGACAGCACTCCAGAACAAGGGGTGAGATCAGGAAGAGGTGGAAAGACCTACGGGGGAGGTGCGTTCCGTGGTTGCAAGATACCAGATAGCTGTACAGAGGACTGGCGGTGGACTCCCACCTCCTCCCCCACAACTAACAACATGGGAGGAGCAAGTCTTGATAATACTGCATCCTGAGGGCCTGGCAGGAGTAGCAGGAGGACTGGACTCTGGTAAGTCAAATCTTTACTACTTTACCCCCCCTCCCCCACCTGCATGCCATCACAAACTCCTACCCCTACCCTCACCCCCATCACTCCACCACCTCACATATACCCCACCATAACAACCCACCCATCCCAATACCAACCCTGCATGCTACACCAATGCATGGACCCCATCACAGACCTGCATGGACACCCATCACCACAGCATGCACACTAGTGGCAATCACTTAGCCAACCAAATCACAAATCACTCAAGCCAAAGCTGCCTTGCTAATAACAACCATAGAGGGAAACATACCCATGCACAAGATGTCACATGCAGAAACAATAACATTGCATTTACATCCACACATGACCCCCACACAACGTCACTGGAGAGGAGGTGCCAGCCACATCCCTCCCCCCCCCTCCAGAAGAAGCCCACAGTGATGACAACAGCTCTGCACGCCTGGATCAGGATGACCAACCTGGCCCATCAGGGACCTCTGGACAGTCGGTGACTCAGCCACATTGCCAAACCACCACAGAGCCTTCCCCCTCAGGAAACACCACCACAGCACCCACCCAGTGGGCCCATCCCTCTGTTCCCAGGACACGTCAATCAGCAGTGTGTCCGCCACTACAGGGACCCCAGGCCACACCACAAAGCCAGGACAATCAGGGACCTGGGGTCAGTGGCACTGGGCACACGGTTCAGGGGACAGAGGCACAGGACAACAGGGAAGCTAGGAGGACTGCTGTGCGACAGGGGGAGGACAGGCCCAGGGAACCGACTCTCCATGAGGCACTCATCAACATCCTGGGAGCATACCACCATTCCCAGGAGACCATGGGCCAGAGACTGGCCAAGCTGCAGGAGACCCAGCGGCTGCAGGAGGGACAGTACCTGGGGATCAAGGAGGACCTGAGAGACATCCACACCACCCTGGTCACCATTGCAGGGGTGCTGGCAGACATGGCCTACACCATGAGGGAGGCAGTGGCACACCAACTGGCCCCTGACTCTAGCCACACCAAAGAACAGCCCTCCAATTCCGCCGACGCTAGTGGACACACAGGAACAACAGGCCACCAGCACCCCTTCCCCTGCAGAAGGAGAACCACCTCGCAAAAGGTCCCTGCGATCCAGGCAGAAGCCAGAGAACATTGCCAAGACCCCTGCCAGGAAATAAGACTCACCTGAATGTAACCCTTGTGTCCCACTCTGTCACCCTGTCCACCTTGAACCGACATTTCTCCAATTCCTATGCCCCCTTGTACAATTCATCTGTGATACCAATAGACTGGACTCTATCCTGGACATTTCTCTACCATCAACTCAGCCCATTGCAATACTTCCCTACACTTATTATAACAGAAATAAACACCCTTGGAACTAATGCAAGTATGAAGTCTGTCAATTGATTGAAATATGTATTAGTTTAACAAGCTGTAAACATTGCAATTCAAATGTACAGTTATATTTACATAGGTCTGACCTGTAGTGGGCAGCAGTAAACACACCAGGAGCCTGGGTGGGGCACAGATATCTGAAAATAGAGATGCCAAAGGGTGTACAGTATGTGGCCATAGAAATAGGGAAATCAGTCTGCCATGTACAATGTCCAAAACGAAACTGCAATGGAAGGTGAAGTAACAGTGTCTTATCTGTGTGTAATTGGAAGGACTGTTAAATTATAGTATTTCTGTTGTCCACATCCTCTGCCTCCTCTTCGTCACTGTCCACAGGCTCCACCGCTGCCACATGACCATCTCCAGGCTCATCCTCCTGCAGAAAAGGCACCTGGCGTCTCAAGGCCAGGTTGTGCAACATGCAACATGCAACGATGATCTGGAACACCTTCTTGGGTGAGTAGTACAGGGAACCACCTGTCAGATGGAGGCACCGGAATCTGGCCTTCAGGAGGCCAAAGGTGTGCTCTATGATCCTCCTTGTTCGCCCATGTGCCTCATTGTAACGTTCCTCTGCCCTTGTCCTGGCATTCCCACTGGGGTCAGTAGCCATGAGAGGTTGGGGTAACCAGAGTCACCTGTAAATATTGAGGGATACCTGTTAGCCACACACTCACCCTTAGGGCCAACCCCACACCCATATACCTACATCAACTGGATGAGGACCATGGGCTCACCTATTAACCACACACTGTGCCTCTGGAGTTGAGACATCAATTATGGGATGCTGCTATTCCTCAAGATAAAGGCATCATGCACAGAGCCAGGATACGTTGCATTGACATGGGAGATGTACTGGTCCGCCAAACACACCATCTGCACATTCAGAGAGTGAAAACTCTTTCGAGTTATGAACACCTGTTCATTTCTCCGAGGTGGGACAAAAGCAATATGTGTACCATCAAAGGCACGTATGATGTTGGGGATATGTCCCATTGGATAGACGTCAGCCTTCACTGTGGCCAAATCATCCACCTGGGGGAATACGATGTAGCTGCACATGTGTTTTATCAGGGCAGACAACACTCTGGTCAGCATGTTTGAGAACATAGGTTGTGACATCCCTGATGCCATGGCCACTGTCGCTTGGAAGGAGCCACTTGCCAAGAAATGGAGCACTGACAGGACCTGCACTGTGGAGTATTGGATAGCTGAAATCAAGTCTGGCTCCAATTGGGCACACAGCTCTTGGATTGTGTCCCTATCAAGTCTGTAGGTTAAGATAATGTGCCTGTCCTCCATTGTCGCCAGGTCAACCAGGGGTCTGTACACGGGGTATGTCTCCATCTCCTATTCATCCTCAGCGGTTGAACTCTAGGGTGAAAAACGGTGAGCAGAATGTCATATTCAAACATATACTCAGATTAATATGCTATTTTTATTTTACAGAAACAGTATGTGAACTTGTAAGTCAGTTGATGTGCCTATATCTGGTGTGACGCAGTTAGGTGCCATGGTCTGTGCCCCCCTGAAATGGCGCCCGCCTGACCTGTGCTCCTGACCTGTGAGGAGGGACAAGTGGAAATGAGGTAATTCGGCTGCCATTATGCGCCGTTGCGGGCGGCGGTCGATGACCGTCATGCAACACGCATTTGTTATCATTGGGGCCTACGGGTTCCAGGAGCCAGTGGTGATGTACGCACCGCCGCGGACGTGACTGCCACTTTCTATCTGTTCACTCACTTACTACCTGACCTTCAACAGGAGAAGACCTACACTGCAAGTGCTGCTGTGACCTGTGTCTGTAAGCGACCATGGCTCGAGTGTCTGGGGAAAGGGCCCCTGCCTTCACTTCGGAGGAGTTGGAGAGACTGGTAGATGGGTTCCTACTCCAGTACACTTTACTTTATGGTCCTCCAGTTCAACAGATGAGGACACTGTGAGCATTATGCGTGGGGCATGAATATATGGAGTGTTGTGTGTCTAAGCCTTGTGTGGGGGGGGCTGAGGGGTCCTGGGCAGAGTGCTGCATGTATGGAAAGGGGATAGGAGGGCTTTGTTGGGCCATGGGTATGACAGCCCGGATGGTATGAATAATAACTTTTCTGCTGTATTTTTTTCTGCAGGTCAGCACCCATCAGAAAAAGGGTATTTGGCGTGCCATCACCAATGAGGTGCGGACCCTCAGGGTCTTTGATAGGCGGAGCACCCAGTGCCACAAACGGTGGGAGGACCTGCACCGCTGAGCAAGGAAGACGGCGGAGGCCCAGCTGGGGCTGTGCTCCCTACGAGGAAGGAGTGCCCATCATACCCTTACCCCCTGATGTTCTGCATCCTGGCGGTGGCCTATCCGGAGTTGGATGGCCGCTTGAAGGCATCACAGCGGCCACAAGAGGGTGAGTACAGATTCAGATTCATGACTTTGCGCACATTAAGGTGTTAACCTGGATGGGGGATGTGGTCTGTGGGTGCCTCTAGGCCAGGGCGAACATGGCAGGGTAGGTTCCATGATGGGCAAGCTCAGATGCACTCCAACCCCAACAATGTTAGTGAGCTTCTACTATGGGTTTGTGGGTTTTCAGGTGTGCAGCTAATGGCTTTAGGCATTGTACCCCATGGGCTGGTGACTAGCATTGTAACTGGTAGTGCATGGCCTAGTGCATTGGGCTGTTCCCTGTGAGTTGTGTACGCCAGAGGTAGTGCTGTTGATGGCATTGACAAAGTGTATTCTCTTTCTTCCACCCCTTTTTGTTTTGTCACCCTGTCCTTGTGTGCATCAGCATCATCTGGCGGAGGAGCAGAGGCATGGGCGACGGAGGGAGCTGCATCCCACATGGGCCTGGAGGCCGAATCCACCAACGGTGAGGGCACCAGTGTGACGGAGGGTGAGGGGAGCACCACGACGGAGACAGGAGAGGGCAGTACCCACAGCGACTCCTCCTTTGATGGAAGCTCCATGGTGGTGGCAGACACCTCTGTGCCCACCCCAAGTACAGGTACAACCGCCACCCTCGTACCAGCAATGCCCTCCCAGCAGCCCCTCAGCGTGTTTCCCGTGCCCGCTCACCCAGGGGGGTGGGCATCTCCTTCGCCCCAGGTACCTCAGGCCCTGCCCCAGTCAGCCCTGCTGCCCTCAGTGAGGAGGCTATTGACCTCCTGAGATCCCTCTCTTTTGGGCATTCAACCATACTGAATGCCATCCAGGCTCTAGTAGGGCATTTGCAACAAACAAATGCATACCTGTAGGGCCCAACAGAGAGCATTCCAGGCTCTGGCCAACTCACTGATGGCAGCCATTGTCCCTGACTCCGGCCTCCTCCCTCCAACTTTCTCTACCCAGCCCCAATCCCCTCAACCCCAGCCTATCCCAAGCACACCTTCAGAACTGCATTCATCCAAATCAACACATAGAAGTGGCTCAGGCGAAGACAAGCACCACACTTCATCCCACAGGCACTCACTCAAGCACCATCCAGATGCAGACACACCAACATCCACTGCCTCCACTGTGTCCCCCTCCTCGTCCACCTCTCTCCCAGTAGCATCTTCACTCACACCTGCATGCACTACATCCTCATCCACTACTTCCATCACCAGCACACCTATCCCTACACGCCCCTCACTGGCAGTCACCACCTCCACATCCATGCACACGTCCCCTGTGTCCTAGCCCACTGTGTCTGTGACCCCTCCTCCAAAAGTACACAAGCACTCAGACACCAAACAGCCGTCCACCTCACGACAGCATCCAGCCCATGCACCTGCACCCAAACACAGCAGACAGACACCTCCTACAACCACTCCCTCTTTCTCCACTCCCAACCTTCACCCTCTTTCCCCCCAGTGTCCCTAAGAATCTTTTCCTCGCCACCCTTGACCTATTCCTTACCCCTCCCCCACCATCCTTCACTTCGGGCCAGGGTGGCCAGATCCCAGCCCAGCACCTCAGCCACCCAGTCCACGGCCACTGTGGTTTCTGCAGCTACTGCAGGTGTGAGAGGTTCCAAGGAAGCACCCGTCAGCACAGCCAGTGTGCCTACACCACTTGCTAAGGGCAAGAAGGGGCCGCCACCTAGCAAGGGCAAGAAGGGGACACCAGCTGGCGAGGGGAAGGAGGCACCACCAGCCAGCATGGGGAAGGAGGCACCACCAGCAAGGGCAGGAAAGGAACACCAGCTGACAGAAGCAAGGAGGCACCACCACCTGCCAAGGGCAGGAAGGGGCACACAACACCAGCCAGGGTTCTGCAGCCGTCCGAGGCTGCAGGGGAAGGGCTGGAGCCTCCTCCCACCACTGACAGCACCGCCTACTGCACCACGGCCAGTACCGCCACCTGCACGCCAGCAGCCCCAATGGGCAGTGATCCGAGGCTGCAGGGGAAGGGCTGGAGCCTCCCCCACCACTGACAGCACAGCCACCTGCACTGTGTCCAGCACCGCCACCTGCACCGCTACCAGCACCGCCACCTGCACCACCAGCAGCACCACTGGCAGCAGCAGCCCCAGTAGGCAGACGTCTGAGGCTGCAGGGGAAGGGCTGGAGCCTCCCCCCACCACTGACAGCACCACCACCTGCACCGCAACTGCCATCCACTGAGCAGCCGTCACCACTGGCGAGCAGTGTGTAGTCGTCACTACCTGGGTTACCATGCTTCCTGGCCCCTGCAACACCTGTAGGTGTGACACCCAGGTGAGAGACTGTGACCTTGCACCATCCAGGATGAAGCACAATGGGCAAAACGCCCCCTCCAGAACCAGTGGAAGAAGACATCCACTCACCCCCTCCTTGGCAGGATGAAGCACACTGGGCATAAAGCCCCCTTCAGAACCAGTGGAAGATGGCATCCACTCACCCCCTCCTTGGCAGGATGAAGCATACTGGGCACAAAGCCCCCTCCAGAACCAGTGGAAGAAGGCATCCACTCCAGAGACTGTGGCCTTGCCCTCCCCAGGACCAAGCAGTGGGCAACCCACCCACTCCAGAGACTGTGGCCTTGCACTCCCCAGGACCAAGCAGTGGGCAAGCACCCACTAGAGAGACTGTGGCTTTGCACTCCCCAGGACGAAGCAGTGGGCAACCCACCCACTCCAGAGACTGTGGCCTTGCACTCCCCAGGACCAAGCAGTGGGCAACCCACCCACTAGAGATACTGTGGCTTCGCACCCCCCAGGACCAAGCAGTGGGCAACCCACCCACTCCAGAGACTGTGGCCTTGCACTCCCCAGGACCAAGCAGTGGGCAACCCACCCACTAGAGAGACTGTGGCTTTGCACTCCCCACGAGCAAGCAGTGGGCAACCCACCCACTAGAGAGACTGTGGCTTTGCACTCCCCAGGACCAAGCAGTGGCCAACCCACCCACTAGAGAGACTGTGGCTTTGCACTCCCCAGGACCAAGCAGTGGGCATGTAGCCCCCTCCAGGAGCAGTGGCGTGGAACCATCTTCCAGCTGAGGTTCCCCCCCATTCCCCGTCCCCCTGAGGTGCCTGTGTGTTTTGGACCTGATGCCCTAGGCAGTGTTCTCTCTGTATTGAGGCAGGAGCCAAGTATGGCCTTGGCCTATGTGTTATGGCCCTGTGGGCCACAGACTTTTTGGAGTGGGCATTGTCCCTCCTTTTGTGTATATTGACCATACTGTTTATTGATTTAAGAACGTATTTATCTAAAATTGTACTATTGCACTCATTTTAATACATTCCTTTTGTCCTTGCGTTATTCCTGAGGGTTATGGGGTGTATATGTAATGTTGATGCATCTGTTTGTGTGTATGGTGTTGGGGTGAGGGTGGTGGTGGGGGTGTTGCGTGTGTGTGTCACTCTCTTTTTCCTCCTCCCTCCCTTGTGTGCTAGGTGCAATACTCACTGTGGTCGTCTTCGCTGGTGTTGGTGTTCCTGGTGTATGAGGAGGTACACCAGCATTGGAAAATTGTGCAGCTCGGGCTCCATGGCGTCATGGTTGTTCCCTAAATGTCGAGAGGTGAGTCGTTTCCCTTCAGTGTACTGTTTCCGCCGTGCTTTTGATGGCGTTGGTACCACCCCGGAAAAGCTTACGGATTTGCCTGTTGTAATACGGTGGGCGGTTCATTGTCTTCCGCCTGGCTGTTGGCGGTTAACGCTGCGGTGCTTGTTGCTACCGCCGTGGCAGTCGGAGTGTTAAAGTGGCTGTCTGTGTTGGCGGTTTCCGCCGTGGTCATAATTCCATCTTTTTTACAGCCTGCCTGTTGGCGGTATTACTGCCGCTTTATCACCGACCACCAGGGTTGTAATGAGGGCCAAAGTCAGTTATGCACCCAAGAAGACAGATGCGGGTTCCTGGTTGGTGCAGATGATGTCCCACGCCAAATGGATGATTGCAGTCAGGTTTGCGTTGCTGGATTCCGCCAACAAGCCTTGGCACACGCAAAACTCGCAGTTGGCGGAAGAGGCGCTGGCCGGGACCAGGAAGGACCTGGTGGCCTCTACCCAGGAGGGGGAGATAGAGGGGGCTTCCAGGGACAGGAGTGCAGAAACCTGTCTGTGAGGTGGCAGAAGCTGGGGCTGCCTGGAAAACCTCAGAAGGCTGGAATGGCAGTACTGGGGGTCCACTGTGGAGCCCCGAGAGTGCATGGAATGGTACAACCAATACTAGAATCAGTATTGGGGTACAATTTCCAGTTGTTGGACACCTTACATGCCCATATTCAGGGTTACCATTGTGAAGGTATTGACCAATATCCAGTGCACACGCAAAATTGCATCCCCACACTCACGAAGTCAGGGAAAATGATCCTGGTTGACGTGGGGGCACCTCTGCTGGTGCAGGGGTGCCCTCACACACAGGTGCTTTGCACCCAACTTTCAGGGTTGGAAGGCCTGACATATAGATGAGTTATAAGTGACCTGGTGCAGTGAAAATGGCTGTGAAAGGATGCATGCACCATTTCACTCAGGCTGCAATGGCAGTCCTGCCGAAGTCTTTGCATGGGCTCCCTATGGGTGGCAAAAGTAATGCTGCAGCCCATAGGGATCCACTGGAACTCCAATGCCCTGGGTACCAAGGTACTGTATACTAGGGACTTATAAGGGGTGATCAGTATGCCAATTTGGGATGAAATACTGGGTTACCAGTATGTAGTGACAAATTTGGGAACAGAGAGAGCATAAGCACTGGAGTCCTGGTTAGCTGGATCCCAGTGACACAGTCAAGCATACTGACAAAAACAGTGAAACATACTGACAAGTAGGCCACAAACCATAAGCACTCGGTCCTGGCTAGCAGGATCCCAGTGATACAGTCAAACACACTGACAAACACGCCAAAAATGGGGGCAACCATGCTAGAAAGAGGCTACTTTCTCACAGCGTTGATGGACGGAATCAATCTAAATCAAGGCCTGTGCCCAGCAATTGGTGCCTATTGATCGCCTCTTCACTCCACAGTTGTTGAGAGCCCCTCCACCTTGCTATTTGGGAGAGCCATCGGAACAAAACTACTGCAGCAGACATCTAGCCGATCCGTGAATGCCAAGAAGGTTTGTGTCACAGACACTTCTCAAAAATGCAAAATGAAAACATATGGTGATCAGTGCCAATGTGCCCTGGAAACAGTCTTAAAGAAAGGGGACTTGGTAGTGGTCAAACAGAAATGGAAGCATAAAACAGACACTCTGTTTGCTGTAGACCCTTTGAGGGTCGTAACGTGCAGAAGACACATTGTGACAGCGCATTGTTCCGGAAAATCCATTACATAGGGCTCATCACTCTTTAAACATGTACCTCAGTGTTCATCAGCTCCTAAACTTGCAAGTGAAGTGACCCCGCCTGAATGTCCAGGTCGCACACCTGACCCTATGCTCTTGATGCATGATGACAGTGATTCTAAACTACCTCATACCACCCGATCTGGCAGACTCAGAGGATATAAAATGCAAATGTTGTTTGCACTTTTTATGCAACATGGAGGGAGATGTAGTGTCTTTGATGTCATGCGCACCAGGGCCCTTGAGGTCCCAAGTGGACTCTAGGCAGGAATTACGTAATAGGATGGGACATGCTAAGGTGTGGTTATAAAGGATATGACGTAGTGCGAGTAGGGTGCGATAGTATGTTGAAGAAAAAAGAACGTCTGTTACAGAGCTCCATGTGTGGCATGTTCATTTACATGCTTCAAGGCTGGGAAGTATCCTACACTAGCTTTCCAACAACTACTACCTCTTTTTCAGCAACATCGTTCCCTAATGGTCAAATCATCCCGTAACAATCAGAAGAGAACCTAACAATCAGAACAGTAATGTGTCTTCTAGGAATGAGTGCATGGTCATAGTCCCACATGCCAGACTACACATGCATCCTCTCCAGCAGTGCCTATTGGCACAATGGTCACAGGAGAAGGGTCACCGGGAAGATCTAGTGCTGATACGGGCCAGCACTTATTGCTCTTTGGGATTGATGAAATAGCAACAACTGTTGCAGGGCCATGAATCCCATTCCACAGGTCACCATCACTATAGACGTTTCACCTCTTGGAGCGCATCTCCAAAACCTAACCATTCAGGGCCTGTGGTCACTGTAACCATGGAGCCTACACATCAACCACCTGGAACTTCTGGCCATCCAGCTAGCCCAGAAGGCCTTCCTTCAGGTCATCGACCACAAGGTGGTTATCTGAAACAGACAACATGGCTGAAATGTATTACAGAAGCAGAAGGGTGTGCCACCTTGCTTACAAAAGCAAAGCGGCACATTCCTTGCAGGTATCAGCACTAACACAGAGTATTTGGCATTGGTTTGATTCCTCATTGGATGCATGTCCTGGCTGAGTACCATCTGGCAGTGGACAACAACATCACAGACCTTATTATTATTATTAGTATGAGAGGCAGATAGTGTTGAGAAATTTCTTAAAGCAACTGGGAGGGAGTTCCAAAGCTTCTGACCCAGTACTGGGTAGGAACGCCCACCCATCCGGGCCAGAAGAAACCTAGGCTTTATACATATGATTCATTCTGTGATCGCAATGAACGAGCTGGCTGATACGGCAACCTCAGCTCCTGAATGCAGCGAGTGCCAGATCCAGCTCTAGCGTTGAAAACATAACACAGTACTTTAAATTGAATGCGCTGTGTAACCACGAGCCAAGGAAGCTCTTGAAGGAGATGGGCAACAGAAGCTTGCTTCGGGAGGTGGAACAGAAGTCTTGCTGCAGTGTTCTAAATTGTTTGAAGGCAGCAGATAGACTATTGATCTATTCCTAAATAGAGGATATTTGCATAATCCAGTCTGGACAAGATTAGAGCTTGGATTGCTCTCTTTTGTACTGACAGGAGAATCATCTAGATTATCTTTTTCAGCCACTTGAGTACAGTGAAGCAGGTAGAGGTCACCCTAACCACCCACGGCTTCATCAATAGATTTTCATACAATACAAAGCCCTACTCCTTAACCTTGGAAGAAAAGGCAGAAAGAGGCCCAAGAGGAGCAGGCGAGTGTTGGGGGCCCCATAGTTGAGGATTCTTGCCCAATATCATCCCCTCTGTTTTATTGCCATTAAACTTGAGAGAGTTGTTAATCATCCAACTGGCGATTAACCTCAATCCCCTGTTAAGATGAGAGGGACCCTGGCTCTGTGCTGATGACAAGGGAAAGACGATTTGAGGGTCATCTGCATTGGAAAAAAGGGTCAAACCTGAACTCTCCACTACTTCTGCTAATGGAAGAACATAGATGTTAAACAACAGTGGACTGAGCAATCAGCCCTGTGGGACACCACGTGTTAAGAGTTGAGTTTCTGACACTGTGTTACCCGAAAAGCCCTGAAATGTCTGATTAGACAAGAATGAAGTTAGCCAAGCCAGCGCAGTTCCTTCCAGTTCCAAAGCTGCCAACCTCTCAGTCAGGATAGAGTAGGGCACGTATCAAACGCTGCACTAAGATCAGGTGAAATGAGTGCTGCTGTTCAACCTTCTTCCCAGAGCTTTCTAAGATGGTCGGTAACTTCCAGGAAGGCATATTCCATAGTATGCCATGCCCTAAAGCCCAACTGTGAAGGTTGTAAAAAATGTTGAGTCTCCACTTAAGAAGTTAGCAAGGCATTTACGTGTTTCTCCAAAACCTTGGAGAGACAGGGCAACAAAGAAATAGGACAGAAATTCGATCACATGTTGGGGTCTAAGTTTGGTTTCTTTATGAGTGGAAGAAATGTAGGTGGTCATTCTGACATTGGTGGTAAAAACCACCTACCGCCACGGTGAGGACCGCCAAAATGTCATCACCGCGGCTACCACCAATCTGCCATATTATGATCACTGCCGGACTTCCGCCACAAGACGGGCGGAAATCCGGCACTGGTCATGCTAGCAGACGGTGGTAAGCTGTGCTGCTACCACCAGCACCGCCACGTTAGTTGACCTGTGATACGGGCTGGCGGTGTTCTGCTGGTGTTAGCAGCACCCCTTCCTGTTCCCTGTCGGAAGACCTCCTCGACAAAGGTAAGTCGGGCTTCCGACAGGCAAGGGGGGGGGGTCTGGTTGTGTGCATGAATGTGTGAGGGTGTGTGTGAATGCGTCTGTGTGTGTTGTGGTATATGCATGGTTGTATGCGTGTTAGTGAATGCGTGTAAGAATGGTGAAGTGAGTGCGTGGCTGCATGTCAGTGTTTTTGTGTGTAAGAATGTGTGTGAGCATGTCTTGAAGTATGCGTGTACGAATGTGTGTATGCCAGTGTGAGTGATTGGGTGTATGGATGGTGCGTGTATGGGTGTGTGTTGATCGGAGGGGTGGGGGCGTGTGCGTGTTGAGCGGAGATGCTGGGGGTGTGTGTGTTGATCGGAGGGGGTGTTTGGATTGGGGGATGGGGGATGTCAGGTGTGTGTTGGGGGAGTCCGCCTACTGGGTAGAATTTATTCCCTGTCAACAGTAGGGCCTACAGCCATGGTTTTTGTGGCGTTGCTAATGCCACAAAAAACATGGTGGTAGGCAGGCTCATAATGCCGGCAGCGATACTGTGCTGACATCTCCGGCCCAGCGGCTGATACCACCACGGTGGTAAGAGTGGAGAAGTGGCAGGTTGGCTGCAGCCAACCCACCATTCTCATAATGTGGAGGTATGTACCGCCAGCCTGTTGGTGGTACTACAGCCACATTTCCACTCACCACTGGGGTCATAATGACCCCCATAGTGTGTTTCCAGCTAGCTGGAACAAAGCCCTCAGGAAGAAACGAGTTAAGGTTCACCATTACCTTTAGTCGTTCTGGGTCCACAAGACCAAGCTTAGACGATGGTAAGGAGTCTAGCGGCAAGCCAGATTTGATAGTCTAGAATGGCCAGGAAGGTAGAGACATCCATCAGGGGCCACAACTTCACTTTAGAGGAGGGGTTTAGCAAGGGCATGCAGCTGTTAAGCTTAGTGTAAGTGGAGTTGATGTCTCAGCCCGAAATGACAGGATTCAACACAGTTGCTTTGCCTTTTGAGTCCCTAGCCAGCTGTAAGTGAATATCAGCTACCTTCTAAGTGAAAAATAGACCCAGCTCCTAGCACTGAGATTGCAAGAGCGAAGGCACAGGGGACATCTGACTAGGATCTGAAAGCTGTTTTACCATGTTAACAAATGTCCTATGGTAGTTTTGGGTCTTGATAATTATGTCAGAGTAGAATAACGCAACCACTTTTTTACAGAGCCCATGACCGTTTTTAATAGCTTTCATATAGGTGGCTTCGAGTGCCTCATCATAAGACCTTCTCCAGAGTCTTTCTAGGGCCTTACAATGTGTTTTTCTCAAGCCGCAATGTGTAATTAAACCAGGGAGGTAGTTAGATAGTTCCACCCAAATGTCAAGAAGTAGCAGGTAAAGCTGCAGCCAGAGCATTCCATATTCAGCTATCCACCAGGCCCTTATCCGAGGTGGCCAAGTGGTTGAGGATTGGTTTAGAGGTAAGAAGGTAAGAAGTTGTCAGTTCAGAATAGCAACATCTAATTCTGACCAATTCCTTGTCTTATTTACATGTTTAGACCGCCCTGAAGCGAAAAGGGTTGGAATTTTAATAATGGAAGGAACTGCTCGATGGTCTGACCAATGTAGAGGGATTGGTGAAGCTGTTGACAAGTCCTGCACATTAGCAAAAATCAGATCCAAGAGATGGCCAGCCTCATGGATTGGAGCTGTGTTCCACAGGATTAGATTTCAAACACCCAAATCTTCAATGAGGCAACTTCCCAAACTGCATGTGGAGTCGTCTAAATTGGTAGTACGATCCCTCAGTGTCATAAAGTTTGTAAATTTGAGGTTATAGGGGGCTAACAGGTCAGAAATTGAAGCACGCCAGTCCCCAGCATGGCCATGCTACCTATAGATCAAGGCCCTGGTGTAGGTATAAGGGAAAGGGAGAATAGAAGGGCCTCACAAGCAGAGAAGGGAAAAACTTTGGTTTTGCAGTTATTCACCTTCTTATCAGTTATATGCCCCATTTCCCTGACCAGCCCTGTCTGTCTTTTGTGGCAATGGAGTAACTTGGCAGCAATGCTGCGATCGCATCAGGCATTAAACTATCATGGAGCCAGGTCTATGTTAAGACCTGAGCATCAGGATTGTCTTTCCACAGCAAGTTAAAAATGTCTTGCTGATGTTTAGGGAGAGAGTGGCAATAAAAATACAGAGAAAATAGAATTCAGTGATACCTTTATTCCCCTGGTGCAAAGCTAAGTCACCAAGGGCTGTCCTCCTTGTCCCTGGATAAAATCTCACAACCCTCAGGTGGGCGGACTCACTCCCAGATATGCTGTCAGGCAATTTACTGGGTGGATGGGCTACAGTGCAAAACGTTGGCTAGAGGAATACATCCACCTAGTTCTCTGAAACGGATCAGGGTTTCTGGCCCCCGGAAGTGGACGGGTGCAGATGGGCTTGCCTTGGGCTGCAGGCCCCATTTCAAGGGCTCAGAACTCTCACGGACTCAGCCCCTGGGCTCCTAATTTGCTCCCCTACAACCAGTAGGAATGAAAATAGTGCATTCTAGCTCAGTTAAGTTATGTGGCAAAAGGAACAGAAATACCAATATAAAGTGCAACAGGAAAGTTAAAAATTGTGAATAGTCTTTGTTAAAATTATCAGGCAATCAGTGGAATGCTGTTTCTAAAGCAAGTGCGTCCATGTTGCAAACTTCATTTGAAGGGCTTGGAGCTCTTACGGACTTCGCCCTAGGCTCTAGATTGTCTCCCCTACAACCAATGAGAATAAAAATAGTGCGTGTTAGCGCGGTCAAGTTATGTGGCAAAAGGAACAGAAATACCAACATAAAGGGTAATTGCAAACTTTAAAAAAACGTGAGTAGTCTTTGCCAAAAATATCTGGCAATCAGTGGAATGCTGTTTCTAAAGCAAACACGTCCGCACTGCAGGCCGCATTTTAAGGCCTTTGAACTCTTATAGACTCCGCCTCTAGGGTCCTGATTGGCTCCTCTACAACCAGTGAGAATGTAAACAGTGTATTCTAGCATGGTCAAGTTACGTTGCAAAAGGAACAGAAATACCAATATAAAGTCCAATTGCAAAGTTAAAAAACGTGAGTAGTCAGTGGAATGCTGTTTCTGCCCAGCAGGATGCAGCAACAACTCTATGAGCTGGAACTCTACTGGCAAGTCCTACTCCCGTAGGCCTGTTATTAGGGGGGTCCCCCGAAGTCGACCTCTTGACCACCACACATCACGCAAAGTGGCAAAACATGGCATGCAGGTTTCCAAACCATCAGTCCATGAGCAGTGCTCTGTGGATGAACTGGTCAGGGATCTTTGCCTATGCTTTTCCTTCACTGCCACTCTTTCTGTTGGTGGGTAGGAAGCTGCAGCAAACTCCCTCAATCTCATCCTGATGGCTCTCACATGGGCCAGACTATCCTGGTTCTGGAGACTTCTCAAGCTGTCTGTCCAGGCCTCGAAAAATCATAAAACTGTTACCAGACTTGCAGGTGTAGGGACTTAAATAATTTACCTGACCTATCTGTAATGTACTTGACCCATAATCTGGTTTCAAATTGTGTGATCCTAGGCAAATATTGTATTTTCTCCAGTATTGGATCTTTCATAGAGTCACATACTTGAATCATTCCCCACTCAAAGTGGGAGTGCCACGGTATCATTAAATAGCAGTATGGAGAAATTTTACATCTAAGACAGTGTTAAAGTGCATTCACTTTCATAGCTTATTCACATCATTAGAAAAGCCTCAAAGTCCAGCCAGTGAGGCAACAGCACCCTTTAGAGCCCTCACCACAGAAGCTCCAGTCTCTCAGATTTTCTACTGCATGTGAAAGAAGTCTCCCTCTGTTGTGCTCACTCTTATTCATTCCAGCTTTTGGAAATCTTCATCAACACTTCATAATGTCTGATACCTCAAAGACAGGTCTCTTTAGATCCTGCAAGACATGTGAGAAGAGACTTCATGTGGATGACCCACATAAGGACTGCATCTACCGGACACCCCAACACAAGGTAAAGGATTGCAAAGTCTGCCACACCTTTTTATCAAAACCTTTGAAGGACAGGGAGGGGAGGATTCTATTATGGTTACAGAAGGCCAAGACACAGAAACCTACATCTTCAGAGGAAGATAGTGCCACCGCTGCTAGGTCTCACAAAAGGGAAAGTGCCCAGGACCAGAGGACCTCTAAGGACAGTAGGAAAGGCCTTAAAGTTTGCCATCATGGATCACTTACCAATCTGCATAGAAAGGAGAAAAGGCCAAAATTCTCCACACAAGCTGCCTTCTCGAAGCCTATTGCACGTTTTACTAAACTGCAGACTGTCTGCATACCTCTTCCTCAGACATGCGTTTGACTAGTCCTGGAAAGCATTCAAAAACATAATTGACGACTATTTCACAGTTGACAGCGATATCACTGACGACCACTGCGGTGATGGACACCACCGCCTCGTCAGCAGGACCATTGATGGTGACAACAACAACATCTGTCGACGCTCCAGTTCATTGACGAAGATTTCCTCATTGATGAAGACTCCATTGACGACGCTACGACCATGCCGACAACCTCTGCCACCATTGCCTTGATGACGACAGTGCCCACAATAATACAAATTTCAAAGAATTTTTTTTAGGCCTCAAGATACCTCCGCTGGCAAAGTCTCACCATTTCCACCAAGCCTTCTGCTGAGTTTAGTGGAATTAGAGGACGAAGATCCATTTGGCCCAGCCTACATTTCACCTGTACGCCAGGTGAAATACTATGACGATGAGGAAGAAGAGTCATATTATGGCCATTACTGCAATCGACAGACCAAGCAGAGACATTTACAGTACTATCAAGACTATCCTGATCCACTATCTAGATGGAGTGATATTCAGGTGCTTCTGTCACTTTTTCAGGAATTACAGCCTATGCTGCTGGACTACAGTAGAAGGTTCCAGAACCTTTGCAGGACCAACCAGCAGCACCACCTACACTGGCATCTACTCCTTCTCCGGCAACTTCTAGACCTATTCCCCCACCAATAACTCCAAGGAGGACACCTGCTTCAAGTAAGCAGCCCACGATGGAGGATCCCTCGTAATCAGAGGATGACAGAAAAGAAGGTGTGATCCCAGACACTCACCCACCCAGTGAGGAGCCAGACTGCTTCCTAAATTACTTTAAGGAGCAGACGTGGAAGTCTATTCGTGCCATCCCAATAATAAACTATATATAGGAAGAGGGAATCAAAGTTTTGAAGAATCTAGCAACAGTAGTGGTGGTTGTACTATGCATAGCTAAGTGCAAAGCCCAAGAAGATTCCCCTGCTTGCCAACAGGACACCTGAAAGCTGATTCGGTGGTCTCCCAAGCAGCACAGTGCCACTCCTAAAATCCTTCCAGTCCTATTTTTTCTCCGCCGTTAGCCATCTTAGGCCACTATGGTTGGCAGCTGTGGTCAGACATCGGTGCCCTAACATATCCAGTGCATGCAGACCTGACGTTAGAAGCAAGGAAGATCTTGCAAGAAGAGAGCGCATGTCCTCTGAAATTATTGATTGGCTTCCAGCAGATAGCAGTAGCAGCAGTTTTACGGAGGCAAGTTTGGCTGAAATCAACATCCTTCAGGCCAGAAGTACAGTCCAAAATTCTCCAATATGGCATACGATGGAGAGATACGGTTTTGAAAGCACACAGATGATGCTTTGTGGGCCATCAAGGCTGATACCAACACTGCAAAATCCTTGGACATGTTGCAGTTTCACAAACTTCCTTTTTGACTAACACACAATGGAGGTTTTTCTACCTACAGAGGAGTTTACCAATGCTGCCAGTAATACCAGCCCTATCTACCTACCGGCAGCAGCCATAGCATCTGCCACCATGAGTGGCATATACAAAAACAGAATGCTCAACGTAAGCATCCCACCCCGTCCGGGGATGTCACCCATAAGCAGTGACCTCAATCAAGTGCCAGCTACCCCCACTTCTCCCTGTCCTGTGGGTGCACAAATTTCAAACCACCTTCACCAATTGCGAGGAATAACTACAGACGGATGGGTATTGGCTCTCGTCATCTATGGTTATACCCTGGAGTTCAGAGAAAGACCGCCAAACGTGCCACCAAGCGAAGCGCAACCACCCTCATCTTCACTTATTGATGAAAGAAGCCCTCATTATGCTCACCAAGGGAGCAATCAAGCAAGTTTCTTTTTCCCAGAAGGGCACAGGTTTCTGCTCCCATTTTTGACTCATCAAGAAGAAATCAGGAGAGTGGAGACCCATCCAAAACCTCAGAAAGTTCAGCAAATTTCTAGGGAAACAATCATTCTGCATAGTCATTCTATCTGAAATCCTGCATCGCCTAAACCACAGGGATTTTAAGATAACTCTCGGCTTGCAGGATGCATATTTCCACATCCCCATAGATCCCAAGCATTGCAAGTACCTTCGCTTCACCGTAGCTGGCACTCATTACCAGTTTAGAACCCTCCCATTCGGTCTCAAATCAGATCCTCACATTTTCACCAAATGCGTAGCCCCAGTCGCAGGTGCCCTCAGAAAGAAGGTCACCGGGTATTCCCCTACCTAGATCACTTACTGCTAAAAGCACAATGCCCTAGCAAGCCTCGAAAGCGACAGAGGCTTTTATGACATTGTTTCACTCACTAGGTTTTAGTAAACCATCAGAACTCATCCACTCTTCCAAAGCAAAGGATATTGTTTCTGAGCTCCACCCTAGATACCATACAGGACAAGATATTTATTTCCCCAGGAAGAAAAAACAAATCATTGCAGAGAATAATGTCCACTGCAATAAATCTAGTACATCTAGCACACCTGAAAATGAGACCTGTACAAGCAGAGCTACAACAACAGGATTTAGATGGAAGGGTCATTGGATGACCTAACCAATATCGCACCAAGGATGGTCCAAGCGCCAACAGCGCTCCACCAGCAGAACACCGCCAGGCCGTATTACTGGTCATAATATGGCTGGTGGCGGTTCTGGTGCCAGTTTACCACTGGCCACCACCATGAACACTGACAGATTTCCGCTCTTATTGTGGCGGAAGTCAGGCAGTGCTCATAATATGGTGGACGGGTGGTAGCCACAGCAGCGGTATATTGGCGGCTCTCACCGTGGCGGTAGGCGATATGTGCCGCCGATGTTAAAATGAGGGTCTTAGTGTATAAACAATAATCTGATTACATTTGGTTTCAGCAAAAAAAATTGTCATTTGCACACCACCAAGCGTTCTGATTTGTTGTCATCCTGTTAAAATCATTTTTTTAATCACACAGATTTACAAAAAATGTCCTTTCATAACCACAATTTTTTTTTATAAAAGTTTATACAAGTCATTGACAAGCTATTTAAATGTGTTGGAAAAAACCTGACATTCCTCAGCCCTTCATTTCACATTATTTGTATAGTACAGTTTACATAACAAAATCCTCTACATTTGCAGTCAGTGAAAGAAATGTAAACACCAACCTCAAGGATAAAAGAAGCAGCAAATTGTAAGAAGACATAAGCTGACATTTGAACTCCGTCTCTGAAAGCAGAGCAAACGAGACAATATACAAGATTTAAAGGCAACTGTTTTGCTCATTCAGTTTCGGGGTACATGTTCTATCCTGTTCTTTGTCAGCTTGGCAGAACATGCCATAGCCAGTGGGTGTGTAGATTTCTCAACGTCTGCTCTAAAGGAGAATCTCCCTTACAGACTAAGGCCCTCATTACGATCATGGCGGTTTGGCCCGCTATGCCGGCAGTGGCGGGCCAAACCGCCATATAATGGACATGGTGACGGCCGCCAGCAGTAGCCTTCACCCGCCGACAGGCAGCCTGGCGGCGGGTTGAAACACCATCTGCCAGGGTAGCTGCGCTACCCTGCGGATAATGTTTAATTTCCCGACAGCATTTTCCTGGCGGGATATCCCGCCAGGAAAAGGCTGGCAGAGGGGTCCCTGCACTGCCCATCTACCTTGCATGGGCAGTGCAGGGGCCCCGGTGCAGAGCCCCGTCGCGCAGGTCACTGCCCAATTTTCGGGCAGTGACCTGTGCGACGGGTGCAACTTCACCTGCTGCACACTCCGTCAATGTCCCGGCCGAGCCTTTCTGTGAGCCGGCGGGCGGAAACAAGGTTTCCGAACTCCGGCTCACAGAAAAGTTCATTATCTGGCCGGCGGGGTTCCGGGGTCACTGGCGGTCAGTGTTTTGACCGCCAGCATGAACACGGAGGTTGTTTCCGTCGAGTTCATAATGACCACCTGAATCTTCTCACTCAGTGTTTTGACCGCCAGCATGAACACACCGGTTGTTTCCGCCGTGTTCATAATGACCACCTGAATCTTCTCACTTAGGTTTAAAACATGCTGAGACTTTTGAACCTCAGGGAGCTCGATCTAGCAATGTGACTGCTGAGGTCTTAACGTTTGATTACCTCAATGTCCCTCAAGAATGCAAGAACATTCTCGAAGAAGCACGCAGGCCTACTGTGCACACCTGTTATGCTGCCAAGTGGAAAAGGTTTGTCCACTCTTGCAGTTTAAAAAGCTTGGACTGTTTCAAACCTGCAGTTCAGCGCATTTAGGGGGTCATTCTGACCTCGGCGGTAAAAGGCCCTTACCGCGGGTCAGAAGGCCGCCATCATACCGCCGCGGCCGCGGTAAACCGCCACGGTCATTCTGACCTCCAACTGCCAAACCGCCGAAAACCCGACATCCACGGAAGGCCGCCTCATCAGCGGGCAGCGGAAAACTGGAGATGACCAAACCTCCACCGCCACGCCAACACAAACACGACCATGCCATTACGACCCACGAATCCACACGGCGGTCATTCAACCGCGGTATTCCATTGGCGGTACACACTGCTGCGGTCAAAATACACACCCAGCTCCAAAACACAGCCACATTGGACAATTTGAAATACACACACCTGATACACATACATGCACCACTCCCACACATCCAAGCAACTATAAAACACACACCCACATCACCCACAAACCCCCACTACTAGAAATTCGGAGAGAAGGCGAGAGAGAGAGAGAGAGAGCACAGCTATCGAAAAACCCAACACACACAGGAACCCAACATCATCAACCACACCACATCTACGCACACATCACCACACACCACCACTCACATCACCACAAACACCACCCCACACCTCATCCACACCACCCCATGGCACCCCAAAGACACCCCAGGTTTTCGGACCAAGAACTCAGGGTCATGGTGGAGGAAATAATAAGGGTAGAGCCCCAGCTCTTCGGCACACAGGTGCAACACACCACAATAGCCAGGAAGGCGGAGCTATGGCAAAGGATCGTCGACAGGGTCAACGCTGTGGGACAGCATCCCAGAAACCGGGAAGACATCCGAAAGCGCTGGAACGACCGGGGAAGGTACGGTCGATGGTCTCAAGACACAACATCGCTGTGCAGAAGACTGGCGGCGGACCACCACCCACTCCTCCCGAATTCACTTCGTGGGAGCAAGAGGTCTTGAACATCCTGCATCCTGCGGTCCTCGCTGGAGTAGGCGGAGGAATGGACTCTGGTAAGTCTCATCTCAACTACTCCCCCCCCCCAACCACCAGCATGCCAACCCACACCCCCACCCTCACCCCCAATCCCCCAGCACACATCCCCCCTGCCAATGTCTCACCAGCACAACCCACCCAACCCAAAACCAAACCCTGAATGCCAACACAAACCATGGACACCCATCACCTATGCATGACCACTGCACATACCCATCCCCCCCACACACCACCCTCACAACCCCTCCCACAAGGGAATGCCAGCCCTGGGGGACAAGGGCACCCACAAATCGCACGCCATGGAACACACAGAAGCAATAACCATACTATTTTGCCCCTGCAGGGCCCGAACGCCAACACACCGGCCAGGAGGGTCCAGAGTTGTCCATCCCACCCCCAGAACAGGCCCCCAGTGAGGACAGCAGCTCTGTCGACCTAGAACCTGATGACCAGCCCGGACCATCGGGGACCTCTGGACAGTCGGTTCCCCGCACACAGACACAGGCCACAGCAGACCCAACACCCTCTGGGAATATCAGCACAGCTCCCACCCAGCAGGTCCATGCCTCTGTCTCCAGGACAGGTCAATCAGCGGTGTGTCCGCCACTACAGGGCACCCAGGCTGACCCAACACCCCAACAACAACAGGGACCTGGGGGCAGTGGTAGTGGGCACACTGTCCAGGGGACAGAGGCCCGGGGAAACAGGGCAACTGGGAGGGCTGCAGTGCGACAGGGGGGGGAGGACAGGCCCAGGGAACCGACTTTCCAAGAGGCCCTCACCACCATCATGGGAGCATATCACCACTCCCAGGAGACGATGGCGACGGTACTGGCCAGGTTCCAGGAGATCCAGGCACAGCAGGAGGAACAGTACATGGGGTACAGAGAGGAGCTCAGGAACATCGTCCTGACCCTCAACCAAATAGTCACCACATTGCGGGACCATGTGGCACCCCAAAGGGCCCCTGTCACTAGCCTGGACCAGGAACAGCCTACCACCTCAGCCGGCGCTAGTGGACAGGAGGCCCCCACACAACAACAGGCCACCAGAACCCCACCTCCTGCTGAAGATCAACCACCCCGCAAGAGGAACCTGAGATCTCAAAGGAAGACAGAGTAGGATGCCAAGACCCCCGCCAGCATAAGAAACCCCCTGATGTCATTCCACTGTCCGACATTGTCACCCTGTCCAACCTTGAACTGCCCCTGCTCCATCCTTCCACAGGCATATGGACAATGCACCTGTGCGACTGAGAACTGGACTCTGCCATGGACATTACTCCACCCCCACCCATCACCGTTTTACTATCATGGACCTATATGTAGCACTTTAAATAAATCAGGAGACTGCTTGTATTCTTAACAAATGTATTACACCTAACGGTTCAAATATTGTTCAGTTACATTGTGATGACAACATACCAATGTCAATGTGCTTTACTCCATGGGCAAACAAAGCAGAAGTCACGCAGTGGGTCATACAGCTCTGAAAAGGGAAGGGAAAGTCACAATTCAGTTGAAAGGAACTGGGGGAAACACAGAAAGTAGAGATGCAGGAGGCCTGAAGTAAATGTAAAATGGCGTGGGGGATTCTTACCTGTGTGCTACTGAAAATACTGTTGTATAACTGTGTCCCTGTTGTCCGTGTCGTCCCCGTCGTCTTCCTCCTCTTCACTCTCCACAGGCTCCACAGCTGCTACAACACCACCATCTGGACCATCCTCCTGCAGGAAAGGCACCTGGCGTCGCAATGCAAGATTGTGAAGCATACAGCAGGCCACGATGATCTGGCACACCTTCTTTGGTGAGTACATTAGGGATCCACCTGTCATATGCAGGCACCTAAACCTGGCCTTCAGGACCCCGAAGGTCCTTTCTATGATCTTCCTAGATCGCCCATGGGCCTCATTGTACCGTTCCTCTGCCCTGGTCCGGGGATTCCTCACTGGGGTCAGTAGCCACGGCAGGTTGGGGTAACCAGAGTCACCTATTAGCCACACACGTTGTCTCTGTAGCTGTTCCATCACATAGGGGATGCTGCTATTTCGCATTACATACGCGTCATGCACTGACCCAGGGAACTTGGCATTTACATGGGATATGTACTGGTCAGCCAAACAGACCACCTGCACATTCATAGAATGGTAATTTTTCCTGTTTCTGTACACCTGCTCATCGTCTTTTGGGGGTACTAAGGCCACATGGGTCCCATCAATTGCACCAATGATGTTGGGGATATGTCCAAGGGCATAAAAGTCACCCTTCACAGTGGCCAAATCACCCTCCTCTGGGAAAACAATGTAGCTCCGCATGTATTTCGTCAGGGCAGACAACACTCTGGACAAAATCTTAGAAAACATAGGCTGAGACATCCCTGATGACATGGCCACTGTTGTCTGAAAAGACCCACTTGCCAAAAAATGGAGGACTGACAAAACCTGCACCAGAGGGGGAATTCCTGTGGGTTGGCGGATGGGGGACATCAGTGCCGGCTCAAGCTGGGCACACAGTTCATGTATAGTGGCTCGGTCAAGTCGGTATCAAAGTATTATATGACGTTCCTCCATTGTCGACAGGTCCACCAGCGGTCGGTACACGGGAGGATTCCTCCTTCTCCTCGCAAGTCCCAGCGGACAGTGCCTAGGAAGGAGAACATGGAGTACAGAGTCAAGCAACCCACAGGTACGTAACTACAGCTTGCTCAGTACACGAATCGCTATGCATTGAATGGCTTGTATGAGTGGCAATGCAAGGCCTAGGCCTGTGTGACGCAGTAGAAATTAAGCCATGTGGGCCCTTGAAATGGCGGCTGCCTGACCTGAGAAGTGTGACAGTGGGATGTGAGGTCAATGCGCTGGCGTGGCACACCGTGGCGGTAGGCGGTCGAAGACCGCGGCGCAAAGCTGCATTGGTTAACATTGAACCCTATGGGTTTCACGAGCCAATGACTAGGTGCGCCGGCGGTCGCGGTACGCACCGCGGCGGTACGCACCGCCGCGGGCGTGACCGCCATTTTCTATCTGATTAATCACTCGAGACCTGATCATCCACAGGAGAGGACCTATACTGCAAGTGCTGCTGTGAACTCGGTCTGGAAGAGACAATGGCTGCTGCGACTGGGGAAAGGGCCCCTGCCTTCACTACAGAAGAGTTGAAGAAACTTGTGGATGGGGTCCTGCCCCAGTATGCGCTACTCTATGGTCCTCCAGACCAACAGGTAAGTACACTGTGTGCACGTTGAATGGGCTATGCCTGTGTTGAGTGGGGTGGATATAAGATGGTGGGGTGGGGAGAGAATGACGAGTGCAAGGCACGACAGATGAGAGCATGTGCCACATGGCAAGGTTGGGGAGGGGGGGTGAATCACATCTAACATGCAGAGAATTAATGATATTTACTTTTCCACCCTGTACATGTCAAATAGGTCAGCGCCCATCAGAAAGTCGACATTTGGCGTGCCATCGCCAAGGAAGTCCGGACCCTGGGGATCCACAACAGACGGGGCACCCACTGCCGCAAGAGGTGGGAGGACATCCGCCGCGGGACCAGGAAGACCGCCGAGTCACTGCTGGGGATGGCCTCCCAACCTAGGAGGGGTGCCAGTCGTACCCTGACCCCCCTGATGTTCCGGATCCTGGCGGTGGCCTACCCCGATTTGGATGGGCGCGTGAGGACATCACAGCAGACACAAGGGGGTGAGTACCAGCACATTCAGCTATCTTTACGCGCAGTGGAGGTGCCTGGGTGGGGGAGGAGGGCTGTGGGTGACATTAGGCCAGGGCGCTTCCTGTAGTGTAGTCCTCTCCTTTAGCCATGTCCCTGTGCCCCCGCCCCCCACCTCTGTAGGTTGACAAGTACAGCTATCCATGGTCCTGCATCACCCATGTGCGCGTTTGTTGTCCCTAGACCTGTTGGCCTAGTCACAAGTACTGAGTAGTGTACCCCGATTGCGCGGCTTAGTGGATGAGGCTCCTGTGTCTGTCCTCTCCGCCAACGGTGTTGACAATGCATGCACTCAACCTGTTTTTATTTCTACCCCCACCCTTTTTCTTTATCTTCTTGTTTATGTGTGCATTAGCATCATCAGGCGGAGGAGAATTGGCACCGGAGCACGAGGGAGCTGCAACTCACAAGGCCCCGGTGGGCCATGGCACAGACACCGAGGCCACCAGTGATACGGAGGGCGAGGGGAGCTTCACAACGGGGTCCCGTGGTGACACCAGCGACACCGACACGTCCTCGGATGGGAGCTCCCTAGCGGTGGCGGCAACATCCGTGCCCCCCGCCTCTACAGGTACAGCCGCCACCCAGCGCACCAGCACCGCCCTCCCAGCAGCCCCTCAGCCTTCGCTCCGTGCCCGCTCGCCCAAGAAGGCGGGCATCTCCTTCGCCCCAGGCACCTCAGGCCCTGCCCCTGTTACCCCTGCTGCCCTCAGTGAGGAGGTCATTGACCTCCTACAGACCATCATTGTTGGGCAGTCTACCCTTTTGAATGCCATCCAGGGGGTAGAGAGGGAGGTGCATCGTAGCAATGCATACCTGGAAGGCATTCATTCGGGTCAGGCTGCCCATCAACGATCGTTCAATTCTCTGGCCTCAGCACTGACGGCAGCCATTGTCCCTGTTTCCAGCCTCCCTCTTCTAACTGCCTCCACCCTGTCCCTGTCTCCTGTTCCTCAGCCTATCCCATCCACACCATCAGACCAGCCTGCACACACCTCAACACCCATGGGCAGCTCATCCAGACATAAGCACCACAGATCACACAAACATTCACCCAAGCAACACCCAGATGCAGACATGCCAGCAGCCACTACCACCTCTGTGTCCCCCTCCTCCTCGTCTCCCTCCTCCCTCCCTGTGACGTCTCCACTCACACCTGCATGCACACCACCAACAGCCAGTACTTCCATCACCAGCACACCCTCCAGTACAGTCCGCACACGTGCAGTCACCACCCCACTGCCATTTACATGTCCCCTGTGTCCTCTCCCACTGTATCTGTCACCCCCTCTTCCAAGACACACAAACGCAGGCAGCCACCCACCCAACAGCCAACCACCTCACAACAGCCTCCAGCCCATGCACCTTCACCCAAGGACAGCACACCTGACTCTCCTACAACCACCTCCTCTTCCTCCACTCCCATAACGACTACACCTACCCTTTACCTTGGTCCTAAATTTTTTTACCTCTCCACTCTTGACCTCTTTCCCTCACCTGACCCACCCCCTCCATCTGCTAAGAGTCCCAAGAGCGCCTCAGCCACCACCAGCACGGCTTCAAGGGTCACCGTAGTGCATGGATTTTGGAGTCCCCCCTTTGCCAGCAGTGATACATCGGTCAGCAGCAAGGGGACAGCCAGCCCCCCCCCCCTGGAAAGAGGACCCGTAAAGTAAGGGGCCGCCGCGAGAAGCCTGACACGGCTGCCCCCAAGGACCAAAGTTCAGCCACTTCACCTGCCACAACATCCAGGGGAGGCAAGGCCCGGAGAGCCACATCGAAGGAGGGCAAGGGCAGCAGGGCGGAGAAGTCAGCCAGCAGGAGCGCGGACCAGGAGGGCCCCACAAGCCCCATCCCGGGTGTGAGTGAGGACACCCAAGGGCCCAGGACACCGTCACCGAAGGGTCCAGCAACTGCACGGTCGGAGGGCGACTGAGCAGGGAGTCCTGGCCAGGTCTGACTCCCTTGACTTAAAGAACAAGCACCGCTGAAGAGGGCCCCGCCGTCCAGAAAGGCACCGCTGAACAGGGCCCCGCCGTCCAGAAAGGCACCGCTGAAGAGGGCCCGCCGTCCAGAAAGGCACCGCTGAAGAGGGCCCCGCCGTGCAGAAAGGCACCGCTGAAGAGGGCCCCGCCGTGCAGAAAGGCACCGCTGAAGAGGGCCCCGCCGCCCAGAAAGGCACCGCTGAAGAGGGCCCCGCCGTGCAGAAAGGCACCGCTGAAGAGGGCCCCGCCATGCAGAAAGGCACCGCTGAACAGGGCCCCGCCGTCCAGAAAGGCACCGCTGAACAGGGCCCCGCCGTCCAGAAAGGCACCGCTGAAGAGGGCCCCGCCGTCCAGAAAGGCACCGCTGAAGAGGGCCCCGCCGTGCAGAAAGGCACCGCTGAAGAGGGCCCCGCCGTGCAGAAAGGCACCGCTGAACAGGGCCCCGCCAAGACAGGCACCGCTCCGCAGGGCCCTTCCTGTCAAGCACCGCTCCGCTGGGCCCCGCCGTCTCAAGCACCGCTCCGCTGGGCCCGTCATCTCAAGCACCGCTCCGCTGGGCCCTTCATCTCAAGCACCGCTCCGCTGGGCCCTTCCTGTCAAGCACCGCTCCGCTGGGCCCCGCCGTCTCAAGCACCGCTCCGCTGGGCCCTTCCTGTCAAGCACCGCTCCGCTGGGCCCTGCCGTCTCAAGCACCGCTCCGCTGGGCCCTTCCTGTCAAGCACCGCTCCGCTGGGCCCCGCCGTCTCAAGCACCGCTGGCCGAATGACAGTGCCGGTTCTGTGTCGAGCTACTGTTCACGCTGCACTCGGGCCACCCTGCCTCCTCCATTGCCTGTGGAGACTGTTATCCACTTGATAGACTGTGGCTTTTCACTCCCCAGGATTGAACAGTGGGCAAGCCACCCAATGTAGAGACTTGAGAGACTGTGGCTTTGCACTGCCCAGGATGGCACAGCGGGCATGGTGGCCCCTTTGTGGATCTGGCGTCGTGGACTCATGTGGCTGTGGTGCCCCCCCTTCCCTTCCCCCTGAGGTGCCTGTAGTTTTATCATCTGATGCCCCTGCAGTGTTCTCTCCAACGGACTCAGGTCTCCTGTGTGGGCTTTGCCCATGTGTTGATACACTTTGGCCCACGGACAGTTGACATTTCAGTGACTGTGCAGGACTTATTGCCTCTATTTATCGGTTACGCAATGTTTTAACTTGATATTTTTTGTTTCATTTTCCTATTTTACCATGACTTCAATGAACCTATTTTATACATAAATTTAGTTTCTCACTTTAATGATATCTTTTCATTATTGCAGGGGGTTTGGGTGGTGTCACTTTGACTTGGTGCTCTGCATTGGTGTGTAGATACTTGGGGGGTGGGTGTATTGCGTATGTGTGTGCCCGTAACCCTTCCTCCTCCCCCCTCCCCTGTGTCGTAGGTGCGGTACTCACCGTTGTCGTCTGCGCCGGAGTTCGTACTCGTGGTAGATGAGCAGGTAGACGAGTGCATGTAGGATGTTCAATTCGGGTTCCATGCTGTCCTCCGTCCTCGTGGAGTGTATAGAGGTGAGCGTTTTCCCGTTCGTAGTCTGTTTCTGCCGTGTTTTTATAGGCGGGGCTCCCGCCCCGGAAAAGGTGGCGGATTGGTGAGTTGTGATAGGGTGGGCGGTACATTGTCTGCCGCCTGCCTGTTGGCGGTGACCGCCGCGCTGTTTGTTTGTCCCGCCGTGGCGGTCGGAGTGTTAAGGTGGCGGTCTGGGTTGGTGGTTCCCGCCAGGGTCAGAATTCCATTTTTTTTACCGCCTGCCTGTTGGCGGGTTGGCCGCCGCTTTATCACCGACCGCCAGGGTTGGAATGACCCCCTTAGTGTTTCCACCGTCTCCTCCTGAAGTTAGGTTTAGTCTACACCTCCATACACATGCACTTAGCCGGTATACCAGCCAACATGCAGAACTGGGTACATGCCCTGTCATCAAAATCTCTTTCATTGAGAGGCTCAAATGGGTAATTTCACCTATACTTCCGCCTGCCCTGGTCTGGTACCTTGCTTTTGTTCTTCACAGGTCCATGGGTCCTCCTTTTGAACCACTATGCTCATGCTATTACTATGTCTGTCTTGGAATATTGCCTCCCTCGCAGTTACATCCATAAGACATATTAACGAACTGCAGGCCCTCAACTTGGAAGTGACTTTCAGGTTCATAAATTAGAATCAACCCTAAATTCCTCCGAAATGTTATAGCCTTGATATTAAACACACCCTAATGTTCTACATTAACAGGACAAAGTTGTTCCGCAAAACACAACTTTTTGTTGTGTTTTCTAAACCTCACAAGGATCATCCTCTCTCAGTAGCGAGTATAGCCAGGTGGATTGTCAAGTACATCCAAACATGCTACTGCAAAGCCAAGATAACTTTGCCTGCCCTACCCAGACCACATTCTACTTATTAGTAAGGGGCCACTCTGGCTTTTCTGGGAACCATCCCTATAGATGACATTTGCAAGGCAGCTACATGGTCCACTCCACACACTGTGTGGATACCTCACTCACTGTTGGAAATGGCCCTTTTGGCAGGGTTATCACCAGACCTTTTGCTTCTGATCTCCTGTTTTTGATTATGTGCTAAATTTGGTTTTTGCTGATTTTAGGACTCTGGGCACTGTACCACTGCTAACCAGTGTTAAAGTGCAAGTACTGTCTGTAAAATGGTATTGGTGATTGGTTTATCCATGATTGGCATGTTTGATTTACCAGTACGTCCCTAGTATAGGCACCAGGTGTGCCCAGGGCCTGTATATCAAATGCTATTAGTGGGCCTGTAGCACAGATTTATCCAACCGCATGTGTATGTCTCAGACCTGCCATTGCAGTGTCTGTGTGTGTAGTTTTAAACTGCCATTTCGACCTGGCAAGTGCACCCACTTGCCACGTACAAACATTCCCTTTTACTACATGTAAGTCACCTTTAATGTAGGCCCAAGACAATCTCTTGGACAGGGGGCAGTATATTGAAAAGGTAGGACACGCATTGGTGTGTTTTACATGTTCTGATAGTGAAATACTGCTAAATTCAGTTTTCACTACTGCAAGGACTATCTCTCCCATAGATTAACATGAGCATTGCCTTGTAGAGTCATTGAAGCGTAATTTCTCAATGGGAGAAGGTAGAGATATGGGGTTGGGGTCTCTGAACTCAAAATTTAAAAATACATCTTTTGGTGAAGTTGTTTTTTAAATTGTAAGTTTGAAAATGCCGCTTTTAGAAAGTGGGCATTTTCTTGTTTATTCATTCTGTGCCTCTTTCTGGCTGTGGAATACATGTCTGGGTTAGGATGGCAGATGGGCTGTTGTCGTAGTTGGGCGCTTGCTTCTAGGTCAGACTGCTGGTTTAGGATTGACAGCACCTTTGTTTGTAGGTGACAAAGTCAGTCCTACAACAGGTCGCAACTGTCGGCCCAACCCTCCCGGCTCACAAGCAGTACCTCACCAAAAGCCCAACCAGTAAAAGGTGATTTCTGGCAGACTTACGCATGGACTCTAGATTGCGACATCTCAGGGAAGTCGTGGTGGAATGGAAGTTATCCTTTTCTCATGTTAGCAACAAGTCTCAGTCACATACAGGCAATGAAGGAGATGCAGGAAGGTTCACATTATTGAAAAGGCTGCAATCTATGGTAAAATGCATGAGCTTCAATGATTAGGATGATGAACAATAAAAGAAGCATGAATGTGAAGATGAGAGTCATGAATACAAAGACCCCCACCATCTTGCAATAAACATGAAATATCAAATCCCCAGCAAGGAGAACCTAATCTCTAGCTAGATCTGATAAACCTAATCTGTCAGTACCATGTCCACGCAAAGCGCCTCCCAACTACTTGTTACCTTGGAATGAGGTCCCAGGTCAGACTCCGTGGTAACATAAAGGCTGAGTTCTGCAGCAAGGTGACGTGCAGTATAAATGGCATTTGGAAGGAATCCCTCTGATAACCTTGTCTGTGTGAGATATATTTATACAGATCATGTAGGACCCCTGACGCAGGTATGTTTCCAAACAACTGATAAGAAGGCAGACTTGTGACAACAATTATAAAAACAAACCCCAACAAGTGCACATTATGCTCCTATCACATGTAAGTGAAAAAGGGACATGATGTTAATACCTATGTACATCATTTGATTATGACGCTGATAATGATGCCTTCACAGAATGGCACTGATAATGCAAATGAAAACTATAAACAATGGCAGCCATCTTTAAAGAAATAACAAAATAAATGGGCTAAAACGGAGCAAGCTAAGTAGGTTAAAAGTCACGAGGTGACGGGGCACAGGCCTGCAAGCCAAAAGGCTAAGCTAACCTCTTGAAACCCAATAAAACTAAACTCGGTTTACAACACTGTTTGTGAATTCACTCTAGCTAGTCACACAAAGGGAGCTTAGGTGTGTCCTGCATATCCAGATTGGTCTTCTTGAGCCAGAGTGGTGGGAAGAGTTGGCACTTGCGCCTGAATAAGGTTGTGTCTGTCCTTACACAAAGCAGCCTCCAACCCCATAGAGTGTGTCTGGGGCCAGGGCACGAGAGGCAGGGTTCTCTGCACTACAAAGAATTTTCTTTGAAGGTTGCCTACTTCAAAGACAGAAATGAGGACAAGTGCTGGGTCTCTGACCCCACAAAGTTAAAACCCTTCTCGACTGAGGAGATTCTGCCAGGAAAAAGAGTTGGATGCTGTAGGAGGGAGTGCCACTCTGCCTGTTGCTTTACTGTGCTGTCCTTCTGCTCGCTGCTACTGTTCTGGGAGTGAAAGGACTGGACTTTGCTTTCTACATCCTGCTTCCAAAGGTTCTCCAAGTGCTTGGACTGAGCTTGCCTCCTGTTAAGAAGTCTCAAGGACATCAAAGACTTCATCTGCCAGCACCTGGGTTCTCTTGCTGAGAGTCCTGACTTGCCAGGTGGTGCCAAATCCAGTTCCTGGGTCCTTGGGGGTGAGTTGTGGTGTAACCAAGAGGAAACAGACACATCTCCGCCGCCCGCCAAAGTACCGCCGTCAGAAGACCACTGCGCGGTTAAAAGACCGCCGCGGTAATTCTGAGTTTCCCGCTGGGCTGGCGGGCGACCGCCAGAAGGCCGCCCGCCAGCCCAGCGGGAAACCCCCTTCCATGAGGATGCTGGCTCCGAATGGAGCCGGCGGAGTGGAAGGGGTGCGACGGGTGCAGTTGCACCCGTCGTGATTTTCAGTGTCTGCTTGGCAGACACTGAAAATCTTGTTGGGGCCCTGTTAGGGGGCCCACGACACCCGTTCCCGCCAGCCTGGTTCTGGCGGTGAAAACCGCCAGAACCAGGCTGGTGGGAAGGGGGTCGGAATCCCCCTGGCGGCGCTGCATGCAGCGCCGCCATGGAGGATTCCCTGGGGCAGGGGAAAACCGGCGGGAAACCGCCGGTTCCCCTTTTCTGACCATCAGAATGCCCCGGAAGCACCGCCAGCCTGTTGGCGGTGCTTCCTCTGCCCTCTGCCCTGGCGGTGAGACACCGCCAGGGTCAGAATGAGGGCCATCGACTCCAGAGCAACTCCGGAAACAGTGCAGCTGTCCGACTCTGCCCCACTGCCTGCACCGGAACCGTAGTCCCGATGAGAGCAACAACCCCCGACTGACGCCACAGGCCCGACACAGCGCCTCCAAAGTCCTGCCACAGCGCAAGTCCCAAGTACTGTGTACCGACGTCCGTGACACTTGGCTCTCTCGCTGCATCTGTGGGCACGTGGTGTGATCGCAAAACTGCAAAGTTGACACCTTGTGTCTTGACCTGCTGGATTAATTGACGCCGCCTTGTTGTAAGGAACCAACACCTCAGCACAGATGCCGCAGCATCTCCTCTGCAACTGCAAGGAACAGACGCCTCTCTTGCCTAGCAATAAGTAACTGTTGCCTCACCTTCTTGGTAGCAGTAAGGACCGACACCACACTGGCTCTAGCGATGCCTCAACTCCCCGACTCCGTGCAACATCTTTGTTTCCTTGTTTTCCAAAGTACTGTACCTGGAGTCCGTGCGACTCTGTGACTTGCCCGCACTCCCTTGCGAGTGGCATTGGAGTACTGGGAACGACTCCATCAGGATGTTGTGATAGGCCCAGTTGGAGCTATTGTGTTTCTAAGCGCTATACTAAGATTTTGGCTCTCATTATGACCCTGGCGATCTGCTGGCCGCCAGGGCAACGGTGGTGCTTTAACCGCCACATAATGAGCCTGGCTGGTTGGCCTCTGCCAATCCGCCACTTCCCCGCCTGTACCAGCAGGGCAGTTGGACCCGCCGGGCTGGAGATCAGCATCTCCGACCCGGCAGTCCAATGAAGACCGCTGGCGGTATTTGGAACCAGCTTTCCACCATGGTTTCCGCAGCGGTAGCATCGCCACGAAAACCCTGGCGGAAAGGCTACCAGTGACAGGAAATGTCTTTCCTGTCATGGGCAGATGACTCTGTCCTCCCCCAGCAAGCCGAATACCTCCCCACCCCCCATACCAGAACCCCCCCCAGATCCCCCTACCAGGACACCACCCCCCCTTCTAGTGCAGCGCCCCACCCCCGCATGTACGCACAAAGACTCCCACGCACAACGCATGCGCTCATTGACACACCTCGCATACACTCATACACCTACACTGCCATACACGCATTCAATCACAAGCATCTATACACGCACTCACCTCAACATTCATACACGCTCACCTCAACATTCATACACGCATTAAACCACGCATACACACGTACATTGACACACGCATACACACACATTCAATACACTCCTACACACGTATACACACACACATTCAATACATGCATACACTCTTACATTCACACATGCAGACAACACCCACTGATACACACACACAACACCTCCCACCCTCCCGTCCCCCTCCTCTGTCGGACAATCGACTTACCTTGTCCGGTGAGGAGGTTGTCCGGCAGGGAAAGGGCACTTCCTCTGCTGGCAACGCCCCGCCATCAGGACACTGCCAGGCCATATTACTGCTCGTAATACAGCTGGCAGAGTCCTTTTGGCAGGGCGGGGCCGGTGGTGGAACCGCCCATATACCTCTGACCGCCAGCACAACTACTGGAGGATTTCTGCCTGAAATGTGGCGGAAATCTTTCAGTACTCGTGATCTGGTGGGTGGAAGACCGCCAGCACTGGTAGTCTTTTGGCACCCGCAGCTTTGGTGGTCTTGGTAAAAGACTGCCAAAGTCAAAATTAGGGCCTTAATCTTTGAAAATGTGTATACTTGCTTGTGTTTGTTGAATGTTTGTTGTTTTGGTCTTGTTTTACTCAGATAAATAATGGCTATTTTTCTAAACTGGTGTGGAGTACTTTAGTGGTGTTTATACTGTGTTACGGTCTGTGTTTGCAAATACTTTACTTTACACATTGCCTCTGAGATAAGCCTGGCTGCTTGAGCCAAGCAACCAAGGGGGTGAGCTTTGTGACTCCCTTACCCTGGCAAACCACTGCCAACTAGAGACCCCATTTCTAACACTCACCAACAAACTAGAGTTGGTCGACTGTCCTAAGGACTTTTTTCACACATCTGCACTATCCACTGGCTGTTAACTGCTTGATGGAGTACTGCTTTACAGTTTATGCAGAGCATGTGTATCTACAGTCACGCATGCTATGAAAAGAAAATGTTACCTTTTAAGCTTCTGTTTATAACATGTAGTGCTGTAGATTCACCCACCCACCTATTTTCGGGGGAGTTTGTGTTTCCTGAAGATTTCTTTCACTTTTTCATTTACATATCAGCTTTGTTATACATTTCACGCATGGCCATCAAAATGTCTTTCATACTGCTCCATCAGTACGCTCACGCTCTGTGCGAAAATGAAACTAACAATAAACCTGATGCCTATGGATATTGCCAACTGAGGGTGGTGTCACAATACCTCTTGACTCAAAAGTCTCCTTCAAAGAAAAGTGAGTTGCAAGCATCCCAACACTAGATGGCAGGAGTATGCAGTGCAATTGAATCTACTGTACTACATGCTACAAATCCTTACAGGGGAAGTAACATTTTCCTTCTATTTCTCTCCTAGGCGCTGGAGATAATAGAGGAGGAGGCGCGAAAAGTTAAAGCTTGCCAGGTCACTAAGATGACCCACAAAGGGTTAATCGAGATTGACGCAGAAACAGACCAAATGTTATCCTTAGAGGATCTGGAGGTGAGGGTGTGTGGAAAAAGCTGTGAGTTGGTGTCAATAAAGTGTCCACTTGACCATGTCTGAACATATCCATCACGGCCAAATCATCTGATTTCTAATCTGCATCACACTTTCCTACTTACCTAGTACCCTCATACAGTTCGACTCATAAGTCATAGTCAGACTCCCTCCACCCCCAATTGATCACCCTTGGCTTATTTCAGTAAGGCAGCTTGTGACTTAAAGAATGCACACCAGTCTTGACCCATATATGTCTCTACTTTCTGAGTATTGTGATCCACACATAGTTTTCCAAATTTACCACTGTCTTGTCCTTGAGCATTCCCGGTCTTTCCTGTGCCTGGAGCTTCCATGCACAGAACTGCTAGTATTGATGCACCACTATAGTGTTGCACCCCAAACCTGACCTGCAATCTATCTTGCTATCTGAGTATTTAGTTCTTCCCCATCTCTCTTTCTCTCTCTCTCCTTTCCCACCTTCTCTCACACACTCATGCACCACACACACACACACGCTCACACTCACTCTCTCTCTTTCCAGGGGCAGAGCTTTGGGGGATGGGGCTGTTTGTGGTGTTACATCCCCCAAATAAATATATTTTCGAATCAATATCTGGGTACAGTTGCTTTCAGTAGGGTATAGTGAAGTGCCTGTCTGATTTCACCAGGGATTTGTACATATATTCAGAAAAAACACACAGTCTCCCTCTCTCTGTTTTGAAGTTCTTACAAAATGTTGGTTATTTTACAATATATTGAGGTGTCTCTTACTAAGTGCCCCTACCAATCCATATTCTTCTCCCTTTCCACTACCCTTTAAGCCCCTCTCCTTCACCCTCCTTGTTGTATAATATATTTTAACATTATATGCCTGTGTAATTGTCGGAAAATGTGAAGCTCAACCCCTCAGTGTTACTGACCACACTATGCCCCTGTCTCTCTCCCCTCTCCTCATTACAAGTATACCTCCATACTTGCCTGCAACACCACCTGGCTGACAGTGGTGTTAGTTATAGATCCCCCCGCCTGCGTAACGGATCTCAAAGCATAAACTGATTTGAAGCCCTTGACACATGCTTTGGTTATCTACATTCCTTCCACGGGATGCTGTATTCTTTCTTGTGGTGCCAGGGGCAGAATGGCAGTTAGTCTTTCTGATGATGACATATCTATCTCTTTAGTGCACTGTATCCATCACAAAGAGTATGCCAGGGCCCAATGCTGCAGCCAACACCAAAAAGAAAAGCCTGAAATTTCAGCCCATTGGACCCCTTCTAGACCCTGACTGCTTCATCTGCTCTGGTAAGGACAAGGGTTATCAAAGATGCATGTCAGTGTGTCAGGAGAGACTTGCTTGTTGAGTAATTTCACTGTCTTTGTGTAGACCACTGTCCTTAACATTGAAAGGGAGATAAAGAGCAAATAATCCCAACCTGTGTTTCATTGTGAGATGAGAGATAGAGTAGGGAAATCTCAGTATTATTGGGTGATGGAGTACAGTATGTCTAGTGCATTCCAGATGGAGGGGTTAAAAGGGCAGAGTATTTTCCGGCCACTTTGGTAGGAGACAGCTAAGGTTGGAGTATTTCTGAGTTGGTAATGGTTGGAGTATTTCTGAGTTAGTATGGGAGATCACAAAGATAGCAGAGTACCCCTAGGTACTCTGTAAATCTCTGGTATTTTCACCTTTTTTTCTTTTAGTCTCAGTGCACGTGACACTCATTTATCCATCCACAGACCACTGAATTATGAATTGTGGATCGAGACCCAAAGCAAAGTTCTCCAGTCAGGAGCAGCACACCATGAACGTCCTTCATAGTGAGTGTGACTACTCTCAGCTGAAAAAGATATACATAGACAAAGTGGTTTAAGTTCCAGGTGTGGGTAACATCTACTCTATCTCCAACCTTCTTATTGTTTCCATAGCAACAGGCATTGAGGTTTTCATTACTAAATCCCTTTTGCGATAAGTGGAGAAACGCGATCAAGTCTGTTCAAATTTATTTAATCAATCTTGAACTATAGCTTTCATCTTCTCCATTGTATAGATATCCCACATCTTGGACCATACTATGCTCCATGCTGGAAGATTAGGTGATTACCAAAATTGGGTTCCGAGCAGTCTGGCTGCTAAGAGCATATGTGCTAGTAACTTACCTATGAGTGTAGTCAAATGGTATGAGCCTTCTATTCAAGTATGTCCCAACAGCAACACTAGTGGGTCCATTGGCATTGAAATGGCTGGAATATATTTAATATCTTTCTTAATAGTGAGACTAACTTCAAGCCATTTTGAACTTGATCATGTCTCACCTCATATGTGACAAAAGGGCAGATGCACAACCATTAGAGATTGTGACTCACAAGTTGCCAATGTTTGGGATTCATAAATTGCAAGTTGCAATCTCCAATGTACAATAGTGTCTTCAACACTGTTTGCGATTTGCAAATGGGTCACAAGGGACCTGCCTCATTAATATTCATGAGGATGGTTGTATTTTGTGACCCATTGGAATGGCGTGCACTCACAGGGACGGTGGTCTGCTGGGGTCAGTAGATCACCATGTCTGAGTCTGCTTATTAAATAAAGCAGTTTTTTTATGCAGCCCATTTTCCTTAACGGAAATAAGGTGCATTACAAAAAACATTACATTTTCCTGTTCATTTTTTCAGAGCAGGCAGTGGTCAGTGGGACCACTGCCTGCTCTGAAAAAATGTTGGCACCCCCATCCCCATTTGCGAATGAGTTACCTCCTACTTGAAATGGGTGGTAACAGCGATTGTTGTGCGACTGCATTCCCGGTCACGAAACAATCATACATCCCCTGCAACTTGTTATTAGGAAGGGACACCATTGGGACACCCCTTCTTAAGAGTAAGACTTTATATAACACTGCTTAGGTAATGGGGATAGTAATGCCATATATTTGTGTAACTGAGTTAGGAAGAAAAATTCCTAGATATTTATTTGTGCCCGTTGACTAAGCTAGATCATTATTTTGTTAGCATACCTTTCTTTACATTCTAGCTATCCAAAATTCTCGTGGCAGCTGATTTAGCAAAATTAAATTTTCAGCCTTTGAAAATCCTTGCTGATGGAGTTACTAAGCAGTCTGTGCTTTGTAGAAAGTTGCTGTGAAGCCACATGGGGCCTTGTTACTAGGTAAGCTGCCTATTGCAGCTCTAACCTCAACCTCATTTGTTGGTTCTTACGGTTGAGTGCCATGGGGGCAAGCAGGGACTAAGGCTGGGATTATTTGCCTCTAACATGCCAGGGTTCATTTTTCTATGGCTCTGCAATCTGGGCCAAGCACAACCCATTCAGCACTTGGCTCTCAATGGTAGGGCTGACAGGCTGTCACAGACTTCCGGAAGGTTAGTGTGGTGTACATCAGTCTCATAACTCAACCAGACACCCAACAGCATAATAAAAGTGATTGTCCAACCTATTGTTACCTTTCTTTAAAAGAAAAGTATGTTCTCACAAAGTAAAACTGAATATTATGCACTGTTGCGAAAAGTATCAGATAACCAAGTTACAGGTGCCAAGCTATCACTATGAGGGATGGATTTCACCTCCGTCTGTCCCCTCCTCCTCCTACCACCTTCCTCACTCTTAGGTCGCTCTGCTGTGGGTGTCAGTGCAGGTGCAGCTTTTCCTCCTTTTATTAATAGTATTATGTGGTGATAGCAAGCATTCAGTCTCACACCCTCTGTTTAGTTCCTTGGTAGGTCTTTCGTTGTCCTCCCAGTCGCAGTTTCACTCTGCCTCCCAGCAGGTAGATGTGGGCTGCATGCAAGGTTCTGGCGGGAAAGGTGGAAGATGGCACTCTTCAGGCAACAGTTTCTTCTGGATGGTCAGCTTTAATGGCCATGGCAGCCCATCAGTTAAAATATGGCCTACTTCCTTAGGACTTGCTGAGTTTTTGGTTCATCCACTCTGACCTCCCTGGATTGAGGTGTCAGTGCATTCTTCCTCCAGGCGCAGGTCCAGGGTTGATGACAATGGGCCTTATTACGACCTTGACGGAGGGGCTTTCCTCCATCACAGATGTGGCGGATATCCCGTCCATCTTATTACGATCCCATTATATTCAATGGAGATCGTAATACGACGGATGGGATATACGTCATATTTGTGATGGAGGAAACACCTCCGTCAGAGTCGTAATAAGGCCCTATGTTTCTTCAAGGCTCAGTGGTTATCAATGATGTCATTTAATGTGCCATCAGTCATGTCATTTGTGTGGTCAAAAGCAGTGTATAGAAGAGACAAAAGGTTTGCCTAGCTCAGTGATGAATTGCAGTGTTTTTGTTTTTTAAACATTAGTTTTTGTGTTATTGCAACATCTACATAAAACATCACCAAACCCTTGTCACTTAACTTAGGTTTTTCAGTGATTTTTTCAATTTTTTTTAACATAAGCTAAATTGTATTGCCACACCTGACTAATGTCACTTGAACTTTTGGTTTTAAATGAATTCCTGTTTTTTTATCATATTCATCCACTCCCCCACTCAGCACAGCTTTTGGCTGTGTGCATTGGTGGGCTGCAAGCAGGGCTTGTGCTCTGTCCAGGCCTGTGCCCACCCTCCCACAAGGCAGCCAACTCCCCACTCACATGACCTAAGACAGTGTGTATGGGATGCTTCAGTGGACTCCCTTGCCTTATGCTGAGGTTACTTCAACATCCATCAACTCTCAGGAGGAGGAGTAGGCTATGCACTACATAGCACACGTTTTCCCTGGAGCCTGGCATACTTCAGTGGATTTTCCTTCCCTGTGCTGAGGGACTTTATCAACCAGCATCTTTTGGTTAAGTTTTTTTTTTTTTACATGTTTTTATTAGTTTTTCAAAAGAGCCATACATTGTATTGCATACAAAAGTCATTGATATCATTCTGAAATTGGCTACAGTCTGTCTTCAGGCTCTCCCATGTTAAGGCTATATATAACAAACAGCTAAGAACTTATGTGCACTTCCCGGTCCGCTGAATCTACCCAGCACTTCCGACATCTGTCGCCACGTAGGACAGAGCGTTCAGTTGCGATGTGGTTCTATTGCCGCTAGTGGCGGGGGCCCTCGCCGCCACACGAGGGGGTAGGGGGGGCAGAGGAAACAAGGGGGGAGGAGGGGGGGCAAGGTGGAAGGATGTGGCATAGTGGATCATAGCGCTGGTGTCTATTGGTTGAATGTGCAGGCCTTTTGGCGCTCTTGGCATATGTGCATTGGAGGGGGCTGCCGTGCTATCAGTGTTGGCGAGGCATTACTGACGGATGTGTATGCATCCCCAAGTGTAGTATTGCCTTTCTGCCGGGGCTAGGCCCGCGGCCTTCCAGGTGGGTGCAGCTGTCTGTGGTTCAGGGGGGTCTTTCATCGTTTTTGGCTTCTAGTCTGGACACTAAAATGCCCCAGGCCTCGCAGCCCACTTGTCGCAGTCCCCTACGTGCTAAATTTGTTAATACCTGATGTTCAGCGCGAGCCCAGCAAAGCGTGAGGGCAAGCCAGGCTTTTAAGTCAGGTGTATTGCGAGCCTTCCAGTTCATTGCTATCAATCTTTTGTACATTACATACGCTAGATCTCCAAACCTATGCAAGTGTTTATTTCTTTTCGTCCTTGTCCTTAGTCCGAGTAGACAGGATTTGGGATTCGTGTCCAGGTTGAGCCCCGTAATTTCCGCTAAGGCTGTGACCACCCCTGCCCATTCCCCACGTAACCGTGGGCACTCCCAGACCATGTGGTAGAACTGTACTGCTGGTGTTTTGCATCTGGGACAGGCTGGGTCCGACCCAGGGAACATACGTTTGATCCTGGCTGGCGCCAGGTATATCTGATGTAAATAATTGAACTGTGTATATCGGAATCTGGGGTTTCTTGAGACCTCACGTGTGTGGCTCAGAGCTTTTGGCCATTCTGTCCCTGAGATCGGGGTGGGCAATACGATGTTCCACCTCTCCCAAGCTTTCTGCAGGTTGTCTTCCAGGGGTCTGTTCAGAAGTTTATAAAGGTTTGAGACTGCTTTTCCTTGGGGGTCCCAGTTCAGCATGTGATGCAGGGTGACTGAGATATCAGGCTCTATGTCCCCAGAGGCCCATGCTTTCCTGATTGCATGACATATCGCGTGATATGCCAGGAATTGCCCCGGATTGATCTCTGTAAGGGCCTGTATAGCTTCAAAGGTCATTAATTTCCCTTCCTCAAAGCAGTCTCCTACTGTACTTATACCCGCGTCTGACCAAGTTGTAGGTGAATGTGAGCCGGCTTCCACCCACCCGGGGAGCCGATCCAATGGGAGAAGCGGTGAGTAGGGTAGTTTTTTAACTCCCTTTTGGATATACTTCTTCCAATATGTGTGTGCCGCTGTCATCAACGGGTTTGTGCATGTGCTTTTAGTTTGCTTATCCAACAGCCATACTAGAATGGGGGCACCTTGGAGTCGGGATTGCAGCCAAATAGTTTCTGCTGAGCTGGGTCTATGAAGCCAATTTAAAATCCACTGCAGCTGTGCGGCCGCAGAATAAAGCTCAAAATTTGGGGCGCCCAGGCCCCCATTGCCACCGTATGATGCAGAGTGGTGAGCGCAACCCGCCTTCTGCCCTCGCCCCACACCAATTGTAGTAGGATGGAGTTCAAGCTAGCGAAAAAGCTTTTGGGGATAATGATTGGTAGGGCCGCAAAGTAATACAGCAGTCTAGGTAATATCAGCATGTTTGCTATAGCTACTTTACCCAGTGGTGAAAGTGGTAATTTATTCCAAAAGCGTACTGAGCTCTTAACAGAGGACACCGCTTTCCCCAGATTTCCATCCCTTAGGTCTTCCGCACTGTGGTAGACGTTAATCCCTAGGTATTTAAATGTATCGAAGCACCATTTTAGGTGGCCTGGTGGGGCACACTCTTGCCTTGCAGGGGGCCAGCTGGTTAGTGGGAATATACAGGATTTCCCCCAGTTAACTATTAGACCAGATACCCTTCCGAACTCAGACAGCAGCGACATCACCGGGGGCAGCGACTCCTCCACTCTGCGTATGTATATCAAGGCATCATCTGCGTATAGTGATATGGAGTGGAGAGTACCGTTCCTTGACACCCCCCATTCTTCTTTCTTGGCACGGACACATGCAGCTAGTGGTTCCATCGCTAAGGCAAATAAGAGGGAGGATAGGGGGCAACCCTGTCTTGTTCCCCTGCTAATCGGGAAGCTTTCTGATATTACTCCTCCCGTCTTCACCCTGGCCTGTGGGGCAGTGTACAGAATGCGTACCCAGCTTGTGAATTTTGGACCGATACCCAGTAACTGCATAGTGGCAAACAGGAAGTCCCATTCTAATGTATCAAATGCTTTTTCTATGTCAAGCGATATCACCGCTTCCTCGAGTGCGGTCGGGGGGGGTGTCACCCATCACACTCAGCAGCATCCGAATATTTAGGAAGGTGTTACGTTTCGGGATGAATCCATTCTGGTCCTCATGCACCAGGATATGCATGTAGGGAGCTAGTCTGTTCACCAGGATTTTGCCAAGTATCTTACAGTCTAGGTTTAACAGTGAGAGAGGTCTGTAGGACCTGACGTCAGTGGGGTTGCGCCCCTGCTTTGGAAGGACCACTATCATTGCCTCTCTCATTGTGGGGGGCAGGATACCGTTAATCCCTGCTTCTTCAAACGTTTTTAGGAGATGTATGTTAAGGTGTGTCGCAAACGTGGAGTAGTATTCTGATGGCAGGCCGTCTGTCCCTGGGGCTTTATTCCCAGGTAATTGTTTGAGGGCCTTATTAAGTTCCCCTAATGTGATGGGCACTTCTAGTGTCTCTCTGTCAACGTGCATTAGTTGGGGCAGGGGAGAGTCTGCTAGAAAGGACTCAAGCTGTTGGATGGAGCATGATGTGCTTTTGGTGTATAATTGTGTATAATATTCCCTGAACGCATCATTTATTTTTACCTCTGTATTAGCTATTGCGCCTGCGCCTACTCCTATCACCCCGATTGGAGGACACCGCCGGTCCTCCCGCAGCAGCCATGCAAGCAGCCTACCAGATCTGTCGCCTTCCGATTGTAGCCTAGCCAAGTGGTGTTTATGATCATGAAGGCGTAATGTGGCGTCGGCCTTTGCATGTTCCGCGCGCGTTTCCTTCAGAGCCGTGTATGGCGTTTCATTGTGGGCAACTGCGTTTTCTAGTGCTCTTAGTTTCTTCTCCAGCTTACTAACCTCTGCGTGGAGTGTGCGCCTCACCCCCCATGTAGTGGAAATACAATGTCCACGGATCACCGCTTTGTGTGCGTCCCACTCCATTGCTCTTAGATTTGTGGTGCCGGTATTTAATTCCCAATACTGTTTTAGCGCTGTTCTCAGTGAGTCTGTAAATGCAGGGTCGTGTAAGGCTTCCGCTTGTAGCCTCCACGTTGGGATAACCTGGCGCTTCCTGCCCCAATCCAAAACTATTTTAAGCGGTGAGTGATCTGATAGTGTCTTGGCTAGGTATGCTATTCCGCTGGTCACTGTGCAGATCTCCTGGGTGCCCAACATCAAATCTATCCTGGTGTGTACCTTATGTGGTGCTGAATAGAATGAATATTCCCTGTGTTGTGGGTGTTTCATGCGCCATATGTCATGGAGGCTCATGTTGCTAGCCCATGTTGATAATGGGCGGCTGAGGTGTCTAATGACTGTTGAATGTGTGGGGGGATTTGACCTGTCCAATGCTGGGTCCGGCGTGCAGTTGAAGTCGCCTCCCCATATGGCGGGTGTTTCTGGGTTCGTTAATAACGCTGGAGTGAGTGTGCTCAGGAACTCAGGCAGCGCGCTATTGGGAGCATATACCCCTGTATTGACAATTGTTTACCGTCCACCTTACCCTCCACTACCATATACCTGCCTTCCTGATCTATCTTGTGAGATGTTTGGATAAAGGGGACATTCCCTTCTATCCATATGAGGACCCCCTCACGAAGGTTGAATAGGATGTGCCCACAATCTGACCTCCCCATTTACTGGGTAGGTCCTGTAGGTCTGGGTCTCGCAGGTGAGTCTCTTGTAGGATTGCAATATGTGTGCCATGGCGTTTGAGTCGTGTGTGCACCCTGGACCTTTTGCCTGGAATTCCCAGTCCCCTAACGTTCCAGGTGACTATGTCATATTTATATGTGCTGTGGGTTGTGGATTGGGCCATGTTCAATTTGTGAGTGTGTGTCTTGCTCCCCGCTTCCCGGGAAGGCCCATTGGGTCCCCTCTGCCCCCGTCGCCCCCGCGGGCGGGCCCCCTACCTCCAGGTGCATGTCCTGTGTTGTGAGCAGACCGGTAGTGCACAAACTAATAGTTACCCTCTTTCCCTCCCCAACTGGATCCCAACCCCAACTGTGAACTTGCAACAAGCTACACACCCATTTTAGGTGCGAGCTGAGGTGTATCCGTATGGATGTCTGCGGGGAGCAATGATACTATCCGGGTGCGGCTCATTTTAGGGGCTCGCATCCTTCTGCAGACACGGTCTGCGAGTGGTTTGGGGCACTCCCAGGGCACGGCCATCCGCCCTCCCCCCCGCTCCGCGCCGCCAGCCGCGCACAATATGAGTAAAGGAGTTATCTCCAGGAGCAAATGTGCAAGGATACATAAGTTCAGGTGATGTGACCGCCCACTTCAATAGGGGGTCGCAAAGTTCAGTTCTGTACTCCGGCTGTGGCGGTTGGTCCCCCTGGGGGGATGGTTCAGTAGTGTTTGTTCAGAGTGTGTCTGCGGACCTGGGGGTGAACTCCGGGCCCCTCAGTGCCTCCGTTAATGTGGAGTCCGAGCTGATCGAGTCAGACTCTGAGCCTTCCTCTGGATGGGTCCTGAGAGTCTCAAAGGAGTTCTGTGTTAGTAGGGGGGTTTCTTTAAGGGCCCTGGCTCTCTCCTCTGCAGCCTGTTCCACCGTGGGTTAACCCCTGGTGCGCCTCTTGGATCGTTTCCTAGGTTTTGTCATTAACCAGTTCTCGTCTGTGCCGACTGCCTCGCGGGGGTGGGCAATGCCTTTGGCATGCATCCACGTCCAGGCATCTTCCGGTGAGGTGAACACATGGGTGCGTTCATCTGTTATTACACGTAATTTAGCGGGGAACATCAATGCGTATTTTATGTCGTGTTCCCGGAGGCGTTGTTTAACTTGAGTGAAGGAGTTACGTTGCCTTTGCACTTCCTGAGTGAAGTCTGGATAAGCGTGAACAGTCGAGTCCTCGTACCTGTATGGGCCTTTGCTGCGGAACTGTTGGAGTATCGTATCCCGGTCCCTGAAGTTTAGAAACCTAGCTATCAGCGGTCTCAGAGGTTGACCCGGTGCCGGGGGGTGTCCGGGAATCCTGTATGCTCTTTCCACTGAGAAGAATTTAGATGGGGTTCCATTCAGGACCTCTTTAATTAACCAGTGTTCCAGTAGGAGGTCTGAGCTTTGATCCAGTGATTTTTCAGGAAAGCCAAGAAACCGTATATTGTTGCGGCGGGATCTGCCCTCCGCCTCCTCTGCTCTTCTCAGCAGTGACTTTACTTCTGCATCTAGGCGGAGAATTTGTTTTTGGTTATCCGCTACCGTGGGGGCCAGTTCACTTAGCGCCGCCTCCGTTGTCTTCACTTTATCAGATAATTTGCCATGGTCTACTCTGAGGATATTCAGATCTTGCGATACCGTGTCTATCCTGGTCTCCAGTGAGGTTTTATTGTCCATGATTGCCTGTAGTACTTTCTCGAATTGCGAGGAATGGGACATGAGCGTGGACTCCAACGACTGCAGAGAGGGCGTATGCTGCTAATCGCCAGGTGCCTGGCCATGCATGTTCCGATCCTGATTTTTAGCTGATTTGGGTCTTCCGGCCATTTTGACTTATCTGTTGTGACCTGGTTCCTCCTGCAATCACGCGTTCACCTATGTTCACTGGGCCCTGCAAACAAGGAGGGCATATATATCCCCGCGGGGGCACGCCAATGCGCACTTCAGTTTTTGAGGTTACGGCCCTGCAGGTGGACCTCTGGGTGAGATCTTATTCAGGCGGACTGGTACCTCCCGTCGCTAGGTCCGCACGCGTGCTTCGAGCCCCCGGTCAGCAGCCAGCTCCAGCTCTGGGTCCTCTGTCGGTATGGAGTGGAGGAGTGATGTTCCCAAGTGTATTCGCTTGGTATGTTTCGGGCTCGCACAGGTCTTTAAGCACTGTTCCACCCTGTGGTGCAGGTCGGCTCCATTTAACAAAGGATATGGCTTAGCCTGATCCGGACCGGCCCTGCGCGTACCTCGTCTGTGGTGGCCTCGATGTCTAGCTGCAGGCCCAGAGTCGACTCCCGGAATGGGCGCGCCACGCCATCAGTCATGAGGTAGAGAGGCCCCCCAGGGGCCCACGACAGGATTCATCTCCCGTCCTTCGTCCCCCCTCGTGGGCAGGAGGGGGTATTCGGTGCGAGGTGAAGGCAATGGCTCCCAATTCCCTCCGCGGCGGTCCCCGCAGCCGCCGTGCGACCGCCTCGCCGTCCGGTTCTCCAACTTTGGTGCGAAACCCCACCTCAGGGGGAGATGGCGCCAGCGGCCTCCTAGAGAGGGCGCGTTTGCTGCGGCCGGGTTCGCAGCCGCCAGACAGGCCTCGCAACCATGTAAAGCAGTTGGGGGGTCCAGGGAGCGGGTCCCACTCCGCTTGCGAAACGAATTCACACCTGGCCCATTGTGGTCCCACAGGGCCCTTCGCGGAGGGGGAGGCGCGTCTCTCCGCTTGTTTTCAGCTGTGGAGGGGGCACCTGCCCGGGGCCCCTGCAGCCCCCGCTGTTAGTCCCCCGCTGCTCCTCGGAGCTCCCCGCACCTGGCGGGGGGAGGGGAAACTCCGTCGGCCGATAGGCGGGCAGGGAGGGGGGGGACCGCCCAGGACGGTATAGAGGCAAAATATGGGCTTATCGCCCTCACGAGGTGGGCCGCTCCTGTTTCCGCACACCCACCTCTCGTTTAGTCTCCAGGGCAGTGTCCCGTCCGTCTCGGCCAACAAGATGGCGGCCGCAGCTCCCTGCTTCAAGCTGCTCCGCGACAGCCTCTCGGCCCGGCCTCCCGATCGCCTCCAGAGCCGTCGGCGAGGGGAGAGCGGCCCCAGAGGCGGATCCCACCTCAGGGATGTGGCAGCGGCGCCCCAGGAGCGCCCCGCAGATGTTCCGTGGCGAGCCCGAGACGGAGCGCTTGATTAAGCGTCCTTCCCAGTCGCCATCTTGGCTCCTCCCACATCTTTTGGTTAAGTTATGTTTTGAAAATTTATAGAGCGTATGGCTACCTGGAGGCCTCCCAGTGCTATGCATAAATCTTCAAAAACACTGCTTAGGGACAGAGATTAGAACAACCATGTTTTTGGTAGCCGACGAAAAGAAAGTTTGTGGCTAGTTTGTTGTAGGGCCAACGGTAGAGAGATCCACAATTTGGCTCCAAGATAGGACATAGTTCTTCTGCCCCATTTCGCCTTTGTTATTGGGGGAATAACAGCTAAGGCTGTCGATGATGACCTGTGATATCTGACAGGCTTATGAAAAGAGGCCAGGGTTCGCAAAAGTGGCGGGCCTTTGTCATGAAGAGCTCTATGAATGTAGCAAAATGTTTTGAATTTTATCCGTTGCTCCAAAGGGAGCCAATGCAGAGTCGAGAGAGCTGATTTGTCCGATTCATGCCTGGGTATTTTGAAGAGAAGGCGGGCAGCAGTATTCTGCACCACCTGCAATTGCTTTCTTGGTCAACCTAGGTCAGTAACAAATCTCGCCCAGGCTTGTGCCTCACTACATGTGCACTTAGGTCGCTCTCTCCCTTCTTATCCACTCCAGTTGCCACTGGAAGCGACTCTCTTGGTGATTGTACTTAAAAATTTACCAATCTTATGCCCAACCCAAGAAAAGGATTGCTTCCTATTAAAAAAACCAAGTGACACATTGGACGAGGAAGGCATTTGGTAATACTGGAAGTTTGTACAATAATTGTTCTGAGAGTCTCATGGGTGGGGAATGGTCCTAAATGTGATGTGGGTTTTTGTGTTGTTGTTAATTTTAAAGATCCTCGGTTGATTGGCTGCCTGTTATATCAGTAACCTCTTTGTCATGTCACAGGGTATCATCAAGGCTCTCCCTTTGGATTACTTTTATAATCAAATTATAATTGTAATTGCTCTAGCCCTACTAATCCTGCTGTGCAAGGGTTTGTTAGGATATTCAGAGTCATAACAGATTTGCTGCCCCCTACATGCTAAAACAGGTTGACTGACATGGAAATGAAAATGGCCCTTCAGGGATGGTAATTTTAAAGGACTGCAAATCCGGTCTTATTACTATTCAAGGCTTTAAGATAATTGCTATAGGTTAGTAAGCAACTGGCAGATCATGTTTTTAAGACCAGTCTCACTGTGAATTGTGTTAATATGACTTGTCCATAACAGATAACCAAACCTTAAATCTGGTCTTGTGGAATGTTACTAGGTTAGCCAGCAAGATTAAAAATTCTTTTTTTTTAAAGATGTTTTTTATTGAGTCAAATACAAGAACATTAACTTAGCATTGCCAGGACAGAGATATGCAGTTGTGAATATATGCATAAGGAATATTGTACTTGTAAATGCATATTTAAACATGTACATGAATTAGGCATATACAGCAATATAGTATCAAAGACTCCAAGTTTGAATAAAGAAAGAAGAAAGAAAGAGGGAGAGGGAGAAGAGCTTTAGGGATAGAAAAGGGAAGAATAAAAATTCTAACTGGTATATCACGATAAATAATTTCTAGATTGTTTGTCTTCAAGAGACATGAGCCTGTGATACCATCCATATAAATGGATTTATTCTTATGCAGCTCCAGGAATTACATCTAATGCAGGGTGACCCAAAGGTGGCTTATGAACATTGCTCTCTGACTCATCTGCAGGCAGGGTATCACATTTTATTGTGATTATTTGCACTACCAGATTTTATGTATTACATTTGCTGGTACTCTGATTTATTTTTTACTTTTACCATAATCATTTTAAATCATCACAACTTAAAAACTGCTAATTCTCTTGATTAATTTTCCATAACAAATATCATAACTATGACAAATGAACATTTTTTTTTTAATTAAACTTTTTAGTAGCTTTTTCCGTCTAGCTAAATCATGGCCCTTAGGCCCTCTACAATGAAAGCAAACATTGATAAACATTGCAACATTAATCATCAGTATCATTACTCAGCATGCCTCTAGAGCAAACATTGAGAAAGTCAATACACCAAAGCTAGTGTGTCCCCATTTCCCCCGATCGGAGCGATGCCCCCTCGTGTTCATGTCCATGAGTGCCCCGCATTAATTATTAAGTGTCCACGGGTTATCTGGAACAGGATCCAGATATTTCCCCTATGTCTCTGCCCAGCAATTCCAAATTGTATAGTACTTTTGGGGACATCCCGGTGCTGCGTATATGGGCTTCTCCAGTCCCATGCAGATGTCCAAGGCTCTGGCCTGCTCCTCAGTGGAGGGGGCGTGTGTCACCTTCCATGCCTGGGTGATACCTCTTTTGGCCAGCACCAACCCTAGCCACAGGAGAGATTTTTGAAGCATTGTGCCTCCAAGCCCATCAGTGACATGCAGAAGAATCTTGAATTTGGGATCTCTTGGGATTTTCCAGCTCAAGACCCCCTCTAACTGTCCCAGAATCCTTCCTCAGATACTGTAGAGAGCAGGGCAGTACCAGAATGTGTGAATTAAATGTATCGCTGTCTCCCGCCAGCATAGGCAAGCACTGGGGGTCAGATGCCCCCTGCTGTGAAGCCGAGCTCTGGTATAATAAGTGCGATTGAATGTGCCTTTACTTGGATGCTATAGCTGCTGCCTTAAGCGCCTCCAAGGCGTCCCACCAGTTGTCATCATCTAAATCCCCAAGTCCTTCTCCCATGCACTGCGCACCAGCTCCAGGGGGTCCGGCACATTCCTGAGAAGCATTTTGTATGTGTGCGATAACTTTTCGTATATCACATGTGTCAGCAGGACCTTGGCCTCTAGAGAGGAAAATTCCGGCACCCCTGGAAGCACCCGAAGAGTGGGCGTCAGGGCATGCCGGAGCTGTAGGCATTTAAAGAATTGCGTGCAATGTAATGCAAAGTCCTTCTGTAAGTCTTGAAGGGATTTCAGTATTCTGTTCTCCAATATATCCCCTAGAGTTGAAATCCCCACCAGATCCCAGGCCGCAAAACCCTGCATGGCCACGACCAGCGGCAGGTAGGTGCCCTGCCATAATGGTGTTTCTAAAGTCAGTCTGTTTTTTCCCCAGCCTGTAGCCTTTTTTCTTCTTCCCATACCTTAGCCCACCCGCGACGCAGGAAGTAGCTCCCTCCACGCAGCCCCTGTCGAACAAATGTGGGAGACCCTGCACCCCTGTGACCATTCCCTCAAGAGCTAAGGCTGGTTCTGTATACCCCTCAAACCACCAACCATTAATTATAAGAAGGTGTGCTGCCCAGAAATACAACCTAATGTTTGGTGTGGCAATGCCCCACTCAATCACCAATCAGCAAAAACATTTCTAGTGATACACGTGAGACTCCGCCCCTTCCCACAGCAACTTACGCAACTGGGTTTTCACTTTTTGAAAAAAGGACCTAGCATTGGGAAACGGGTGGTTCTGCAGCTGATACAAGAGGCGTGGCAGTGCCACCATCTTAAGTATGGCCGAGCGCCCGAGTAGGGACAACGGAAGAGCCTTCCAGAACAGAACATCCTTGGACCACCTCTCTAGCAGTGGCATCAAGTTCCTTTCATAGGAACGGTTTGCATTACCTGTAACAAATACTCCCATGTATTTGAACCCTACTGTTTGAATTGCAAGGCCATTCGGCATTTGGGCATTGAGATATGGGGTATATCACAGGCTTCCATTGGTTAATATGGAGCTATGAGTACTCCCCAAAGATTCCTAGGATTTCCAGCACCCTCGATCCAGATGCCTCTGGGTTCCCCAAATACAGGAGCACATCCTTTGCATATGACAAATCATATACCGCATCTTCTCACACAAGCTCCAATACAAAGGGTCCACTCTCACCCAGGCTGCCAGTGGCTCTATTACTACTGCAAATAAGGGAGACAGGGGACATCCCTGGCATGTACCCTCTCCACCTGAAACCACTCTGAAACCTGTTCCCCCATGCGCTCCCTAGCCCTAAGGTCAGTGTACAGAAGCCTTACATAGCTGCAAAACCGAGGTCCGCAACCAATTCGCTCAAGAAGGGCTAACATGTACGCCCAATCAACTGAAAGCTTTCTGGAAATCAGCAGAAAGCAGGGCCCTGTGTTCCTCCTCCGCTGCACTGAGACCAATAGTATTATCCACTTGTCTCAGACTGTGCCTTGTAGCTCGTGTTGGCATAAACCCAGACTGATCTGAGTGTACCAAATGGTAATGATCTTTCCCTGTTGGTTGGGCAGCAACCTCTCCCGCACCTTAACATTTGTGTTTAAAAGCAAAATGGGGCGAAAATCCTTGCTTTAATGACCGGCAGTACCCGGCTTGCGTAGTACCACAATGTCTGCAGTCTGAAGATCTGGAGGTAATTATCGCTTTTCCAAGGCCTCTTGGAACATGTCCAGCATAGGCTGGCCGACCTGCCGACACACCAGACGCCAGTACTCAAGTGGGAAGCCATTTGGTCCAGGTGCTTTCCCCAGATTTAGCTGTGCCAGGGCTGCCTCCAGCTCCTCCACTGATATATCAGCCTCTAAGGAGGCCCTATTGTCAACTGAGAGACTTGGGACTGGCAGATCCTGCACAAACTGGGGGAAGTCTGAACTTGCCCCTCTCCCCCCCATCCGCCCGTTACAGGTTCCAGATATTAATTGGCAAAAGCCTGAGCCATCAGCTCATGTCTTGTCACCTTTGAGCCATTCCTCCTCAGTGAGTATGGTATGACAACCAATCCCTCGTTGGGCGTGCACAGCCAGTACAGGGTTTTACTAGCTTTATCCCCCCATTGGTAGATCCGGCTGTAGGTGGCCTTCCAAGCCTCTCTTGCCTCCTGTGTAAGTTTCTGTCTTAACAGTGTCTGCGTATGTGTTAGATTCCGCAGAAGGTGGTCCTGAGGCTGGGAGGCCAGACGACCCTCCAAGTCCAGAATGCGCCCCTCTGGGTCCCGGATCTTTTGTCTGCTCTTCTCTCTGTAGCCTTTCACATAACTAATGACCTGCCTCCTTAAGCAGGCCTTCTGGGCCTCCCATAACACCTCCAGTGAGCCCACAGAACCCCGATTGTCAGTAAAGTAGCGATCAGTGCTTTGCCTACACAGGTCCTTGAATTCCTCTTTTTGGAGGCACCACCTGTCCATCCTCCATCCACCCCACCCCCCCACCTTAAGTCAGGCACATCTCTATTGGGAAACGATCTGACAATCCTTTCGCTAAATGTCTCACCTCACCACCCTATGACACATTGTTGGCATGAGAAAATAATCCAGATTGTAAATAAAGGTTGCCAACTGGGTGGACCGACTCTCCCCCCCGCCCCAGGAAGGGATCGTCCATATGGAGGTTACACACCCCATTTAAGTCTCCTCCCAGCACCCATAGGGCCTCTGGCAGGTCCTTAAAGAGCCCTCCAAACTGAGCCAGAAATCTCATGGTGAGCAGAGGTGGGCCGTAAACGCTTATAATTGATATGGACTGGCATGTCAGGGGCTCCACACGCCTCGCCGCCCTGAGGACCGCATCTCTGTCTGCGTAATTAAGTAGCCATACTATGAATGGACTTGGCGGTGCACCCACTGGAGGTCTAGCCGCCAGTGCCCGATGTGCACGCTCTACTGTGAAACATGTTGAGACTTCATCCCTGGGACCCAACTCATCAGCCAATCCCATGTGAATTTAGTGGGTGTGGCGCCTTTCGCCCCTTCGGAGATTCCCACCACTCACAGATTGTTCCTCCTGGATCTGCCTTCTGCATCTTCTGCCTTCACCTCTAGTTGGTTTACCAACCTCTGCAGGTGCGCCAGGTGTTCCCCCAGTAATTTAACCATATCCTCCGACTCCGATAGGCGCCCCTCCATCACTGTAACCCTGAGCGTGGTGGTTCCAAGATCCCGCCTGATGAGAGCCAAGTCTACCTTCAAGTCTCCAATGGCCTGCAGGATAGTCGCCATCTGGGCGGCACACTCTAGCTCAGGGGCTCGCTTGCCACTCTCACTTCATTCCCGGGGATATTTGCTTGGCATATTTGTATTTTTTTTTGCTGCTGTTGTCGTGCCGGTGTGCCTGCTATCTTGTTGCGTACCATTGTGATGACATATATGATGCTGACCCTGCACTATTGTGTTTGACTGCCGTACTGCATCCCAAGGGTCACTGTTTCCCCCAGCTGCACCCCCTTATTATATCACCCTCCCAGCTGGACTTCTCGGCTTTGAGTGGCATGCCAGCCTCTCAACTACAGATATCGAAAGCAATGGTCCCATATCATCTCCTACCCTTTCATTTCGTGCCCCATGGGCCGTATGTAGTTCCAATAGATCTTCCAGTAGATCTTTCATTCTCCACTCTGCGACCTGCATTCCGCCCCCTCCTTCAGGCCGGCAAGAAGTTCCTGCAAAGAGGTACAGCGACCCTGGCCCCACGGGATTACATCCTGCCAGCACCATGGGCCTGACACACCCCATCTGATGTAGGACTCCTCAATTCACCACTCTCGATTCTTGGCACCAGGGTCGGTAAATCGCCGAAGGCGAGGGTTCCAGCAACGTCCCAAAGCCTCGACACAGCGACCCCCCTTGGCATGGGGCCCCACTGCCCCAGACGGCTCCTCTGCTGGCTTACCAGGTCCCAGCCAGCTCCTTATGAGGGCCCCCAGGGTGTCCAGCTCACCTCTCTGCCAGAGCCCCCCCCCTGGGCCTTCTCTCCCTCTCTGTGCCCTCGGCCGGACCCCACTCACTGCCACCACCTCCAGGGGCCTTGGGGGGGGCATACGACATCGTTGGTTCACTGCCTCAGTCCAGCATACAGGCCCCCTTCAGAGCCTGCATGCCTGCGTCTGTCGTTGGTGCCCCCCAGGCACAACGGGCCTTCACAATCTTGCTGCTCCTTGCGACCCCAGGGTGTTACTGCGTTCACAGCACCCGGCCAGCCCTCCGGGCCTCCACTCTTCAGGCAGTGCACTGTCCGTCACATCCCAGCCCCACAGCCGCGGAGGCTGGGATCTCGCCCTCATATGCCGTGGACAACCCCTGTGGAGAAGTTTTTAACAATATCATGACCCAATATAGCCTAATACCTTCAGTGGATCTCATGGCTGTGACCGATATGAAACATGTTACTTTTACAGGGAGCGGCACAGGCAGTATGAATGAATATATTGTGAGTATTTCATTGTTTCAAAATCTGTTTCCATCTTTTTTCAATATCCACAATTAAGTGACCATAATCCACTGGCTCTTTCTTTTAGCATTTGGCTGTGGCCTATTTCGATGTAATCAATTTATTCTGCCTATTGAGGAAAGGTATACTATGAAAATGTGGCAGTGTTGATCCTGGCCATTTATTGTCTTAGGTAATTAACTAGAACATCAGTGATTGTATGGCCAGTTTGGAGGATGGTTGCGATTCCCGCCAATTGCTTAGTTTGTTCAGTACCATTTTCTGAACTGCGACTGAGTGGATGACAGTTCCTTAAATAGCAAGAAAGCCAGCTTGTGATAAATGGTTTTGCTGGGCCTCCTCTTCTGCACATCAGCTACTGATGATTGCTCTTAAGAAGACTCCTTGGGAGGCAGAGAAAATCAAGCTATGTAGAGCCCAATATAAGCAGGAAGTTACTGTGACCAAGAATGATGTTAGATTGGAAACTTGGGAGAAGTTTAGCGAGGCCAGTAACAGGAATATAGTAAATGCCCGATATTTTAGAGATACGTATTATGCCATTACAACACTACTGTCCTCCTTAAATATGGGCAGACCACTTTGCCAAGGTGTGTGAATCCTCTATAATACATAGGGCCATATTTGTGCCTCTCTCCCCCAAATGAATGTAGCAGAGGTTCTAAAGACGTACTAACATTTGAATTAGAGGAGGTAATGGCAGCGTCTGCACGACTGTTAGCTAATGAACTGAGGAGTGCTGCTCACATAGGAGCCCCAAATCATGGTCATACTCGGCCATTGTTCCCACTTTTAATGATGGTAGGGGGCTACTATCCAGGCACTTCCTCGTCACCCAGTGCCTGATCTGTAGGTGCCTTAATCTATTGGTGCAGCTGTTCAAATAAGATGATATCCTCCATCTCAAAAAGGCTTCCTACTCTTTTACAACCTGACTTATCTGCATCTAAAATCTTCCCGAGCATTGCCCCGGGAGAAGTTGGGGTTTGAGATAATACAGGTAAGTGGGGTGGGGAAATGGCATAAGTCTGTTCTTTGTAGCTCCTGGTCCCATGCAGCCATTGTTGCCTTGGTGACTGGTGACGAATAGAGGCCCCATACCCTTCTGTAACCATGGGATTTTTCTTATGTGTGTACCAGCAAATGTCTGGTCAATAAAGCACTAGTATTTCTCCGAAACCTCCCACCCCCATTCTATTTTGTAGCTCAGCTGTAACACTTTATAATATGTTGCAAGGTCCGTGACCCCCAGGGATTCTTCTGTCTGTTGTTTGGTTGTCATAGGCCACTTTCTCTCAGGTCGTACACTTGGGTGGTATTTGTGCCTTATACCAAGCCCATACAAACTTGTATGTTTCTATCTGCAGGTTTTTAAGCATGCCCGAGGGGTGTTGCAGGTGGATGGTTTGGATTGTGAAAATAATTTTATGCAGGATATTTATTTTTAGGGCTGCAATTGTTTCCAGTTAGGAGAAGCATTAAACAATTGTTAGTTATTCTTAGGAGGGTTTTGTAGTTAATTTAGGACTTCTAAAAATGTGAGTGAAACCTAACAGTGCTCTGAAATTTTCCATCTTGTTAAGTGTTGGAAATGGCCCTTCAGGATTACCCCAGACTTTTTTGTCTTCTTCCTCCTCTTTTTCTTACCTCGTTTTTGTCTTCTTCCTCTTCTTTTTCTTACCTCGTTTTTGTTGGCTTCAGGCCTGTGCACTTTTTCACTGCTAACCAGTTCTAAAGTGCTTGTGCCCGTTCCTTAAAATGTGATAACTTTGGGTTATTCACACATGGCATATTTACTTTACTTATAAGTCCCTAATAAAGTTCACTACATGTGCCCAGGGCCTGTCAAATAAATGCTACTAGTGAGCCTGCAGCACTGATTGCGGCATTCACTTCAGTATCCCCTTTAAACATGCCTCAGGCCTGCTATTGCAGAGCCTGTGTGTACAGTTTTAAAACTGCCATGTCGACTGGGCAAGTTGATCTTCTTGCCATGCTCAACCCTCCCTTTTTAATACATACAAGTCACCCCTATGTTAGGCCCTTGATAGCCCCAAGAGCAGGGTGCAGAGTATTTAAAAATTTGGACTAGTACTTTATAGTTTTACATGTTCAAGAAGTGTAAAACACTTACATTTGTTTTTCACTACTGCAAAGCCTATCCCCCCCATAGGTTAACATTGGGATTACCTTATTACATTTTATAAGTGTAATCTTCAATTGAGAAGAGATAGGACAATCACATTTGGTGTCTCTTGAATCACAATTTAAAATCCCAAGTTATGGTGAAGTCAGAATTCTGAAAATGCCACATTTACAATTTGACATTTTCTTACTTTAACCATTCAGTGCTTTTTGTCTGTCTCTGAATATATATATATATATATATCTGGAGTGGGGACAGCTGGGCTTTGTGCATTTCCTCTAGACAGCCACACACAAAGTGCTTAGGTGTGACTGATAGGCCTTATATACAGAAAGAAAAAGGCAACTGTGGTATACCTGCCACACTTCACACCCACTCGAAGTATAGCTACAATGGAAAATAGTGCTCGTACATTATCATCACATCCATTGCCAAGATGTGACCCAACAGGACCCCAAAACCAGTGGCCTTAGTTCAAGCTATATCATAGAATCAATAATGGAGCACTTTTTGTATTGGTTTTTCAATCAATTCTAGCAGTTGAAGTGATCTGTAAGAAGACACCCTGGTTGATAGTTATGCCACAATCTAAACACAATGAACAGTATTTTTAAACAATATTTGAATCCCTGTCAAAAAATAAATCAAAGTCCAGAATTCATATAAAATGATGAGTTGTGCTTTTACTTCGTCTTGATGCAGTTATACATTCAATACAGTAAGTCCAGTAATAACAGTTTACAGATGATTCCGCCAATGACAAATTACAGATGATTCAGCCGACACATGTTTTGTCCCAACATGGATTTTTTCAAGGCTATATCTATCAAGTCTGGAGCTTGGAAATGTTGCACTCATGTCAATCCTGCTGGATAATAAGCCTGAAATGCCCAACCTGACAGTAACATAGTTTCTCACCACCGATGTGTAATATGGCTATTGAGCCAGAAATAGGTTTAAATCTGTATATAATTCGAAAAACTAGCACATTTTCTTATTCCACCACCAAAATGAGAGTAGAATCTTGGACCATGATTAGTCCTATAAGTATTGGAATGCTGCTGTAGTCGTCAGTGTCCTCTATGATGTTTAATCCAGCTGCTGGGATACTCATTAAGAGCTTTGCCTCTACACTAATTATTGAGATGGGCAGTGTGACCCACATTGCACTGGGTCTTTGCCCTGCTAAGGTATGACCATAATCTGTGTCGCATGATAGCATCCTTGAGAGCGATATTCTAAAAAGAGTTGAAGAGACGAGATAGCACCAGTACAAGAGGCTTGGAGAACGCTTTGCAGAATTTGAGGTGTATGCATCTGGACCTTGTGTTCTATGAGGTTTCAGTCTTGCTACCCTGGACACATCTTCTAACAATACACGTTCATTCACCATATCTGCATGTTGCTGTGTAAGTCTGAATTTGCCCTTCCTTCTCTGTAAAAAAAAGCCTCATAAAAATCCCTGAGCTGTGTGTGTATCCACTGCCACTCTCTCTCCATTCCTTAATTTGATAGCTTTCATTCTTTATTTCATGATTTTAGCCCATAGGGAGCATGGCAATAATTTCCCTGCCTTGTTTTCTTCAGTACAGTATTTGTGCCTAGTGTGCAATAGTGAGTACTTCTCTTTATCCATATTCAAACATTTTCAGCTGTGGGCTGACTGTTGTGAGTAGGCACCTCACTCAGGAAACCCAGTTCTTTATGAATGGTTTCTAACTCTCTCTCTTCCCTCTCCAATTCCTACCTCGTTTCCTTCCTCTCTTTATTTTCTTTTGTCGAGATGCTGATCAGTTTCCTCCTTACTACTGACTTATTGACTGATTTAGATTTTGGCAGACGGTGAAGGATAGCCCCCCTGCCGAAATATAAGTCCCATAGAATATAATGGGATTTATAATTCGGCAGACTGGCTATCTGTCACTGTTGTGACGGAATAACTTGTCCTCTGAAATCTAAATCAGGCTCTTAGTGTGTATCAAAGAACACCCTCTGTAACCTCCCCATTATCATTGTTCTTCAGGAACTGAGTGATAGAACTCGCTATTGCGTTTTTGGTGTGTTTAATTCCTTAGAATGCTATTGTGCAGCCTGCAGGACTTTGTAGCAGGCTTCTCTTCTCTTGGGTGCATTTCAAGTGTGATCAGTATGTGGTTGATCAGGGATATTAGTCCCATGTCTACTGCATCAATTGTATGTGTCATCCATAGAAAGTAGTCAGTTCTTGCAGATGTGTGATGCGCAGGTGAATCATAGGTGTACTCTCTTGCTGAGGAGTTCTAATCCCTCCACACAGTCACCCATCCTTTAGACACTTCTTGACTTTCAGTGAGAAAGCCCGTGTGGCCATACTGTTTTTCAGGTCTGTCTTTCAGAATTGTCCTTCATTAGGTTGAATTTGCCTCTTATTGCCATTGCTTTGTCAGGGGGGGTTAAGGATGTCAGCAGCTGTGTGACATAGGAACCCCTCTGGCCCTCATTGGGAGCATATATGTTTGTCACTGTGAAGTTACTGTGGCCAGTTTTCCCCAGGATTGCTATTGTTGGTCTCCACACTTCCATGATATTCCCTTTAAGCCTTTTCCCTTAAATTTGTTGGATAACAACATAAATGTAAAAATTTAAATTAGCACTTGTATAGCGCACTACTCACCCGTTAGGGTCTCAAGGCGCTGTACTCATACCGCTATGGAACCCCTCCTGGCTTTTCCCTGTGAGGCGCCCACTCCTGAGCACCCCCAGGGTGAAGCCAGACATCCAAGCGCTGTTGGGGCCGTTGTGGAGATTAAGCAAGCTATTGCCCAGAGTTGCAGAGTGGGACCCATGAATTAGATTAGGCACCGAGGCGAGAATTATCTGGTCAAGGGGAATTGAGCCCAAGACCTGCCGAAGCAGGACTTGAACCCTGGTCTTGAGCCAGATCTCTGCTTCAGGGTCTGCCGCTCTAACCATTGAGCCACACTTCTCCCTCCCTCCTTTTTATTGTGGCACAATGACAGGTATTGACCTGGGAACAATCAGGATTTTAATGTCTGCCAATCATTCGGCACCAGACAGTTTTCCTGCAGTAACCATGTTTCTGATGGATACACCTACCTGTGGATTCCTCACCTAAAGAATTCTCCCCCACGCGCCAGCTTCGACTGAAATTTTCTTCTAGCTCTGCACGTCGACGATGACGTCACAATTGCCCGACTCCACACGACGCCGTATGACGTCATCCAGGCAATAAGAAGCCCTCGTCGACGTGCAGACGTCAGTTCCCTTTTTTCCGTGCCTTCGAGTAACGGTTTTTCTTCTAGGCTAACAGGGAGCTACAGTTGCACTTCGGTGTTACTATGTCGCAGCCAAGAAAATCTGGCTTTAAGCCTTGTAACCAGTGTGGGGGTCGGATGTCGGTCACTGACCCCCATGAAAATTGTTTATGGTGCCTTAGTTCTGACCATGAGGTCGAGTCATGCGGTTTGTGTCAACGCTTGAACCCTAAGGAACTTCAGGAGAGAGAGGTGAAATTATTCCTGGCCCGTTCCAAGAAAAGGAAGGAAAGGCGTCATCGTAGAGAGTCTTCTTCGAAATCTTCGAAGACTCATCAACGCCACGGGGACTCTTGGCGTCGTCACGAGTCTCGGCGCCGATCGACCAGGGGCCGATCCAGTTCCAGATCCAGCAGATCTCCGTCAGCTCGGCGCCGTCCGACGTGGGAGGTTAGTCCGACCATCGCTCCTCCGCCTCCAACGACTCCGGCTTCTCCGACCTCACCCTTGTCGTGTTTGAAGTCGAGCCTTATCAGGAGCCGGTGGCTTCTCCGGAGCAGGAGTTGCCTGGTCCATCATCGGCCTCTTTGCTGGCGCCGGTTGCGCAGATTTATCCGGCTTTCCCGGTGCCGGGTACGGATCCCGCTGCATTTTTAAATGCAATGTTCAATATGTTTTCCACCATGGCACCTGGTGGAGGACATGCGGGTCCGTCAGGCCCTTTGGCTTATAACTTGGGTGCTCCGGCTCCTTACAAACCGACACCCTTTATGCCATTTCTTCCTTCTGGAGCCGCTTCGGCACCGATGCCCTTGGCGTCGTCCAGGAGGCCTGTGACGCCTACAATGTCTGCTACCCCGGCGCCAGTGTATTCTTCACGGATCCAGTCTACAGTTAAGTTGCCTGTGGCGCCGGAGGGTCTCGAATCCAGGCTCTGATCCAGGAGATTAGCATTACGCCTCCTGGAGGAAGAGGAAAACAGCAGACAGCATTTGGTGGAAGGCGAGATCTTCGAGCCGTCAGGTGATTTCCAAGGCTTGGACACAGCAAGTGGCATTGACACTTCCCCTGAATGGGATCTGGCTTCCCCAGGGGAGTATACTGAGGAAGCTGCATCATTTCATGCGGTAATAAGGAAGGCTGCAGACTTTTTGGACCTTCCTCTTCCTGCTGAAGAGATGAAAAGAAACCTTCTGACTGAAGTGCTGCATCCAGCTTCGGTAGTGGAAGAGCCTCTCTTGCCCTTCAATGAGGCTCTCTTGGACCCCATTAAAGATATCTGGAGGAAGCCAGTGACTTCAACAGCCGTCAACAGGGCGGTAGTGAGACGCTATCGTGCGGCTTCAGGTAACCCGGACTTTCTCTCCAAACATCCAACTCCGGAGAGTTTGGTTGTTCAGGCATCGTGCTCCTCTCGATCAGCTCCTGGTTCGTTCCCTGGGACCCCTGCGGACAGGGAGGCTAAGAAGATGGACCAGGCCGCAAAGAAGGCCTTTTCTTCGTGCAGCATGGCCTTGAAGTCGACCAGTGCAACTTGCATTTTGGGGCTTTATATTCATGCCCTTATGGAGGAGGCAAAGGGTCTTCCTGAATTGCCACAGGAGGTGTTGCATCTATTAACGGACGCTCAGGCGGCAGCGACCCAGGTGATTCAGTCTGGGTTGGACACCTCGGACTCCGTGGCAAGAGCTATGGGTACATCCATAGTGACGCGGCGTCAGGCTTGGCTGCGTTCATCAGGTTTCGCCTCGGATGTGCAGACTACTCTCCTGGACCTGCCTTTTGACGGAGAAAAACTCTTTGGGACAAAAGCAGATTCTGCCCTTGAACGTTTCAAAGAGAGCAAAGCCACAGCGAGGTCGTTGGGACTTCAAGCAGCCACTTCCTCTACCTGTAGTTCCTATAGAAAGTTTAGAGGTTTTGGTCGTGGCTCCTCCTTTTGTGGCAGGTTCCAGGCGCCACAGCAATCTGCAGGATCCCTGCCTTACAGATCCTTCAGAGGCAGGGGTAGAGTACGTACAAGAGGGGCCACCCAGCAGCACTCTACCTCTTCCTCTTCCTCTTCCTCAGGAGGGGTGCAGCAGGGAAAGCAGCCTTAGTCCTCCACCACTCCCTGCTCATGTGCCTCCGGTAGGGGGGAGACTTGCCCGATTTCTTCCCATGTGGGAGTTTATAACATCAGACTCCTGGGTCATCGACATCGTGAAGAAAGGGTATGCTCTTCCCTTTCGGGAGTTCCCTCCTCCCTTCCCTCCCCGCCCATCCTTCTGTTCGGACGACCATCTTCTGTTACTACAACAGGAGGTGTTATCCCTATTGTCAAAGGGCGCAGTGGAGTTGTTTCCGGAGCAGGAGAGGGGTCAGGGCTGTTATTCAAGATACTTCCTGATCCCCAAAAAGGATGGTCGGTTGAGACCAATCCTGGACCTGAGGATTTTGAATTGGTTCCTCAAGCAGGAAATGTTCAAGGTGCTGACCCTATCACAGGTTCTTTTGGCGTTGAACGAAGGAGATTGGATGGTGTCTGTCGATTTGCAGGATGCTTACTTCCATATTCCGATCCTCAAATCGCACAGGAAGTATCTCCGGTTTGTAGTGGAGTCGCACCATTATCAGTTTGCGGTCCTCCCGTTTGGTCTTACTTCAGCACCTTGAGTCTTCACAAAGGTGATGGCGGTGGTTGCGGCAGATCTCAGAAGAAGAGGAATAGCGGTGGTTCCCTATCTGGAAGATTGGTTGATCAAATCCAAGACTTCAGGGCTTGTGCGGCGTCACCTGCAGTCGCCAACTCAGTTGTTGTTCGATCTGGGTGCCCAAATCTCACCTGGAGCCCTCGCAACGCCTCCTGTTCATAGGGGCAGTACTGGACACAACATTTAATCGAGCCTTTCCTCCGCCCCAGCGGGTCCAGGACATTCACACGTTGATTCTGATGTTTCGAAATGGAGCGGTAGTTCCAGTCCTCAAGGTCCTACGTCTGCTCGGTCTTTTTGCTTCTTGCATACTGCTGGTCACTCATGCACGCTGGCACATGAGGGCTCTTCAGTGGTGCATCCGCAGGCAGTGGTTTCAGCAGAAAGGAGAGCTCGAGGATTCGATCAGGATCTCCAGAGACACTGCTGTGGATCTTCAGTGGTGGGCTGCAGTCGGTAACCTGTCGCAAGGAAGGCCGTTCTTGCTGCCTCCGCCAATGGCCACGGTTGTAACGGATGCTTCCACTCTAGGGTGGGGAGCTCATCTGGGGGACCTGGAGATCAAAGGCCTTTGGTCTCCAGTGGAACAGAGGTTTCACTTCAATCTTTTGGAATTGCGGGCTGTACGTCTGGCACTCAAGGCCCTTCTCCCTTTCCTTCGCGGTCAGTCAGTACAGGTCCTGACGGACAACACTACTGCGATGTGGTATATAAACAAGCAGGGAGGAGTGGGGTTGTATCTTCTCTGCAGAGAAGCTCTTCGACTCTGGTCCTGGCTTCAGGACCACCAGATTTGCTTGGTAGCAAGTCATTTGGCCGGGGTTCTGAATGTACGTGCGGATGTTCTCAGTCGACTCATCTCGGTCGACCACGAGTGGCGTCTTCATCCGGATCTGGTTCTTTACATCTTCCAGATGTGGGGGTGTCCGAGGATAGATCTGTTTGCTACTCAGGAGAATGCGCGCCCGTTGTTTTGCAGTCTCCAGTATCCGGTGCAAGGAGCTTTGGGGGACGCGTTTCAGATGTCCTGGAAGTGTCAGTTGCTTTACGCGTTTCCTCCCATACCCCTAATTCCTTGAGTTCTGCAGAAGATCCGCCAAGACGGGGCCCAGGTCATCTTGATAGCCCTGGATTGGCCGAGAAGGGTGTGGTATTCGGACCTTCTCCAACTCTCTCTGTGCCCTCCACTTCGTCTCCCTTACAGGGTAGACCTCTTCTCACAGTCACAGGGGAAGATTCTACACTCCCACCTCCAGAGTCTGCACCTTCATGCCTGGAGATTGAACGGGGCAATCTGAGTGCTTTTTCTCTCCCGCTGGAAGTGGTGGATGTTATTTTATCGGCCAGGTGACACTCCACCAAATCGATCTATGCAAGTAGGTGGGCTAGATTTGTAGGTTGGTGTGGAGAGAACCAAATTAATCCCTTAAACGCTCACTTGTCTGACATATTATTATTTGCTCTTTCCTTGGCACAGAAGGGTTGTGCAGTTTCCACAGTTAAGGGCTATTTATCAGCACTGTCGGCTTTTCTGTGCCTCCCAGATCAACCCTCCTTGTTTAAATCTCCACTTGTTTTGAGGTTCGTTAAGGGTCTCACTAATAGGTTTCCGCCCACTCCGTTTGTTATGCCACAGTGGGAGCTTAACTTGGTATTGACATTTCTAATGGGATCGCCATTTGAGCCAATGCACTCTTGTTCTTTTCATTTGCTGGTCTTAAAGACTGTATTTCTGGCAGCTAAAACATCGGCCAGAAGAGTGAGTGAGCTTTAGGCTCTTAGTGTAGAGTCGCCATACCTTTCCTTCTTTAGAGACAAAGTGGTGTTAAGGACCAAGGCGGCTTTCCTCCCGAAGGTTGTTACACCCTTTCACTTGGGCCTGTCTATTACTCTCTCTTCCTTTTACCCTCCGCCTCATCCATCCAAGGAGGAAGAGAGGCTCCACCGGCTGGATCCACGAAGAGCATTGAGCTTCTTTGTCGACAGGACGAGGGAGTTCAGGCAAGACGATCAGCTCTTCGTTGGATACGTGGGGAAGAGGAAAGGCAGAGCAGTCCACAAGAGAACGCTGTGCAGGTGGGTCATTCTCTGTATCAAGCTTTGTTATTCTTTAGCGAAGAAAGAACCACCTGTGGGGCTTTGTGCTCATTCCACCAGAGCTAAGGCTGCTTCTTCGGCTTTGGCTAGGGGTGTTCCTGTGGTTGACATCTGCAAAGCGGCAACTTGGGCATCCCTCCATACTTTTGTCAAACATTATTGTTTGGATTCTGAGGTCAGGAGGGATGGCCATTGTGCGCGCTCAGTGCTGCAGGATTTCTTGGTTTGACCATTCAGGCACAATCCTCCGGAGGTAGTACTGCTTTGGGACTCTATTCTTTAGGTGAGGAATCCACAGGTAGGTGTATCCATCAGAAGAATAAGTTACTTACCTTCAGTAACGCTTTTTCTGGTGGATACATTAACTACCTGTGGATTCCTCACAGTCCCACCCGCCTCCCCGTTGCCTGGCTGGTCCTACCACAAAATCCGTTGGTGAGCACCGTTGTCTTGTATATTTGTATATACTTGGATCATGTATATAGTTATGGCATGTATATAAGTATTTCTTTCTCTGATTTATATAATTCAAGGAAACATGATTGAACTTGACTGACATATTTGTTTCCATATGGAAGAGTTATTGCCTTTAGTTTCTTTTTATTTTTATTGTAATAAATGTTGCGTTTTCACTTCACTTGATGTGATTATGTTCTCTTCAAGGTCAATGTTCACCTGTTCGCCTCAAAGGCACGTAAAAAATGATGATAACTGACGTCTGCACATCGACGAGGGTTTCTTATTGCCTGGATGATGTCATACGGCATCGCGTGGAGTCGGGCAATTGTGACATCATCGTCGACGTGCAGTGCTAGAAGAAAATTTCCGTCGAAGCTGGCACATGAGGGAGAATTCTTTAGGTGAGGAATCACCAGGTAGTTAATGTATCCACCAGAAAAAGCATTACCGAAGGTAAGTAACTTATTCATCATACCCATCCTTCTAAAGCATGGACAGTACAGCTCTTCTCTTGGCCCGGCTATTAAGGCATGGGCATAAAGCTAACTATTGTGAGCTTGAGTTATCTATTGTCTTATAAGGTATTCCCAACACTCCTTTATAGTACACTGCATCCCTGTTGATATTCCTCCCTGGGTATGTCATCTCCCATCAATCTTTGCTCATTCAGACTTGAACTAGCCAGTCCACTGTGGCCATGTAGCCACATTTAAACATTAACAAACGTACCCTCCAACGTCTCATTAAGCATTGGTCTGGAAGCTGACCCACTTTGTCCCTTAACTTTAAAATCATGTTATCATGGATTCTCCCTCCCCTCATTGGTGCAGTCATCCTGGACTTGCCACACTCCCTTACGCCCTCACCTGACTGTTGCCCTAGCACTTACTCCAAGGCCACCACCCCACAACCCCATCACAGCCACAAGATCTCGTGTCTGCTTTCAGTGCAACTCAGAGGTCAAAACACCATCTCTTGTACCATCCTTCTGCCACAGCCTTACTAGAGTGGCTTGCCATTCTCAAGCCATAACTTCAGGGCAGGGTTTCAAGCTTTGCTTGGATGTGGGTACACTCCTCTGCTCACTGTGCCTCTTTTGAGACAGTGTTGGCCTCCTCCGTTGGCCCTTTTCCATCACTTCTTTATCAAAGTTTTTTACAGTTCACTTGGCTTCCACAAGTGAGTGGATCTAATGCAACTGGTTCTGCCCCTCAGCCTGAAGGGTTGTCCCCAGATGTACTTCACTTTAAGCTTATACAGCATTTCTCAGGACCCTTTTTAGCCCATTTCTATATAACCTAGCATGAAATCAATAGTGAGGCCTCTTTTCAGTGCTTCTTTTCCCGCTTCTGCTCTCTTAGGTTGTGGGCTTACTAAGATGTCTGTAGGGGTCATTATGACCCCGGCGGTCGGCGGTGATATGGAGGAAAGTACTGCCAACAGGCTGGCAGTACTTTCGACCATATTATGACATTGGTAGTTTGGCTTAAGCCAAACCGCCAATGTAACACACCAACCGCCACAGCGGTAACGGCCGCCAGGCTGGAGATATCAATCTCCAGCCCGGCGGCCATCACTGTACCGCCTGCGGTATCATGACCCCGCCTACCTCCATGGTTTTCGTGTCTTCCTTACCGCCACGAAAACCATGGCGGTAGGCACTATCAGTGACAGGGAATCCTGTCTTCCCCAGCCCCAACTCCCTCCACAGATTTCCCCCCAACCCCTTTCCTCTCCAGACCCCCCCTTCATACACGCCCCTCCCTTCACACACGCATACACACACCCATTCCCACATTCATCAACGCATGCATACATCCATTCACTCACACATCCGCACTCACTTACATACATACACGCAGACATGCATTCACACAACTCAACATACATGCACTCACACCTCCAGACATGCACACACCTACAACACGGAACACACACCCGTATGCAAGCATGCACTGACATACAGACACACACCCACACGCAACACCCCCCACCGCCCTCCCCTGTCGGAGCATCCACTTACCTGTGTGCAGGGGGTCCTCCAGGAGACGGGACGGGGCGCTGCTGCCAGCAGAACACCGCCAGGCCGTATTATCTCTCATAATATGGCTGGCGGCAGTCTACTGACATGGCGCTGCTGGTGGCAGCAGCACCACTTTAACGCCATCCGCCGGCATGGCCACAGCCAGATTTCTGCCATCCTTCTGGCGGAAATCCAGCTGTGGTCATGATACGGTGGATGGCTGGTAGCTGCAGTGTCAGCCTTTTGGCAGCCGTCGCTGCAGCGGTAGGCGGTTTTTACCGCCAAGGTCCAAATGAGGGCCTATGTCAGCTAGGTTTGCAGTGTTATTTAATAGTCTCTGTGCTGGGTGTCTTTTTACCGTTTTCTGTGGTTTCCTTGGCTGTATGCATGGATGAGGTTCTCTTGTCACTTAAAGCCCTTTCAAATAGGAAACTTAAAGGCAATGCCAGAGGGTTGCCCCATACCTGAACAATAGTGCTAAGGAGGACCTGGCTTTTCAGCACACCAACTACTGTGCTGTCAAGGCCCCAATCTCAAGTCATTCCCTTGTGTTATGTTCATGCAGTTTCCCTGCTTCCTGGTGTATCCTACCTGCACGTGCCTGGAACCAGAGCACTCTTCTTGCTGGGTATTTCTTGCCACAGCTGTAGTCATCAGTTGTCCCTAAGGGGAGTTGCCCGGTCCTCTCCTATCAGTAGTATGGTCTTCAGTACACTAGGGGCTCTGTCTGTGACATACCACGGTCCTCAATCCTTAGGCTCTGCACTCTCAGGACCTCCCCCACCAGGCCACTCATGTTGCTGCATCAGTTACACTGAGGGTGTCATCTCTGACCCATACTTTATAGGTTCATGCACTCTAGGGGCCTTTTGAACCAGATCTCCCTGCTCCTGTGTATTGACATCCTGTTTGCGCTTATTGGAAAGGGGGGCAGGAGGGCTCACCTACAGCACGGAGTGTGCCTGCTGGGGACTGGAACTCCAACATTGCTCTGCTGTCGCTCCCCACCAGTGGTCCCCTCCTCAACTAGGAACGTCGTTTGGGCTTCTGTCATTTGTCATGTCTTGCTGGGGTGCCTTTTGTTCAACACACAACCTCCAAGGCTTGTTGGGGACCTTATCAGTCTCCCAGCTCTAGGGCTCCGTGGGGGCCAGCATTTTGAGCTTGTTGACACTTGTCATCTCACTGATGGCTGTGGGACCGCCATCCGTCATCCATTGTTCCCCGCTCTCATGACCTCCCTACAGCATCAGGTGCCAAAACAGGGTGGTGTCAAACTAGAAAGATGGAACTGGACAGGCGCAGTCGTTGACCCCAGGCGTAGGACCGAGGAAGATAGCCTACCAGTTCGTCACCTTGTCCATGTCCCTCTTAACTTATTTAAAAGACTGAATTACCTATTTCTTTTCTCTTCTGGATAATCTTGGAATTTGTGACAGGGCTTTTTAAAACTTTTGCATCACTGTGAAAACTTGCCCCACCATGGGCCCTGTTTAAACCCATTCATAGGGGTTTACTTTTAATATGTCACTTAGAAAACGTCCTTCTTACTAAGTATGACCTCAGCCAGGCATAGTAGCGAGATACAAGCATATTCCACAAAAAAGCACTACCTCTATTTTTATAAGGACAGTGTGTCCCTTGGGGCAAATTCAAGTTTTTTTCACGGTACGTACTATGTTTGTCCTAAATCAGCACATTATTTGATTACTATTTTCCCCACAGCCATGCTGCAGTTCAAAGATCCTTACACGCTTAATAATTAAAGATCAGCAAAAGGACTTTCAGCACTGTTTTGACATGTTAGGCTAATCAAACCAAACAAGCTCTTATCAAATCAAGACTTTTTGTAGTTGGATTGTTTTATACAGTACTAAACCTCAATATACCAGTTGGTGGAGCAAACCTCAATATACCAGTTGGTGGAGTGAGAGCTCACTCTACCAGAGGCACAGCAGCAGCCAGTGTTTCTCTGCTGAAATATCTTTGATTGAAATCTGCAGAATGGTCCCTTGAAGAGCAGTGTATACAGTCAAGCATAACAGCCTAAATGTATAGCCCAGAGTCGATTCTAGGGAGAGATAGTGCTTTGAAACCTGTTTGTTTAAAGTAAGCCTTATTTCCACCAATTACTGTTCTTGCTCTTGTGCTGATTACTCCTAATTCAAGCATGTAAATACAATGAGGATACCAGAACTGGAGTATTGTAGTTACAGGTAAGAAACATTTCCATTCCCTTTATTTCAATCACTTATAATTTTTACTCAGATACATTCTCCCAGCTTTCCACTAATGAAATGTGTCCAGAGAAAACGCCAAAGGGGCAGGTTTTACCTCACAACTTGTAATTCCGATTTGGTGGAAATTTCTGTTTCCTTCCCTATTGGGAAACATATCATACAGGCCAAAATATGTATCCTAGATGCTCAGTCACTAGAGAAGGACGGTGACCAGGTAGATCATCTCAATGAGTGCACTTGGACATTCTGTAGAAATGAGTTGTGTTTTGACCTAAAAGTCATATACTGTTTTTTCTTTTTTTTTTAATAGAGACTGATCACCTTGATGTTTCTTCTTCAAAGCACACCTCCAGAAAGCGAACACAGGATGTAACAATGAGATGCCAAGCTGAAAAAGCAGAGTTAGGTTTTATTCCAAGTTCAGAGAGATATGGCCCTAGCAGCGATGGGTATGAAAACATGTTTTATCAAAAAACTCAGCTCAGCAGATACAGATAGAGAGCAAGGATCAATGAATGTTCAAGGAATTGGTATATGGAAATGTGCATAAGGCTAAATGCAAAACAAGCTGCACAGCAATGAGCATGATAGCTAAAAACAATAATTACTTAATAAGGTTCGGAAAAGGGTAAATGGGCCAGATAATGGAGCAAAGAGGAGCCTCTTCCTCACTGTATTACTAATTATACTACATTATTAATTCACTGGAAATTAAAAAGAAAAAGAGAGTTGCGTTAATTTTGGTAAGCTAAATTTTTGATGAGGAAAAATAGCTTTATATAGCTCTTTACACTGTAGTGTTTGCAGTTTCTGAGCACTTTAGCAACTGTTTCTAGGATGAAAGTCTTGAGTGATCTTGTTGGGATTCTAACGTGAATTTCAGGTCTTATTGGATGTCAGCAGCAAGCATTTTATTTGCCAAGCCATTATTGCCAGCTCTGTAAAGTGAAAGCCTGTAGAGCTCTGTGAACAGGGTTGCCCTGTGGCTATGGTGATGAATGAAAGGTGTGTTGATGAACCAGACAGTTACAGGTGTGAACAGGGGTGTTAGACCAGGCATCCTTAGGACGGTCTTACCCCAGACTCTTTGCCATTTACGTCTTGATGTGTTGCTGTATTTTAGGACTCTGAGCAATTTAACACTGCCAACCAATGCTACAGTGCACGTGCTTCTCCCTTAAAAATGGTAACCTTTTTGTTTCCACAATTGGCATATTTAACTTCCATGCAAGTCCCTTGTAAAGCAGTATAGCATGTGCCCAGGGCCTGTAAATTAAATTCAACCTGTGGGCCTGCAGCACTGTTTGTTCCACCCACTCAAGGATATCTGTAAACATGTCTTAGGCCTGACACTGCAGAGCCTGTGTGTGCAATCTCTCTGCCACCCTGATTTGGCATTTAAAACCTCTTCTTATTTATAAGTCACCCCTAAAGTAGGCCCTAGGTAGCCCATAGGGCAGGGTGCCATGTAAGTAAAAGGCAGGACATGAACATCTCCCAAAGTCGTTTTTTATTGCTGTGAGGCCTGCCCATCTCATATGACAGCATTAGGAATTCCTTACAATACTTTTAAGCTGAAATTCCGGATCCAAGAGGATTAGCTCCATCATGTTTAGTATCATTTGATTGGAAATGGTAAGTCCTCTTTACTGGTAAGGTCAGATTTATTGTTACTATTTTAGAAATGCCACTTTTACAAAGTGGGCACTTGTCTGCTCTCACTGCCCTGTGGGTCTACCGCCTGTCTCTAATACACATCTGACCTGGACTATGTAACAGCTACACTTGTGCATTCCCTCCAGACACCCTCAACACAGGATACTCAGCTGCATCTGCATTCATCTGTATACTAATGAGTCTTCCTGTGGAGGAGATCGGGAAGGGCTCACACTTGCACTTCAAAGGGTAGTGACCAGATCCCACACAAAGGGGCGGATTACCTCCCACTCATTGTCTGGAGCCCAGGTTGGGTTGAAAGGGGAACCTGTGCACTTCATAGAAACCTTTTGAAGTCATCCGCCACATCACAGGCACTTTTTATTATAAGGACTGGGTCTGTGACCCACTAAAATCGGTACACCTCTGTACTCAAGGAAACTCTGCTTGAGTAAAGACTGCTGTGTACCAGGATCGCCACTCTGCCAGAACTGGTTGTTCCCAGGAACTGCTGCACTGCCATGTTGTGCTGCCTTGCTGCCTGCTAATTTCTGCCCTGCAACCCAAGAACCAACAACCACCCCCAGAGTGTCTATAAGGGTGAGCTGGCTTACCCCGTTTTTCAACCAGGTCTCAGGGACATCAAAGACCACATGAACGGCCTGCGTCTCTTCCCCCACACCACTCTGTGGACAAAAAGCATCCTTTGTGGATTTCCCCCGGCGACCTCAGTGCTTCATCAGAGCCCTGCACTGCGCTGATACTGTGAAACACCTGTGTCTCTTTAAGAACCGACACCTGTGTCTCTTTAAGAACTCTCAACTGTTGTGTGCCTGAGACCGGCGCTTGCCTCTGCGGGCGACCCTGAAGAAGGACGGACTCTCCACTGCTGTGTGCCCGAGACCGGCACTTGCCTCTTCGAGTGTCCCTGAAGGAGGAGGGCCCCTCTACTGCTGTGCATCCAGGACAAGTGTTTGTTACTGCAAGCGTACCCGAGGCGTGCAGACAGGTAGAACCGTGCAGGTCTGCGCTTCGTCACCACCTGGGAGTGGGGCTACCACACAGGGGTTGGCATATCACAAACAGGTATCGTCATACTGGGTCAGTGAGACCCCTTGCTGGCCCTGCAGGATCCTGAGAGGTTGGGAAGGGAGGGGGGGTGACATCCCCATTCCTCTCAAAGGCAGAGAGAATCGCTATGTTGCAATTGACATACACTGTATCCATCTTAAAGATGTTATCTTAAAACCTTTATTAGGTGCCCAGTAAATTCTTAAAGCACTGCTTTTGCATTGATTTCTGCAACAATCGTATTGCCTGATTTATTGATCGGATGTTTTACATTTTGGTCTTGATTTACCCAGATAAATAAGCTTAATTTCCCTACACATGTTTGGAGGTTTTTGGTGGTGTTCTTATTGTGATTACTGTTTGTGTGTTGCACAAATACTTTACCACATCACAAAATAAAATGATGGAGGGAGTGTCGAAACTTTTCAAACACTCACCCCCAGTCACAGATCTGGGTCCTGTGCTCACTGTGCCACTGGATTCAAGCTAGCCTGGCTGATGAAGGGTGATACCCTGAAACCAGTCCCAGGATGCTTGTTTCTGGTCCAGGGAGGACCTGGCCTGCCAGCTCGGGCTGGACTGTTCCCATGAGGAACAGGGTCAAGACTGATTTGAATATGGCTGGGTCCAAACTGGGTGGCATGGTGAACAAAAGAACGATGGATTAAACCCAGATCTGTGACTGGGGTGGGTGTTTGCATTGTTTAGCACTCCGTCCATCATCCTTTTGTATTGCTAAAGTTGCACAAATACTTTACACATTGCCTTTTAAGTTAAGCCTCCCTGCTCCGCTCCAAGCTACTAGAGAGTGAGCACAGGGTAATTGAGGTCGTGTTTTTGACTTACCCTGACTAAGTCTGCAGCCCCTACCTGGACAGGGTCTGAAGGAAGCTGGCTCTGTATATACCATATCAAAATGAGATATAGGCCCTGATTTATACTTTTTCACGGAAAACTGCGCTAACGCAGGTTTGCTTGAAAAAGTATACCGCCGGCTAGCGCCATTCCAAGACGCCAGCCGGGCATCATATTTATGGTATGATGATAGCCGGTGGTAAGGCCCGGCTAGCGTCATAAAAAAGGACTCTAGCCGGGTGGGGAAGGCATGGGGGAACAGGAGGTTGTAAATATACCTACCTGTACTTACCTTACTCGCCAGAGAATGGGATCCCCCCATTCGCTGGCGTCCCTTTGGTGTGGGTGGGGGTGTCCCTGGGGCTAGGGAAGGGCACCTATGGGCCCATTCCATGGTCTCTGACCATGGAAATAGGCCCACAGGTCCCCTAACGCCTGCCCTGACCCAGGCATTAAATAATGGCTCTAAGCAAGCTTAGCACCATTATTTAAGGCCCCTTTCCCGCCGTGCTTGATTTTAGCGTGGGGGATAGATATGGTGCTAAGGCCATATTGTAATTTTTTGCCTGGGAACGCCTACCTTGCATCTCATTGACGCAAGGTAGTTTCTCGCCAGCAAAAAATGACTTTAACTCCAAAGTACAAATTTAGAATTAGGTTTGCACCAAATTTGCGTAAAAAAATGAGGCAGATTCGGCGCAAATGGGTTCCCCAGAGGTGTAACGGAGGCTAAGGTAGATAATACTAATGCTCTCTTTTGTGGTAGTGTGGTCGAGCAGGTAGGCTTATCAGAGGGTAGTGCAATGCATTTATTGTACGTACACAGACAATAGAAGAAGCACACACTCAGGGCCTGATTACAACTTTGGAGGAGGTGTTAATCCGTCCCAAAAGCGACAGTAAAGTGACGGATACACCACCAGCCGTATTACGAGTCCATTACACCCTATGGAACTCGTAATACGGCTGGTGGTATATCCGTCACATTTGGGACGGAATAACACCTCCTCCAAAGTTGTAATCAGGCCCTCAGTGACTTAACTCCAGACCAATGGTTTGTACATAGCAAAAATATATTTTCCTAGTTTATTTCTATAACCAAAAGAATCAAGTTGCAGGTAAGTACTTCAATAGATTAGTATTTCACACATGTATCAATAGTACTTTGTTTGAAGTTGATACGTTGTACTATTATCTGTTTTAAAAGTTGACAGATCATTGTCAAAGACCGTTCCTGGGAGGAAGAAAAGTTAGTATGGTTTTCAGGTAAGTACTTGACTTACAGTTCCAGTCTTCGGGGGTTAGGAGGTCCACAGGTTGGGGGCTCAAGATAAACCAAAACACCCACCACCAGCAACAAGTGCCGGCCGGGTGCAGAGGTCAAAGTTGAGGCAAATTTAATATGGGTTCCGATGGAGGCTGGAGGCACTCAGAATCAGGCCTGCCTTCGGAGGGCAGACCTGGGGGGTCAGAGGAGTACTGGGGGGGCCACAACTAGGCACCAAACACACACCCTCAGTGGCACTGGGGCGGCTGTGTGCAAGGTGCAAACAAGGCGTTGGGTATTAAATGCTGGTCTGTGAGGGGACCCCTGGGGTCACTCAGATGTTGCAGGCGAGGTCCAGGGAGTTGACTTGGGCAAACCACAGGCTGGACAGGTAAGAAGGCTGCCTGCTGAATGTAACTGCACTGGAGGTCGGGTTCTCCAAGGCCTGGGAGCTGTGGGTGCAGCAGTCTTTTAGGTTTCGGAAATCTTCGTCCAGAGCTTTCACGGTCAGGGGAGTGCTCGCGATTCCCTCTGCCAGCATTGTCATTGAAGGGTGGAGAGGTCCACCCAGGGTGGTCACTTGCTCACAAACACCTGGGGACTCTCTCTAGCTGGTTGGGCCATCTGGTCAGCGGCCAAAGGTGTTGGGTGCAGGGTGGTCACGAGTCACGGATCTGGGGAGGCTTTGGAGTCCCTTGGTAGTAGTTTCTTTTTGGACAGGGCCGCTGTCCACTGGAGTTCTTTGTCCTTTGGGGTGCAGGGCAGTCCTCTGGAGCTTGGCAGAGGTCACTGGTCCTGCAGGATGCGTCACCTCCGTGTTGCAGGTTCTATGAAGCAGGAGCCAGGCCGTTAGGGCTGGGGCCGAGTCAGTTTGCGTCCTCCTTCTTCTCTGCTGGGGGTTCTGCTTAGCAGTCCTTCTTCTTTCTTGTCAAGTCGCCAGGAACCTGGTAAGCTGGGTTCAGGGAGGCCCTTAAATCGTGGATTTAGGGGTCTTACAGGGGTCAGAGGACAGTAGCAAATGACTACTGTCCCTTAGGGTGACTACACCCTTCATGTGTCCACTCCCTTTGGGGAGGGGAACACAACACAAACCTAACCCTATTGGTCCCTGTCCTCCAGACCAAGATGGAGGATTATGAAGGGGGTCACCTCACCTCTGGACACCTCTGGACACCTTAGGGGTGGTCCTAGCTGGAGGGGTCACTCCTCCCTGTTTTCCCTAATTTTCCCACAAGACTTGCTGCTAAAAGTGGGGCTTTGTACGGTGGCGGGCAGTTTCACTAGCTGGAGTGCCCTAGGCCACTGTAACCCGAGACTTGAGTTTTTGAGGCTCACCGCCGGGTCTTACAGTTCCTGCAGAGGGGAGGTGTAAAGCACCTCCACCCACGACAGGCTTTGTTTCAGAGAGCACAGAGGTTCTCACCTCATGTGGTCAGAAACTTGTCTGAAAGTGGCAGGCTGGCACAGACTGGGCAGTCCTGCACTAGCAGTTTGGTTAACATACAGAGAGCATCTCTAAGATGCCTTCTGGGTGCATTTTTTAATTAATCCCACACTGACATTAGTGTGGGTTTATTGTGCTGATACCAAACTTCCCAGTATTCAGTGAAGCCATTATGGAGCTGTGGAGTTCGTAATGACAGACTCCCAGACCATGGGGGTCATTCCGACCCCGGCGGTCAAGGACCCCTGGGGCCGGGGTTGGCGGGAGCACCGCCAACAGGCTGGCGGTGCCCCGCAGGGCATTCTGACCGCAGCGGTTTGGCCGCGGTCAGATCAGGAAAACCGGCGGTCTCCCGCCGGTTTTCCGATGCCCTGAGGAATCCCCCAGCTGCGCCGCCATGGGGGATTCCGACCCCCTCACCGCCATCATGTTCCTGGCGGTTCCGACCGCCAGGAACAGGATGGCGGTGAGGGGTGTCGTGGGGCCCCTGGGGGCCCCTGCAGTGCCCATGCCAATGGCATGGGCACTGCAGGGGCCCCCGTAAGCGGGCCCCACATAGAATTTCAGTGTCTGCATTGCAGACACTGAAATTTGCGACGGGTGCAACTGCACCCGTCGCACCCTTCCCACTACGCCGGCTCCATTCGGAGCCGGCGTCCTCATGGGAATGGGTTTCCCGCTGGGCTGGCGGGCGGCCTTCTGGCGGTCGCCCGCCAGCCCAGCGGGAAACACAGAATGGCTGCCGCGCTCTTTTGACCACAGTGCGGTCATTCGGCGGTTCCCGCCAGGCGGGCGGCTCCCGCCGCCCACCGGGGTCTGAATGACCCCCCATATACTTAATATTGCAAAACTGTATTTACAATGTCTAAGAATAGACTTAGACACTGTAGGGACATATTGCTCATGAAGCTATGCCCTCACCTGTGGTATAGTTCACCCTGCCTTAGGACTGTAAGGCCTGCTAGAGGGGTGACCTACCTATGCCACAGGCAGTGGTTTGTGGGAATGCCACCCTGAGAGGAGTATTATGTCGACTTGGCCTTTTTCCCCCCACCACCTCACACAAGCTGCAAAGGCAGTGTGCATGTGCTTGGTGAGGGGCCCCGAGGGTGGCATAATACATGCTGCAGCCCTTGGGGACCTTCCCTGGCCACAGGGCCCTGGGCACCATGAGTACCTTTTACAAGTGACTTAACTTTGTGCCACTGGAGTGCCAATTGTGAAAAAAGTACATATTTTTGGAAAGAACACTGGTGCTGGGGCCTGGTTAGCAGGATCCCAGCACACTTTCATTCAAAGTTGCCTTCAATATCAGGCACAAAGTGTGTGTGGGGGAGTTAACCATGCCAACAGTGGCACTTTCCTACAGGGTCCATACCACTGCCAACTAGAGACCCAATATCTAGTAAGGGGTGTTGCTTTGCATGAGAGGGCATGGGACAGGTGAGAGAAAAAAAGCACAGAGTATGAGAGAAGTGTGCTGCATTTTGGGGAGTATTATGTAGCGAAGGACAGGTTATCTCCTCTTACAAACTTGTTTGGAGAAAAAGATACTTGAACAACATTCTTATTAGGGCCATACTTCATAACCAGGGAGCTGGTTGGAGGATCTCTTAACTCTTTAACTATCATCTTCATCAAAAACTACATGCACATAAATATTCTTTCTCTGAGACCAACATACAATGCTGTAAGTTTGTCCTTCCCTCCTAAAAGTGAGACCTGTAAAGATTGCAAAGATTACCACTACTGCAAAGTACAATTTGTGAAAGGGAGAGACTGTAGATCTGCCATTGCCAAAGGAATATATTTCCAGCCAGTTCGTTGGGTGAAGGCTTCCATAAGGTTCAAGACCACTTAATTTGGGATATAAGCAGTAATTAATCTCCTGTTGCACTCCAAAATTAAATCTCCTTTAATCCTTTGACAATAGCTCTTCATTGCTTTTCACTAAACACTTGAATCAGTACCCCCCTGCCTGTACTGCACTTCTTGGAACAGAGAAGGCATTTCTGGATGAATAATATAAGCAAGTCTTTTTAAAGGTTCCTGTCGCATCAGTCCTAGGGGAAATATTTCTGAAGTTGTCCCCTGACCTTGCCTTGAAGGTAGGGTTAGCTGAAACGTGCAGGTCTAATCGGGTTCCCAATTCTGGTGAATATGTGCTTATTAGTGATATCTGCCTCTGCAGCAGGGTCTGCTTGCTAACCATGTGCAGTGTAATGTGCTTTCTATAACAGTTTCTTCTTTTGTAGGACGATGAAGGTGAGGAACCTGCTTCAGAAACCTGTGCACGATAATGTAGTATGGAGTGGTTTCCTTAAAATGTTTTCATTGAAGAAATTTCATGCCAAAGCATCCCATGTTTCTGGCTACGGCAGCAATCTCTGTCAGGTACTCGACCTACCAAGGGGTGTTTGGGTAAATATGGGGGCTTTGAAGTGACATATACTGGGGTTCTCAAAGTTTCGAAGTTGATGGGGCAGGATTGGAAACTCGGATGGTCAAACTGCCATAGGAGAAATTTGAAATGGGTTGGTTGTGTCTGATGAAGATAACCTGTGCAGTTTGTCTACAAGTTTTATTCTGTGATTTTCTGTTACTCAAGAGGATTTACCTCCTCCAGATAGCGCAAACCGTATTTGATGGACACTTCTAACCACAGATTTCTCATCTTTAACATATCCCCAAGTGGCAGCCTGGGTCTGGAGAATTCTCCTAGCAGTTTCCCAGCATGCCGGTAAGTGGTTCCGGATGGCTTGTGGTGACTCCATACTGCTCCAGAAATGACAGAGCAGAACCACATATAAACATCATACCTGCGTTCTGACATTAGTTTCTTTCTTTCTCTGCCTTTCTGTGTAAATCTAGACCTCTGTTAGTAACTTTGTCTGTCTTCTGACAACTTCAGAAAACCTTTTGCGGTGTGCTAGGGATCATTGACCCTACCAAAAAAGCTGTTCTGAAACTACAGGAAGCAAATGTCGGTAACCGATCCACATTAGGTATGTCTGTGGTCATTAGGCTGAGACCAAGATTGTTAAGAGCAACAAATGTGCTAACACATATCCTAAAGCTGTTTGGGACCAGGAAAATAAACTCTGCATCAGAGATTATAGGAAGCGGTCATAGTCAAGGCATTGGCCCCACTTCCGCTTTACGTCGCAGGCCTGATCGCGTTCCCGGTTGCATTACTGCTCCCCCAAAAAAACCACTCCCCACTTAAAGTCTTTCAGTTAGCCAAAGGTTAAAATCTAGGCACAAGCGCAAGACGTCCAAGCAGGAATCGACTCCATCTTTCCATTTGAAGTCTAGCGAGAAAGTGCAAGGGTGCCACGTTAAAGATTGCACTCCCCAGATGCAGTTGGTCCCAAGGTGCCTTGAGTTTTGGGGTCATGGTCGACCGGCAGCAAATTGCTTTTTTCAGAGAAGCCATATTGCAGATACATTCGGACCTCTACTGACAGGTAATTCCCCCAACAGAGCCTTCTGCCTCCTTAACCCTGCTTCTGGGTTCATAATGACTCTGGTGCTGACTTCTGCTCCTGCACCAATCTCCATACTTATTCGTTCCATACCAATGCTAACTCTGCTGACGCTGGTCAGTAATCTGCAGTCAATCCCTAGCTGATATCAGAACTGATATCAGCATTCACAACACAATCTAGATATTGCAACCAGTACTCATACAACAAGATTCCAGTCCTAGACGTCTGCCTTGATGACAGTGTCAGCAGAGGATTCACTCTTTTTGGTGCAGATTCAGACCGAGTGCAGTTCACCAGTACCCATCAGGACACTGATGCTAAAGAGCAAGGGGACCGATTGATGCCTTCTTATTATTTTAATGATGCTTTGTAATTTGACTTACAAAATGCCTGTGTGCTGACACACATTTCCTGAACTGGAACTCGACTGTACACTTGGGTATTCACCAGAAGAAAATCCTTTCTTTGTGCTGTGTTTCGGAGTGCTACTAAAACAGTAGAATTGCAGTTCTGCATCCTAAGATCCTCACTAATAGTCATAATCGTAGAATATTCCTGTGTATTTGCGGGGACACCAGAGCACTTTCTCTTCAAATTAACAAAATCAATTTTTAGATGGAGGTAGGCACCACAATGTCCATAAATTGGTGGTCCCTCTGTTGCTAGCAAGACAGACCTGCTTTTACTAAATTTTTCTGGACCATAAAATGCATTCTTTGATAGAATAAAACCGCATTGCAGCACCTGACTGAAGACAGTGTTGCACTCTATTGTAAATAATCTATTACCTATATACAGTGAAAGAAAATGATGGGAAAGGTGCCAGTCAGGTCAAGAATGCAAAAGCTGCAAAGAAAAATACAGTTACTTGTAGGAGCCTACCGCTTCCCTTTTCAGCATGCTCTATACTATACTGGCAGTTTGCCTCACAGTCTCAGTTTCTTTTTCTGGCCAATGCTGAGGTAATCTCAGAACGCTCTCTGGGTTTCTTTACCTAATTTACTTTTAACCTTTTCCACAAAAGTTAGGATTTTTTTGTTCTTGAGTTTTTGAAGACCATCTACATTTTCACCCACTTTTACTATCAAAGATGGATTGTTCCCCACAAAAATGCATTCACTGTTCGTGAAATATTCTTTATGTGGGTGAAAAAATACTTTAAAAGACCCACATTCTGTGTGTGTGGTATGTCTTCCCTACTTAAACACATTTTAAAAGTGACAATTGGCTGAAAATTATCACAAAAAGCACTTAAATACTGTGAGGGTGTACACTTTTTCTGAACCATAAAATGGCATTCTTTGATAGAATAAAACTGCATTGCAGCACCTGACTAAAGAGAGGGTTGCCCTCTATTGTAAATAATCTATTACCTACATACAGTGAGGGAAAATGATGGGAAAGGTGCTTGTCAGATCAAGTCTGCAAAGTCTGCAAAGAAAAATACAGTTACTTGTAGGAGCCTGCAGCTTCCCTTCCCAACATGCACCACATTGGCAGTTTGCCTCACAGCCTCTGTTTTTTTTTCTGGCCAATGCTGAGATAATCTCAGAACGCTCTCTAGGTTTCTTTGCCTAATTTACTTTTAACCTTCTCCACAAAAGTTAGGATTTTTGTGTTTTTGAGGTTTTTAAAGACCATCTACATTTTCACACACTTTTACTATCAAAGATGGATTTTTCCCCACAAAAATACATTCACTGTTCGTGAAATGTCCTTCATGTGGGTGAAAAAAGGCTTTAACAGGCCCACATTCTGTGTGTTTGGTATGTCTTCCTTCCTCAAACACATTTAAAAAGTGATAATTTGCTGAGAAATGTCAAAACGTTCTCTTAAACACTTTAGAGTAAAACGTGAAACACTGTCAGAAAGAGGAGGAGAAGAAGAAGAAGGTTGGAGAGGGGGCTCCCTTTTCTGAAACCAGACCCTCTCATGATAAAAGAAACATTCCATAGAAGGAGATCTGAATAGAGAACACAGTAAAAAACATCACCACCATCATTCTGGTCACTCCTGCCTTTCCCCGGAACACCAGTTGAGGCAGGCGTTGGTACCATTCAACTTGCAGTTGAGGAGTATTTAACCATTAGGACCTGTAGTACATCTGCTCTTTCAGCAAGATATGCTAAAGCATTATGGGAATCCCTCTCTGCATTTGCAGATGACCTTCCAAAAGATAGACAGCAAGACTTATGGAAATAATGCATGAAGGTTCAACTGCCTCAAATCAGTCATTCCATGCTGCTATTGATGCTGCAGATCTTTCTGTAAAACAGTTTTGCAAAGGTATCTCATTTGGAAGATCTTCATTACTTGGGTTAAAGTCTCTGAAAATAGATGCACAATTGAAGTTCAAGAACCTTCCTATCACCTAGCCAGTTTTATGTGGGCCTCACACCAACAAAGACGTGGAGCAGATGAAGGAGGCAGAAACCCTGAAGGCTGTCGGACTAGAACAGAAAAAAGTTCCACTGTTCCCAATACTGCTGCAGGGACTACAAATATCAGTCCCGACAAAGGGTTCTATCTCCTCAGTGGTCCTTTTGCCCTCAATTTCAGGATTAGCAGTGCTATTGTTGGGACAGTCGAGGAAGAATTTAACATCAGCAGCAGTAACGGTGCCAACATCTTCCAAATCACACACCTAGCTGAAGCAATGAAAATCCCACTCCCCTGTACTGCTGCCCGCTTCGCTGGCAGGGAGCGTGTAACATCATTTAAGAGTGGAGATTAATAACCACCAACAAATGGAAATTACAGATCATCCAGAATGGCTACACCTTTCAGTTAAAAAATCCATCACATGAATGTTCTGGAGTTGAGGGCAGTTTATCTAGCCTTGAAAACACTTGCACGATCCCTGTTGTCGAACAGAATCCTAATTCAAACAGAGAATACAACAATAATGCACTATTGACCAAGTAAGGCGGCACCAGATCAATGAGTCTTTCATTAAAAGCTTAAGTAATCTGACATGGGTTACTGGCAAGAAATTTTACAATTCAATTAATTTGTCTGGTCTTTAGAATTCTCAAGAGGACCTCTTAAGCAGTTGTATAAGAGACAATTACGAATTGGAACTGCACAAGTTAGTCTTAATAAACATTTTTCAGGCTGGGGCTTTCCTGGCGTAGGTTTAGTCTGCAGAAGAGAAAACTCAAATTGCCCAAAGTATGTGGGAACCAAATTCGTTGGGCAATGCCCTTTTGATTAATTGGTCAAAACGTTTTCTCTGGCTCCCACCCATCCCATTGATCCTTACTCAAATTAAAAATATCGAATACATTAATGATTCTAAAAGCACAAGAGTGGCTCAGACGGTAGTGGTATGCTGAGCTACTTCATCTCTCCTTTGGATCCCACAAGAGATTACCTTGCAAAAACGCCTTCTTTTACAATCCTTGAGTTTGGGAGCATGGCTCCTGAAGTAATTTAAATCTTCCTCCAGAGTCTAAGACCATTGTCAGGGAAACCAAAAATCCTAGCGCAAGAGCTTCTTATGGTTACAAGTGGAAAAGATTTGTCATCTGGTGTTTTAAAAACAATGATCCAATAAAATATGAAGAGGATGTAATTTTACCTTATCTACTCCGCTTGACACAATCAAATCTACAACTTAACTTTATTAAAGCTCATCTAGTTGCCATGACAGCATATAGAAAAGGACTAACACAAAGATCCTTCCTCACTATGTCAGTTATGTAGGAAAGTCCCCTCTTACTGGTATGGTGACCCCCACTTTCTGCGTATTGTCTGTGGGCTTACACTGTTTTCACTGGGATCCTGCTAATCAGGACCCCAGTGATTGGGCTCTCTCCCCTAAATTTGGTTGTCTTGGTACTTCTTACACCCCACAGTGGGCATACTGGTGTACCCCTGTAAGTCCCTGGTAGATGGTACTTAAGTACCAAGGGCATTGGTACACTGGGGGTCTCCCATGGTCTACATTTATTATGCCACCCATGGGAGGCCATGCAAATTGTGTCCACAGGCCTGCCATTTGCAGCCTGCATGAAAATGTGCATGCACCCTTTCACTGCTGGTCACAACACCAGGTCACTGTAGGTCACCCCTATGGTAGGCCATTTTAAGGCCATTTTTGCCAAAAGGGCAGGGTTCAAGTCCCTGTGTGTGTGGGCACCCTGGCATGAGTAGGGGTGCCTCTATGAACTCCAATTCCAATTCCCTGAATTTCCTAAGTGCGCGGAAGCCATTTTAGCTATGTACTGGCGACTGGTTTACCTGTGGCCCAGTTACATAGTAGTAGCTCCGAATCTAGGCATGTTTGGTATCAAACATGGCAGGCTCGTACCCTAGTACTGATTGCAGTATTGGTGGCATGATTCCACAGAACCTGCGGGTTCCTTATAGGATCCCCCGGTTCTGTTCCTACCAGTTTTCCGGGGTCTGTGGGCAGCCAGCGCTGCTGCAGACCCTCAGACACGATTCTGCCCTCCTGCTGCGTGACCAGTTCAGGCAGGTGAAAGCAGAACAAAGGATTTCCTGTTGGTGAAGGGTGCAGCCTTCTCTACATTGGAAATAGGTGTTTATGGGCTGGGCTGCTTTGAAGGGCACACTTGCATAATTTGGTTAGTACCAGTCCAGGGACCTCTGGTCCCTGCTCTGGCGTGAAACACACAAAGGAAAGGGGAGTGTCCACTCCCTGTCCAGCTCCACCCCTAGAGTGGTGACCAGAGCTCCCATAGGGGGCCACTTGGTTCTGCCATCTTGAAACCAAGATGGGCAAAGATCTCTGTGAGCATCTGACTGGGTAGGCAAGGTAGCTGGTGTCAAAGACCCCTCCTGATAGGTGGTCACTCAAGAGAGGTACCAACCCCCTTTTTGGGTTATTTAGGGACACCCTTGAAGTCGGGTCCCCAGATTCATCGTGCAAGACTCCACCTTGATATCTTTGCAAAGACATATGCTCCTGGCCTCTGGAACCACTGCTGGGCAACACAAGAACCGAACCAGACTGCAACGCCTAAGAAGACTTCTCCTTGCAACATTGTTTCTGCGGCTCCAGTCAGCAATCTGCAACATTTGCACAGCTGTGCATCCTCTGGGGTTGGCAAGACTTCAGCTGTACCAAAGAAGCAAGAAAAAATCTTCTTTGGAGTGAAGGAGTCACTCCCCTGCATCTGCAGGTACCTAAGGCAATGATGTCCCGCTGGTGGGGTCTTCTGTCCTCCGGTTCTATGACTATTCTTCAACATAGGTGGTGGTTCAGAGGGCTCCCCTGATTCCTCTTTGCCTGCTGTCCAACGTGGGAGATGGTGAGCCCTTGCCTCTGCCACTGGGACAGAATATCTGTGCACTGCAACTATTGCACCAACCAAGGCTTGTTGACTCCTGCTCCAAGGGATCTGCAGGCCCAAAGTAGCCCCAGGCCCCAGCACTCTAGCTCTTCAAGGACAGTCTCGTCTCTGCTCCTCCAGCGACGTATGATTCCTCTTCAGGTGTGCTGACTGGGCATCACTGGGACTTATTGTGCCTGCCCTCAATGGGTTGCTTGTGGGGGCTCCTACGGCTTCTTCTAGCTCTCCTGTCTTCCGAGGGTCAGCCCAGACTCCCCTCCAAGGGCTGAGTCCCCAGGAATTTGCTGGTTCTCCACAGCTCTTCAAACGTTCAACAACTTCTCTTGCATTTGCTTGTTGGTGGCCATCCTGACTTGTGACCCATCTGCAATCCGGCAACCGTCAAGGGACAGCTTATAGGTGACTTTAGGGACTCCTCTGCAGCCTTTGGACCTCTCAGCTGAACTTCATCCCGTCTAGGTCGACCTAGATCTTCAGCTACAAAAGGGTGGGCATTGGATCCCACCCCACCTGGACACTTCTGCTTGGACTGGACTCTGTGTTTTGCTTTTGTAGGTCCTCTTCACCCGGAATCCGCTCTTGAGTTTCACTGGTCCATTCCTGCGTCTGCATTCTCCAACTGCAACGTCCTCGTGTTAGCCTATGGGAAAACCGGGTAACTTACCTCTCTGCACCCGGCTGCTGGGAATCTTCTAGGTACCTACCTTTTGGGGTTGCACTCTCCTCCAGCGCTTGTTTAACACCTCCATACAGTGTAGTACAGGACACCTGTTCGCATTCCATTTTTCTTGTATATGGTTTGGCCCCACCCTATAGGGCCCTTTCTAATTTGTGCTTTTCCTGAGTACTTACTTGAGTATATCTTTTGTTTTCATACCTCCAAAGGGAGGTATGCCCATGGTAGTCTACTTTAGTGTGCCTGTAATAAAATGCCTTTATTTTTGCAACACTGTGTGGTTCCTTCCATGTTTGATAATTTACTGTGTGACTACTGTGGTATTGCAAGTGCTTCACATGCCTTCTACAGGGAGTGCAGAATTATTAGGCAAGTTGTATTTTTGAGGATTAATTTTATTATTGAACAACAACCATGTTCTCAATGAACCCAAAAAACTCATTAATATCAAAGCTGAATATTTTTGGAAGTAGTTTTTAGTTTGTTTTTAGTTTTAGCTATGTTAGGGGGATATCTGTGTGTGCAGGTGACTATTACTGTGCATAATTATTAGGCAACTTAACAAAAAAAAAATATATACCCATTTCAATTATTTATTATTACCAGTGAAACCAATATAACATCTCAACATTCACAAATATACATTTCTGACATTCAAAAACAAAACAAAAACAAATCAGTGACCAATATAGCCACCTTTCTTTGCAAGGACACTCAAAAGCCTGCCATCCATGGATTCTGTCAGTGTTTTGATCTGTTCACCATCAACATTGCGTGCAGCACCAACCACAGCCTCCCAGACACTGTTCAGAGAGGTGTACTGTTTTCCCTCCTTGTAAATCTCACATTTGATGATGGACCACAGGTTCTCAATGGGGTTCAGATCAGGTGAACAAGGAGGCCATGTCATTAGATTTCCTTCTTTTATACCCTTTCTTGCCAGACACGCTGTGGAGTACTTGGACGCGTGTGATGGAGCATTGTCCTGCATGAAAATCATGTTTTTCTTGAAGGATGCAGACTTCTTCCTGTACCACTGCTTGAAGAAGGTGTCTTCCAGGAACTGGCAGTAGGACTGGGAGTTGAGCTTGACTCCATCCTCAACCCGAAAAGGCCCCACAAGCTCATCTTTGATGATACCAGCCCAAACCAGTACTCCACCTCCACCTTGCTGGCGTCTGAGTCGGACTGGAGCTCTCTGCCCTTTACCAATCCAGCCACGGGCCCATCCATCTGGCCCATCAAGACTCACTCTCATTTCATCAGTCCATAAAACCTTAGAAAAATCAGTCTTGAGATATTTCTTGGCCCAGTCTTAACGTTTCAGCTTGTGTGTCTTGTTCAGTGGTGGTCGTCTTTCAGCCTTTCTTACCTTGGCCATGTCTCTGAGTATTGCACACCTTGTACTTTTGGGCACTCCAGTGATGTTGCAGCTCTGAAATATGGCCAAACTGGTGGCAAGTGGCATCGTGGCAGCTGCACGCTTGACTTTTCTCAGTTCATGGGCAGTTATTTTGCGCCTTGGTTTTTCCACACGCTTCTTGCGACCCTGTTGACTATTTTGAATGAAACGCTTGATTGTTCGATGATCACGCTTCAGAAGCTTTGCAATTTTAAGAGTGCTGCATCCCTCTGCAAGATATCTCACTATTTTTGACTTTTCGGAGCCTGTCAAGTCCTTCTTTTGACCCATTTTGCCAAAGGAAAGGAAGTTGCCTAATAATTATGCACACCTGATATAGGGTGTTGATGTCCTTAGACCACACCCCTTCTCATTACAGAGGTGCACATCACCTAATATGCTTAATTGGTAGTAGGCTTTCGAGCCTATACAGCTTGGAGTAAGACAACATGCATAAAGAGGATGATGTGGTCAAAATACTCATTTGCCTAATAATTCTGCACTCCCTGTAGATAAGTCTTGGCTGCTCACCACAGCTACCCTAGAGAGCGCTGGCTGTCTAGACATTGTAACACTATCTAATTGGGGTTTGCCTGGGCCCAGTATAAGGTGTAACACCATAGGTGTCCACCACATACTGTGCCAACTTCCTACAACAGCCTCCTCCGTGGGAATTAAATCTAGTTTTATCTAAGTTAATGGCTCCTCCTTTCGAGCCCATACATAAGTCATCAATGCAGCATCTTAATTTGAAGGTAGCTTTTTCAGTAGCAATTACATCAGCAAGAACAGTCAATGAACTCTAAGCTCTTTCCTCGGTAGAACCATACACAGTATTTTACAACAATGGGATAGTGTTAAGAACACAACCTTTCATGGTACAAAACGTTGTCTCAGATGTTCATATCAATCACATAATTCCAGTTTCAATGTTTTAAAGTAACCCTTCTCCCCTAGCCGAAAGGACGCTCCATTCCTTAGATGTTTGAAGAGTTCTTACATTTTATTTTAAGAACATTTGTAAAACAAACTGGTTGTTCATACGTTATGGACCTTTGATAACTGGTATGGCTTCCACTAAACAAACTGTAACCGGAAGGATACTTTCTAGTATTGATCTTTCTTATCAATCCCCTAAAAAGGTTCTTCCTGGTAAACCTAGAGCCCTCTCTACTCATAGTAAAGCAGCATCCATTGCTTTGATAAAAAATGTTCATATAGCAAAAATATGTAAACCAGATACATAGAAATCTATTCATACTTTCTCTAAGCATTATTGTTTGGACGAGGATTCAAGAGCTGACTTTTTATTAGGTCAGTGCAACATTTAGGAACCTTTTGAACTAAGATGACTATTACTTGCCATATCTCTTGTTCAAATAGCTCTGTAAATCGTTTTGGTTTATAACTTTGTATTGGCACTCACAGATTAGGTATTTTTTTGCTACTCTATTCTATACTTACGACTGTCAGGCTCGTACAATGCAGAAGGAACTAGTTGTAATTCTAGTTCTGCATGGTAATTATCCTTACTGAAGTCATAAAGAACACTCCCTCTTCCCCCTGCTATCTTATCCTTCTCAGTTTCTAGAAATCTCATATCACCATTCCAATAAGAACTGAGGCTGTGAGGCAAGGTGCCAGTTAGTGCATGCTGGGAAGAGAAACTGTTGGCTCCTTAAATATTTCCTTCATTTTTCTCTCATTGTATGTAGGTAATAGGTTGATTACAATAGAATAGAAGGTTACCTTCAGGCAGGTGCTGCAATGTTGTCCTATTCTATTAAAGAATGCCATTTTATGGTTCAGAAAATGTCGGTAAAAGCTGGCATTGACATGCTGTTGATACAGGTGCCGCCACCTTTGTGTACATTAAGGTACCTAACTTTGCCAAAGTGGAAAATAGACAGGGTTTGTACAGCTGCAGGGTACATGAAATCACAATGAAAGCACAACGTGGAGATCAGTTGTTCAATATCGTACTTAAGCTTCCACAAAACCCCCTTTGAACAACTGTTCAACGTGTTAAAATGTTGCTATTAAATATTTTTGTGCATTAGTGCGGATACTTCTTCTTCCCGCTGTATTATGACGCTTGAAACCTGAACATTACTTGGTGGGGAAATGAACAATTTGCTACATGCCTGACAGCAAACAGGAAGCTTACTTACACATAAATAAACAGCTTATATTACCAAAACTATTATTACCTTCCAACCCCAGGCTCCAAATAGGGAAGGAAATATCATCCCTAGAAAGGATTACTTATATCATTTACTCATGCACTAGGCTGCACTGTAGGGCGAACCCTCCCATCTGATGGAACAACCCAATGATACACTTATTTCGTATTTGTCTTCGCGGCCATCATCAGTACTTCTAGGGCCATATGACCAGGTAATCACTACTTTAAATAGAATATAACAAAACTTGCTATGTGTCAAGCTCAAAGGCAACAAAGGCATCCCTTGTTGTGTTACAGACTGAACTTTTAGACAAACCTAACAATCCAAAGTATTTAATTCATTGGAATATGCATTCATCATTTGTATGACAACATTTTCATGTTACTCTTTGGAATCATTGTCGTACTGATCTTCAGTAAGCATGGTGTTGTTTGAACCCAGTAATATCAGAAAGTACAGATTATAGAAGTAGTTGACGACTGCTATTTGGATAGTAGTGATGATCAGGGTAAATGGTATCCATACATTTTTGTCAGCGTGGTTCCTTTCCATCCTAATTGTTCCTCCTCAAAAGTTGGGCCTCTTTGTTCCTATAGTTCGCCATCACTATGCCATGAGAGGTCATTAGTACTTCGTGGCTCTGGACCCAATAGTAAACTGTTGTTGATTTGGTCTAGAAGATGGACATACTGTAGTGCGAGTGCATAGGTTGTATCTAGGGACAGTGCCCTTGATAGGCTGAAGCAGTCAGCCACAATGAAACTTCTGTTGTACTCCAATTGCCCTGCAGACCAGTTACATTACCCTGTTAACAAAGTGCACATCATAATCACTTGAATTCATCTGGGCAAAACATGGCATGGAAATAGTTATTTTTTCAGCAAGCATTTATCTGTGATTATAACATTGCAGTGCTTAGTAGGATAGCCTTTGATACACTTGCTGAACATACATACCACAATCACTACATACCAATATCTATTGTAGAGTGCAGCTTAACAAAGTCCATTTGCAAATGTTTCAAGGGTGCCTCAGCAGGTGCCAAAAGTCCTCTAGGAATTATTTTACCAGCATTATACTGTATGCATACCATTCAGTTTTTACATTTTTTGTACGCACATTTCTCCATATTAGTGTTTTCCCGAAACAGTTTCATTCTGTTTACAATGCCATCTTTTCCCAAATGGAAAGGGCTGTGCATCATCAGTGTCATAGGATATAACAGTTTGTCAGGTAACATGACTCGATAGATCCTTTCAACAGCCGTTCAGCAGAGTACTATATTACTGCCATTTTTGTACTTCTTCTTCAGTATGTGCATTACATCTGACAGTGGCTTTCCATATATATGTTCACAGTTAATCCAGCGCTCAACTTACAGGCTTTCCTTAAGGCTATTAATGCAGCTGCTTGCACCGATAATTCTAATAGTCTGCAATAGTGCTACTCGGAGTACGGGCAGCGGCCACTTGTGACACGCCTGAGCTCTACATACGCTCCCCTGGTCGGAAAGCAGTGCTGAGCTGGTGATTACTGAGCACTAACATTCAGAAAGATGTTAAATAATTGGATAAGCATTTATTCAAATGTTAACTGACGTTAAAGAAAGGAGAGTAACTAAGATGTCCAGAACCGCTTAATTTTAGAAACTCCTTCATTTTTAAAGACATCTTAGAACAGATGTGTTAAATTAAGATTAAGGGTCTGATTTAGAACTCGGCAAACGGGTTACTCCATCACAACGGTGTTGGATATCCCGTCAGTTGAAATCTAAATCCCATTCTATACTATGGGTTTAGAGTTCAGCGGATGAGATATCCCTCACCTCTGGAATGCATTAACCCATCCGCTGAGTTCTAAATCAGGCCCAAAGTCTCTTCAATGTTTTTTTAAAATAGTGTTAACATGTAGAAGTATTTCACGTTAGTAAATCAGATCATATTGCTGAATTGAGAGTTGGTATGTTTTTAAATGATAGTTTTAAAACTTGTATTTAGAAACATTCTTGCTTCCATCCACCCAGACAACAATACCATTAGTGAACTAAGAGGCAAGTCAGTTGTCCTGTGCAAACTCTGGGTGAGCCGGGCTGCTATTAAACATGGACAACATTATACTTTATTAAATCAAACACAAGAGAAGATTTTACTGCACCCATCCTGAATTCATGTATTTTGAGGTTCTCTTATATGTGATAATGAAGAAAAGGGAGACAAATTGAAAAATACAATTGCCTGGGATCACAAAAGTTGGTCAAGTGGGGAAGATGGGATTGATCCCACATTTTCTGATTTAACATTGAGCAATTTAGTCACTAGATGTACATGTTTTGCTTCCCTACACCCACCTTCCTCTCCCTGACCTACACCTTGCTGGCATCAATGCGGCCTTAGCCTCTTCATAGACCATACTTTGTAGCTCCTGGGGAAACGTTTGCGAATACCAATGATCTACAGGTTTCAATGGCCTGTAAGGTAGTAACAGACTAGGCTGCAGTGGTAGTCCCATTTTTGAGCTTAAAGAAAGAGCCATCAACCCATAAGTCACCATCTATTTCTTCCATTAGTGTGTCCTGCAAATCTGATCTCCCTTTGGTCTGTTATTCTGTGATCAGTACACAATCATGGGGCATGTCAATATCATTCTGTGGAAGAGGCAAGAGGTTCGCTGGATTAAGGCCCATATTTATACTTTTTCAGCACCGCATTTGCGTCATTTTTTGACGCAAAAGCGGCGCAAACTTGCAAAATGCAATTGTATTTTGTAAGTTTGCGACGTTTTTGCGTCAAAAAGCGGCACAAATGCGGTGCTAAAAAAGTATAAATATGGGCCTAAGGCGGTCATTCCAACCGCAGCTGGCGGCAGTAGCCGCCCGCCTGTCGGGAACCGCCGAATGACCGCACCGCGGTCAAAAGACCGCGGCGGCCATTCTGGCTTTCCCGCTGGGCCGGCGGGCGACCGCCAAAAGGCCGCCCGCCGGCCCAGCGGGAAAGACCTAGCAACGATGAAGCCGGCTCCGAATGGAGCCGGCGGAGTTGCTGGGGTGCGACGGGTGCAGTGGCACCCGTCGCGATTTTCAGTGTCTGCAAAGCAGACACTGAAAATCATTATGGGGCCCTGTTAGGGGGCCCCTGCACTGCCCATGCCAGTGGCATGGGCAGTGCAGGGGCCCCCAGGGGCAAGCAGCGCCCCCATGGAGGATTCCCTGGGCCAGGGGAAAACCGGCGGGAAACCGCCGGTTCCCCTTTTCTGACCGCAGCTTTACCCAGGAAGCACCGCCAGCCTGTTGGCGGTGCTTCCGCGGTCGTTGGCCCTGGTGGTCGGTGACCGCCAGGGTCAGAATGACCCCCTAAGTGTGTTACATTAATGTATGGTAACATGAGGACTGAACAAACATATCTCACTATGTGTTAGCCTGGCATATGTCAAATGTTGAGTTTGCATTTAGTTTAAGAGTATATCTACAGAGTGAGGTATATACAGATGCACTTTGTCATCAGTATTTTTGCTTGTTTTAGGAAAACATCTATTGCTACAGTTGCACGGAATGCATGTTGGTGAGCTTTAAGCAACCAAGTCTAAGGTGGTGGAAAAATAAGTACTGGGTCCTTTCATGTCGCCCTGTTGTGTAAGAACATCAGGTGCACACCCTTCTTGTTCATGGACAAAAAGATAAAGGGCCACTTGTATCAAACGTTTTTGCATTCGCAAACGGTGCAAATCGCAAAAGTCAGCCGTTTGCAAATGCAAAAATGCCTTTCACAATGTATGAAAAATAAAATAGCAATCCCTTAAAATTGCGACCCCATTAAGAGAATCTCAAATTGCGATTCTCTAAATAGGAAATCACAAATAAAGAATCCCTATTTGCGATTTTCAAAGTTCATGTATCATGCATTTCCTAAATGTGAATGGGGCGTTTAGGAAATGCAATTACCACGAAATCCAATTTGGTGGTAAGCATGTGCAATTTTTAAAAATGCATTATTAATGCATTTTTTTTTAAATGACATGTCTGCAAATATTTGTTTGGGGTGCATCAGAGGAGGCCTTAGGCCCCCAGCAACCTGGGGTTTGCATCACCTAATTTGCGAATTCCTAACTGGAATTCGCAAATTGGGAAATACACAACCATTTGAACCTATGGTTCTACAGGCCCATAGGGATGAATGGAGTCACATTCTCTATTTGCGATTCGGTAATTGCGTTTGCAAATTTTAAGAAATCGCTATTACAGAATCACAAATTTTATACATACCATTTTGCATTTCTTAAAGAGGAATTTGTTAAAATTCGCTATTTAAGAAATGCAAATTGGATTTTTGATTCATCTGGCCCTAAATTCTTCAGTATAGTTAAGCATTCCAAGAGCAGGAGCGTCACAAACTGCTTGCTTCACTTGCAAAAGACTATTCTGGTGTTCATTTAACCATGGTAAAGGTTGTGGGCTGTCTTTAGTTGAGAGGCTTAGCAAGTGTTTAGATAGAAGGGAAAAGTTAGGTACTTGTTTTGTTGTAGGGGTTTGAATGTCCATTATAGCTTTCACTCTTTGAGGGTCATGTCTCCTTTCCCCTTTTGAAAAAGGTGTCCCAAATAGGCAATCTCCTGTTGAACAAATTGCAATTTAGGGTGAGGTGCCTTGTGACCATGTGTACCAAGGAACTTAAGTAGACCAGTAGTGTCAGAAATGCAGTTTGTTGTGCTGGTGAAGGCCAATAATACGTAATTTATGTATTGTATGAAAATGGTGATTGGTGTCAATTGAAAGGTGTCTAGTTGTGCTTTTAGTGCCTGCAAATAAAAACCACAAACTTACAAACATCACTCTTTTTCTATATAAGGAGAATCAGGCTATTGAATGGGGAACCGTGTATCTCTCTTATTTACCACTTTGTTTCTAAGAAAGTCCTGTATCATTAATTCCAATCCCTGTTCTCCTTCTGGTGATATTTTCTACTCTGGCACTTGTGGGAGAAGAAAATTTTGTTTCACTGTTATTTGTACAGGTGCGATTGACTTACGTTCCACATCGTTCTTACCGTATGCCAAATATTGCTGTCTAAATTGTGAAACACCCATTCAGGTACTGTAGTTTGGTATTGGATGAAGTAAACATTAGCGGGAAAAGGAGAGTTTTTAGTACATTCACGATATATGCCATCTGCGGTGCATGTTATTGTTGCGTGCAATTTTTGAAGTAAGTGTATGCCAAACAATTTAAGGGTGCATTTATCGGTTAACACAAAATTAATGTTTATCACTTATTCGGTCAATGGTAGATGTCAGTGGGGCAGAGAGGGGACTATACACAGGTACATAAGAAAATCCCACAGATGTATTATATTTTTCCGAGAGGGAGGCATGTGGGATAATGTTTCGAGAAATGGAGGACTTAGTGATCCCAGTGTAAAGGAGGAATTTCACCTTCTGTCCTTCTACCATTCCTTCAGTAATGACCCTCTTGGACCTACTGGGCTCTCCACCGGTTCCTCACTCCCTCCCCGGCTTCCCCCTTGGACAAAATCATAATCAGACAAGGGGATAGTTACCATGGGGGATCCATTAACCTGTCTATGAAAGTAGTTTTGTTGGTGTCCCTGTTAAATGGTATCATTGGTGTCATTAGCACAATATTAAGAATAGGGGCTGGTATTGATCATATCATTATATTGTTGTGACACTATTAAAAGAATTTCTGTATCTCCCTTGGGCATGTCCTTGTGACACAGAGCTCCCTCTGTTAGTTGTCTGTAATAATGGACATTCTCTTATCCAGCGCTTGGAATCCTTACAATTCTGGCCTCCATTATCTACTTGGGCATTCTGGGGTCTGTCAACAGGTGTAGAGTACCCCTTGTTCCCCCCAGTTGTCCCCAGAATGTGTACCTGGCTCTCCCTTGCTGTAGGTGCTGGAGTAACACTGTACTCTTTAACTCCTTGTGTCTCTTATCCTTACTCTTTTCTTCCTGTGCCTGGTCTTTCAGCAAAGTGTTGGACAATGGGCAATACTTCTGCTAGTAGCTTTACTCCTCATGTTGGCACAAGTTTAGTGGTTCAGGCTTCCTGTTCTTCAAAGTTGACTCCAGAGTCATTTCCAACGTCTCCAGCAGACAGGGAGTTTGAGAAGGGGAGTATGGCTCTGACGTCAGCCAGTGCTACTTGGCTTTTGGGCCAATATATCCACACCTCAATAGATTCTGCCAAGACAGTGATTCCAAAGTTGACAGATGATCTTTAGGGGCACTTTGTAGAACTGTTAAATAACAACCAGGTGGCAGCAAGACAAATTATCCAGTTGGGCCTGGACACTGCTGATTCGGTGGCTAGAGCAATGGGGACCTCATTCGCTATACAAAGACGTGCTTGGCTGAGGGGGTCTGGATTACCATAAGGACTCTCATATCTCTACGATACTGCTGGATTAGGGTCAGCCATACCTCTGCTTGTAGGCGACTGAGTCACTCTACACCAGTTGGCAGCTGTCAGCCCAATCCTTTCGGCTCTGTAGCAGCACATCACCAAAACCCAAAATAGTAAAGGTGATTTCTGGCAGCCTAGTACATGGACTCTAAAAACCTCTCAGGGAAATCATGGTGGTTTCTCTTGTTAGCAATAAGTCTCTTACACACACAGGGAAGAAAGAAGATGCAGGATAGTTTTCATTACATTTATTGAAAAGACTGCAATCTATGATAAAAAACATGAGCTGCAATGATTAAGATGATGACAAGTAACAAAATCAGGATTGTGAAAATAAGCGATGTAAATATGAACAACCCCAACATATTGCAATAAACATTAATATGCAAATTCCTCCCTAAAGTGTATTTTCTACCCTAAAGAGAGCAAGGCATGATAAACCTAATCAGCCCATGCTGTGTCCATGAGAAGTGCCCCAACCCCCATTACCTTGGGACAAGGTCGGCCATCAGTCTCGAAATTTGGCTTTGTAGAGACACGAAGGTTGAGGTATGCTGCAAAATAGTGTGTAATTTAGATGGAATATCCTGGGTGCACCCCCTCTGATGACCTTGGTCTCACAAGGTGTTTTTATAAGGCACATGTTATCGATCATGCAGACATCATGACGTTGGTATGTACATAAACGTAAGATTGTGCTCGCAAAATGGTATTGGCACTATCATACCAAAATGCACGACATGTTCACATTCTGTTCTTTGTCGAACATAAAGCAAAAGAACATGATAACAATCTAAAATGTTCATTATTGATAATGACACTTTCACAGAATGGCAGCTGATTATAAAAAAAACATTTCATCTAAAATGCAAGCAGTTCTAAAATGAATGAAAATGAATAAAAAAAACAAAGCATGTTATTTAGGTAAAAGGGCATAGGCCTGCAAGCCGAAGCTGATCTAAACTCCTGAACCCAGGCAAACTAAAATTTACCCACAACAGTATTTTTGCATAAAGTGCAAGCCACTCTGATGGATTTGCCCTTTGATGGTGCAAGGCTGTTTGGCACCAAAGCTGATTCTGTCTTGGAGAGATTTCAGGACAGCAAAGTGACAGCAAGATCTTTTGGCCTTCACTCTCAGCCTAGAGACTACAGGCCATTTTGCAAGTTCCAGGGATTTGGCCAGAACTACTCCTTTCGTGACAGACAGCAGTTCCAATAGGAGCAGCAGTCCTTATATCCACTGTACAAGTTTTACCGAGTTTGTGGCAAAGGTAGACAATGAGGAGCCATCCTTCAGCCTTCCTGCTCCTCTTCTTCTCCTTCCCCAGCCAATGTTACAGGAAAGCACCTTTAGTTTCACCTTCTTGGGGCATGCTTTGCCACTGGGAGGAAGGTTGTCCTATTTTCTACCATAGTGGAGGTCCATAACATCGTACCTGTGAGTTTTGAGTATTGTAGAAAATGGCTACGTCCTATCCTTCCAGGAATCTCCCCACCTTTCCCTCCCCAACACAGTTTATTTTCTGAGTAACATCTGCTACTTCAGCAAGAGGTCCAATCCCTTCTTCAAAAGGGTGCAGTGGAGTTGGTTCCAGAACAGGGTCAGGGTTGTTATTCACTGTACTTCCTGATTGCTAAAACGCACGGCTGTGTGCGACTGGTCCTTGACCTCAGGATTCTAAATTGGTTCGTCAAACAGGAGAAATTAAAAATGCTGACCCTGGCACAAGTGCTTCTTTTGCTAGACCAGGAAGACTGAATGGTTTCAATCGATTTGCAGGATGCAAATTTTCACATCCCCATTCTTCAGTTGCACAGGAATTATCAGTATGCGTTCCTTCGATTTGGTCTTACTTCCGCACCTCAAGTCTTCACCAAGGTGATGGTGGTGGTCGCAGCACATCTCAGCATGTGGTGACTATCGGTATTCCTTCACCTGGATGATTGTCTGCTCAAAGCCAAGTCTCCAGAGTTGGTGTTGCTTCACTTGAAGTTGACAATTCTTTTCTTGTACATCCTGGGCCCTCTCAGCGCACCCTGTTCATATGGGCAGTACTGGGCACTACAGCTAATCATGCCTACCCTCTTCCTCAGAGGATTCTGGACATTCAGGCTATGATTCTGTTTCAGAGTGGAGCAATGGTTCCAGTCCTGAAGATCTTGTGCCTGCTCGGTCTGATAGCCTCCTGCATACTGTTGGTCACCCATGCACACTGGGATATGAGGGCCCTATGTTGGTGCCCCCGCAGCTGTGATTTCAGTACAACGGAGATCTCAGAGAGTTGGTCAAGATCTCCAGAGACACTGCAGTGGATCTTCGATAGTGAAGTGTGGATGGCAATCTTTTTCCTCTACCTCCAGTGGCCAGACTAAACACTAACAGCAGCCTTATCAAAGCATGAATACGTTCTCACAGTGCTGAGGGCAGGTACAGTTTAACATCTGCTGTTTGTCATCCTTTCTTATCTACCTCTTATCTAACTGATCCTTTAGTTCTTGAAAACAAAAAAGAAGCTAACAAGAATAAACAGGTCATGGACTTTCACCCTCCTTGGCCTAAGTGCAAATGTACAGCTGCAGGGTTCATGCAATCACAATGAAAACACAACAATGTGGCAATCTGTTATTCAATATCACGTTTATGCTTCCACTAACTGCTCTTTGAACAACTGATCAACATGTTACAATAATGCTATTAAATATTTATTTGCTTTAGTGTCGATACTTCCTGCTTTATTATGACTTTTGAACCCTGGGCATTACTTGGTGAGGAAATGCACAATTTGCTACATGCATGACAGCAAACAGGAAGAATATTTACACATAAATAAACAGCTAATATTGCTATAACTATTATTACCTTCCAACCCCAGGCACTATTATTACCTTCCAATCCCAGGCTCCAAATAGTGAAGAAATATTATCCCTAGGACGGATTATTTATATCATTTACTTATGACAATAGACTTCACTATAGGGCGGACCGTCCCCTCTGACATGACGGATATCCCGTCCATCATATTACAATCCCATTCTATCCAGCGGGTATAACAAAACCTGAGGCCCCCCCCCCTCCCTTTGCAAAATACATGGAGGGGGCACCCCACCCTCACTACCAAGTCAAGAGCTCTCAGCCAGAGACCTGCCATCTGTACACACTGCCAGAGGGGGCCCCTGGTGCTTAGGGCCACCCCCTCACCACAGAGTTGTGGGGCTATTGAGCCTAAGGGTCGGTACGCTTTCGCAAAACTGAAAATAGGGGACAATTTGCTAAGCCTGGGGTCTGTTTACGCCCCAAGGGCTCTAAGTGCCCATTCCTACTCCAACTTAACTGCCTTCTCATAGAGATGAGTGCTTCCCACTACATTATAAGAAGTGACTTGAATCTCACCTGGGACACTATACTTGACAGATATTTGCAGTAATTCGGATAAGGCAATCCTGAGGGACCTTACCTCAGATCACAGTCTGGTTGATCACTGGAGGCTTACCCACCCGACAGACAGGGAATATACATTTCTTTCCCCCATACATGCCACCCAGACATGTCTAGACTATTTCCCGGTCTCGCAGAATAGCCACAGTTCTGGGCTCTAAGATACTTTAAACAGCATTCTTCGATCACGCCCCAGTCCTGTTGACATTGAACCTGGGTCTCACCTCTCCAGGCCGTAAACCCTGGCACCTAGATGTACATTGCTACCATAACAATCAAGGTAAGTTACAGCTCCAATCGCATGTCTCCAACTACTTGCAGGATAATAGGGGCTCTGTCTCCTCCCACAGAGTATTATGGGCGGCAGCAAAAGCCATCATACAGGGGCAAATGATGCAGGATGCAGCTCTGGCAAACAAACAAGCGTTAGCCCATCAACGATCGAGGATGAGATCTCGTCCCTTACCCATCTTTATACGACTCGCCCCTCACTACCTGTGCGTTAGCATCTAGAACAAGTGCGAGTAGCTCTCAATGAGCTTCATACGACTAAGGCTCCAATGGCTCAAAGTACCAGTGCAATTTCATATGCCATCTACAAAATAATAAAAACATATTTAGTGACACATAACAAAATTGTGAAAATAAACAATACAAAACACAACAAACATCACACCGTAATAACAAAACTCAACAATTCTACGTTCAATACAGAATTGACAAAAACAATTTATCATTATAAACAATTCCACAATAAATACAACTTCATAAGTTTAAAAATCATATACGTCCATCCAATATACTGTGGTATTCATAAGTAACCAATCCTCTTTCTAATATGCTCTCAACCACTGTTGTAGCCTCTGATCATCAACACTTAATCACTTTTCTTTACTAAAAGAAGCCATATTCACTCACCCACTGACACTATCATTATCAGCTTTTTTAACCACTTAGCTGCTGGGTCTCGTCCCCCGGTGTTGAGCCCATTTTTGGCTATTTGGGGTAGATTGTTCTTAGGCCTCCATAACCTTTCTTCCATATAAAGTATCCATGACAAATATGCTTCCTTTTTTCCAACATTCTGGGATTGTAAAGGTATCCAGGGTTTTTGGATTACCCTGGAGGGGAACGAGAAAATAGGCAAAAGATAGCCAAATGTTGAGTTTTTAAAAACAAATTAGCGAAACAGTGCTCCAGATAAAAGTATCAGATTTTCTTCCCTAAAATGACATCCACAAACAGTTTACTGTACTAAAGTCCCCATTTTCCCAGCTTTCAAGAACATGCAGAGCTGAATCCAAATTCTACCCCAGTTGTGTGCCTGGGCCTAGTGCCCGCAACAGGAATCAATCACACAAGGGTCAACGTTAGTCTTTGCATGAGGACTACTGTTGACGCTGGTGTGATCCATTCCGAACACAGGCACCAAGCCAGAGCACACAAGTGGGATAGCGTTGTCACTGGGATAAGTGAGGGACCGTTGGGGTGGGGAATTTCATGGGTCCCTGCACATTCCTGGTAGTTTATGTCACAGAAATGCAAGGAAAAATAGTGTTTTTATTCAAGGCTTCACCTTTGCAGAGTATTCTGGGTAAGAACACTTTGGGGGATCCACAAAAGCCACAACTCCCTAGATTCCCTTTGGTGTCTAGTTTTCAGAAATGGCTGGGTTTGATAGGATTTTCCTGGATGACCTCCAAGCCCGCAACCAAGTATGCAGATGACCCCTTGCAAACCAGTTCGTTTTGTGATAGATAATTGTGATGTCTCCAAAATACGCTTTGGGCCCTTCCCTGTCACAGCCTCTTAGCCCACCCACACAAGTGAGGCACAGTTTTTCTCGGGAGACTTGTGGGAACCCTGTGTGGTAGGAAATTTGTGGCTGTCTGCAGATTCCAGGGCTTTTCCTCATGGAAATGCAAGGAAAATGTATTTTATTTTAGGCAAAATGTGAGCTTTGCAGGGGATTCTGGATAAACAAAACTGGTGAGAGCCATGCACCCCTGGACTCCTGGGTGTCTAGTTTTCATAAATGTGCAGGTTTGGCTAGGAGCTGTCTGAGCTACGGCCCAACATCTACAGATACCTATAATGACAAAAGAAACAAGGAGTTCTTAGTAAGAACCATCTTACAACCACAGACATAAATCTGGTAGTAGTTTGTTAAAGCTGATCCACCACTTACACTGGTTGGTTTTAGCACATGATGGCTTCAAAACACAAATACTTATCAAATTATCTGAATAATGAAACCAAAACTTCTGAAGGTGAGCCATAAAGCCACATCAAGAAACCACCCCCTTTATGGGCCATTCACAAGCAATTAATGCACTACAGACAAGACTTCATACCCCGGCCATGGGCCTAATCCAACCAATCAATGCACTTGCATCAACTTACCGCTGACATGCAAGGGCCATTCACATTCATATCCTACAGGATGGAATAAGTTTGACTACATTTTACCACCTGTCAAGTAACCACCTTCTTCTTTCTGAACAATACCAAATGCATGCCTAGTGAACATTTACTAATGGCTCCCATGACAACCACATGAGTCTTAAGAAATGCCTTTCATACGCCTTTAGCACACTCACTGCTAAATCCAACTCCGTCCAGTTTGTGGATGCAAGTTGGGGATGTCTGGAGTATGCCCCCAAGGTTCATTTCACAAACTGAGTGATCATATCTACCTTTGAAACTAAGGCAAGCATGTTGGAAATTTTTCCAAAGTTCCCTAAAGACAACGGTATGACCTATGAAAAAATGGTAGTGGTTTACATACAGGATAGCCCTTGAGAACGTTGCATATGTCCTATCCACATTTACATGCAGTGCTGTGATTGGAATTCACTTATCATACAGCAAACTGAACATCTACTAAGTTCTGACAGAGGATGAGCATGGCAAGCAGGTCAAGCATTGACCCGTATGTGCCATAGTAATTCAGGCTTTGGCCGAGTTCGTCAACAATGGGTTTGAATCCATTGGTGAAGATCAGGTCATGGCATGTGTATCTGTACTACCTTTACTATCTGCCTTCTATCTATGCAATACCCCTGGGAAAGCACACCTACACCTACCGTAAGCTTTTCTTACTCATTAATTTCTGTCTTCATCACAGTCCTGACTAATCCTGTATAATTGCCAAGTGAACCTATAGTAATGCCTTCCGACCCTAGCTACTTGAAGCTCAAGAAAACGTGTCTTTCGTTGACCATCAGTGCACTTACTGTGCTATATCCAGCTCCGTCCAGTTTCACTGGCGGCTGCCGGCAATCTAAAGTGGTGGGGGGGATGAGTGTTAGGGGAATCATAATAAAAAAATAAAAACGTACCTGCCGCACCCAGCCCCGCTGCCGGCCTCCTTAGTGCTCCTCTCTTCCCTGCATTCACTGGGACACAAAGCACAGACCCCCACCCAATCCAGATGCTGCTCTGGTGCTATACCGAGCATGAGAGAAGTGCTGTAATTGGCCTGAGAGGGCTGGTCTGACACTCGCTCAGGCACAGGGAGTCTGTGCCATTTCTCTAACGGGCTGTGCAACACAGCTGGGTTGGAGAAATGTAATGTCCTAAGACAGCCGGCCAAACCAACATGCGCACTTACAGTGCCTTTGACTCCTCCTCCCTGCCAAGGCCCCGCCCTGCCCAAGATTCTATGGCTCATTCAGTCAGTGAAAAATAAAAAGATAATAAAGATGTTTTATCATCATTTTATTTTTCACTTACTGACTGAGCAGCAGGGCAAAGATCCTCCGCTATTACGGATGTAAGTTGGGCGTGTCCGAGGGAGCATATCTAACATTGAAATTAAGAAAAACATGCTGGGGAATATTTTCCCTAAAGTAATAAGCCAAACAGTTGTCCTGTGGGACTCATTCAGCGAAAGTTCTACTTTTGCTTTGACAGTGTGAAAACTCAATTACTAACTTGTATCATACCCAATGTTAATGAAGAAGGGTACAGGTCACAATATCTTGTATGATGATTTTTTTCACATCTTTAGTACAAGATGTGAAAACAACCTTCATACAAGATATTGGCCCTCATTACAACCATGGCGGTCGGTGTTAAAGCGGCGGTAACACCGCCAATAGGCCGGCGGTAAAAAAAAATTTAATCACGACCATGGCGGAAACCGCCAACATAGACAGCCACGTTAACACTCTGACCTCCACAGCAGTACAAACAAACACCCCGGCGGTCACCGCCAACAGACAGGCGGAAGACAAAGTACCGCCCACCCAATCACAACCCGGCAATCCGCCACCTTTTCCGGGGCGGAACCAACGCGAACAAAAGCATGGCAGAAACAGGACTTGGAAGAGAAAACACTCACCTCTCCACATCCCACGAGGAACCAGGACGCCATGGAGCCAGAACTCCAGATACTCCCTGCGATGGTCTTCCTGCTCCTCTATCAGGAGCACCAAAGACGGCGGCGACGACCCCGGTGAGTACTGCACCTACAACACGGGGGGGAGGGAAAAGCGAGTGACACCCCCACGCAACACCCCCACCCTCACCCACAACAACATACACACAAATACATGCAGCAACATTACATATACACACCCCCACGCCCCTTCAATAATGCAAGGACAAAAGGAATTGATTTGAATGAATGTAATCAATAAAAATCAGATAGTGCAATTTCAAAAATAAGTATATACAAATATGTACACCAACTACACAAGTCCAGATATTACTCAAACATCGTCCGTGGATCAGAGTCCCAAAATGCATGGGCAAAGCCCACACATGACACCAAACTTCAATCGGAGAGAACACTGCAGGGGCATCAGATCGAAATGAAACAGGCACCTCAGGGGGAGAGGGGCACCTCAGCCTGATGAATGCACGACGCCACTGCTCCACGAGGGGGCTCCATGCCCACTGCTGTATCCTGGAGACTGCAAAGCCACAGTCTCTCAAGTCTCTCCAGTGGGTGGTTTGCCCACTGCTTTATCCAGGGGAGTGCAAATCCACAGTTTCTCAAGTCTCTCCAGTGGGTGGTTTGCCCACTGCTTTATCCTGGGGAGTGCAAAGCCACAGTCTCTCAAGTCTCTCCAGTGAGTGGTTTGCCCACTGCTTTATTCTGGGGAGTGCAAAGCCACAGTCTCTCAAGTCTCTCCCGTGGGTGGTTTGCCCACTGCTTTATCCTGGGGAGTGCAAAGCCACAGTCTCTCAAGTGGAAGCCTTTCTCCACTGGTTCTGAAGGGGGCTTGGTGCCCACAGTGCTTCATCCTGCCAAGGACTGAGGTAGTGGATGCCTTTCTCCACTGGTTCTGGAGGTGGCTTGGTGCCCAGAGTGCTTCATCCTGCCAAGGACTGAGGTAGTGGATGTATCTCTCCACTGGTTCTGGAGGGGGCTTGGTGCCCAGAGTGCTTCATCCTGCCAAAGACTGAGGTAGTGGATGCCTTTCTCCACTGAAAGTCGTGCATCATGGAAGCTGCCCATGCTCCTGGAACTGACCACCTGACTCGGACGACTGACCACTGGGGATGGCAGCCATGTCTGCAGTGGTGTCACAGGCTCAGGATGTCGCGGGGCCGCTGGTGGTGCTTGCGGCGGGCTCTGTGGCGGTGGTGCTTGCGGCGGCCTATGTGGCATCGGGGCTGGTGGCGGCATCTGTGGGGCGGTGCTGGCGGCGGGCTCTGTGGCGGCGGTGCTGGTGGAGGGCTCTGTGGCGGCGGTGCTGGTGGCGGGCTCTGTGGCATCGGTGCTGGTGGTGGGCTCTGTGGTGGTGGTGCTTGTGGCGGACTCTGTGGCAGCAGTGCTGGTGGCAGGCTCTATGGCGGCGGTCCTGGTGGCGGGCTCAGTGACTGCGGTGCTGGTGGCGGGCTCAGTGACTACAGTGCTGGTGGCGGCCTCAATGACAGCAGTGCTGGTGGCGGTCTTCTCCGCCATACAGGTTGGCATCGGCGTGGAGAGCAGGTGTGACACTGGTCCAATTGTCGGTGCCACCATGCCATCTCCTGACCTGCCCTTTATTTTCTGGCCCTTCCCCGCCTTGGATGGTGGCGCAGCTGTCTTGCCCCCATCCCCTTTTGTTTTCCCTGAGCCCTTGGTGGCCGGTGTTTTCTGCTTCTCCCTTCGGGATGTGGGCAACTTTTTTACTTTTGCAGGTGGCAGAATGTTGTTGCCCTCGCACGATGGCACACTGGCAGCCCTGTTGGTTGGCGTACTCCAATAGCCCGCATTTGCTGGCACCACTGTGCCTGGTGATGTGGTGGCTGAGGTGCTGGGTTGGGACCTGGAAAGCCTGGCCCTAGGGGATAGACGAGGAGTGTAGGGAAAAGGTCAGTATTAGCCAGGAAAAGTTTTTTAGACACACTGGGATGGGTAGATGGAGGGGGTTTGGGAGTAGAGGAAGAGGTATTGGTTGTAGGAGGTGTACGTTTGCTGAATTTGGGTGAATGTGCATGGGCTAGAGGCTGTTGTGAGGTGGATGGCTGTTGGGTGGGTGTGTGCCTGCGTTTGTGTACTTTGGGAGGAGGGCTCACAGACACACTGGGAGAGGACACAGGGGATGTATGAATGGTAGTGGGGGTGGTGAGTGCACGTGAGCGGTGTGTGGTGATGGGCGTGCTGGTGATGGGGGTAGTGGATGAAGATGTAGTGCATGCAGGTGTGAGTGGAGACGCGACTGGGAGGGAGGAGGAGGACGTGGAGGAGGGGGACACAGTGGAGGCAGTGGATGTTGGTATGTCTGCATGGTTATGATGCTTGTGTGAGTGCCTGTGGGATGTGTGGTGCTTATGTTTGGGATTGGGTTTGGGTGGAGGAAGTTGGAGGGGGGAGGCTGGACACAGGGACAATGGCTGCCATCAGTGCTGAGGCCAGAGCCTGAAATGCTCTCTGTTGGGCTGCCTGCCCAGAATGAATGCCCTCCAGGTATGCATTTGTTTGTTGCAAATGCCTCTCGACACCCTGGATGGCATTCACAATGGTAGATTGCCCAACAGTGATGGATCTCAGGAGGTCAGTAGCCTCCTCACTGAGGGCTGCAGGGCTGACTGGGGCAGGGCCTGAGGTGCCTGGGGCGAAGGAGATACCCACCCTCCTGGGTGAGCGGCCACGGGACACACGCTGAGGGGCTTCTGGGAGGGCGGTGCTGGTAGGGGGGGTGGCAGCTGTACCTGTTGATGCGGGGGCACAGAGGGGCCCGCCACCACAAGGGAGCTCCCATCAGAGGAGGAGTCGCTGACGCTGCTGTCACCTCCTGTCCCCGCCGTGGAGCTCCCCTCGCCCTCCGTCCCACTGGTGGCTTCAGACTCCGCTGTCTCGCCCTCCAGGGCCAAGTGGGATGCAGCTCCCTCCTGCTCCGGTGCCACTGCTCCTCTGCCTGATGATGCTATTGCACACAAGAACAGGGAGACCACAAAAAGGGGGGGGAGACAGAAGAAAGACATGTTCAGTGCATGCAATACCACTACCGTTGGCGGACACGACAGACACAGCAGGCCTCTGCACTACACCATGCACTTATAGTTCCTAGATTATTCACAGGGCCATGGGGTACAAGGCCTCTGCCCGATTGCTGCACACATGGAAGTCACAGGAGCCTGACTAGGTGTAGATGGCTCTTACCACTGGTGGGGTTGGGGTGCCACATAGCCTGCCTCACAAAGGGACCTTGCCTACAAAACTCGCCCTGGACTAGGGGAACCCACTGCCCACTGCCCACCTCCCCCACCCAGACACCTCGTAATGCGCGCAGAGTCAGATGGATATGACTGTACTCACCCCTTTGGCTGCTGTGATGCCCTCAAGCGCCCATCCAACTCCGTATATGCCACCGCCATGATCCGGAACATCAGGGGGGTCATGGTGTGACGGGCACCCCTCCCACGTTGGGAGGCCATCCCCAGCTGGGCCTCCTGCGTCTTCTTGCTCCAGCGGCGAAGGTCCTCCCATCTTTTCCGGCAGCGGGTGCTCCATCTGTGGTGGACCCCCAGGGTCCGGACGTCCTTGGCAATGGCACACCAAATATCCTTCATCTGGTGGGCGCTGACCTACAGGAATAGTACAGGGGACAAGGAAAAACTTTATGGTGTGTACCGCCAATGGAATACCACGGTTGAAAGACCACTGCGTGGATTCGTGGTTCGTGATACTGTGGGCGTATTCCTGTTGGCGTGACGGTGTCGGATTTGTTATTGCCAGTTTATCACTGACTTTTGGTGTGGCGGACTTGTTTGGCAGATTCCGAGCTGTGGGTCGTAATAGCTGTAGCGGAAAACCGCCGCCGCAGCAGTGTGTTGGCGGTCTTCTGCACGGCGGTAAGCGGGATTTACCGCCAATGTTGTAATGAGGGCCATTGTTTCCTGTACCCCTTTTCAATTACATTGATCATGATACATGTTACTAATTGAGTTTGCACACTTTTACAGCAAGTAGAAATGTAGGTGAATAAGTCCCATAGGACCTTTGTTTGATTGATTAAACTCTTGTGGGCTATCAGGGTGGTCCTTGTGTAGTCTACATGAGATGGGCATTGGGGACAGTAAATAAAACTCTCCTACCTCTTTCCCTGCTTCAAGCAGACTTTAGAGCGACAACATAGTCATTCATTTTTAAGTGTTTTAGGAATGTGGTCAGCAAAGTGTTGGTGATTTAATAGATCTTGTGGAGGCGTTATGATTAAAAAGGGGCTGTGGAAGTGGGGGATGTAAAGTACCTGACTTCCTAGTCTACATGTTTCGGAGACTTACCCCTAGGCTCCTCTTCAGGACCAAGGTGGACTCCCTGGTGCCACTCCTTGTTTGACTACCTCTAATGAAAGCATAAATAATACATGTTCTGTGATATGGTGCAATTCACTTTACTAATGTGGTGTCATAAGTTGATACCTATCGTTTATGGTGTTCATCATTGATACTCGATAGAATGTGGATTCTCATATCATAGCTTCCCCAGGAGATCTATTAAATAATTGGAATTACTAGGAGACAGGTATTTTTAACTCACCCAAGACCCCACCACTCCTATCCCTCCTGAGATTCACATTGACGAGACTACATCAGTGCTCCCACATATCCCGTAAGTCGTAGCACTCCCTCCTCCGTAGCTGATCGGGAGGAAACTCCGTGATGAAGCATGCCACCAAGGGGTAGCCCTGGTGGGTGAGGGTTTTTCTAACAGGAAAATCATTTTTCCTGTCCATCCCGTGGTTATTCTTTTAGCTGGGCCTCTTTGGTAATGTTATATAGGCTGTAAGGTGGACAGACCCAGCCCCACAGCCTCCTTCTTCCTCTTTGTTTTTGGGCTCCTGCAGCCATGCTACATCCTCCATAACATATGAAGTGGAGACTGCTGCTTCTGTAGCAGTGAGACTTTCAGTGACAGACAACTGAATGTCAAGGAAAGACATGAGTTTTCCTGTGGTTGTCTGATGATCAACAATATATGCATTGTATGTTGCCATCAGGTGGTTAAACAGTTTCTTGTACCGAGTATGAGTTTTACGACTCTCTTTATATGGCTGAATCGCCTGGTCATTCCTATCTACTGCGCCTATGTACTTGTTGTAATCAAGTATACAGGTGGGCTTGTGAACTTCCGTCATCTGACCCCCAAACCATGACAGGTGAAGTTCTCTCATCATGAATTGTAGTGAGCACATACACATCATGCCTATGTGAGAACCTGACTGTGAGCAGTTCGTTGGAGTGCAACGCCGTGCTGTGGGATTTCTGGATCTTCTTGCAAACAAGCTCCTGTGGAATCTTTTGTGGCGGCAACAAACTGTACCGCAGACCGCAGTGTCACCTTTGTAGAGCTCACTGAACAGCTCTACTCCTGTATAGATATTGTCCACATAAAGGTTATAACCTTTGTGAAGAAGTGGTTGGACAAGCTCTCATACAATCTTTTCTGTGACTCCCAGCGTGGGAGGGCAACTTGGGGGTTTAAAGTAGAGTCGTTCCCTGTATACACTCTCAAAGCGATACACATAGCCAGTGGAGCTCTTATACAGCACGTACTGCTTCATGACATAGCAAGCTCTTTTGCTTGCAGTTTACTGCCTGAACAGCAACAGTCCTTTGTATAAGATCAAAGACTCATAAGTGGCCATAATCTTTCCAAGAGTATAAATCTCAGGAACTCTGGCAGACAATTGTTCCATGACAGGCTGAATTTTGAACAACGTAGCATGGTCTGGATGGTCCTGGGGCATTGCAGTAGGATTGTCATTGAAATGCAGCATGCGCTGCAATAGCAGTAAACGATCTCTGCTCATGTATGGTGTGAAGATTGTTGCCCAAACCATACCAGTAGACAAGTAGGACTGAGATAGCAAAAAGTTTCCCGTATCGACTTTACATCCAGCGTTGCCAGTGAACAGCGGAATCTGGGGCTGAACTAAATTGGGAGCTGGCAAAAGAGCACTCCATCTGTGCTTGCCACCACACATGCCTGCTCTCTGGTTTGATTTAACCCACTACTGTTGGCATGCTGCGAAGACTGTGCTTGCGAAGGGACAGCACGACTGTCATCAGTCATATCCTTCAGAGTTGCTTGAAGATGAGTCGTTGGATGGGACTCCGCCAAGTAAAAAGTAATTTACAGATTCTGCTCCAGTGTCCTCTCCCTCAGATGCTATCTCAGTACCTGCTGCCTCAGTCTCTGATCCTGCTTTAGAGCTGTCTTCTATAACCTGAGTTAGGACTTGAGCAGCAGTCACTATCCACAGAGACGCCATCTCTGCCCACCTCTGCTACTGGCTAAAACGGTCCTTCTAAAACACTAACCTGGTAGAAGACAGATATGATGTTCTGAAACTGTTGGTTGGTGGGTGTGTGATGTGTGCAACAGTAAATAATGTCGGTCACCTTACCTTGTCTTCTTCCCTAAATCAGCAGGTTCTTGAAAAACACTAAAAAAAATGAAAAAAGACACAGTATTACATCTTCTTGCCACATACTTATCATCACAGGCTTTAGACCTGGTGTCGCCCAGATCCTGCCCCCACCTCCTTCTGGAATTCCCTCACTACCACCAAGCAAAAGTTCTCCTCATCTCTCCATAGCCCCTCTCTCATGTACATTTAATTTGTTTGAATGCGCCGCTAACGGCTGGCTTTACTAATCCACTCAGCTATCCACACACAATACTGATCGCTTCTTTGCAGCAGGCCTATTATCCCTCTGCGCTACTTTATGGCATCAAAACTGCCACTAGACAAAAGTCTCATCTCTCTTTCTGGCAGGAACATAATCACAACAGTTACCTTGACATTTTTATTGCTGCCTTAAAGCTCTCTCTCTCCCTATATATAGAGAGAGAGAGAGTTAGAGCTATATAGAGCGAGATCTCTCTCTCTCTCTCTCTCTCTCTATCTATCTATATATATAAATACATATAGATATATATATATATATATATATAGATAGATAGAGAGAGAGAGAGAAAGTCTCCCTCTATTGATAGATAGAAAGAAAGATAGATCACTTTTTTATGTAGGGGCGGTTTGCTTGGGGACCAATCACTGCCTAGATGGTAATAGCTATGACCTAGCTTCTATTTGTTTAAAAGCACTTTTTTACTTGCCTACATCTGTGTCACCGCTTGACGAATCTTCATGAAACTTTCCCAAGATATTTGGCAGTCATGTCAGCTGCTGTCTGGAAAGTTTCAGGGTCATCCGTGTAGGGTGGGCGAGAAAAAAGGGGGCGGTACCCAAATCACTTTTTCTGCACTAACTTTTCCATAGGGATTTTGAACAGCGATAGCGCTGAAACTACTGGACGGAATTGCACCAAATTTGACAGAAAGGGAGGTCCTGGTCCAGAAAGCTACCTTTTTTTGTTTTGTTGTAAATCCATTCAGTAGTTTTTGAGAAATTAAATGGAAAACAAATTTGTATATATAGGAACGCAAAGGATTGACAACCCCTCCCGATCTCGTGCTGAAATCGAATTGGCTGCCAACACTTCAACTAGGAATTGTTGGCAGCCATCTTGGTACTCAGCAGCCAAGTCTCAGAAAAAAATGTAAAACAAAACAAAAGGGGCCAGGGTACAGACACCCTGAACCATTAGCTCTGCTGGTGAGGTCCCAGAGGGACTCACCAGGGCTAAAAAGCATTTAAAACTTTTTTTGCCACTAATTGCATTGGATCTGGCAAAACATTTTTAACACACGAAGTTCAGGCTCCCAGGCTTTGTCTTTTTTAAGCCCCCTGGTACGCTAAGTCCCAGAGTCATTCTTTCATTGAAGTGCAGGGGCCGTCTGGCCCCCGCAGCCCTGGGGACTGCCACCTCCCCGGGGCAAAGCAGGAAATATGTGCAGTGGGGCTGCATGGCGCCCCGGGAACCACCACATCCAAGGGGCTAAATTAATTACTGGCAAATGCCAAACAAATGTTTCTTTTTAAATTGTGCAGAAACATCTCATTCTAAGTATATCATACATCAAAGTGTAAAAATCTCTCTCTCTCCCCCTTTCACTCTCTTTCTCTCTCTTTCAATCTCTTTCTCCCACTCACACACCCACTCACAAACTTACGCATCCACTCACAGATCCACTCACTCACGTACCTACTCACAGACCTATCAGGCCCTCGTGCACCCACTCACAGACCCACTCAGACAGTTATGCACCCACTCACAGACCCACTCATGCTCTCACACACCCACTCACAGACACACTGACACTCTCATGCACCCACTCACAACCTGCGCACACACTGATGCACCCACTAAAACACTGATGTGCGCACTTTCACACTCAGACACTCTCAAAGCCACTCTCACCTCCAGATACACCCTCTCACACATAATCTCACATCCAGAGAAGCCACGGCCTACTCCCACCATGCACAACCAAAGGGCTGTGCACAGCATGTGTTTTGGTGGTTGGGGGGTGTTGGGCGCAGGTTCTGGCTACAGGCCAGGTCTTATAGGCGACCTCGGCTGCGCACTAGCAAAGGCCATGCACAGTGCAAGGTTGGGTGCTTATAGGGAGTTGGCCTCAAAGCCTGGCTTCAGGCCAGACCCTGTGGCCAACAGCCTCTGTGCACGGCCTCAACGTAAAATAATTCAAATTACTATACGTTAAAAAACATAGATATCCATTGAAAAAAACAAAGGTTACAGGGACGTTATTCTTAGGAAATAGAATAGAACAAAACTGAGAAATTCACTTAACAATATAACGGTTACAGGGACGTTATAGTTAGGCTCACATTTTAAATGCACAAAACCATAGGAATTCACCAGTTATAGCCCTCACCATGCACTGCTAATTACCCCACAAATTGCAACACTCATGACGTTTTTGATAACATCATTGATAATATCAATGTAATATTTGTAGTAACATTTTTGACGAAAAAACTGCATGACGAGGGTGTTTTAGTTACCTTAGGGCGCGAGTTATAATTCCTTGAGGTAACTCTAAATATAACTGTTGAATTTCTATTGTTTCGTACGGTTAAAATGTGAGCATCACTATAACGTCCCTATAACCTTTGTTTTTTTAAAGTGAATATATATATATATGTATATATATATATATATACATACACATACACACACATATATATATTTATATATATATATATGAAAAATAGATATATTTATATATATATATATATATATATATATATATATATATATATATATATACATATATGTATATATATATATGCGGCCCCCTAGGAAAACCACACAAAAAAAACTAATTGGCTCCCACACAGGATCAGCCCATGGTCAGGAGGGCAGATCTCCTGTCAATTTCATTATGGTTTTTTTTTAATTACCCAACCCCGGTGTTGCATGATCCACGCTCCAGGGAAAAACATTTATTTAATTTAAAACATAATGCCCCCCAGGAGGGATAGGGGGCACCTACACAAGAGATGACCCTCCCACAAACAATCCCTGGTGTCTAAGGTCCATTTTCTGGCTGTAGATCGCAATCCATGGTGGCGAAACAGTTCCAGGAAGGCATTGTTGGAAAGAGGACACACTCCCCTTTCCATTGATGCCTCCTTGGCATTTGGGGATGCCATGTTGGCCTTTTTTCCCCACCGGAATGGGAGAGTATGCTTAGCTGCTTCTCCAATTGCTTTGTTGAGAAAACTGTGACATCAGTGCTGACATCTCAGATGGGCAGGGAGAGATGCAGAAGCAATTCCACTTCTCCACAGGGGTGAAGAATTATCTGATGCTTTGCAACAGAGAATTCTTTTAAGCCCTTTATGGTGACGGCCAGTGGCTGTCAGAAGCACTAGGGAGGGTGAGCGTTATGGTCATTGCCAGTCACACGCACCAATATGGTTAAACTGTTTTAATTATATTTTCTTCCATCTAAACAACACTGACAAATAATAACAACATACCACCCTATGGAGTCCACATACATTGGTGGCATTTATAACAGCTTCAGTATTACTGTTCCCATGGAAACCCTGTAGGGACAGCCTTGAAAACCATGATCCTCCCCTGTGTTCAAGTACCCCACCATCCCTACGAGTGCTGTGGGCGGCACTTGTGGCTCAGCCCAAACTAGTGTTCTCTCCTTCTGCTCCAACCTCTGTCAACTTTACACAGGCACCTGATTGCAGAATAAACCATCCTCTGTGCCTCCATTCACTGCATCATCCCTACAACCCATTGGTTCAACATGGTGTAGATGGGGGCTACTGCATCCTTTAGCAATATGTCGCTTCGCCAGGCCAAAACCCAATGCACAGAAAATGATTGTTTCCTGAGAAGAGCGACATTATTAGGTAGAGGGTCTGTGCCCCCAGGGCAGAAGCCAAATTTGAGGTTATCTTCCTCCAAAATACTTGTATGTGAGAGCACCTCCAGATCGTGCGGAGAAATTAACCCTCTCCCTCCCCACATCTCAAGCAATTGAGGGTTTGGTCCCTGCCTATCTTAAACAGCTTCAGGCTATTTTTTATTGCCACTTCCCTCAGGTGCATCAAGGCTGCCTTCCAGTGCTCATCCTCATTTGAGCCTAGAACAGCCCGCACTTCTCCCTGAGGACCCGAAGATTGGCTGGTCTATTATTTATAAGCGTACAATATGTAGTTGAGATGACCTTTGATGTTATCCCTGCTGACAGTATTCTGCTCTTCACTGGGCTATATTCCAGTGGCTCATCCCATGCTACTCCTTCAGCAGTCAATGTGTGTCGGACCTGTAGATATCAGAACAGATGGGAATCTCTCAATTTGAATTCCTCCGTAGTTCTTGAAAGAATTTCACACCCTCCCTTCCTTCTAAGTCCCCAAGTGTTGAAATGCCGCACCATTCCCAGGTGAGCTGTCTGAGCTCCAGCAGTCTACTGCCCACCCACATGGAAGTTCCCCTAGTTAGCTTGCCTCTGCAACCCACATAGGCTGTTGCCTTCTCCCAGGCCTCGAGAGATGCCCTTATTGGGCCTAGCAAAAAGGATCTACAGGGTCCACCATTAGTAGAGTGCAGATAAGATTTCCTTTCCATCACGTGCCTCTCCAGACTCTGGGTGCATAGCACCTGTCATTAATCACATGCAGATGAGCCACCCAGTTATATGCCCTGACATCTGGCAATGGTATTTTCCCATTGCAAACCGACCTAAATATGGTGCAGAGAGCAATATAAGGGATTCTACTGTCAGACAAAAAGAAGTGCACTGCTTCACTCATCCTATAAAGAAAGTCTCCACACTGGCCAAGGGGAATTCTGAGGTGCGTACAAAAATTTAGGCAGCGCAATCATTTTTAAAGAGAGTGAACCATCCCATAATTGAGATGGGCAGGCATCTCCAAAGGTCCACATCTTCCTGAATGTTCGGATATACCGGTTCCAGATTTGGCTCAAAACATTGAGCCAGATCATCTATGATCTTGATTACCAGGTAGCGAAAGCCCTCTATCAAGCCCTCTTCCCCTGGCGGATCATACCTGTGGGGGGCCCCTACCAGTTTGATATAGGATGATCCCAAATAATTTCGTAGCCCACGTAACAATCAAATGCTCTGAATACTGACTAAACTGCAGGCAGTTTATCCACCAGATACAATAAAAATCTGTCCGCCTATGATGATACTTTCTCTGGTTCATGTGTAAGCCCAGCCTCTGCAAGACCAGGAACATGTACTGCCAGCTCATTGAATCAGAGGTCTTCTCTGTGTCAAATGCGAACAAGGCCAGTGGCTCTTGTATTGCCTGGTGGTGAAACAAGCAATTTTGTAGGTGCCTCAGGTTTTGCTTGGTGGCTCTGCCCATCAAAAAGCCCGTTTTGTCTTTGCGCACTATGGTGGAGAGGACCTTCACCAGATGGAGTGAGGAGCTTGACTGTTTTCAGAAAAGAGAGTGGCCTGTAAGAAGCACATGCCATATTATTGGGGGGGTCTTTTATAAGCATTGCCAGTAAGTGGGGCCACCAGTGACACCGTGCATTTATAGATTTCAATGGGTATGCTGCTTGGGCCTGGCTTTCTTCCTGAATTGCATGAAGCTTACCCCTTCGGTGATCTCTTCCAGAGTAATGTCCTGCTCTAGGTTGGTCCTATCATCAGCCTGTAGACTAAGGAAGGTCAACTCTGTCAGGAAGGCCACAACTTCTCCCTCCGAAGCCAAGCTTCTCTCAGTATAGAGATCCCGGTAATATTGGGCAAAACACTCGACAATCTCCTGATCTGCTGAGATGCTTGAGGCGTTGGGTGCCTCTATCTCACCTATCCATTTACTCACAGCTTCTGACTTGCTGAGCCATGCTAGCTGACGGTCCGCTTTGTCTCCATCCTCCTACAGCTTCCGCTGTGGTGTTAGAAGCTGTTGTTACGTCAGAGTCACTGGAAAAAGGATGTTATTCCTCGCAGAGGGCTCTCAGACTATTTGAAATCACCTAGGTTTTGTCCTCATATGCCTCCTCTGCCTCACGGATTTTCCTCCTTAGCTTTGTGAGACTCTTTTCAATGTGTCTTTTCTTCCTTGCTATATTATTCTTGGCCCTGTCATGCAGAACTGTCTTGTAGGCCTCCCATAGCACTCCAGGTGAGTCTATTGTGTCAACATTTTAGTTAAAATACAGACTATTCCCTACGAACGTTTGACACCACCTTATTGTCCTGTAAATTATCAGCAACTTTTAATTTGTTTCAAATAACTCTGGCTGAACCCCAGATGGTTCACTATCTCCAGCAACAACAAGGGAGCCTCTGTGGTGTCCTGCAAAGTAAAATAATACCTACTATGGCCAGCCTTCATTTAATATTATAGTGTATTCTGATATAACTTCACCCCTGTAATTTCACCTCCAGTTGTGTACGGTGTTGTCCACTAACAATCCAACTTTATTCTATAATGAATCAATATTGTAACTCTGTTCTGGTTATAAACCCTCAGCGTTGTAGGGCAACCCTGCTCAGTAATATGAATACATACCATATTAGGCTGAAATCGGCACAAATATGCCTCCCCACTCACATATACACTGTAAATAGCCATTTACCTTTGACGCTTGGTGCACTGATAATGACGTTGTCATACAGAGCGAAATTCACACTTATATCTCCGTGGAGGCAAACTCCTTCACTCTGGATCTCCTAAAATATTAAGGATATATAAGTCCTTAGAGCCCCAGTGGCCCATCAGCGCATGAATCCAAACGTCCTTATGCTAGTCTGACAATTTTGTTGTATCTGTGGTTGTGCATTTGTGATTAGAGTTGAGGAATGGCTGAATGATTGAGGTGAGTTGATGGTGTAGTGTTCTAATACTTATCCAAGGGGAGCATTTAGTGATCTGGTTTACAATTTCCATTTTTGTTTAGATGTGAATCGGCCAGACTATGCCAGGAGTGTGTACTTCCCTAAGCTCAAACCAGACTTCCACCACAGGAGGACCTACTGTCTTAGGGCAGGGTTCTACAATTGATCCTCCACACTATACCTCAATGCATGGAGATTGTGCTGTGGCAACTGAATTAATTTGTCTGGTCTGTGGTTTATGCCATCCTTGAAGCCAGATTCCCTTCAACAAAGTTGATCTATGCTCAGTCATGGGAATTATTTGTCACGTGGTGTTGGAAACATTAAACATTACAAACCAAGCTCTCTGACTCACATTTCCCCCCAAACTAAAACGGCACCTGATTTTGGTCTTGACATTTCTCATGTGTGTACACTTCGAGCCTATTCAAGCTGTTCCCTAAGATCCTTCACACTAAAAGCCATCTTCCTCTATGTAATTTTGTCTGTACATTGCATGAGTTTAATTCTGGTGCTTTGGTCCAACCACCTTGCACCACCACCATCTTTCCAGACAAACTGGTACTGAGGATTTGTGAGACCTTTCTACCAAATGTTGTGACTCCCTTCCACGTTGGCCATTCAGTAATGCTGCTAGTGATTTTTGCCGTACTTCACCCCTTACAATAGAAAGAGAGACTACCTTGCATTGACCCTAGAGGGCCACTAAGCTTTTACATAAACCACACAAGGGGCCATCTTCTGCATGATCAGCTTTTTGTCGTATTTTCTGGTGTAAAGAAGGTAAAGCAGTTCACAAAAAGATGGATAATCCTCTGCATCAAAATCTATGCTTTGGCCAAGAAGCATCTTCCTGAAAGCCTGGACCAAGGCTGCTATAATGGCTTTGGCGTAAAGGGTGCCTGTTCTAGACCTCTAATTGGCTGCAACGTGGATGTTGGTGCACACTTTCATGAGGTACCACTGCCTTGACAGCCAGATCTGGTGGAAAGGTCACTTCACTCATATGTTTTATAGAACCTTATAGTCTGAGCTCATTCCTCAGACCCTTCACCTTTGGAAGGTACTGCTATGGTATTTATTCTAAGAATGAGGAGCATCCATCAAAAGAGCAAGTTACTTACCTTTGGTAACTTTCTTGCTGATGGATGGTCTGTCTAACTGCAGATCTCTCACTGTTCTGCTGCCTCCTCATTTTGTTGAGTGGCTTCTTTACCATCTAGAATATCCCAAATTAGGAATCAGCAAATTGTCTCAAACAAATTGTTCTACACTTCATATGAGAGGCTGCAGAAGGAAAAAGAAACAAGAAAGTGACATCAGCGCGCAGGCGTGGCACTTGAATGTGGCTCCACTCCATTCTTTCCGGGGTGATACAGAGTAACTATGGGGACATATTGCACCACTTATTGGTGTGCAGGAGCATTTTGGAAAGTATAATTTATAAAGTTCATAGATCACAGTGGTTTGCTTTCGCTGTGATCCATGAACTTAATAAATAATACTTTCTGAAATGTCCTGTATGAATTTATAATTTTGTATACTGTTTCAATATTAATCGCTCAATGCATATTAACTTAACGTATTCTGTATACAAATAGTACATGTTTTAAGGATGAGATTAATAAATGTATTTCAGATACTGTGAATGTAATTGTTGACTGTACACTACATAAGATTACTCCCCATGTCATATTACCGGTGTCCTTTGACTTGGAAGATGGGTAATTTCTGTGCCCACCTTTCAGACACTGTCTGATTCATGTTGAGGTCAAAACACTTTCATTATTTTTTCATGCCCTTCGGGTTCACCCTGGCCCAAGTGTGATGTGGTGTTGCAGTCCATCATCAGATGTTGGGGATACATTTATTCCTGTACCTCGCTGACTAGCTGTTGAAAATGACCTTGCTGTGTGCAGTCACGAACCACCAACAGACGACCATCTCCCTATTGTCCTCCGTGGGGTTCTCAGTAAGTGAGCCAAAATCCCATCTTACCCTGATACAGAGGATCCCATTCAGTGGAGCCATCCTTGATACAATGACTTTCAAGGCTTCCCCTCACCCCCACCTCATACCGAATCCAAGACATTCAGATTATGATCTCGATGTTTCAGTCTCACTGCTTTGTTCTGGCATGGAATATTCAGACACTTCTTGGGCTCCTGGCTGTCCTACTGGCTCCCTGTGCTTGTTGGTACAAGTAAAGGCCTCCGAGCCATCCGTGGGAAGCCAGTCTAGGTCTCAATGGATAACACAACCACTATGTGATACTGCAACAAGCATGCTGTTGGGGTTTGTGAGCAGTGTGCAAGGAAGCACTGAGACTAGTGGCATTTTTTAAAGGGCTCACCTGTAATTTCCCTCCACTGCTATATATCATGCTGCAGTGGGACCCAAACTCGGTCCCTAGGTGCCTGATGTGCAAACCATTTCAGTCTATGCGTAGCTGTTAACTGAGGTTGCTGACCATGAAGATTGTTTTCCTCATTGAGATTACCTCCGTGTGCAGTCTCTTGTGTAGGTGCTGTCAGTACAGCTGCCATACACCACAATCTTCCCCGACATATTGGTGCTTTCAACTTAAAGAGGTGTCACCTTTCCATGTGAAACATTCAACCATGCTTCCCCTTTTTTCTCTATGCCACAGCCACCTGATAAGGAGGGGCTTCATTGGTTGTAATCAGGGAGGGTTCCTAGTATTTACATTGATCATACTAATGAGCATCTTGTGTACAACCAGCATTGCCTCAATCACTCATTGTTTCCACATTACCACTCTTACAATCGGTATGCCCAACAGGGAAACCTCAGAGGTACATGCTCAACTGAAGATTTCTTCTGGAGCATCAGCAAGAAGCAAATGTTTCGCGATCAGGATAAAGATGACGAGCAGACCTTTTCAGTTGAGGATATGCTTTCAGAAGCTACCTTATTAGATGATGGATTACATGATCTTGACATAAATCATGCACATCATGTAGTGGACAATGTAGATTGTTTTACAGCCTGGTGGCCAGAAAGTCTTAATTTTATTAAAGACACAGATGCTAATATTATGCAATAACTCTTTTATTGCCCACTCACAGCAGCAGAGAACATAGAAAGTTTAAAACGTTCTAATAGTCTATAAAGTCCAGTAACACGCAGCTCTCTTTCTTCTTAAGCACTGCAAACAAGATAAACTCCAAAACCCAAGGCAAAAACTAAATTTCCAATAAACCTTTTTCTGTCAGTACTCCAACTCTTCTTTGCGGAAGTCTTCTTACTCTAAAAGAAGTCAGAACAGAATGTATTTGGTTAGGGTGGGTTATTAATGTGGTGGGATAATCTTAGCCTCTGTGTCTTTAATAAAATCCAGGTTTTCTGACCACCCAGCTGTAGAAAATCTCCATTTTATGTAAGGACATGGTTGCTAATATTATGCAAGTCTAATGTTGCTAAATCATTATCAATTGCATTCACCACAGGTTTAAAGTAGCAACTTCTAAACATATTCTCATTCGACTGGTCTGCAGCCCTTAAAATGTCCTGCAATCCACCATCCAAAACAAATGCTTTTGATGCTGATGCACCTGTAACCAAAGGTGCTCCAAATCTACTTACATTCACAACTGCTTCTCTCATCACTTCTTTCACCCAGCTACCCAAAGATGGTGGTGAAACCGCCCTATGAGGTGACCTATAAGAAAGTAATAACTGTGCAACATTATTCCTCAAACTTTCAATCCTTCTCTCATACTCCTCTAACTTTAAACATTTTACTACGCACAGTCTTTCATTTGACTCAAAATATTAATAGAATATTGTTTTGATAAGGCCTTTGTTCTTCTTTTAATGTGAGAACAAGCCCCCTCTGGCTGATAAGCCCTACTTGTAACATCCAGAGCTCTCACATCTGAAGTCCTTCTAAATTATACCAAACAAAGCAGAACTGTCAGTTTCCAAGAGATCTGTTTTAGTGTCAGGTCTAAATTATCACCCCATCGACAAATTACCTTTAACATGTCTTACATCCCATAATGAAGTATATTTTGCAATAGGCGGGTTCCACACCCTTATACTAGGCATCATGTTCTTAGTCATGTTCTAGTACATTTTGACAAACAGAAACACCATTTACTAAACAATAACCTGCTGCTATAGCTGGCATTCACGGTTCTGTTCAATAGCCTAGTTTCAAATAGTTTTGTTAAAAAATTAGCTGCATGAACTATATTTGTTGAAACTGGATCATGATCCCATTGTATACACCAACAAACCCATTTCTGCCAAGCCAGTCTATGTACCTTTCTAGTTCCTGAAGCTTAGGATTCTGATAGGAGTCTAAAAGCCTCCACCAAAAGTCCTGGCATTTCCCACTGTCTCTTGAAATCCTCCATGCCATCAAGACCAAAAGTCCCTGTTGTAGCAGACCGGATATGAACACCGGAAAATCTATTGTCATGTCTGTCATGATGGGAAACCAAGCTTGTGACCTCCAAACTGAAGTTATAACCACTACTGTTTCCCTGCATCTGCGAATCTGCAGCAAACCTCTCAGCAACATTGCAAATGGAGAGAAAGCATAAGATGCTACTACCCTCCAATCTTGTAGGAACGCATCCACTCTCCAAGCATCTGGTTATAGTTTTCAGCTGAAAAACGTTCTTAATTGCGTGTTCAGTCTGTCCACAAAAAGATCTACACCTAAAGGTCTCCATTTCTCCTGAATTCCCAGAAATAGCTCTCTGTTCAATCTCCAGTTGCTTGAATCTTTGAAATTCCTTGAAAACCAATCCCCTACACCATTGCTTAGACCAGGAATATGCTCCACCACAACTGAAATTCCCTTGCTCTAACAGTATTCCCAATAGCCTTTCACCAAATCTGCTAAGCTCTTGGATCGTGGGCTGCCCATCTAGTTGACATGTTTCACTGCTGACACATTGTCAATGTGAAGAATTATACACCGATTCATTATTCCATGAGTAAAACAACATATTGCAAATTAACCTGCCAACAATTCCAAGCAATTGAAATGTAACGTCTTCTCTTGAACTGTCCAACAACCACCTGTGGGTGAGTTCCCACATCCTGCTCCCTATCCTTCCAGACTAGCATCTGGCTCTATCATTATCCCTGGCTCCTCCCTGAAAAAAGCCCTACCATTCCATGCTTCTGCATTCCTAAGCCACTATTCTATCTCCTTCTTTGATTCCTGATCTAGTGCTATTATTTGAGAATTTGACCAACTGATTCTCAACGTCTTCATTTTCAGGCTCCTCAGGGTCCGGTAGCACAGGGGTCCTGGGAATATTGCTGAATCTTTTAGGATAATAAACCAAACATCCTTGCCAAAACCCTTAAAGGTACCACCTCCAACCCTACCACCTTACTCATGTCCTTTCGTAGCATCCTAAACTTCTCCCTCTGTAAGTTCAATTCTGCTTGAACCGTATCCACAACAAAACCTAGAAATTGAGTTTCCTGACTTGGAAACAAACAGGATTTCTTTCTGTTTTTCACAAAGCCCAACAATTCTAGCAATTCCATAGCCATCTCTGTATGCTTCAAAACAACTTCCTTGTCCTGACCCATTGTTAAAATGTCATCCTGATACATAATTAACCTTATACCTCATCACCGTGCTGCATGCTGCTACTGTGCGAAGTGCCTTTCTAAAGCACCAGGGTGCTGAGAATAGTCCGAATGGGAGACTTCCGAATTGCTGCGATGTTTCCTATTCATCTGAGCTGAAAATATTTCTGATGTTGTGCCGAAATCAGAACAGTCAAACATGCATCCTTAAGATCTAACCTTGTTAGCCAGTCTCCTTTCTTTAACACATCTCTTAATAGATGAATCCCATCCATCTTGAAATGGTGATATACAATCCAGTTGTTCAACTCTTCTATGTTTATCACTGGCTGCATACCTTTGTCTTATTTATATACTAAAAATATAATGCCGATTAACCCTAGAACACCATCTGTGACCTTTTCAATTGCTTCCTTTTCAGTCAAATCCTCTACGTTTTGTGTATCCAACCTCATTTCTGCCTCTGAAAATTTTATCTCCTGAGGTGTCCTAATCTTTACAGGGGTATCTATAAATTCCAGTCAGTATCCCTTTACAGACACTAGAACCCAAGGATCCCTGGCCATCAACCTCCAGTTCCCACAAAATTGGGCCAACTTGACACCCAATTTCCCTGGAGTATCTGAACGGCCTTTAAAATTCTTACCTGCTGACATTCCTCTTTGCCTCCTTATCTCCTCTGTTTGATCTGCCTTGAAATCTCTGGTTTTCAGAATAAAATCCCTAATGAGTCCCATATCTCATCTGGGAGTATAGTATCTTGCACCATGTCACAAATAGGTTCTTCTTCCAGCCTGTCCTCAGCTGGAGAACTGACTTCTCATTCTCCTAGCCCTACCAAAAACTCTGTCAGCAAATACTTTTTTAATGTCTTTTGGGATTTCTGTAGTGTACTGAAAACCCCAATGTATTTTGCCATGTCTCTTATAAAGTTGTCCCCAAAAAGATAACCCTGAGAGGACAGACTCCCTTCCTTACTTACCAGTTCAGTTAATTTAGAGTCATTATTTAAGAGTAACCTGAATACACAGGATTCTCATTGAGGTAAGCCCCTTCAGCCATTTCAGATATCTTTGTCAGGGGTCCAATCACTTCTAAAAGGTGATCCTGACAAGATTTCAACCCCTATCTAGGGTCCTTTCCCCTTTCATGGAGTAACCGGGATTAAAACAGCTTCCCATCGCCATCCCCATCAATTGTCTAAACCATTGGTTTTCAAAAAGAAAAAAGTTATGTTCTAAACAGAACCGCAGCATGTTAAGAAGCATCGTTAAGTGATCATATAAGAACAAAGGTTTGTCCCTAAAACGTATCTGCAAGCTTGCACCCCAGCATCATGGTCTGTGCAAGTATACAAAGACACTATATCGATCATAACCAAGATATGACTTGGTTTCTATGGAATATTCTGGATTTTAGTGATGAAATCTATGCTATCCCTGCAGTATGTCGGTAGACTCAAAACATAGGGACACAAAAAATGGTCTAAATAGATAGAATTAGTTTCTAACTGACTATTATTGGCCGATACGATCGGTCTGCCTGGTGTGTCTGTGCTGTTTTTGTGAATTTTAGGCAGCATGTAGAAGCAAGGTGCCATGGGTTTCTTAACCAACAGGAATTAAACATACTCAATATCTAACAAACCCTGCTCGTGCCACCCACCTATTTGATATAGAGTGGTACATTGTGGTGGTGTTGGTGTATGCAGCCTGAGAGTTCCAATTGCCTTTTAGCCTCCTGACGATATTTGTTTATATCCCACACAAAAAATACTTTTTTGGAATTGACCCAGTCATGATGAACATGAGAGGAGATGACAGGGAATGGAGTCTAAGGAGACTGGAGTCGGAATATATTGTCAAGCTCAATAGCAAACACCCAGTTGGCCTAGACCAGGATTAGGAACTTCATGATTATATTGACTGGATTTGGATTGCATGTATCTTTTCTATGTTTTCCTGAAACTGGAAAATCCTGGTTAGTTGAATGTTATTATTTTTTAATTGTCTTGTTGGGAACTCCTTCGCTATTGATTGTGGAAGTTGACAAATCAGCGGGGATGCTATGAGATTTTATTGCATTTACTGTTTGATGTGTTGTCTGTTCTCTTGCAGTGTGATATATGACTATGTTTACCTATAGGGAATGCCCTTACCTAGTGTTCTTTTATTTGTTTTTGCCTTTTGTATATGCACTATTTGCTTTTTGAATCATTATGTAAGTTGGTCACGTTTATTATGCAGTTACCTTTTTTTCATACCTGAAAAACTAAGCTGGTTCATGCCACTTGACTTTAGGAAGGAGGGGCTTCAATACCAGTTGAGAGAATTCAGCCACTTAGTCGGGGAATGGTTATGTGACAGCAGTACTTGATGTTGCTGCTATATTCATAACGTACTTGAATATGATTTTGCTTTGAACTTTCGTACTGACAAAACAAACAACTTTTCATTTAATTAATAACAGCTTGTTCACTTTCTCCTGAAATACGGATTAACCAGCATCCTGTGATTGAATTTACCATGTACTGAGTGACATGTTCTTAGAGTCTTTTCACTATGTCTGTTATAAGATATTGGTATTCGAAGGGGACTGGGCACTTTTCACTTTATAATAAGACTTTGACAAAGACCGGATGGTTGAAACGCATAGCCAGAATAAATTTGAGTGGTTGACACATCTCTGAGTGCAGACTCTTCTTGTGTCAGACGCAACACATTTCCTCATTTAATAAATTTATATATATACACACACACATATATTAGGATATTTGATTAAATGATTTATAAGTATGTTTTAAGTCATTGCAGTATGCACTATAGTGGTACGTCATTGAAGTGAATAGAAATGTGTGAAAAGTGTATTTGCTGTAGACGATGCGTTGTGTGTGTATTGCATGGTGCTGAACAGCATGCTAGTCACCTACAACCCCTATCGGCATGCTAGCAGTTTCAGATGAAGTCTGACTAAAGGGGGAATTCAAAAGGTTAAGAATCTGCAGTTAAACAGAGTATTCACCAGTAAGAGTTTTACCGAAGGTGAGTAACTTGTTTGTCAGTACAGGGAACAACTTTTCGTTTTACTTTCATGCAGCACTGACTCTCCATGTTTGCATGCAGACTGGGCATTATGATGAGAGAATATTTGCATCGCGAACCATGTGCGAAGGTTTCTTGGCATAAGATAGGTGGAATTGTTTATAAGAGACAAGTGAGAGTGAGGGATGAGGTACTTAGCATGATAGGCGAGCTGAACTTTTAGTGAGAAAAGTGAGATTCTTTGTGAGAGATCAGTGAGATTAGTGAGATTCCCTGGGAGATAAATTAGTAAGATTCCTTGGAGGAAAATGAGATTCCTTGTGTGGGTATATTGGAAGTTCTGAGTGAAAAAACTGACTACCTGTGCGGTCATTGGAATTCTTGTGAAAGCTGGAAGAGCTTTCTGTTTGAGGTGGAGGGTGCTAGCTGTGAGACTAAGATGCTAGTTAGGAAGTTGGTGGGACAAGCTCTGTGAAATAGGAGCCACTCACTATGAGAAGTGTTTTTTTGTTAGAAATGATTAGGATACATAAAGATAAGTGGAATAAAATAGGCTGGGAGTGGTTAGTGGTATTCCCTGTGGATTGAGAGTGGCACATGGATAATACTTGAATTTGTGATAAATAGAAGGGGTGTTGAGAGATGAGCATGGCACACAGAAATGATTTCAATTTGCTGTGAGATGAGAGTAAAATTTCAGTGGAAGATATGAGTGTGACATTGTCAGTGATTTCAGTTTTCTGCTACAGCTGAGGGGAAATATCTTTTAGGGATTAATTTGATGCATTGCAATTAATCGAACTCCCTGTGAGAAGTGAATGGAATTAGCAGTGAGCAGTTAAATAGATACCTTGATCAATTATTTTAATTTACTGTGATAGGTTAATGTAGTTGACTGTGAGACTAACCAGTTGGCTTTCACCCTTTTTATTTCCAGGCTTTGCCAGAAGTGATAGAGGCTCAAAGCTGTATTTTGCCAGAGGCTGTCTGGGAGTATGTGGACAAGATCTGGCCTGCTGACTCAAAGGTAGGTCAGATCTTGTTTTGAACTAATGCAACATTTTGTCATAGTCTTTTTATCCTCTATAATAGTTGCACGATATTCGGTATCCATTATTCACATCCTCCAACAAGAAATATTAATCACCAACACTCATTTACCAACCATGACAAACAATGAAGTCTAGTTTCATAAATCCTCACTTCTTAACCGTCTTGTTTATCTTGAAGTGGTTTATTGCCATCATTTTCAGGTTTCAAGATCTTTTAATTTACCCTATAATCTAAAATCAGTTTACATTTACTGAGTTCTCAGGACCAATCACACAACCAAAGTGGGTGGGGCTTGGAATTCAGGGCGTCATTACTACTTTGGCGGTCCTAAAGGTAGACCGCCAAAGCTGCAGGAAGGATGCCACTATCATACCGATTGGCACCGGTGGGCAGGGCAGGGGTCCCACTGTGGCCCTCAGCACTGGCTTTCTGCCTGCCTTTTCATGGCAGGGTCCCCATCATGAAAAGGCTGGTGGAACGTGAGGTTTTAATCAGCCGAGTGGCGCTGAATTCAGCACCGCCATGGCTGTTTACAACTCCAACCACTGTCACCCCGTTCTGAACAATGTTCCTGGTGGGAACAGCGGTCTCCTGGTGGGTCCACACGCCAGGTTTGTAATGTGGTGGTCCCACAGCCACAGTTGCAGTGGTCCAACCGCTACCACGAGACTGGCAGTCCTAGGACCACCAGCCTCGTAATAAGGCCCTCAGTCTGTACCTACACTTACCAAATTGAAGTCTGCCACTCTAGTTCAATATCAGTTGTTTCTTGGATGTTTTACTGCAGCAGTCATTTTGTTGAGTTAATTAATGTGGTGTTGCATCTGGAATACTTTACTTCAAAGGTAAGGCGGTAACTATTACTTCTAACCATGCTTAGTACAGAGGTAGTAAGGTGTTGTTAGGGTTCAAGGATAGGTTGCCTATAGGGTAGTAAGGAGTTGCTAGGGTTCTGGGATGTAGTATGGGATAGTAAGGAGTTTTTAGAGCTCATTGATGGATAGTGTGTAGGGGTAGTAAAGAGTTTTTAGGGCTCTGGGATGGGTAGTGGTTCGGAGTAGTAAAGAGTATTTAGGTATAAGGGAGAGGTTGTGCTTAGGAACAGTCATTTACTTGAGATCAAGGATGGGTTGTTAAATTTACATTATATTAAATCAAAATGTACAATTTAATTAAAAGTAATATTAATGTTACTTTTAAATTAACAATATTATCAATTTCATTTTTTTTAATTACAAAAAATTATTCAAAAGCACATACACTATTACATTGTTAATATTGTAAAATATTCATATTTAGTAGTACTTTATTGTAGTACATTATTAAAAAAATTACATTAGATTTAAAAATATCACATTAAATAAAAAAATTAAAAAACATACATTTGCATTCATTTAAATGGATACAGATGTATATTTTAGTAATTTTTAAATTGCATGTAACGTTCTTAAATTGAATTTATTTTTTAATGTACTATAATAAAATAATACAATGTAAAAACCCTTTCATCTTTTTACCACGCCTATGCACTACCCATCCTTGAACCCTAAAACGCCTTCCTACCCTTGCACTATACTCATGCCTGGACGCTAAAAACTGCTTGCTACCCATCCATGAGCCCTAAAAACTCCTTACTACCATATACCGTACCCTTCCATTAATCTCCATAAGTCTTTACTATCCCTATACCCTACCATCCCTGAACTCTAAAAACTCCTTGCTCCCCTGATGCACTGCCCATTCATGATCCATTAAAACCCCTTAAATCCTGTAACCACTACCCTTCCTTGAACTCTAAAATCCATTCAATCTCTAAAAACATTAAAATCTAAAAAAAGTATGTCTATATAATAAATTACTTTCTAACTAATAAATATACATATTAATAAATATCACTGTCTGTTAGACCTGGCATCCTTGGCTTGGTCTCCCATATATTTTTTGCCTCTGCTTCCCATGTTTTGACTGAGTGCTGGACTGTGTTTTTGCTGGTTTTGGTACTCTGGACACTTTACCACTGCTGACCACTGCTAAAGTGCAAGTGCTCCCTGTGTAAATTATATATGTATTGGCTTTTCCATGATTGCCATATTTGATTTACTAGTAAGTCCCTAGTAAAATGCACTAGAGGTGCCAAGGGCCTGTAAATCAAATGCTACTAATGGGTCTGCAGCACTGATTGTGCCACTCACATGATTAGCCCTATAAACATGTCTCAGACCTGCCACTGCAGTGTCTGTGTGTGCAGTTTGCACTTCTAGTTCGAGCTGGTAAGCGTATGCACTTTTCAGGCCCAAACCTTCCCTTTTTATACATGTAAGACACTCCTAAGGTAGGCCCTTGGTAGCCCAAAGAGCAGGGTACATTGTGTGTTAAAGGTGGGACATGTGCTGGTATATTTTTACATGTCCTAAAATTGAAATACTGTCAATTTTGGTTTTCACTGTGGCAAGGGCTATCTCTCTTAGGTTAACATGGGGGCTGCCGTTAAATAACTTTTAAGTGCAGTTTCCCTTTGGGAGCAGATAGAGATGTGGAGTTTGGGGTCTCTGAACTTACACTTTAAACATACATCTGTTGGTAAAGTCGGTTTTTAATTTGTCAGTTTGAAAATGCCACTTTTAGAAAGTAGGCATTTTCTTGCTTAAACCATTCTGTGACTGCCTGCTCGTGTATTCCCTGCCTGGGCTGTTTTTGAATCTTCACTAGACAGTGACACAAAGGGATCTAGGGTGGAGCCTGCATAGCCTGATGGACCATCTGGGCTAGAGTGGAGAGAGGAGCATAGCCTGATGGACCATCTGGGCTAGAGTGGAGGGAGGAGCTGACACATCTGAAAGGGCTGTGCCTGCCCTCGCACAATGCAGTCTCTACCCAGTAGTGGACCCAAAACCCCAGATTCTTAGATTATTTCTGAATTCAAGAGGAACCTCTGCCTCGGAGAAGAGCTGAAGAGCTGGTGGAGGAATACTGCCCCTTTGCCTGTGAGTATACTTTGCTGGGTTGACCTGCAGTTGCTGCTTCTGCCTGAAGGAGGACAAAGACTGGACTTCATGGTATGTTCCTACTTGTAAAGTGTCTCCAATGACTTGGACTGAGCTTGCCCCCCTGTTCTGAAGTTTCAGGGTCATCACAGACTTCCTCTGCCAGCACTTGGTCTCTCTACTGATACTTATACCCAGCCGAGTGGTGCCCACTCCAGTCTCTGGGCCCTGGAAAGGTGAAGCTGGTGCAACCAAGGTGGAAATCCACACACAGGAGCTGTGTGGGTAAAACTTTGACGCACCACCTGCAACACTGCTGTAAAAATGATGCTCCAACTGCATTGTGGCTGACAAAGTGAAGCACAACCTGCAACACGGCCGGGAAACGGACGCATCACCTGTATGGGGGCTGGAGAAACGACGCAACACCCGCTTCTGGCTGCTGAAAACTACTCAAACCCCATGCAGGTCAGATCCTCGTCATCTTCCGGCCTGATTTTGCATGCATTTGTATTTGTACTGGTATTTATAGAGCGCATTCCAGCCGTAGCATCGAAGCTCTGAGTGGCAAAAAAGTGAGAGAGAGAAGAGCACAGAAGGATGTTGCAGGGTAGCTGCCAGGAACTTAACGAGAATTAATTTGGAAAAAGCCAAGTTTTAAGCTGCTTCCTAAAAGATAGGAAGTTATCGCTGGGTGTCAAAGTCGACATGAACCTGCCCAGACCTGAGGTGCCCCTCCGGAAATCGATGCATCGATTTCTTGTGGAAGAGAAAATCAATGCATCGCCTACCCGACTGGAGAAAAAACAACACGCGGCCTCACTTGCGAGTAAGGAATCGATGCATTGCTGACTTTTCTGACAGGCGCTCGCCTGTGCGGCTTTATTTTTTACGCAAACCAGGTACTTTGTGTAACAAAAGCGCATCCATTTTTTTTATGGAGTAAGACTCTTTTTATTTTTAAAATTCATATCTTTACTTATGTATGTTGGATTTTTGTTGTTTTGGTCTTGTTTGATATAGATAAATATTGGCTATTTAATAGTGAAGAGGGCACATGAATATGGCTTATATCAAAGATGACAGCAGGCCTTCCACCCTCATGATCTGGCATAGGGAAGTCGACAGTTTGGCTTCCATCCGGCACAACTCGTGTCTGATCTTCTTCACCTTCTTCCCTTCGCCAAGGGAGGGCTAAATGTGGCCCGAATCGGGTCCTCCACAAAGCCCAAGAACAATAGCGATTGGATGAGAGTAAGGAGACTTCAGGCCATTGACTATGAAGCCGAAAGACTCCCAGCGGGAGACCGCCGTCTGTAGGTGTGACAAAAGAACCTGCAGGCACTGATCCATCAGGAGGAGGCTGCTTAGGTAGACAATGAGGTGGACGCCCTGAGCCCTGAGGAATTCCACCACTGGCCACATTACTTTGACAAAGCACCAGAGGACGGATGAAAGGCCGAATGGAAGAGTAATGAACCTCAAACGTTTGCCCGTGTCATTGGAATTGGAGGAACCGACACTGAAGGGTAAAAATCAGGACTGTTAAGTAAGCACTATCCAGTCGTTGAGTTGGAGGAGGTCCCACAGAAGATGGATCCCTTCCATCTTGAAGTGGTGGTAAACCAGGCACTCACTGAACTCCTTCAACCAGATGACCAATCGTTGGCAACCATCCGTTTTGTCCACAAGGAATACACTGCTGAGAAACCCCGCCAGATGGGGAGAAGGTGTCTACAATCATGCCCTTGCACAGCAATTCTTACACTTCTGAATCTACCAGCTCCATGTCTCTGACGAATAAACCAGTGGGAAAGGAGGTTTCCTTTGGGAAGGTGAGCCTTAAAACTCGATATGGATCCCCTTTACAGTTTGGAGCATCCATGCATCGGAGGTGAGAGACTCCCATTTGGGAAGAAACTTCTGTAACCTGCCCCCCAACTAGTGATGGAAGGATACCTGGACACTCACCTTGAGAGGAACTGTGGATGCCACCACTTCTGTGGCCACCTCTTGATCCCCTGTGTCTGGGGTAGAGTCTTTTAGGATAGCAGGATCCGAATTTGAATGCTTTCTGGTATTGTCATCTCTTCAGACCGTAGCCTCTGCTGGGAGTTGGAGGTTGCGAGTGGCTAACCAAGCTTCCCCTGCCTCGGCCAGTCCCAAAGAAACTCCAGGGCTTAAATATGCATTTAATGAACTTTCTGCTTTGTCCAGCGTGTTAAAGGTTTGTAGAAAACTTGCACCACAGACAAATGGGTCACCAGCAACCCTTCTTGGGCGATGGGGCCTACCACTGATTTGGCGAGATCCCCCAGTTTGGGGTCCGTCTTTATGTGGAGCAAACGTCAACTTTCCATTGTTATGGAGCAGTTTGCGTTCCCTAGAAAGATAAGAGCTCTTTGGACCCAGCTAAATAATATTTCCATGGAAATGAGGGTGCCAGATGCTTTGGCACCTTCTGCCATATCCAGGATACGGGTGAGTGGGCCCATAACATCCAGTAGCTTGTCCTGGCAGGCCTGCCAGGATCTGTTGATCCCCTTCTTGGGATGGCGCATAAACTTTGCCAGGAAATAAGCTCTCTACTTATCAATCTCAGGGGTCATTGCCACCTTATCACCCAGAAACGGGTAGGGGCGTTCGGCGCATAGGCAGTTGTGGACCACCTTATCCAGTGGCTTGCAGAGCCACCATGCAACATGTCGCAACTTTGTCCGTCGGAGTCCACTCAGCAGAGCTGGGGGTGAAGCAGCAGCTCTGGCTCAAGTATATCAGATATCCCCTGGGTTTGGGGTATCATTGGCTGGGGACTCAGCAGAATGAGCTGGGGAGAAGGGTGCCAAGGGCGGGACCCTACATCCTGGTCCCCATCCGAACCAGATCGGGAGTCCCTGTTTGGAGGAGGAGTTCATTAGGGAGAGATTGGGAGGGTTTTAGGTTGGTGGACGGGATCTCCAAAGGGCATCCAAATCCTACAGAAGTCCCTCTTTATCTTTATCCTATCAAACGTGCCTACGCCTATGTCAACGCCTTGGCTAGGGTCCCTCTTGTGTTCAGGGTTAGGCAGTGCAGGTTGGGTAGCTGAACCCCGAGGTAGTGGGGGGGGGTGAGCCCTAGAATGTCTTCCCTCACCTAGGTGGGGGGAGGGTTCAACTGCAGCTCTCTGCATAGTCTGAGTCTCTGCTCCAGGGGGACCACCACTTGCTTAAATGCAATCCAAATGAAGACACCCATGATTTTGCATCTATGGGGAGGTAAGTTACATGTTCCTCCTCTGTGTAGGTCTCCTCTGCATTACTCATATTGAGTCTCCCAGCTAGATAATGAAGTAAGTACTTACTGGGGTGCCAGTGTGGATTGATAGGCCCTTGGGTACCATGTAGATATAGAGGGCAGTAATTATAGGTAGGGGTCTCCCAACCAGGTAACTCAGACAACCCAGAGGAGCAGTTATAGGGAATTCCCTGTAGGACACCACACATGCCTGTTTGATTCTATTGGACAACTCACCGCCTGGGCAGATGTCTTTGGCAAACCTACCACAAGAGTATTATGCACTAAGCAATTAATACAGATCACAATAAGGGGTGTAGCGCTCCAGGCACCAGGTTGGACGCACTAATATCCTCAGTCAGGCACCTTTGTACTGCGCTCGCTGGCACTGGAGCCCATAGAAAAAAAGGTGCAAAGAATGCGCTCTACACGTGGTGCCCTCTAGTGGTTGGAGGACCACACTACATCAGCCACCGAGCGCTGAAGCGCTAAAGACTTCAAAGGGAGTGGCCATGGAAGAGTGACAAACGTTCCTGCGGCTGCACTCTTAGCAGACACAGCAGGTACAGCAAAACACAGCAAACCATGCATTAATAGCCAATAAACAAGAAATGACAAAAGGCCCAGAGGCAATTATCTCGGCTGTGGGAGCAGTGAAGAAAGAGGCAATAACAATGACTACCGACTATCAAGGGACTCGAGACTGTTGGCTGGCTACTGATGTTTGGTTAACTGTTGTCCTTTCCCAAGTGCTTATGGGAAATTATTTTTTTTGTTTCTTGCTTGGCTGCTGTTTAAAAAAGTGAATAAAGTGGAGTGTAATCCTTGGCCTCTGGTCCTGACATAGAAATAAAAATTCATAGAAAAAGTACTCAATCAGATCCGGTTGCATGATTATCATATTGCCAATAGACAGTGATGCAAATTAGTTTCTATTATAAAAAGATTTCAGATTATAATTTTCTCTTCATTTAAGGATTGTAAAATGAGAGACTGTAAATAGCTACAGACTGATCTGAATTCATTATGATTGAAATAAAAGAAATACTAACACAAGTATGCATATTTCATTTTACAGCAGTTAACCTCGATGTAATCTGCTGATATTGATTGTAACATTGATGCTTAAGTTGCAGTGGGACAAGTTGATTACAGCATGTCGCAAATACAGCCACAGTGGACAATGTCTTTTCCTTCTACATTTGTTATCGTAGAAACCAAAAAATACTATTACATATCAGCAATCACCCTATCTGCTACAAAAAGTATTTCTTTATATCTACATTTCCAAACAAAACATTATTGTAATTCATATGCTAAGAATTTATTGCAATAGTCACATGAAGTGGGGCATATTCTACTTTCATATTTGATCTAACGGCCATCCAACATATTAACACAATTGTATAAGTAAAGAGAAAACAAAACAGCACTATCCTTCCCATACGATGATCAGCCATAAAGAGTATCAGTTTATCTCTTCCTGCTCTAAAGAGAAACATATGAAAAGTTAAGAGAAGTAGGAGATTTTACATTCTCGAAAAAATTTAAAAACCAACTTTAAAGTATAGGTAACAGGTAACATTAGTTACAGGAGGGGATTTAGCAAAGGGGTACATATAGTACTTCATCTGTTTTAAGGCCAAAGAGTCCACTCATCTTAAATAATAAGATATATCTTGACTCCCATTCTTCTCATGAGAATCTTCATTTCAAAAACAGAATGTTGGTATAGCTTTGGGAACCTATTTAAGATCGTTTCATTTGCTTTCCTTCTGAGGCATCAATGTTTCTTCAAATCAGATAAATCACATCATTATTAATGACTCTTTGATGCTGCAAGATCATCTCATGTACCTGCAAAGTGATACTTCCTATGTAGTATTTGTTACATGAAGCACACAAAAAAGTAATGGGTGGAGTGTTTGTGATAGGTCTAACCACCGGCAATCACTCAGCATAGCATTCTAACTCATCCTTCTTTTCCCCACCATGCCAGTTCGGACCCAGCCATATACAAATCAGTCTTGAACCTGCTCCAGTAGAAACAGTCCTGCCTGAACTGTCAGGCCTGTTCCCCTCTGATTCGGAACACAAGCAGCCCAAGACTGGCACATTGAGCACAGGACCCATGTTTGGGCATACGTATGCCACTTAGGGTAGTGCATCAAGCATATTAAAGGTGATAGGAGGATTGCTTGCAATTTGTTACATGGACATTTAAATCCATTTATGGTATAATCACGTTTACATGGTATATGGTTTCTGATCTCAAAAATATCCTTTCCATTTTTAATATGGTTTTATTTAGGCCATGTTTACATGCTGTGAAATTGAGCATTTGGAAAAGCCTAGATTTCTTAACCATTCATCCTCTTGGATTTCTTCTTTTAATTCACTCTTTTCCAACATGTTTCTAGTCATTTAACTTTTCATAGCTCATGGAGGCATCTGTTTGGTAACTTCCACAACACTGATTCCTTCATATAGGTACATGCTTGAATCATTCCCTGTCATCAAGCTGGGAATTGTTGGTGTGTGTATATAAATAACAGTAAACATTATTAAAATGACCATAGGCCTAAACACCAGAGTGTGTTTAGTAGCATATCCACCCATTTGAAACAATCAGCCAGTGAGGTGGAAGGTCAGCTCTACTACTCACCCTAAATTTCTACCACATATCATGTGGGGGAGTCACGAAGCACAGTTCTGCTCTAACCTTTTAGTGATATTAGAATTGTTATTTTCTTGGTCTACCCTGAGATATAACTAGGCCTGTCTCCATTTGCCACAGTACTGTGAGTTGTTTTAGGAGGTAAATTAGCTTTTTTCTGTGCCAGGGAGACCATTCACCATGTCTGCCCTAGAGAAACAATACTCTTCAAATCCTGTTCCTCTTGTGGGTAGAATACAATTTGTACTGATGATTCTCATTCCCACTGTATTTATTGCCTTTATACTACTCACAAGGCTTCACAATGTGACATGAAAAACTTTACTTTAAAGACTCTAAAGGACACAGAGAGGGGGTTGGCTCTACTGTACATCTGCTGATTAAAGAGCACTTCCCTCCTGCAAAGTTAGTTGCCCCCTCCTCAGAGGAAAATTCTGTGAAAAGTGCCCCACCAAGCACTTCCACAAAGGCAGCACAGAAAAGGAGACTTTTACAGTTTCTTGAATTTGACTTATTTCGGATATAACTTGAGCCATCTCCTCACAAGTTAAACCTGAAGCTGGAAGACACTGCAGAAAAGCAGACTTTCTCTCTGCACATAAAAATGGGCAAAAATGTAATAAAAAAATAACCAACTTGTTAATAAAATAATTAGAAAACACTCTGTTGATGGTGAACTTCAAAAAGACCTAGGGGGTCATTACAACCCTGGCGGAGGGTCTTAAAGGTGCGGTAATACCGCAAACAGGCCGGCGGACAAAAAAAGGGAATTATGACCCTGTCGGAAACCGCCAACAAAGACAGCCACTTTAACACACCACCGCCATGGCAGTACAGACAAGCAGCGCGGCGGTCACCGCCAACAGACAGGCGGAAGACAATGTATCGCCCACAGTATTACAACAGGTCAATCCGCCACATTTTCCGGGGCGGATTCACCGTGGATAAAAACACGGCGGAAACAGTTACTGCAATGGGAAAACGCTCACCTGAACACATCCCACGAGGACTCCATGGAGTCCGAATTACACATTCTACCGGCCCTTGTATTCCTACTCATCTACGAAGACCAACACCGGCGCGGCCGAAGACAACGGTGAGTACTGCACCTGAGTACTGAGTACTGCACCATGACATGGGGAGGGGAGAGGCAAAAGTTAAGGGGACACACACGAAACACCCCCACCCCCACCCTCGCATATTACAACATACACACCAATGCATCCACAAAAATCACAGTAACAACCCACAATCCCCCCGGAAGAATGCAAAGACAAAGCGAAATCAGTTCAAACATTGTAATGTAGCAATATACATGTCTGTCAAAAATATACAGATATATAATAAAATCAGCCAGAAATATATACATTACGAGAAGTAGTGCAGATATGCACATATCAATTTCCGTGCACCACTAGTCCAAAAATGCATGGGCGAGGCCCACAGTAGATACCTGTCCACAATCGGAGAGAACACTGCCGGGGCATCAGATAGAAATACTACAGGCACCTCAGGGGGAAGGGAGGGGGGGGCACCTCAGCCGCATGACTGCAAAGCCAGATCCATGACGGGGCTCCATGCCCATTGATGTATCCTGGGGAGTGCAAAGCCACAGTCTCTCAAGTCTATGCAGTGGGTGGGTTGCCCACTGTTCCATCCTGGGGAGTGCAAAGCCACAGTCTCTCAAGTCTATACAGTGGGTGGCTTGCCCACTGTTTCATCCTGGGGAGTGCAAAGCCACAGTCTCTCAAGTCTATACAGTGGGTGGCTTGCCCACTGGACCATCCTGGGGAGTGCAAAGCCACAGTTTCTCAAGTCTCTACAGTGGGTGGGTTGCCCACTGTTCCATCCTGGGGAGTGCAAAGCCACAGTCTCTCAAGTCTCTACAGTGAGTGGGTTGCCTACTGTTCCATCCTGGGGAGTGCAAAGCCACAGTCTCTCAAGTCTATACAGTGGGTGGCTTGCCCACTGGACCATCCTGGGGAGTGCAAAGCCACAGTCTCTCAAGTCTCTACAGTGGGTGGGTTGCCCACTGTTCCATCCTGGGGAGTGCAAAGCCACAGTCTCTCAAGTCTATACACTGGGTGACTTGCCCACTGGACCATCCTGGGGAGTGCAAACCCACAGTCTCTCAAGTCTCTACAGTGGGTGGGTTGCCCACTGTTCCATCCTGGGGAGTGCAAAGCCAAAGTCTCTCAAGTCTATACAGTGGGTGGCTTGCCCACTGGACCATCCTGGGGAGTGCAAAGCCACAATTTCTCAAGTAGAGAACAGCCGCCACTGGCTCTGGAGGGGGACTGGTGCCGAGACTGGATTAGTCTGCCCGTGAAAGTTCCTGTCCCGTCACTGTCCCAGCTGCACATGGGATAACGATGCTTGATGTGGCGGTCTTATCATTCTTACCCGGTGCATGCCCTGTTCAGCGGTGCTTTGCCATGGCGGTCTCTGGACTGTTCAGCGGTGCTTTGCCATGTTGGTCTCTGGACTGTTCAGCGGTGCTTTGCCATGGCGGTTCTGGAACGGGCATTGGTGTGTGGCATGACGTTCCCTAGACTGAGCATTGGTGTGTGGCATGACGTTCCCTAGACTGGGCATTGGTGTGTGGCATGACGTTCCCTCATAGCCCACCTGGGCTGTGGCAGCCGGGGCCCTCCTGCGCACTGACTCCGGCGGTGGCAGTGGTCTCCTGACCAGTGACGATACTTGGGCCCTCCTGGGCAACGACTCTGGCAGTGGTCTCCTGACCAGTGACGATACTTGGGCCCTCCTGGGCAATGATTCCGGCGGAGGCGGTGGTCTCCTGACCAGTGACGATACTTGGGCCCTCCTGGGCACTGACTCCGGCGGTGGCCTCCTGACCAGTTACGATACTTGGGCCCTCCTGGGCAATGACTCCGGCGGTGGCGGTGGTCTCCTGACCAGTGACGATACTTGGGCTCTCCTGGGCACTGACTCCGGCGGTGGTCTCCTGACCAGTTACGATACTTGGGCCCTCCTGGGCAATGACTCCGGCGGTGGTCTCCTGACCAGTGACGATACTTGGGCCCTCCTGGGCAATGACTCCGGCGGTGGCGGTGGTCTCCTGACCAGTTACGATACTTGCGCCCTTCTGGGCAATGAATCCGGCGGTGGCGGTTGTCTCCTGACCAGTGACGATACTTGGGCCCTCATGGGCACTGACTCCGGCGGTGGTCTCCTGACCAGTTACGATACTTGGGCCCTTCTGGGCAATGACTCCGGCTGTGGTCTCCTGACCAGTGACGATACTTGGGCCCTTCTGGGCAATGACTCTGTCGGTGGTCTCCGGACCAGTCACGATGGTGCTGGCGGTGTCGTCTTGACCGCCGGGAAGGATGCCGCCCTTCTCCGCCGTGATACTCACAACAGGCTGGGCAGACTTCCTCTGGCCCTTCCCCACCTTTGGTGGAGTCACAGCTGACTCTCCATTCCCCTCCTGAGTTGTTTTCCCTCCAGGAGTCTTCACACGGTCCCGTCATCCACTTTCCAATTTCAGAGCCTTTACAGGGGGTGGGCTGCCAGTGCCTTGGCTCCGGGTCATACTGCCTGCCCTGGTGGCCGGTGCACTCCACACACCTTGAACAGGCACCACTGGTATTGGAGGCTTTTTGGCTGAGGTGCTACAACGGGACTGATGAATTGGAGGGGGGGGAGGCAAAAAGGTCAACTTTACAGAGGGACAGTTTCTGACGAACACTGGGATGGGTAGTTGGAGGGGGCCTGGGAGTGGAGGAAGAGGAGGTGGTTGTAGGAGGTGTCACTTTAGGTGTTTTGGGTGCAGGTGCAGGTACTGGAGGTGGATGGATGTTGGGTGTGTGGGTGCTCGCGTTTGTGTACTTTTGGAGGGGGCGTCACAGACACACTGGGAGAGGACACAGGGGACGTGTAAATGGCAGTGGAGGTGGAGAGTGCAGGTGAGTGGAAAGTGGTGCTGGGTGTTCTGTTGCAAGTCCTGGTGCCTGTAGATGTAGTGCATGCAGGTGTGTGTGTAGACGAGACTGGGAGGGAGGAGGGAGAAGAGGAGGAGGGGGACACAGTGGAGGCAGTGGATGTTGCCGATTCTGTATGTGTGTGATGCTTGTGTGAGTGCCTGTGGGTTGTGTGGTGCCTATGTTTGCTTGAGCTACCTGTGTGTGTTGACTTGTGTGCATGCTGGTCTGTAGGTGTGCTTGGGATGGGCTCGGGTACAGGGGATTGGGTCTGGGTGGAGGAGGTTGGAGGGGGGAGGCTAGACACAGGGACAATGGCTGCCATCAGTGCTGAGGCCAGAGATTGCAGGGTTCGCTGAAGGACAGCCTGACCAGAATGAATGCCCTCCAGGAATGCATTACCGTGTTGCAACTCTCTTTCTACACCCTGGATGGCATTCACAATGGTAGACTGCCCAACAGTGAGGGACCTGAGGAGGTCATTGGCCTCCTCACTGAGGGCAGCAGGGGTGACTGGGGCAGGGCCTGAGGTGCCTGGGGCGAAGGTGATGCCCACCCTCCTGGGTGAGTGGGCACGGGGTGAACGCTGAGGGGCTGCTGGGAGGGCGGTGCTGGTAGGGGAGGTGGCGGCTGTACCTGTAGAAGTGGGGCGCACAGATGGTGCCGCCACCACAAGGGAGCTCCCATCGGCGGACGAGTCCGTGTCCCTGCTTGGTGATCCGGTGGCCGACGTGAAGCTCCCCTCCCCCTCCGTCCCACTGGTGCATTCTGAGTCCGTGGTGTGGCCCTCCATGGCCATGTGGGATGCAGCTCCCTCGTGCTCCGGTGCCACTGTACCTCCGCCTGATGATGCTGATGCACATAAGAACAGCGAAAGCACAAAAAGGGGGGGGGGAGACAGAAGAAGAACAGGTTGAGTGCATGGCATACCGCTACCGTTGGCGGACAAGACAGACACAGCAGCCCCCTGCACTACGCCGTGCTCCTGGCCTCTGCATATGCAATTCCTGGGATATGGCCTACATGGCTATGGTGGACATCTGCACATATGGATGCCACAGGGGCATATATACCTGTACTTGGCACTCTACTGCGGTGGTGTAGAGTGCCACATGGGCTGCATTACAGAGGGGCCTAGTCTACGTATTTCTGGCTGGCCTAGGTACACCCACAGGCCTCCTCCCCCACCCAGACCCCTCCACTGCGCGCAAAGTCCGCAGAATGAGGTTGTACTCACCCCCTTGTGTCTGCTGTGATGCCATCAAGCGCCCATCCAACTCAGGGTAGGCCACCGCCAGGATCCGGAACATCAGGGGGGTCATGGTGCGACGGGCACCCCTCCCACGTTGGGAGGCCATCCCCAGCTGAGCCTCCGCCGTCTTCTTGCTGCAGCGGCAAATGTCCTCCCATCTTTTCCGGCAGTGGGTGCCCCGTCTCTGGTTGGCCCCCAGGGTCCGGACGTCCTTGGCGATGGCACGCCAAATGTCCCTCTTCTGGTGGGCGCTGACCTACATGACATGCACAAGGGAAGACGAAAAGTCATTACCAACTGCACCGTCGATGTGAGTGGCCCCCTCCCTACTCTAGCCATGTGGCCCATTCATTCACATGCATTAATGTTCCCTGAACTCTGCCCCCTTCCCTCTTACAACCAGTCCTCTCCACCCAGGCCTAGCCCATACAACGTGCTCCCTGTGTACTAACCTGTTGGTCTGGAGGACCGTAGAGTAGCGTGTACTGGGGGAGGACCCCGTCTACCAGTTTCTCCAACTCCTGAGCAGTGAAGGCAGGGGCCCTTTCCCCAGACGCAGCAGCCATTGTCGCTTCCAGACCGAGGTCACAGCAGCACTTGCAGTGTAGGTCCTCTCCTGTCGAAGATCAGGTATCTAGTGATTGAACAGATAGAAAATGGCGGTGACGTCCGCGGCGGTGCGTATCATCACCGCTGGCGCACCTGTTCATTGGCTCCTGGGACCCATAGGGTCCTATGTTAACCAATGCAGCATTGCGCCGCGGTCTACGACCGCCTACCGCGACGGTGTGCAACGCCAGCGCAGTTACCCCACAATCCCATTGTCCCAGTTTAGAGGTCAGGCAGCCGCCATTTCAGGGGCCCACATGGCTTCATTTACTTCTGCGTCACACATAGCTAGGCCTACACTCAACACACATACAGGAAGGGTTTTGTGTTTGGTGTAGTCTTCTGTGTAACTGTGGGTACATACCTGGAGGAAAATTGACTTTATCGTCGCTGTTGTCCTTCGTAGGCGCCACATGTGAGAAGATGGCAGAATCCTCCGGTGTACCGACCGCTGGTGGACCTGTTGACAATGGAAGAGCGACATGTAATCGTCACCTACAGGTTTGACCATGCCACAATCCAGGAACTATGTACCCAGTTGGAGCCAGACCTAATGTCACCAATCCGCCATCCCACTGGAATCCCCCCTGACGTGCAGGTGCTGTCAGTGCTCCATTTCCTTGCAAGTGGGCCATTTCAGACAACAGTGGCCATGGCATCAGGGATGTCCCAGCCTATGTTTTCCAACATGTTGTCCAGAGTGTTGTCTGCCCTGCTGAAACACGTAAGGAGATACATAATTTTCCCTGAGGTGGAAGATTTGCCTACAGTTAAAGGTGACTTCTATGCCCTTGGACATATCCCCAACTTCATAGGTGCCATTGATGGGACCCATGTAGCTCTGGTCCCCCCCGCCCCCCACAGGAGTGAACAGGTGTACAGGAACAGGAAGAGTTATCATTCCATGAATGTACAGATGGTCTGTTTGGCAGACCAGTACATCTCCCAGGTTAATGCTATGTTCCCTGGCTCAGTGCATGACACCTACATCCTGCGGAATAGCAGCATCCCTGATATGATGGGTCAACTCCAGAGGCACCGTGTATGGCTATTAGGGGACTCTGGTTACCCCAACCTTTCCTGGCTATTGACCCCAGTGAGGAATCCCAGGACCAGGGCAGAGGAACGCTACAATGAGGACCATGGGCGGACTAGGAGGGTGATCGAACGCACCTTCGGCCTCCTTAAGGCCAGGTTCAGGTGCCTCCATATGACAGGTGGTTCCCTATTCTACTCACCGAAGAAGGTGTGCCAGATCATCATCGCCTGCTCGATGCTTCATAATTTGGCTTTGCGACGCCAGGTGCCTTTTCTGCAGGAGGATGGTCCAGATGACGGTGTTGTGGCAGCTGTGGAGCCTGTGGAGCCTGTGGACAGTGATGAGGAGGAAGCTGAGGAAGAAGACAACGACAACAGGGAGTCAGTCATACAGCAATATTTCCAGTGACACACAGGTGAGAACATTTTCATTTTTACCATTACATTCACTGTCACGTCTTCCTCTATCCTGTGTGTAATTTAAGGGGATTATTTGGTAATTGAGTTGTTTCTTTCTATTACGGTTTCACAGGTGTGGTTACCAACATGTGTCATCTACTTGCATCCTTCAAGGACTTGTGATGTGTCACATTGGTATGTTGCCTTTACATCTCACAATGCATTTTGACACTGTAATAGATATTACATTTTAACAAATCATAGACTGACTCCAGATTGTTTTGTGTTTCAAGGGTGTTTATTGAAGTCCTCAGAAATGGGAGGGGGTGGCAAAATGGTGATGGGTGATGGCCGAGGAATGTCCATGGCAGAATCCAGTCTATTAGTCTCACAGGTGCACTGCCCATATGGGCATAGGAAGTGGAGCTGGGGCAGTTCAAGTATGGACAGGGTAACAAAGTGGGACAGTGGGGGGACAATCAGGGTGGTCTCATTTCCTAGCGGGGGTCTTGCCATCTTGCTCTGTCCTGTTCCTGGATCTCAGGAACCGCTTGCGTGGTGGTTGTCCGTCTGCAGGGGGTGGGGTGCTGGTGTGGTGGTCCTGTGGCGGGGCGTCCTGTCCACTAGCGCCGGCGGAGTTGGTGGGCAGTTCATCGTCCTGGCTAGAGTCAGGGGCCCCTTGGAGTGCCACGGTGTCCCTCAGGGTCTGCTGTATGTCCTTCAGCACCCCTACGATGGTGCCCAAGGCGGAGCTGATGGTCCTGAGCTCCTCCCTGAACCCCAAATACTGGTCCTCCTGCAGGCGCTGGGTCTCCTGAAACTTGACCAGGACCATCGCCATCATCTCCTGGGAGTGGTGGTATGCTCCCATGATGGAGGTGAGGGCCTCGTGGAGAGTGGGTTCCCTTGGCCTGTCAGCCCCCTGTCGCACAGCAGCCCTCCCAGTTCCCCTGTGTTCCTGTGCCTCCGTCCCCTGGACCGTGTGCCCACTACCACTACCCCCAGGTCCCTGTTGTTGTTGGGGTGGTGGGTTATCCTGGGTTCCCTGTAGTGGTGGACACACCGCTGATTGACCTGTCCTGGGTACGGAGGTTTGGGCCCGCTGGGTGGGTGCTGTGCTGGTATTACCAGAGGGTGGAAGGTGAGTGTTGGCCTGTGCCTGTGCAAGGGGAACCGACTGTCCCGAGGCCCACGATGGTCCGGGCTGGTCATCAGGATCCAGTAGGGCAGAGCTGCTATCGTCACTGTGGGCCTCTTCTGGGGGTGGAGTGGTGTTGTCTGGACCCTCTGGTGTGGTGACGGTCCTTCGTGTTCCTGCAGGGGCATAAGAGCATGATTATTGCATGTGTGTGTGTGATGGTGTGCAATGGGTGGGTGTCTGTGTACCCCAGTGCAAGCATTCCTGTGTGGGGGCTTGTGTGATGATGGTTAGGGGGTTGTTCTGGGTATGTGCAGTGGGCATGTGGGCATGCTTAGGTGATAGGTGTCCATGCTTCGTTGTGTCATGCAGGGCTTGGTGTTGGGATGTGTAGTTTGTGTTATGAATACATTAGTGAGGAGTTGGGTTGATAGGGGAGGGTGTGAGGGTGGGGGTGTGTGATAGCATGCAGGTAGGGGGTGGGGGATATGTTAGTTAAGATTTGACTTACCAGTGTCCCATACTCCACCGACTCCTCCGAGGCCCTCTGGATGCATGATGGTCAAGACTTGCTCCTCCCATGTTGTTAGTTGTGGGGGAGGAGGTGGGGGTCCGCCGCCAGTCTGCTGAACCGCGATGTTGTGCCTGGAGACCGTTGAACGCACCTTCCCCCGTAGGTCGTTCCACCTCTTCCTGATGTTCTCCCTATTTCTTGGGTGCTGTCCCACAGCGTTGACCCTGTCGACTATTCTTCGCCATAGCTCCATCTTCCTGGCTACGGATGTGTGCTGTACCTGTGAGCCAAATAGCTGTGGCTCTACCCGGACAATTTCCTCCACCATGACCCGGAGCTCCTCCTCGGAAAAGCGGGGGTGTCTTTGGCGTGCCATGGGGTGGTGTGTGTGATGTGTGGGGCGGTGTGTGTGTTGATGTGTGTGGTGATGTGTAGTGGTGTGTGGTGTTTTGTGCATGGATGTTGTGTGGGTGATGGTGTTGTGTGACTCTGTATGGTGGGGTTGTCTTTGCTGTGCTGTCTATCTGGCCTTCGTCCGTGAATTGTGGTCATAGGGGTTTGTGGGTGATGTGGGTGTGTGTTTTATATTGTATTGGGTGTGTGGGAGTGTTGTTTGTATGTGTATCAGGTGTGTGTATTTTGAATTGTCCAATGTGGCGGTGTTTTGGAGATGTGTGTGTATTTTGAGCGCGACGGTGTGTACCGCCAATGGAATACCGCGGTTGAAAGACCGCCTCGTGGGTCGTAATAGCATGGGCGTGTTTCTGTTGGCGTGGAGGTGGAGGATTTGTTATCGCCAGTTTATCACTGACCTTTGGTGTGGCGGACTTGTGTGGGTGTCTGAATTTCGGCGGATTCTGAGATGTGTGTCATAATAGCTGTGGCGGAATTCCGCGTCCGCGGCGGTGTATTGGCGGTCTTCTGCACGGCGGTAAGCAGCTTTTACCGCCAATGTTGTAATGACCCCCCTAGTGCCTGATTTATACTTTTTTTGCGCCACATTTGCGTCATTTTTTTATGCAAAAGTGGCGCAAACTTACAAAACATAATTGAATTTTGTACGTTTGCACCACTTTCGCGTCAAAAAAGACGCAAATTTGGCGCTAAAAAAGTATAAATCAGGCCACTCATGTCATGCATGTCTCCCCTACCACCGTCGTCAGTGCTGGCAGCATCGACGACGATATTGGAGTTGAACCAGTTAACTACTTCAACAGCAGCATTGTCAGCAACATCATCAGTTACAACATCATCAGCAACAACACCAATGATGATATCGACAGTGCCGTTGTCCGCAATACTATTGACATTAACACCTTGGATGACAAGAGTGTTTACTGCACCTGTGTTTTCACCACTGAGGGTAACACATCTTTATTCTCCACCTTCCCAAATTCTGGAAACACAGAGAGAGGGTGCCCGCGATCTAGCGTCAGACACTGCATCCAGTCCAACACAATTGAATGTACGCTATGTCCTGGATTTTCAGGATGGAATGGATGAGGAAGAGCTTTACCATGAATATGGATACCAGCAGGATTATGATTCTCATAATTCACACTCCTACATACCTCCTTGATACAGTAAAAAGCCAGAGGTGGTCAAGTACCTCTGATTTTTATGCCTACTTTACAACAAATCAAGGAAACTTTCCAACGATTACTCACACAGCATTCTGCAGATCAACTTCTATCTGCGGTGCCTATCCCAGCTCCACCTACCCCCTTGCTATCCACATCTCCTTGCTTACTTTCACCCCTACCGCCTCCTCCACCTTCAAGGGACCCATTTCCAAGGACCGTCAATAGACCACTTGTCACTTCAACTTCTGAGGACATGGCTGATGACAAAGATACTAATAATCCTATATATCTGGATAAAGATAAAGAGGGAGGGGAACTTGCACAAGACATAACAGAGATACTAATGAAGAAAATGACTTTATTAATCCAAAGGAAGATAGTAGCCTGTCCAATTCACCGGATTCATCAGATATACCCTGTTTTCACTTCTTAATGGCAAAAGCTGCCAAGAAGTTCAACTACAAATGGTGTCAGTAGAATAACAATGTTTCCCTTATTACCTTATGGACCTACAACTGAAATTTTTGTATTCTACTCCAGTCATGGATTTTGTCTAGTCAAAAGAGCTAAAACTAATGAAAATACCTGCTACTGTTCCTGTGGTGAAAACACATCTGAAGAGAATGTACAGAGCCCCAGATTCAGCATCAGCATGTCTTGCTAGCTGTAGGAAAGTACCTCTTTTGACATGGTCACCCCCCACTTTTTCCTGGTTTCTGATGTAATTTTGACTGGCAGTGCACAGGGTTCCTGATAACCAGGACCCCAGTGCCAGATCTCTTTCCCTCAAAACTGCACAGTTGTTTGTACCATTGGCAAAACCTTTAGCACTCACTGTAAGTCCCTAGTAAATGGTACCCCTGGTACCTAGGGCCTGGGATACTAAGGATGGTCCCTATGGGCTACAGCATGAATTGTGCCACCTTAAGGGACCCCCACCAAGCACGACATGCTGCCATTGCAGACTGCGTGTCTTGGTGCAGACAAAAGTGAAAACAAGACATGGCACACTGCTTGTGTGCCATGTCCTCTAAAACATTGCATGGAGTATTTGTAAGTCACCCTTCCAGCAGTCCTTTGATACCTTGATCTACACCTGACTGTTTTAAAATAATTAGTTTAGCAAAGTCTTCTCTGAACTAAACTTTGTCTTACGGCAGGGTGAATTACATTACATGTGAGGGCATATCTGTACGAGCAGATATGCCCCTGTTATGTCTTTGTCGAGTCTCAGACATAGTAAGTGACCAAGGAAGTCATTTTAAATGCTTGTACTAGACAGTGGTCACTATGAGTTTCTCAGCTACATGATGGCTTCTCTGAATATAGGGATGTTTGTTAACAAACATCTCAGATTAATAAACCCTCATTGATGGCAGTGAGGGATTTATTAATAACTGCACCCAGAGGGCACCTTAGAGGTGTCTCCTGAACACCTACCAGCTACTAGTGGGTTGACTGACTGGTCCTGACCAGTACAGCCACCATATACGCGTTTCTGGCCCCCCAAGGTGACAGCCAGCGCTCTTGATGGCCAGAGACAAAAGCTTGCACTGGGTTGGGGTGTTATCACTTCACCCAGGCAGGATGGATATTCCAGCGCGGGAGCTTTAAAGGCCTAGCCGCCTTTGTAATACAACCCAGGTGTCTCCAAATGGTGTTAATGACCATTGTCCTGTCCTGACTGAACTTTTGGCGGCAGCAGAGGTGGGAAAATTAGATAGATTAGGAGGTGTGCTCACTTCATGCCAGTCCCAAACCCAAGATGGACGATCTGAAGTGGACACCACTTTTCAAATTCCTCCATCTTGTTTAGAAGGAATTAGGCCACTAATCCCATCGGCTACCACCTGGCACTCGCTGTAATGCCCCTAAAGTGAGTATTTAGGTGCCACCCCGGAACCCTAGAACTCTGATCCTGACAACCTAAGAAGCAAAGGACAAAGAAGAGGCACACCTGCATAAGACTAAAAGAAGCAGCAGCTGACTTGGTACCAGCCACACTGGCCTGCCTGCTGACCCCAACAGACTCTGCTTTAAAAGATGACTTGTCCTGCTGCTGGGCCTCCAAGAAACCCAGGAGGAGTGCCTGCCTTCCATAAAGACTCAAGATTCCTGTGAGCAGTGGATCTGCTCTGTAACAAAGTCTTAAGAAAGGACTCTGCAGGGTCCGTAACAGCAAAGACCTGACACCCAAAGTGACCTCTGCACCCGACATCCACGACCCGAGGTGAAGATAACCAACAGTGTCAGTTAGTTCCCTAATTGTCCAGAGTTTGAGCCCACTCAGGTTTCACCCATCTTGGACTCTCCCAAGTTACCTGCAGCCAGGCTCCCTCTCCCACGACCTTGTGGTTAAAGAAAATCTAGTGCCAACGTTGTACCCCGGCTTCTCTGAGCTTGAGTTCACCCTGGGTCCCCTCCTGCTGGACTCCCCAACGATGCCTGCAGCTTTAACACGCAGGACCCCCCGACCGCAAATGCTCCCGGATGGAGAAACCCAATGCCTAAGGACACCCCTGCATCCGTTGCCCCTGGGCCCTTGAGAAAAGAACCAAAGGTGAAGCTGTGTCTCTGAGCACCCCAAGTCTACAATCTACCTGCTTTTTGTTCTCGGCTTACTTCCTAGCAAGAGACTGCAGCCTGTTTGTCCCGGGGACCAACTCCCATTGAAAACCATTGGGCACCCAATGCCTTACTGCACCCCTGCACCCGGCCGCCCCATTGCTCTCCGAAGTGACCTGCTGGTGTGGTTCTGATCAGTGCCCAGGACTTACCTTAACTTTCTGAGATTGGCCTCGTAAGTCGTTGTTAACCCTGTGTTTGCTGAACATTGTTTTCCGCCATTGGTTAACATTAAAGAACTCAGAGAATTGCACTAAGTGTTGATTTTTAAAACTAAAAAGTATTTATGCTTGAAAAAGTACTTACCAGGGTAAGACATTCTTGGGTTTTAAACATATATAAAAAGAAGTGTTATTTTTCTAATTTGGTCGCAGATTTATTCTTTGAGTGCGTTTCTCATTTATTGCCTCTGTGAGTACAACAGACACTCTGGCAAGCCTAACTGCTTGCTCACACTACCACAAAATAGAGCATTAGTTGATCTGTTTTTGCCTCTGCAAACCAACCGGGGATCCACTGGAGTCTCTGCACGGTGTACTTCTTTTTAGGCCACCAAATAGAGAGCCAGCTTCCTCCACTAGCCATCCGAAGTTGGACTCACTGATAGCATTGGTTGCTCAGAGGAGGTCCAAGAAACCCTATTATACCTTCCTCTGGTCACACAGACAGGGATAACAGACATTTTGATAGTCTGAGCCTAAGAATTATTTCAATAGCAGCAGCTTCTATTAAAGTGGCTAAAGCACTGCCAATTTTGGGATATTACGATTGCCATATGTGGCATGACTGCACCATTACTCATCATCATCCCTGAGAATAACAGAGACTGCTGAAGCTAGCCTCAAGGAGGGGGAAGTTACTTCAGCAGCCAAGATTGATGCAGCAATGGACACCTCAAATGCAGGCTTTTTCCAGCTGGCAGGGAGAGCTGTTTTGAGAAAAAAGATATCCACAACCTTCCTTCCTCGAGTTCAGTTGGAAAACCTGGACATGCCTTTTGAGCGCCTTACCCTGTTTTTAAAATATGTGGGCAATGTTCTCCAAGGTTTTAAAATGGAGATAGATATGGCAAAAGCCCTAGATCTTTTACAGTACTATAGACATGGTTTGATCACTTTTACATGGTTCACAATAATCCTAGTAGATAAGAAAGGATTCAAACAGTATGGAGTTTAAGGGTGACCATACTATCCCCAAAGACCACCCAGCTATAATCAGGGATACATCTCAAGCTGAATTCCAAGGGAAGGATATGGAAGGACAGCAGGACGATAGAAGATCTCCCCTCCATCACGCTCTAACAAGAACTAAAAAAGTGCTTGACTCCCCACCTTTACCCCTCATTCCATCTGAAAGTGTGTGGGGGTGTTTCCCTCTTTGCCCCACTTGGGAGTCCATAACAGCAGACAAATGGGTGGGAGAAATTGGTTGCACATCATACATTAGAATTTGTTTGAAGGCCCCCTGTCTACCTACCCAAGAAGGAACATAACCTCCATCTGACTGAGCCACAACAGGAAATTATCTTTCTCCTCCTCAAGGAACCAACAGAAATGTTCTCCAAAGCCCAAAGAAACCAGGGATTTTACTACAGATTAAGTCTCACAAGAAACATGGAACAATGGAGACCAATGCTGGATTTCAGACAACTGAACCAAGTATGTACAAAAAAAACCTTCAGGAAGTCCTCTCGATGATCCAGGAAAGACACTACATGGCATCCTGGGGTCTTTGGTACACATATTTCCATATAAAAATCCAACAGCACAGGAAATATCTCTGTTTCTTTGGTCGCAGACAAACATTACCAGTTGCTGCCTTTCTCAGGCGCAGGGGGCACCAAGGATAACCATACCTGAATGACTGGCTTGTCAAAGCTTCATCAAAAGAAGAGACAAGGGCTTCTTAAACAATCTGCATCAGTCTCTTTCAGGTCTGGGGTCTCACGCTGAACAAGGATAAATCATCTTTAAGAGCCCCACCTGAAATCCCATTTCCTGGGTGCAGTACTCAACATATACCAGAGAAAGGCGTTTTCATCTCCAGAAAGAGCACTCAAACTTCAAGCCCTGACAGAGTCTGTCTACAAAGCAACCAGTCACTGTAAGACAGTACAAGTCCCTGTTAGGCCTAATGTCATCCTGTATAGGCCTCATCCTTCTTGAGGTTCCAGAAAGTCATTTATTGGAATTGATTTTCGTGAAAGCAGAAATACAGTCAAACAGGCACAGCCAACACGTGTTTCGTCACATCCATGACTTTATAAAGGCTGTAAAAAACATACAGTGCTGAATCATACGTTTGTACATGCATAATTAAAATGCAAGGCATAAAATCCAAGAAAACCTGTGATGTGTGCCCAGACATGGCAAATCGAACCCGTGTAGAAACGTGCAGTAATAACTTATGTTGTATAGAGATGTGGTTTCTACTATATTGTGAAAAAGTGAAACGCGAAATGGCCGATAAATGGAGTGAGTGAGTGTTGACTAACATCTAATAACTGTACAAACGGAAATAATGTGCTACTAGTGCGTGGTAATGTGTTGTAGTAGCTGAGTAGTGTCTATAAGGGCCTTAGGAACGTAAAAAAAGTGAGGCGAGAAGCGAGGCATTGTGAGGTCAAAAACGCCTAGCTATATAGCTAGTATAAGAGATGAGTATCCATGAAAAGCAGGTGTCGATGGTACTTAAAGAATCGAGGTGAGATCGAAGTAAGAATGTGAGAAGCAAGAGGAAAAGAACATACGAAAGTCAAAAACCATTGATGGTAAATGTAGGGAAATAAAAATAAAAAAGGCACAAATAAATAGAGGGAAAAACTACCTGTGTTGGTATAATGAAAGTTGAAGAACCAATCCAATGTGTCAAGCACAAGTAGTTGAGGGAAAAAGCTCCCGTCCAAAGTATGTCTTCTGCGCGTACAGTATTAAGGACCTTGGTAAGTCTTGGGATAGAAAGGATAAGGACATGAGAAAAACAGAGAAAGTACGTGAGTACAATATATGAGATGAAAGCACTTTCATTTAAGCTGTAAATTCTTGGGAAGTAAGATCGAAATATAAAGTCTCTAAAATTATTGTTATTAACCTCAGGAATGTGAAACATGGGGCTTCGTAGTTTCGTGTCAGAAAATACCCCCGGAGAGAAACGTCGAAATATTTAAATAAAGCAAAACCGTCGAGTAAGGACGGTAAAAACGGGCGCAGGGCTAGACAGTAATGCTATCGCAAAAAACGGTATCTCTCTGTAGATCTGACCCCATGGCATGATCGTGTCTTCAGAAATAATGAGGACGACGGGCGAGAGACAACGCAGTAAAGTTACCACATAGAAGTCCTACTGTGTGAATCTGTCCCCGCTGTATAGTCGTGTCTTCAGAAATACTGAGGACAACGCGTTTTAGAAAGGGGAAATAAATTGTAAATATGGAGATAATCCTGAGACGGACTGTGAATACGTGTAGAAAATGCATGCGAAAGCAAAAACGTATTGGGGCCCAAAGCGTAGACAAAATCATAGATAAAGGCAGGGAAGTTGACGCACGGACCGCAACTTACCGCCTGCAGGGTATGATGAGCTCCACATGCTGTGTAATATCGAAGCCGGTGTGTAGGAATGAACCGGTGGGTTAAATAGAACAAATGTAGAAACAAATGGCGCCCTCTGTTAAACGTAGGAAAGACGGCAGCTGTCCCACCGTCAAAGTTGTTAGAAGTCTGGCAGTAATGGCGGCCATCTTGGGAGAACAGCAGAGAACGAGAAAGCTTCTAAAGTGAAACCAAGGGTAAGTTCAGTGATCACTCGGTGCCCGTGTAAAAGGTATTGTGGGCTCCAGGTCTAGGGGAGAGATCCTAAATGGTATATTCTTATTGTTAGCTCGTATCTTTTAATCTGTTGTGAGAAAAAGTCCCCAAACTTTGGAATCAAAGGACAAAAATGTCATGCATGCATATTAATCGATCCTGTTCAATTTGCCATTCCCAGGAACAGTGAAAAAAGACGTAACATCACGGAAAAATCAGCATATCTCAATGTGTTATCAAGCAGTACATAGAATCGAAAATTTCACCAAAGTCACGTAATTTGAGACTTAAAATTAGTACTAGTTAATGAGTGATGGGCAAGACGTTGTTCAGGAAAGTTATATATAACAAGAAAAAGAAAGGAACAGCGGGTTGTGACAGTGAAAAGATAAGGTCACCGTATGTCATTGCAAAATAAATACATTTAGTATATATATATATATATATATATATATATATACACCACAATTGTAAGTGGACAGTTAACAGAAGTAAAACATCTCAAAAAGCATATCATTAATGGTCCGAACAACAAATAGTAGTAATTAGTGAGCATTTGGAAAAAAGTTGATCGGAAAGACAAACGTTGTGAATCTACTTAAATTGGCAAAAATGTGGTACAGACTTTAAACATAACGATAAACTTTTGGTTAACACAAATGGACTTGTAATTAAGAATGTCAAGTCAAACACGCTTAAACAGTGTTATGAGAAAGGCAACGTGTAAACGAAAGCAAGAAGGAGAATGAAGGTCTATGTAAGGAATACGTGTAACTCTTTATCAGTATTGAGACCTTTTTCCACGGATCGTAGTTGCAGTATCCATTTGGCTTCACATTTGCGTAATTCTTTTGTCCTGTCACCCCCTGTAGTGGACGGACGAATATGTGTAATGCCAAAGAATCTGATGTTGGGAATGTCACCTTCATCGTGTAGAGTGTTGAAATGTACAGCCATGGGGTAGCTGAGATTGTAGTTTCTGATGGCCCTAATGTGTTCCTGTATACGTTCCCTTAGAAGACGTATAGTGCTGCCCACAGAAATTAGTCCACAAACACAGATGATAACATAAACTGTGTATTTAGTGTTGCAATTGATGAATTGTTTTACATGAAAGGTGGCTGTGGTATTGTAAGTAAATGTCAAAGTTTTATTGAGTGCAAATTGGCATGAGATGCAACAGCCACATTTATAGAAACCCGATGGTTTGTTGGGTAGCCACATTGGGGGATCCAAGCAGCCAAGGGGTGCTATAAAACTGGGACAGAGAAATTTTCTCAGGGTACGTCCCCTGCTGTGGGTAATGGATGGTTTTGGTCTGATAATCTCTCTCAATTTGGGGTCAAGGCATAGTAAATGCCAGTGTCTTTTGAATATTTTAAATAGAACCCCACTCACTGGGCTGTATTTTGTAATAAAGAAGATATTCAACCTTCGTTTTTTTTTGTTATTATGCTTTTTCTGGTGACACCTGATGAGAAATTCAGTAGAAAGAGTTGACGGCTCATGGGACTTTGTAGTCCAAGTCACAAAACAACTGAAACAAGAATTGTTGTAATGGAGAAACCAAACACATCTAAAAGCAGGTCTTCTTCACCCTTTACAGAATCAGTTGTACTGACAACATATGTGTCCATGGATGGCTGGGGAGCACACCAGCAAGAACTAAGACCAGATGCCTTTGGTCAGATGCAGAAAAGATGTTTCACATCAAAGTTTTAGAGCCCTTGGCCATACGATTGGTCCTACAGCCGTTCCTCCAAAAACTAACAGGTTAGGCAGTGTGACTTAGATTTAACAATAAGATGTCTATCTTCTACATTGCCAAGCACGGGGAACTGGGTTCTGACTTCTCTCAGAAGAGGATCAACTAATGTGGGTCTGGGCCATTTATTACAAGATAGGCATTGCTGTGGAACACCTGCCAGGACGCCAAAACAATCAGATGGATGCACTGAGTCAACAGCTGCCAGTTCGAAGTACACCAGGACCAAGTTGATTACATATTCTGGCAATGGGGTCACTCATGTTTGATTTCTTTGTCACACTGAGCAACAAGGTATGCATTACTTCAAAAGCAGGTTTTGGCATCCAGTGACCATCAGCAATGCCCTTTCAATCAGTTGCTCCAAAGTTTTTGCTTGTCCCTTTCCTGTGTTACGCCTCACCCCCAGATTGTTGATGAAGGTGACCCTAGAAAATTGCACTCTAATCCTCTTTGCTTTAGTATAGCCACGCCAATACTGATACAACAAACAAGCACATCCAGTCATTTCTCTGAGACTGCAATCCAGATTCTTCACAAAGAATCCGTCTAGCTGCAGTATCAAGATTCAGAAGAACAGAATTGTCTTAATGTACTCTATCCTCTCAATGGATCATAAAGCAATTTATGAAAGGACTTTTTCAGGTAATTTCCACCTGTATGGCGACCTCCAATTCCTTGGGAGCTCAATACTGTCCTCAGCCAGTTAATGCAAACTCCCTTTGAACCAGTGCACAAAACACACTTAAAATTCATCTCTTCGAAGATAGCATTTCTCCCAGCACTAAAATGAGCAAAGAGAGTAGGGGACATGCAAGCATTCAGTATCAAGGAGACTTTTCTCCAACTCAGACAAAGTCATTCTGAGCATCAAACACAAATTAATACCCAAGGTTCTCACTGACTTTCACTTGAATGAACTAGTCATTCTAACATCTTTCTTTCCAAACCCATCTGTGTGATCAAAAAGATCATTACACTCATTTAACTTAGGTATGTGTGTCAGGCTTTTCATTCATACGACAAAGGACAGCTGTTTGTGTCATTTAGACAGGTAGGAACAGGTTCTTCCTTGTCCAAACAGGGGATAGCATTTGGCTCTCAGCCTGCATTGCCTTATTTTATACCAAGGCCAAGCGTTCACTCAAGGGAAGAGTGAGGACAGCATTCCAACTGGTGCATGGTGATGACAGCTGCACCCTGTGCTGGTTTGCCCCTGTGAAACATCTGTTGTGCAGTGAACCTGGAAGAGCAGGTGAGCGTTTGTGAAGCAATATTGCCTAGATGTAGATGCACAAGCCAATGCAGCAGTTGAACAGGCAGTCCTCAAAACATGTTTTAATAAATATTAATTTACTTCCCACTTTTTATTATGTATTATGATGGATATATACTGCTTACTATTCTGATTCAAGCAAGTGAATATATGAATGATCCAATGGCAGGGAAGAAATGATCTTCTTACCTGCAACTCCAGTTATCCAACATTGAAATATTTAATCTATTCATTTGCAACCCACCATACTCCCTGGTCAGGGAATCATTCCATACTTACTCTTCTCACACTTGTGTTTTGAAATCTGTGCTACGGTGGCCTTTAGGGGGAGCAGAAGAGCAGACCACTTCCACCTCATGGCTGAAGTTTAGATTGCTTCAAATGATGTGGCTATGTTACTAAACAAACAGTGTTGTTCAGGACTATGGCCATTTAAATACTGTTTACTGCTACTGAAATATACGGGGGATTCCCAGCCTGACTATATACATATATCCGACAGAGGTCCAACATATTTATAGATGTCTGCAAGCCCGTCAGTGAGCTCTGTATCTTTGGAGGATTCGATGTTGCAGCAGTTTCTCTGAAGGTACCAAAAGTTTGGTTGATGGCTGCCATCATTTTTGATGGGTGTCCACCAAACATGTTTTTTCAAAAACAAACTCCTAGAGTGGTACTTTTTTTTCTGAAAAGCAAAGTGTCAATGATCTCCCACATTAAGGGAGCTTTTTGTGTGGGTGTGATTATTTTTCTGTTTGGCATCACCCAATGAGAGACAGGTAGAAAGGATATCAGACAGTCTCCCTTAAAGGGTGGGTGGCACGATGCTCCTACAGTCAACAGTCAGCCGGGCTGTTAGATTAAGTGTTCCGTTGGCAAAGTCAGTAGGTGCACCACTGACAAATCTGATGGTCTGACCAACTTATATTAGGGCAGGTAGACTGATAGTTTGCCCTCCAAACTGTAAATCAGACCCTATCCACTTTGACAATGCCAGGATGTCTTTTCAGATCATGTGCACTGACCAGGAAATAGTGGTTTATGGTGTTACCTGGAACCTAAGTGCCTTGTTGGTGGAGAAACTGTTGTCTGAAAGCTACTAGCTGATGAAGCCCTTCAACTGGCCCTAACCTACAAGGATACCTTTAAATATTCAGCATATAGGGGGTCATTACGACCTCGGCGGTCTATTCAAAAGACCGCCGAGGCCGCGGGAGACAGAATACCGCCATTGCCGGCGGTATTGCTGTCTCCCTATTATGACATTTCCGCTGGGCCAGCAGACGGTAACAGTGTTACCGTCCGCTGGCCCAGCGGAAATGTCACATCAACATTGCAGCCGGCTCGTAATAGAGCCGGCGGCAATGCTGATGTGCAGCGGGTGCAGTAGCACCCGTCGCGCATTTCACTGCCCAAAATTCGGGCAGTGAAATGCGCAACGGGGCTATGCCTGGGGGCCCTTGCACTGCCCATGCCAAGTGCATGGGCAGTGCAGGGGCCCCCAGTGGCACCCCAAGTCCCCTTACTGCCGGCCTTTCCATGGCGGTGTGTACAGCCATGGACAGGCCGGCGGTCGGGGACTCATAATCCCCAGGGCAGCGGTGCTGGCACCGCTGCCCTGGGGATTATGACCGACAGGCGGAATCCTGGCGGGAAAGTGGAGGGGCCGGCGGTATGGCTGTGGCAATTCCGCCACGGTCATAATTGCTGGTGGAACACCGCCAGCCTGTTGGCGGTGTTACCGCCAACATACCGCCGGCAGCCAGGGTCGTAATGACCCCCATAGTCTTCTAGACTTTTTCAAATAATTTTCTTTTATTTACAGTGCAAATACAATATAGAAAATTGATATAGTGGTGCATATTCCTCTAGACTTAGAGGAAACTCTCCGGCAAAAGCTGCAGTAAGATTATCCTGAATTACTTCAAATGGAAAGTGTATGCTTCCCTATTTTAATTTTTATAGGGGTGAGTCAGGAAATGCATCATTGGAATCAGTATTTCTGTAGTGCACAGCGTGCCCCCTTTGAAGTTTTACTTCTATCCTTTAGGCTATCATTACTTTGCACTAATTATGTATGGATTTTGCACAGGCTGTCTTCTGACCAATTCTTGGAACAAGTTTGCTGTCTTATCATCTGTCTTCCCACTTATGGTGTCCCTCTTCCCTTAAAAATGAGGCAAGTATAATGAGATCACTTAACTAAACAATACCCATGCCAGCTACCATCAGGCTCATTAGAATGGCTTTTTACCAAATACGATTTTGTTTCTAAAATATTAATGGTGCCCTACGCGGTATTATGAGCCTGTGATATCCTTTATCTAAAATGCAGGGCATTCCTTACCTCAGCCGGGCCACCAGGTACAAAATCCACTTTTGTTCAAGTAGGTTTCATTAAAGGACATGGAAAGTTGGATCAATATTTTCAATAATTTTGAATTGGCAAATTAGAAGTATTGTAGCCACCAGCATAATCACTTTCTTGATCTGAAAGGGGCCGGTGCATACATCAAGGTCATCGTTTCTTTTAAGACTCATCCACAGCCTTCTCCTGTCCTACTTGTTAATCAAGAGATGGCCTCCTTTCAAAATCATCATACATCTCATGTGTAAATTATATATTCGTCCACATCAGGACGAATTGGTTGAAGATGTGTCATTATGTCCTCTCCTCATGTCATAGGACTGGAAGATAAAAATATAGAAACAGAGCAGGAAAAACAGCACGTCTTATGTGCCTGTACACAGCAGGATGGTGAAAAACATTCTGTCTAGTGTTGTGCATTATTGTAATAAAACTCAGCAATCCAATTACTTTCTTTTGCATTAACAAAACATCTCATATATTGCTCCACCGTCTTGCAAGTTCGCAGAAAAATGATCATCTTTATCAACTTATATAAAATTTACCCTGTAAAGAGTACACATCTTCTATGATTATTTATACTAGTTTCAAGATTTTATGGCAGTCCGATGAAAAGAATACTATGAACCTTAGAAAGGACATCTGCCATATGTAATGAAAATTTATTGTGTTGTGACACATGTAAATCAGTGATGAAATCTAGAGAAGCTGCATACCACGATTCTGTAGGAGTGGGTAATGACATCATCTGCATTGTACCTATCTATAGAATATTTGTTTTATTTGTTTTTGCCAGTTGAACTCCAATTGAACTCAAGCATTGCTTGGTAACAGTGTATCTCCTAACCATCTTGAAATATAAAAGAAATCCTGGAATCCCCCACCTACGTTCTAAGTCATTTTGCATGTTCTTCTCAGTAGTGTAGCCCCCGCCAGCCTCTCAGCTGAATACATAACTCTACAAGCTCCTGAGACACCCTTTATAGCCAATCTAGGAGGCAGAAATTAAGTACCTTTTTTGCGAGAAAGTTTTGCTCCTGCCATCACAACCACTGAGCTCATGAATGTAATCTATGGATATCCTCTGGAACAACCCGTGGTTCATTCTGTAACTCCAGACCAGAATCCATTTTAGTGAACCACTGATTCTACTAACATTTATTTGTACTCTTCTTCTCCAACTGTTGTGTCCCTACATTCTAAACATCCAAGAACTACTTGCTAAGGCCGAGATCTTTCAGATTTAACTATTTATTGAGTTTCATCTCCCCAGTAAGCATCTGCTGCTGCCCAAGGATGGCATTGCTTTCTACCACAAGATGGTGATCAGGTCACTGTTACAGAATGTAGTGATGGGTTTGGACATGCTTTAGACCTCTAGATACAACTCTGAACTGGTTATAAAGCACGTCTAACCCCATCACACAAAATAATGCAAAGCATTTGTGAGATGCTTGGAGATTACAACAGTCAGATAAAAAGGATTATACCTTTTTCTTCCATCCTAATCAAGCACACTCTAGAATTGATTACCTTCTAACTTCTGATAACACAGTTAGTGCCCAGATCAGCTTGACAATTGTACCTAGCATTGCTTCTGATCACTCGGCTATCACCCTGTCAATTGATTGCAACATGCCTGCAAAAGAGGACAAAAGTTGCTGTTTAAATCTTGAAATTTTGCAGGCCCCAACATACAGTAAGTTGATACAGAAAGCAAAAAGAATTACTTAAATGAAAATCTAAAGCAGACTATGGGCCAAATTTGAATCTCGCCAGATGGGATCTCCGTTGTGACAGAGTAACCTGCCTGTTGAGATTCAAATCGGGCCCTATATCCTCCACTTATCGTAGGATGCTTTTAAGGCAACGATGAGAGGGTCTCAAATAAACATGCATATATAAATGAATAAAGAAACAAATGAACAATGGATCAGAAAAAGGTAATACAGTTCTTGAACTGCTGAATAATAAAACATATGAATATTATACAATTCTAAGTAAAAAAGTGGGTCAGTGTGTAACAAAAATCTAGCAAGCTTTCTAAAGGTTACAAAGTGGATACAATATTGACACACTATTTGAAATACAAGCAAAATAAAAACCAGGCTCTTAATTGAAGACAAAGAAGGCAAGATGCACTCCAACTCCCAGAAAATCTCACAAATAATTATTGATTTCTATAACGATCTCTGTGACAATAACAAATTTGTTAACACAGAAAAGGATTACATTTTCTAAATAATCTAAACTTACCCAGATTTAATAATGACCAAAAACATTCGCTGAATAGTGAAATTACATTGGAAGAAACATGTCTGATAATCAAGAAGTGTAAAGATGGAAGGCATCAGGATCGGATGAGTTAATAGCACAAATTCATAAAGTTTACTAGGATGACATGAAAGACCCAATGTTGGATCTTTCCAACAGTTTGAGAAATCAGGTAAAATTACACTGATAGCAGCCATGATAATAACACATATCCTGAAAAAGGGCAAAGACTCAAATTCACCTAAAAACTATAGACCGATCGATATCTTTGATAAATCTTGACTCTAAGGTCTATCCAAAGGTATTAGCTAAGTGATTGGAAAGAGTTCTACCTTGATTAACTGGACTGTAGCAAAAGGGTTTTATAAAAGGATGTCTGGCAAATGAAAATTTAGGAATACCCTGTCATAGCCTTGAAATGGCTAAGCACAAGTTATCCCGCTGGTGGCACTAACACTCAGTGCCAAAAATGCTTTTGATAAGGTTGTGGGGTAGCATGGTCTTTTCTTCGAAGCGTATTTTAAACAGTTGAACTGGGAAATAATTTTATAAAGATAGCCATGGCATTCATCCTAGAGCCAGAGTTAAGGTTGGAGGGATCATTTCTCAGACTCTCCAGGATATTGCGGCAAAAAACAAGGAAATTTTGTGGCACAATATGTGAAATTTTGCAGCACAATATTGAGTTTTTAGCGGCAAGGGCGCAAGTTATAGTTTCTTGAAAGAACTCTAACTATAACTGCCGAATTTCGAAGGTTTTGAACGAGTAAATTCAGAACCATACTACAACGTCCCTGAACAAGGAGGACTAATATAGAATTGTGCATGTATTCATATCACCAGAGTGGGCCTACCCGAGAAATAAAAAAGTGATCAAATCCTTAGAAGCTCATCTTCTAAAAACCTTGGTGAAATCCATGAGGAGGCTTTAAAAAGTCGATTAGTATTGAGAGCATACATTTCTGTACACCCCAAGGAACCAGACTTATGTTAACCCTTTTGCCTTGGACACCAACTACTACCACTTCTTGCTATAAACATTATTAAGTGATCCACCTGAATCCCATCAAGTATTTGTTTTTTAGAGGTAGGGGACCCACCAATTTAGGATCTGGTGGAAAAAATGAGCCATGAACATGTTTAGCATGTAAATCATGCAGTAGTCATCATGTAAAAATAAGAAAGTATTTTCAAGATTCATAAAAAGTGTTTCACCGTTGTGCATCAGTACTATTTCAGTTAATTGAGAGCCATTTATTAAGTGATAGTTTTTAAATATGACATTGCTGCCCCCACTCACCCACCTTGATAATGCCGTTAGTGAATTAAGTGGCAAATTATTTGTCATATGTACCCTTTAAGAGGCCTAGGTTCTTTAAAACCATTGATACTCATAAACATTTTCCCAGGGGCCACAAAGTTTGACATGTGAAGTGATGGAAGGCCACATTGATTCCAGCACGGTGGAGGTTGGGGGACATTAGCAGTCAGGTGGGTGAAGGGGAAGTTAGGCATATAGAGCAAGCGTCTGAAATGTGAAACCAAAAACTTTGGAGAAACTTGAGATTAATCCCAGCTTCTCCACTTAACTGAACTGTGTCATCCTAGGCAATTGGTTTATTTAACTTTCCCTCCTTTTATATTATCACATATGAGTACCTTGAAATGCTTGACTTCAGGATGTGTGCAGTACAAAACCTTCTCCTTTGTTTGGTTTAATAAACCATAATGTTGTTTTTGTATAATATAACCCCAGGCTACCCAAAGAGTGCACATAACAACTGACTTGCATTTTAGTTCACTTTTGGCATTGTTGTCAAGATGGGAGGTGGGAGAATGAAAGTTAATATATTCATGTGTGAAAATTATCACTTAAAAATACTTCCCAATGCACTGATATAATCCTATGGTGAAATGCATGTTAATGATATACACTTTTTGAAATTTGAACAGGCTAACATATTTTTACACTTTTGCTTCAAGAAGTCTTCAAAAATAAAGGTGTTACTAAATTTAAGCTGTACAGGACAACATTGTTACTTCCTTTCTTTAACACACCTTGGTCTGGTCTTCCCTGTCTTTTTTTCCTCTGCTTCCCATGTTTTGACTGTTTGTTGGACTCTGTTTTTACTGGTTTTGTTAATCTGGGCACTTTACCACTGCTGACCAGTGCTAAAGTGCAAGTGCTTCCTGTGTAAAATGTTTGTGTAATTGGCTTTTCCATGATTGGCATATTTGATTTACTAGTAAGTCCTTAGTTAAGTGCATTAGAAGTGCCCAGGGCCTGTAAATCAAATGCTACTGGTGGGCCTGCATCACTGTCTGTGTCACCCACATGAGTAGCCCTGTAAACATGGTTTAGACCTGCCACTGCAGTGTCTGTGTGTGCAGTTTTAACCTGCCAATTCGACCTGGCAAGTGTACCCACTTGCCAGACCCAAACCTTCCCTTTTTGTACATGTAAGGCACCCCTAAGGTAGACCCTAGGTAGCCCCATAGGCAGGGTGAGTGTATGTTAAAGGTGGAACATGGATTGATATGTATTACATGTCCTAACAGTGAAATACTGCCAACTTTGTTTTTCACTGTTGTAAGACCTATCTCTCTCATAGGTTAACACAGGGGACTGCCTTTAAATACGTTTTAAGTGTAGTTTTCCTTTGGGAGCAGATAGAGATTGGAGTTTGGGATCTCTGAACTCACAATTTACAAATACATCTTTTGGTAAAGTTGTTTTTTAAATTGTCAGTTTGAAAATGCCACTTTTAGAAAGTGTGCCTTTTCTTGCTTAAACCATTCTGTGACTTTGCCTATTTGTATATTCCCTGTCTGGGTCAGACTGATAGTTGGATTGTTTGTGAATCTCCTCTAGACAGTGATACAAAGGGAGCTGGGGTGTAGCCTGCATATCCTGATGGGCCATCTGGGCTTGAGTGGAGGGAGGAGTGGTCACTCACACCAGAATGGGCTGTGCTCACACAATGCATTCTCCAACCCCTTGGTGTGAGTCTGGAGCCAGGCCTGGACAAGGCAGGATCTTGTGAACAACATAGACTTTCTTTTGAGGTTTGCCTACTTCAAAGGCAGAAAAGAGTATAAGTAGTGAACCCAGATTCCCAGATTTTCAGATTACTTCTGGAACTAAGAGGAGCCTCTGGGAAGGAGAAGAGCTGAAGAACTGAAGGAGGAGTACTGCCCTTTTGCCTGTGATTGTGCTTTGCTGGGTTGGCCTGCAGTTGCTACTTCTGCCTGAATCAGGACAAAGACTGGACTTTGTGGTATTTTCCTGCTTGTGAAGAGTCTCCAAGGGCTTGGACTGAGCTTGCCTCCTGTTTTGAAGTCTCAGGGCCATCAAAAACTTCCTCTGCCAGCACCTGGACTCTCTGCTGAGACTCCTGCCTGCCAAGTCGTGCCCTATCAAGTCCCTGGGCCCTTGAAAGGCGAAGCTGGTAGAAAAAGGCTGAAATACATGGACAGGATGCCATGTGGGGAAACCTTTTACGCCCCACCTGCAATGCGGAGGTAGAAACCGATGCAACTCCTCGCAGCGCAGTTTTTCCATCACTGTGCGGCCAGGTTTCACAGGCATCATCGCTTGGTGTAAAAATCATTGTGAACCTGCGCAGATATGAGGTGCCCCATTCAAATCGAGGCATCGCTCTCTTGTGAGAGAGAAAAACTGTGCATCGCCTACCTGACCGGAGATGAAATGACAGACGGCCTCACTTGCGATTGAGGAATCGACACATCACTGACTATTCCAATGCACGCTCGCCTGTGCTGCTTTATTTGTGATGCAAACCAGGTACTTTGTGTAAAAACTTTTCTATTGTTTTCTATGGAGTAAGACTATTTTTACTTTAAAAATTCATAACTTGACTTGTGCATGTTGGATTTTTGTCATTTTGGTCTTGTTTGATTTAGTTAAATATTACCTACTTTTCTCAACTGGTGTGGTGTTTCATTGTGTTACTGTGTGGTACAAATACTTTACACATTGCCTTTGAGATAAGCCTTTCTGCTTGTGCCAATCTACCAAGAGGGTGAGGAGGGGTTGTCTTAGGAGTGTAACTCCCCTGCCCTGTCTAGAGTGAGGGTCCCTGCTTGAACAGAGTGGAAATTAACAATATATGTATATATAATATCCCAAACACACACACAAACTAACAATATATGTATATATAATATCCTGAACACACACATAATTATAGATTTGTCCTCCATAGCTATATACATATAGGTATTATATGTAATATATAATTTAAAGAACATATATGTGTAAAGAATTAATTCATAAATAGAGATAATTAGAGGATACATATAATTAAAGAATAAATGCCAAAGCATTAACCTTTGATGCAAAACAAGATTTGGCTGAATTGCACGAATAAACCTGAAAACCTGGGTACACACTCTTATTCCAGAAACATTTGCTTCCAGATATAGGAAGCCTGGATTCCAAGCTGTATCTGTGACACACACTGGAATCCTTGCTCTAGGTCTGAATGACTGCAGCAGGGAGGAGGATGGTGAGCAATGCTGCTCTGCTGCTCTCTGCCAGGCTCGGATACAGTGATTTATTCAGTCCAAGGGAAGGAGGTCAGTTCAATGATAAAACAAACATGTTTTATCGCAGCCAATAACTGAAAAATAGTGGTCATCACGTTCCCCCTCAGATTTCATGGTAACATTGCGATTCACACAGGGAAGCTGTCCTCCCAAGAGGCTCAGAGGCACATTGATCTCTGATGTGAAGGCACTAAGGTCCTCCTCTTTACAGACTATACCCGTAAAGTTCAACAACTCAGCTGCTTCTATTTGGCAGTGAAGCAAAAACTCAGAACCTTGGGAATACAGTATTGCCCCTGTTCCCAGCCAGACTTCGAGTAATTCACAATAACAAGACCCAATTTTTTTTAATGCTGCAGATGGCCTGGATATGGCTTACAGAGGAGCGGCCACTCCACACTACTCCCCCGGGAGTCCTGTACCATCCTGACTCAATAGATCATGGCCGCACTGACCGTGGACCTAAGCCCTGGCGTAGGCAGACTCGGTCACGGAAACCAAAAAGCTAGCAGTGCTTGAGATCCATCTCGCCGACTTATCTGGCTCAGGATCAGGCCCCACACCAACATGCTGAGGGAGGGGCAGATGGGATGGTGGCTACCACCTCTAGCCTCGGGAATCCGACTATAAAGGCTGACATAGAGCGACCGTGGACATGTAGTGACACAGATCTTTCCTGGAACCCTGTCTTGGGCCCAGCCCTAACATGGGACACAGAACTGAACATTCAATTCAATTCAAAGGAGCTTTATTGCGGCTACAAGAGCCAAAAAAGCGAAAGCAATAATAAATACAAATAAATACACATAATGATAATTACAAGCAAATATAATGATAAAAGGGAGTAAAAGATAAGAAAAAATTGAAAAAAAGTGGAATAAAAATGGAATAAAATTGAATAAAATGGAGTAAAATGTGCTGCACAGGACGATGGGACAGTCTTATTTGGAGTCTTTATCCAGAAGGGTTTTCCCTCTAATAAGCCAACTAGCTCCGAGGAATTTGGCGACGGCGATCACTAGCGTTGGCCTAGTGTCTGATCTGAGGATTCGCAGGGCTAGCGCAGAGCTGCGGACTCCCAGAAGTTTGCATGCCGGGGCCAGCCATTTCCTACGGGGGCGGTGTACGCGGGGCAGGCAAAAAGGACGTGAGGGAGATTCTCGACGGGGGCTTTGCAAGCTGGGCATACGGTTGATTCATTGTGTGACCAGCTACTGGTGAGAAGTCTTAATGGGAGTGTACCAATGCGGAGCTGGAAGTACAGTTTCCTTTCCCTTGGCGCCGTGATTAGGTCCCAAAAAGCTTCGTACTTGCATGACTCTTTTAGGTTGGCAAAGTCACAAGATAGTGTAGGGGGAGTGCAGCCCTTGTGTCCTCGTAATTTGCCATTTGCCAGTATAGTTTCTTTAGTTCGCTTTTCGAGGGGAAGACTGACGTGGATGGTGAGTTCCAGAGATCGTCGAGCCCAAGTGAGTACATTGAACCCTTGATGTATCGTAGCCAGGGGATTCTGTGAAGATGGTCGGCTTTTCGGATGACCTGTAGAGCTTCAGTGAAAATAGCGAGCTCCGGAGTGGTCCAGAGACGCCGCCAGTACAGCAGAGGTCGCAGACGGGCTTTTGTGTCCAATGCGTTTGATACCGAGATCCATGAAAAGGGGGAACAGTGGGGTGCTTAGCGGAAGGGACACAAGGTTTCTTAGGAAGTTGTTTTCAGCGGTGGTTAAGTCTTGGGTTTTGGTATAACCCCATAGTTCAGCCCCGTAAAGCGTTGAAGAAACGGCCTGGGCTTCGTATAACTGTAATGCTGGGCGAATTGGTTTTGTGTGTGAGAGGTGAACATTTTTTAGTAGTACCCCTGTTGTTTGTGTTAGTTTTAGGGCTTGTTTTCCTATGTGTGGCTTCCAAGACATGTTGTCAGTGAATGTTATGCCCAGGTAGCTGAAAATGTCCACCTTCTCAAGTGTGGAGCCCTCTAGAGTAAACTTCCCTTTAAAAGATCTGTGGGGATTGAGGGTCATTAGTTTTGTTTTCGAGGCGTTGATTTCGAGTTCCTGTGATGAGCAGAAATGCTCGAAGCACGCAAGGAGTTTCCTTAGACCACTAGGGGTCTTGGATATCAGAAGGGTGTCATCGGCAAAGAGTAAGACTGGGATTTTTTGTGTGCTGAGTGAAGGTGCGTCAGCCTGCAGTCTGAGGAGGGAGGGGACGATTTCATTGATATACAGGGAAAAGAGGGTCGGGGCAAGTACGCACCCTTGCCGCACACCCCGGGAAAGGTGGATTCTATCAGTTAGTTGGCCCTTGTTGCCCCACCTGACTTGTGCGTAGTTGTCGTCGTGGAGTCGTATCAGAATGGCAAGAATGTGCTCCGGGATTCCCAACCGAAAGAGAGTGTCCCATAGTTTGTTGCGAGGTACTAGGTCAAAAGCAGATTTGAGGTCCACAAAAGCCACATAAAGGCTGCCTTTACCAATGAACACTGTTTTCCAATATAATAATAGGAATCTGAGGGCTTGATCAGTGGTGGAAATTTTCTTCCGGAAACCAGCTTGGAGGGGGCTAAGGATATCGCGTTCAGTCATCCATTCTTCGATCTTTCCTAGGAGGCAGTGGCAGAAGACTTTTTGGACACAGTGGATTAGGCTAATAGGTCTATAGTTGCAAGGAAGTGATCTGTCGCCCTTTTTAAAGATTGGAATGACAATAGCCGCTTTCCAAGACTCAGGAATTGGCGCCCCAGATGCTATTGCGTTAGCTATAATGGTGAGGTATCTTGACCAAGATGCTAGGTCTGTTGAGAATAGGTCTGCTGGGACGCAGTCTGATCCAGGGGCCCTGCCGCGTTTTAAGGTGCTTAGAGAATAGGTTATGTCACTTTGGGAAAACAACAGGGGTGCTGCGGTGGTGGGTGCTAATGGGTGATTTAGGTGGGAGCCCATGCAAACAGGGATGGGACTATCGTGATCAGGGGAGTACAGGCTGCTAAAGTGAACTACCCAGTCTCTCGGGGCAATATTGGTTGTGATGTCCAAACCACTGGTTTCTGGGCCTCGCGCTGCCCCGGACCAGAACAGACTATGGTTCCTCTCGCGCACAGCGTCACTGAGTGCTGTCCATCATTTATTATCTTGGTCAAACTTGGCTATGCGTATTGCAGATTTATAGGACTTCCTAGCTACGCGGATGGCGGTGCGGTCCTTGGATTTAATGGCTTGAACTAAGCGCTTGTTTAAGGACTGACACGTTTTGTTGAACCAGCGGTGCCTACCTATGGGTCGAACTGAACATACTTTCTATGAGTTGATGGCCACTGGTAATCCTGATTTAAGGAGGGATCCAACACGAACCAATGTATAGTCTTTAGTTTTCTAGTATAAACCAGTTATGAGGGCAACAGATGCTTCTAGGGGGAAGTATGGGGTGGGTTTGAGTTGGGGACATCGGTTCATTTAGTGGTGTTGTGTCTTATTATTGACATACGTTTTTGTTCTAACATACTTTTTGTTTTATTTAGGTATTGGTATGGATTATAGACAGGACTCACATGATAGACACTTATTGCTCTCACATCAGCAGGTCTGGGTTTTGCCCCTCTGGTGGGGGTGTGGGCCCTTACCAGTGGTCTGGGAAGTTATCATCACTGATTCTTATGACTGCTCACACTAAGTTTCTATCTGGGAATGTTAATGGACTCCTAGACAAAATAAAGCGCACCACAGTACTAACATTCATTCAACGACATCAAGCAGATGTCCTGTACCTCCAGGAGATTCACCTCCTGGGCAAAAAATGTCCCTTTTTGGTGCACAGAGGTTAAGACAGGGTATACCATGCGGGTTTTACCTGTGGATCCAGAGGGGTAAGCTTCCTCCAGCATTGCTCTTATCCTCTGGTGGTTGACCGAGTAGAGAGAGATAAACAGGGTAGATACCTCGTCAGCATTGGTATGCTTGAAGGATGCACAATTAACCTTTTGAGTATCTATGCTCCCCCGGCTGCCCTTCACTCCCTCCTAAATTACCTTTCTAGGGTTCTCCAGGGCTTTCTGCAAGGAACTACAATCATAGGTGGTGATTTTAACACAGTCCCTAACTTGTACATCGATACTTCTGGCCCCTCATCTACATTGCTGTGCAAAATGGCTCCATGTCTCTCCAATTGGCTCGCTTTCCTGGGGCTCTCTGACGTCTGGCACCCAAGGTGAAACGCAACATTGTATTTGCCGCCTCCACGTGGCCCTACACCGCCTGCCATCCGATCTAGTACTGTAGTTAGTTGACTTCGAAAAAGCGTTTAGTACAGTGGACTGGAGGTATTTGGGGCTGGTGTTGCAATGGGCTGAGATAGGGTAGCACATTTGCAGGTTGGTCCAGGCATTACATAAAAACCCTATGGCAAAGGTCCATATTAATGGGATGCTTTCACAAGCATTCTCCGTTCAGCGCGGAACCCAACAGGATTGCCCTCTGTCTCCCCTCCTTTTCGCATTAGCAATTGAACCACTGGCACGAATGTTGAGGGAGGACTCCTTGCAGAAGGGCTGGAGATGGGAGGGGGGATGGGAGGACCGAGTGGCCCTATACGCTGATGACTTTCTCCTCTACTTAAGTAGACCATCCATCAGTGGCCCCAGATGCACCCACATTCTCCGATGCTTCGCGGCCGCGTCAGGTTTACAAATGAACTCTTCTAAGTCGAATCTCATGCCGCTGGCTGCATCGTGAGACTGCTTTGATTGGCAGGACGAAATACCCCCATGCCGATTGAGCTTTAAATATCTAGGGATCTGGGTGTCCCTTCTTCCTGACCTTACATGGTCCTTGAACTTTCGACCTCAGACACAGAAAGTCAATGAAGACCTAACACGATGGCGGTCTCTCCCTCTCAACATTCTGGGACGCAAAGCATTGTAAAATGATGCTCCTGCCCTTGTTCCTATATATGTTTCAAAACAATCCAATCCCTCTATCTCGAGCCTGGTTTTCAGCCATGGACAAAGCTGTCTCATCGTTCCTCTGGGGTGGAACCTGATGCCGTATAGCCCGTCGCTATTGCCAATGAGGCACCTCCAACAGAGGTATGGACATGTCAAACCCCTTTTTGTGCTACCTAGCATCACAACTCATTGTAATACACAACTGGTTCAATGGGGGGTGGTTAGACCTGGTGTATCAGCATGAATTCACTCTGTTATCATTCTCTTGGGTCCTGGACTTTTCTATGGCTGCCCCTTTCCCCTAAGTATGGCCCTGGTAACTAGGATGTTTTTTCTTGGTTGGAGAGCGGCTCTGAGACAAACACACACACACACACTGGACCCATACCCTTACTCGACTTACACCACTCTGGCAAGGCACATGGCTGCATGAAACAGCGAGCTTAAAAGGGTTTGACAAGTGGGACCTACTGGGCGTATCCCACCTAGGATTTATGTGGATAAGTACTTACGAGCGGTCCTTTCAGGTCCTTCACACAGAGTACCAGCTTTCACACACCCAGTTCTGCAAATACCTGCAACTTCGTCATGCCCTATGTCAACATCTAACAAATAGGGACTCACTGCCTGAATACAGCCCTCTGGAGGCCAAGCTCCTCATGGGGACATTGGGAATGGGGGTGAGTATCCCAAATATACAACTCCTTGGTTATTAATGCATCAGGAGACCTGACAGTTATTAAGGCCAAATGGGAACAGTGATGGCCCCTAGACTAATTGCCATATTTTCTCACATGCGTCTAATACAAATGTATTATTTGCATGGTTCCTACCTCTCGCCAGTGTGACTGCATCACACAGGATGCCTGCCAAATCCTGCATGTCCAAGATGTGCAACATCCCCAGCAGATTTCTACCATATGACGTGGGTCTGTCCATGTGTGACTGAACTGGTGGAGATCTTGGGACATGAAGTCCTGCTGTCCCCCTTGGTAATTCTTTTGGGTGTGCTTGAAGGAGTGGGAGGCACCCAGGCTGATCTCACCTTCCTAGGTACCGCACTAATGGTGGCCAAGAGAGACATTGCAACCCAGTGGAAATTTCCCATACCCGGCCCTCTCAAAATGGCACCAAGGAGTGGATTGGGGTGCAAGGCAGGAACAACCAGTGTACAAGGCCCAGGGGTGCCCCTGCAAACATGCACAAGTTTGGGGGAAGTGGTTGGTCCAAGGTAGTGAATAGCTGGGATGACTTGCTTGATGATACTGGTTCGAATATATACCAGATATGCCAGCAAATGAAGTGATGTTTGATCTACAAACTGTCTATGCCAATTATGTTAAACTCAATAAAAGTTGTTTATTAAATAGCAATATCGCTATTTACGAAATCCCGAGAAGCTAGAGGGTTTGATGTTTGCATATTTTGATTTAAAACATGGATTAGGCAAGAATTTCCACTCTCACAAGAATTATTTCTGTTAGCCATTGAAATATACTGGTGTCAATAAATTAGAATGCAAAGATTACCACTGTACAAATTAATAATAATGCTTTTAAGATAGCAACATACACAGTCAATATTCTGTTTCTGTCAGAACAAACTGAAACAGCTATCTATTCCAGCCCTTATTGAAACCATTGATGAATGAGACAGTGTATCCAGCTACTCCCTAAATAGGGACAAATCCAAATCTTCTCCTCTTAATATTAATTTTAATAAATCTATCCAGGGAGACTGGGTTAGCTTGGCAAAACAATTGTCTAAAATACTTGGGCTTAGCATTTAATGATGAGCTCTGCAACTCCTTAAGCCACAGTGACAACTCAGAGCCTGATTTAGGTCTTGGCGATAACTGTCCTGCTGTCAGTTTTTTTTATGGAAAACCCATACGTCAGATGGTGGTCTGCCCACCTGATTTAGATGTCCCATAGGCAATAGACCGCCAGCAACCCGCGTCCTCTGCCAGAACTCCTCATCTGCCGCAACAGCGCCATTGAAAATAGTTGCTGGCGGCAGGAGCCAATTTGTATGTGCCTTATCGCCAAGCCAACTGTGGGGATCCGACCTCCATATCTGAGTTCATGGATTAGGGGGAAAAGAGTAAAAACTTTTTTCCCAACTCCACTACCATTTTTGACTGGACATGACTGGACAAGACTTTCCGTCACTGCTGCCACTGGACCACAGAGAAAACATGACCCCCACCATTGCTCTACTCGAAGGTAGGGAAGCTTGCCTGTGTACAGAGTGGGGTCACTGCACATGGCCTCGGGACCACAGCAGTCATATACATGGCACAGTCATCCTGTGACATGCATATGTCGGGAACACAATTGTGTCATACATGGATGGGCATACACTGATACAATCATATTTCCTACACATATGCAACAGTCATTATAATGTCAGTATTCAATGCCAAATGAATGCTGGCTCCACAGTAAGGTTACAATCACACTTGTCAACTAGGTCCATGTGTGCACATTGCAGTCAGTACTTGTATGTGTGCAAGCGATTGGATTAGCTGGGTGAGATGGAGGTGTAGTGGGTGATCTGGTTGTGCCAGTATGTGTGCCACTTGCATATCGGTCTGCTTTTGTGTATGTTTAATTATGTGTTGTGTTGCTATGTGTGATATTCAGGTGAGTGTGGTGGTTGTGTGGTGGTCATCATGATGTGTGTAGTTGTGATATTGTGTGAGTGTGTTGGTGTAGATGAGTTGGTTGTTGTGGTTGTGTCGTGCGTGGATGTAGTGTCGACAGTGTGTGTATGTTGTGTCATGGATGTATGGAAGTGTGTGTTTTGGCCATGTATATGTGTTGGTGGACTGAAAATAGCTACGAGTGTCTGGTGTGTTGTGTGGTGTGTTGTGCAGGGGGACATATATGGTTAAGGTACAGTGTGTGTGTGTGTGAGACTTACCTCTATTCCATAGCCACTGCCATTGTTCGATGTCAATTGGGTCCTGCACCATCCTTCCTCCTTCAGCAATGTGCCGCCAGAACACTGCTTGTAGGACTGTAAGATCTAAATATGGGCGGTGGGAACCCGCCAGCTTAACAGCTGGGTAGAGCACTCCATTGTGGTGGACGGCCGTGTAGGACAGTACTCTGTTTTTGGCATGGTTACTCCCATGTTTTGCCTGCTATCAGTATGCTTTGACTGTTTTCACTGGGATCCTGCTTAACAGGACCTCCGTGATTGTGCTCCATCCCTCTAAATTTGGTTGCCTAGGACTTTGCACACCCATCATTGGCATACTGTGGCTGCCGTATAAGTCCCTAGTATATGGTACTTGATGTATGCTGTGGACTTAAAGAGATGCTGTAGGGTGATTGTAGGCAAATGTCATTAATAGTACACAGTTCTGCTCTTCAGTCTGAACTCTGCATCTCAGACATTTTTGAAGCGTGTTTTGATGGACGCTGCTCATCTTCACAAACAAACGACCTTCATTGATCCTTACCTCAGCAACTGGCTGATAAAGGCTCACACTGGAGAAAAGGTGATTCAAGGGTTCAGCTTCAGTACTGTGCTTTTACATCAGCTGGGCCTTTGTGTTAACCACCAGAAATCAATGTCTACCCGCATACCAATACTCACCAGTCCTGTAGCAATGCTAATTGTATATTTTTACAGGAAAGTGTTTCTACTATTTTTCAAAAATACCATCACCTTAAGAAAACACTTTTTTCCTATGGCTCAACAGATTTCACTCCTTCTGGGATCAGTAATCCTCATAATCAATGCACAAATTAACATGACCAACAATGCTTATAAGACAAGTGCTCTTGATGAAAGAACAACTGTGAGGACAAGTTGAAATTATCTGTCCTGGCAACATTCTCTCAAGTGGTGGGGCTAGACAGCCAGCCTTCTAAAAGGAATTTTCACAGAACCTATCATCAAAAACGGGGATTGTAGTCAACAAAACCAACTGCACATTAGTGTCTGGCTGTAAATATCTTTCTACCCCCCGTAACATTGAGGAGAATCCTGATCCAGATAGACCCAAATGATTTGGCATTGACTTCTGGCAAGGAGTCAATCCACTAAGGCTGTACACCCCCACAACCCTCCCGGCATTCATAACTGTCAGGCAGACCTTCTGAGCAGATACTTCATAGAAAACTATGAATGAGTCCTCAACATCAAAACCTTGCAAGACATCCTTCAGGGTTGTGGGTACCCTCAAATAGAACTGTTTACCACTGGCCAAAATGCAGAACCCCCACAATTTGGCTCCAGAATTTGGAAACCAGAATCAGTGGGCAGTGCGTTTTTGATGAACTGGCCCAACAAATTGTTCCAAGCCTTTCCCACTGTTCACGTCAATCCCAAAGATTAAATGTTTCACACCTGCTGTGTTACTCATTGCTCTGGAGTGGTCGAGACAGTGGGATATTCTGGAACTTATTCATGTGTCCAGGAGACAAGAAGCAGCTGTGCAAACTGAGCCTGTTATCCAGGATGCAAGGGAAATTACATTGCATTAGTGTGGCATCCATAATGTTGTCAGGATGGCTCCTAAAATCTTGCAGTACAGCTATATGAATATACCTAGGGAATGTTTAAACCTTAAAGAAGACTAAAAACCATCTACCAGAGGATTATACCATTTCACTGGTAAGGGTTTGTGTTTTGATGCTTTCAAAATACTCATGACCCAGTAACCCATCAAAATTAGATAGTGATTCCATACATTCTTCAGTCAGTAAAGTCGAATCTTCAGTTTTCATCTATAAAAGTTATTTTGGCTACCATCACAGCATAGAGAAAAGGACTGACACAAAGATTCTTCTACACAAATCTGTGATAGAAAACTTTTTTGGAAGGCCTAAAAAATACATTTCTGATGAGACAGCAGTCTTCTGTTCCATGGGAGCTTAGCTTGGTCCTTACTAAAGTGAAGGCTCCCGCTTTTGAGTCCATATACAAGTTCTCATTGCAGCACCTTACTTGGAATAGCTTTCTTTGTCGCGATTATGCCAGCCAGGAGTGTTAGCGAGTTTCAAGCTCTTTCTGCAATCGAATTTTACAAAATATTTCAACAGAGTGGTTTTCTCCCAAAAGTTTTATTCAACTTCAACATCACCCAAACAGTCTCTCTGCTGTTTTTCTTCAGTTATCTCTCGTTTTTGGCAGAGAAATCCATTCATTCTCTTGATGCAGATTTTCCTAGGTAAGACTGAGGTCTTAGTGAAACTGTCTAAGGGGTTCATTACGAGCTCGGTGGTCTTTTTGCAAGACTGCCGTGGGACCGCAGTGCGAAAGACCGCCTGTGCAGGTTTGCCGCTCGGCGTATTATGACTGTTGGCTGCTCTCCATCGTTATTCCGACGGAGAGCTGCCAACAGCCATACTTGCGGGTGGCGGGAAAGTGGAGGTTGCTCCGCCTCCAACGCCATGCCAACAGAACACCGCCCAGCGAATCACGTCCTGTGATTCGCCGTGGCGGTGTTCTGTTGGCGGTGTGGTGTCGGCGGAGCTGTCCCCATGGCTCCCGTCCCCTCCCGGAGGATCGACGGACCAGGTAATCGATCATCCGTTAGGCTGGGGGGGTGTTGTGTGTTGTGTGCGTGCATGGGGGTTATGCGTGTGTGTATGTAGAGGGGGTGTGTGAGTGCATGTATGCTTGCGGGGTGTTGTGTGTATGGGAATGAGTGCGTGTATGGCTGTGGGTATGTCTGTATGGATGTGTGCGTGTATGTTTGAATGTGGGTGTGCGTGTCTGTGTGTGTGGATGTAGGCATGTATGTCGGGGTGTGTGCGTGTGTGTGTTGGTGGTGCCTGCATGCGTGTCGGGTGAGTGTGAGTAATGTTATGTTGGGGGTCGGGGTGGGGAGGGGGGCTCTGCCACCTTTGGGGGGTGGCAGGGTGGTGGGGGGTGTAGGGGAGGGAGTCGGGGTGGGGGAGACCCCTATCAGTGCCAGGGAAGGAATTCCCTGGCACTGATAGTGCTTACCGCCATGGATTTCATGGCGGTTGAAACCGCTGGAAATCCACAGCGGTAAGCTGGGTCCAAATTCCGCCGGCGGTATACTGACGCTCGCCGGGCTGGAGACCCAGGTCTCCAGCCCGGCGGTCGTCTCCGCCCTGGCGGGCGGGTCGGAGAACCGGCAGTTGACCATGGCGGTTGCCAAGGTAAGACCGCCAGCCTGTTGGTGGTCTTACCGCCGGTTCTCCGCCATCCGCCAGGGTTGTAATGACCCCCTAACTCTTTGTCAAGTATCGTCCCATCTGCACTGGTATAATGTCCTCCAGAAAATCCATTGCCAGATGGATAGTCTTTGTATTGCCCTCAGTTAAGCAACAAGCCACTTATAGACAAACAAAGATCTCATTTCACACAAGGAAACGTGGCTAACATAGCCTTGCAAAGGAATGTCCTGATAGCAGAGATTTGTACAGCAGCCACATTTAACATTTGTATTATATTTCTATGTATGTTTATGTTTATGGTATTTGTACAGCAGCCAAATTTAACAATTATATTATATTAATATTTATGGTATTTGTAAAGCGCAAACACTCATACCCAGAGGGATATTACAGCGCTAAATTGCTGTAGGCCCTACGAGCTTGAGCACTGATGTTACTCTGGGAAAAGCCAGGTTTTTAAGTTCTTTCTAAACCTGATGTGGTTGGAGGTGAGACGAGGATCCATAGGCAGTAGGTTCCAGTGAGCTGCAGCAAGATGGGTGAATGCGCGACCGCCTATTCTTTTGAAATGCATTTAGCTTTGGCTAGTGCTAAGTGTGATTGTTTCGCGCAGGTTTAAAAAATTCTACCCTTGATCGTAGAGTTGTAGGGCTGGTGTCATAGATTGCATTGTGGGTGTGGAACAGGAGTTTTAATTTGGCTTTTTTGCGTATTGGCAGCCAGTGGAGGGTTTTCAGATTATTTAGATTTTTTTTAGGGTTTTTAAGTCTGCCATTCCCACATAAAGTGCATTTCCATAGTCCAATCAGCTAGTGATTAGAGCTTGAACTACAGTTGTATGCCAATCAACGGGGATCCAGCGGAAATGTTTATCTAGTAGCTTGAGTAGGCCAAAACATTTGCCACCAGTGGCATTGACCTTCCTGTATTGAGATGGGATTGTCAGTTAAGACAGAAAGATTGTTTGCCACTTCATTAGGCTCAGGTGCAGAGCCCAGAGAAGATGGCCACCAGGATAAATCCCAGATCTGATGGGCACCACCGAAGAGTAGGATCTCTGTTTTATCAGCATTCAGCTTTAAGCAATGTGCCATCATCCAGCTTGCTACCTCAGAAAGACAGCTGATAAGGCTTCTCCTGGTTTGAAGATGCCTCTTACTGATTGAGATAACCAACTAGGTATCGTCTGCATATGAGAAAATCTCAAAGCTCCGGTTTCTGTCAATTTTCGTCAGGGATGCAACATAAACATTAAAAAGTGTCAGGCTCAAGAAAGAGCCCTGAGGGACCCCACATTTGGATACATGGGTGGGGGGCATCTTAGGGTATTTAACTAAACAGACGGGGTTCTTTTGCTTAAGAAGGAACCAAACCATTGTAGGGTTCTAGAGTGTAGTTTATCTGTAAGCTGTGAGAGAAGGTATCAAATGCTGCAGAGAGGTCAAGTAGAATAAGGACAGCAGCGTTGCCCTGATCCACTTCTAATCTGATATTTTCCAGAACAGCGAGAAAGGTAGATTCTCTGCTGTAAAGCCTGTTTTTGATGGGTCTAACAGGTTGCTGTCCTCAAGAAATCCAGTTAGCTGGTAGTTGACTAGTCTTTCCAAAACTTTAGACATGTAGGAGAGCAGGGATGTAGGGTGGTAATTGGAAAGAATGGATACATCTGCCCCTAATTTTTTGGCCAAAGGAAGTATTAAGGCTCGCTTCCAGATATCCGTATACTTTGAATTAGTCAAGGAGAGGTTAAAAATTTGGGTCCGGTGTGGACTAAGTAAAGGGGCCAACAAAGAAAAAATTAAGTGAGGACAAGGGAGCCAGACTTGAACTCTAAGATCATCTTCTCGACCTGTTCCACTGAAAGACTTCTAAAGTTCCCTAAGTGAGCACTTGCTTCAAAGTGGGGGCCTAGCTGCGCCCAGGGGCGCTCATCTAGGGGAGGTTGTGATTTGAAAATTGAAAAGATTTTATCAATGAGGAAATAGGCTATTTCTTCACAATGAATAGCTGAGTAATTGATGGTCTGGGAGACGCTGATAGGCTGAGATAGTTATTTCAGTATTTTAAAAATAGTTCTCTGTAAGAACTGCCATTTTCAGCTAATCTTTTAATAAAATCATCTTTATTTGCTCTCAAGTGCACTGTGATTATTATTCAGTTATGGTTTGTAAGCTTGTCAATCCTCTATAGATTTTGAGTGCCTCCAAGTTTGCTGAAGCAATTTAAATTTCCTTTTTCCCGTTCGTTAATTCCAAGGAGTACCATTTTTCTGACGGCAGAGGCCTGGATTATATTTTTGTTTTCCAGTGAGCGTGGTTATCCAGGGAATTGGAAATGGCAGAATTGAAGTTATCTGAATAACTATAAAGGGCCATGTCTTTGCCAAACTATGAGGGGGTGGGTGAAATTACTTAAATAAGAGAGTGACCGTCAATTTTGCTCTAAGGTCTTTTAGGGATAGTGGATGGGTTTGAAGATATTGTTTGCCCTAATAATAATGTAAGAGAGAATTTGATGAGGGAGTGAGCAGATCATATTATTGGATTAATGTTGTGGATTTTGGTAGTTTCAGTGTTTGAAAATAACAAATCCAAGGTGTGACCTGGTACATTGGTGGTGCCAGTAATCCACTATTTTAAGTGGAGAATTTGCGTATCACTCTCCAACCATTTGCAAAGAGGGTCCTCCATATTTTCGTAACGTAGATTAAAATCAAAAATCCCACTAAAAATTGATTGTGTTTCAGACTTAGTGGGGGCAGCCAGGAGAGGAGATTGGCAGCTAGCTCGGAATTGTAGCTGGTAGGTCCATAAAGTACCGTGCCTCTGAGAAGGCTCCTCTCTTTGTAAGACAACTGGAGGACTAAGATTTTGCAGTCTGCTGTAAAAGAACTGTGTTCAGTGGAGCAGCCTCTTCTGTTACATTTCATAATCTTATAACACATGAGCACTGTGACAGTGATCTCGGGTAGGGTGTTACCATTGATCCAGGTTCCCATAATAAAAAGTAAATCTAGGTTGGAGTTAGTGATAGTGATTTTATCCCAAATCTCCATACAATGTTTGGGTAGAGAGCTGACACTGAAGTACATACATCTTAAAGGTAACCTTACTGAATTATTGGTTTGGTTGGAGGGTGGCTCCTTGTTGGGCCAGCCTACTCATTTACACGATTAAGGTAAAAAAAGGGCCTTCTACATGCCCTGGTGCCCCATACAAACACGAGTCTGGGTCAAGTTTGGAGGGCCTACTGAGTGTTAGAAGAGGTTCCCGAGATTAGGGTAGTCTTACCTGTTTTTCTGTACTGAAATTGGCTTAGGCGTAGCGTCTGGCAACAGTTGGGCGTGGACAGGTGCAGACGGGCTTGCCTTTGGCGCCCCTTCAGTGCGCCGGTGGCTGCACAGTGCTCTCATTTTTATTCCTAAATTGCCAAAATTCCACTATTTTAATTAGATTTTTCCCTGTTTTGTACTGGCCAAAACGTATTGTTTTTAAAGTGCTCTAAATTCGTTAATAAAGTTCCTAGTGCCAAGTGCCTCAGGGTCAATCGAGTAGCAGCAATCCTTCTAAACCCATGCAACGCCCTCGTTTCTCCTCCAAATTGCATAGGAGCTAGACTGCTGGCCTGAAAAAGTTGGTGAGAAAAACACACCATGGTCAGCGTGGCTTAACGCACCACTGCTCACTCAAATCTAGATGTCAAAATACCAGTTAAAAATATAGAGTAAAGATGCTAAGACTGTCCTATTGACAAAATGCGCAGATATTTCTCTATTTCAATTAGATTTTTTGCCATTTTGTAGTGGTCAAAAGGTATCTTTTCTAAAGAGCTCTAGATTTGCTAGTAGCAACTAAATGTGCAAATATTAGCAGCAATAAAGTGACAGGTGCCTCAGGGTCGATCGAGTAGCAGCAGTCCATCTAACCCTACAGTTTTCCCTTCTCTGGCTGTCAGATTCCCTCTGACACCAGCGTGTTTTGGATACTGAGGCAGTAGCCTCTTTACTCCATATACATTTTGGACTTGTTCAATTGCTTTTTTTTTGCTTATTGATCTGTGACTCTTTGTCACAGTTGAAGTTGGTTCACATGGTCAGTGCTGTGATGGGTCATGGATTGCGGTCAAAAGGGTTTGCCGAAATGTCAGCAAGTTTCTTGATCAGTGGGTTTTCTTTTTGATCCAATCCTTTGTAGAATTTTACGTTGAGTTTGCAGAGATGGTCGTCCAACATCTCAAAACTCAAATCTCTGTGGAGGTCTGCTGTTCTTGCAAAGCAAGGAGCACCTGTAGCTATCAGTAAGGCCTTGTTCTGTAGTGTCTGCAGAGGCTTCCGATACTCTGGCTTGTAACCGCTCCACACTGGTCAAGCATATGACATTGTGGGTCGAATAATTGCATTTACTGTGCAAACTTTGTTCAGCATAGGCATTGATTTTGTTATCAGCCAGTTTCGGTGTTGCTTTCTGGCATGTCTTCTCAATGTGGTTTCTCCAGCTGAGTTTGGAGTCAAGTGTCACCCCTCGGTATGAGCTACTGCTTTCCCACTTTATCTCCTCTCCATTGAGGTGGATCTGTGGATGTTTTTTATCTGCTTTCTGGTGAACTATGTTGTTGTGGTTTTGCTTGTGTTGATGTTCATCCGCCAGTCGCTGTACCATCCAGATATTTTGCTGAGCGAAGCTTCAAAGTTCTTTGCGCTTCCTTTTCACTGAAAGATTGGGAGATGACCACAGAATCATTGGCGTAGAGAGTGAGGTCTGTATTCTTTAAGTCCTTGGGAATAAAATTTGTAAATATATTAAAGAGAAACGGTCCAAGAATTGATCCCTGAGGCACTCCATCCAGAAAAGGGTGTACAGTTGAGCATTCCTCACGCAGTGCCACGTGGAAGGTCCGTTCTTCGAGGTAGTTAGTCAGCAGATTTACCAGATGGCTGAAAAACTTCAGCTTAATAAGCTTGTAGATTAGTCCCTATGTGCCATACTCGGTCCAAAGCTTTGGCTGCATCTAGGAAGACAACTCCAGTTGATTTGTTGATATTGAATCCATGGCTAGTAATGTCCACAACTCTGAGAAGTTGATGATTTGTAGAGTGTTCGGTCCGGAACCCAAATTGTTCCTTTGCAAGAAGGTTTTTGCTTTATGCAAAGCTACTGAGACGTGAAAGTATTACCTTTTCGAAAAGATTTGATAGGCCAGATAGCAGACTTTCAGGGTGGTAGTTTGCAGGATCTCTTAGTGGCATCCCAGCCTTAGGGAATACAATAACTATTGCTTCTTTACAGACTTTAGGGAAATGCTGGTGCTAGAGACATGCATTGAAGATTTCAGCAAGGCGATCCATTGCTGCATTTGGAAACATCATGTCCTTATTTACTACATGTCTTAGTAGTTTCAAACAGTCTATTTAATTTCTCACTACTGTGAGTGCTGCTCCTCTCATAAGACTGCACTGGCAATGCTCTGTCACGTGTCTAAGTGGTATCTTCTGATCTATGAGGAATGGCTTAGGCATGTTTAGTATGTTTGGAATGGTAGTGAGAAATCCTGCTTATTGGTGTAGGTGGAATTTTGTATTATCATGGACAGCTCCACTGGGTGCATACTTTCCAGACAGCTATCAGACCGGGGGGGCTGGGTGTAACAGAAGAGGCATCTGCATATGGTTATCTTCCTGGGCTGGGGAAAGGGAGGGTCGTTCACACCTTACATGTGAATAGGTTGTGTCCTGCCCTCATACAATGGACTGATTACCCTCTACTGATGTCTGGAGACAGGGCTGGGTTGAAAGGGTGTTGTGTTTGACTTGAAAGGACTCCTCTGAAGTTCCCCCCTGAACAAAGGCATTTTTGAGTATCAGTAGAAGGGGTTCAGCCCCTGACAGGCGAGCACTTTTGGACCAGGGACCGAATCTCTGCCAAAAGTACTGCTGCCTGGTGTCTGCTGGGTGGACCAAAGGACTCCTATGGATTGCTTTTCTGTATGTTGCCCTGCTGCCAGCTACCCTAATGACTTTGGCTGTCCCAAGCAGTAAGACAGAAGCAAGAGGAACCGCCATTGAGACTGCGGGCTTGTTGACTGCTGGAGTACAAGAGGAACTGCCACTCCGCATCTCCCCATATGTGCTGGCTTACCTGCCTACTGCCCCTGGTACCCTAAATGTTTACCCAGCACGTGAAGAACGCTTGACTGTGCTGCCCTTAGGTGTTGCCCCCCTCAGGTGCTGGGAAGCGCCCCGTGTCTCCTTATGTGAGGCTCCCCCATAGTAGGGGCGGCCGCAAATAGCCCCTTGTGACAGCACAGACGAGCGCAATCTTGTTGGTGCCTCGGGGGCATTGGTAGTTTGAAGATCAGCACTTAATTTTTAAGCACAGAAATACTTACTTTGTTTTAAGAATTCAGTGGCAGATGCCTGTTCATGATATGCTTGAAAAGCACTCTATTTTCAGATATGTCTCTGCAATTCTATTTTTGATTTTTTTACTCTCCTCTTTCTCTTTCTGTCCATGTTTGTCTTCTGTTGTCATCTAGGACATGAGCATAATGCGTTTTATCCCCAGTGACACAAAGGATGCCCATGCATATTCCTTGCTGTATACTTACCTCAACAACAAGCAGCGCTATGGCATTATAAGTTGTAAGGTTATGGAAGCTTTTGTGGTGCCACTAGCTTCTTACCAGCCAATCCCTGCCAAACTTCACCCACAGGGAGGCCCAGGTATGCACTGCAAAGAGTCATTCTCTGATGAGAGGTAGTGTTCTCTGCTTCTGTTATGCTTGGGTTTATTACATTGTATTTGCAAGAGTGCATATGTCATTGTAATGGTCTTATAGTGCTGTGTTATTTCAGAGTCCTTGTGTGTGTTTTTGATATACTGTTATTTTTCAATAGACCTGTATAAAGATGTTTTGTTTCTCCTCATTTAATACTACTTGGTGTGTCCAAGTTTCACCTGGTTACTTCTAACTGCAAATTCTTCACCAATTGGCTCTCTCCCAGGTGCTAGAATGAATATGGGAAACCTTTCTGCAACATCTACTACCAGAAGATGACACCTCAGACTCTGTTGCAGCTTTGTCTTGCCTCTATTACTGACAGTTTATTTTTTCCATGCCCTGCAATGTGATTCTGGAGCTCTGCCCCAGAATGTTTCATCGGTATTCACTGATCTAAAAAAACAAAACAAAAAAACTTTAAATACAACTGTGTGGTAGTGAAATTGTCCACCTTCTGTAGATTACAGGCTTTAAACCATGGTACGTTGACAGGAAGCAGATTTTGGTCACAAATCCACACAACATTTTCCTTTGGTGCTTAGATTCCAAGCATGACTTGAAGTCCTGTGACAAGTGCTCTGTGATGCACGTGAAGGCCATTAGTGGTGTTTATACCCATGTTTGTGTGAACATATGGGTAAGCTCTTGTTTTTATTGAATGTTAACCAAAGCTGTACATTGCCGAGCAAAAGTGAGGTAGATCACACTTAGAGTCAGTACAAGAAAGGGTATAGCCGACTCAAAATACAGCCAACCCGTGAATGGAGTTGTCTTGAGGAGACAAATATAGATATGAAGTAGTTCCCTCCGAACAGAGGTACATGCAAATATCCTTCAGATCAGAAGTGTCTGCAACAATTATTTTGATAGTGCATTCCTCTCTTGTAAGTACACTTTTCAGACCATCAAGGCTCACTCTAAGGTGGAGAGACCCATAGCCTCACTGCAGGCCTTTATTTTCTGGTAGTAAGAAAAGTTCCCCTGTACTAGCTTTTGCAGTTCCTTTGCTAGCCTTCCAACAATTAAATGTTTTTTTGTATTTGCTGCCCTGCAGCATTTCAGAAGTTGCTAACAAGTGAGCATACCGTTACTTTCATATGTGTCCCTTCCTCATGTGACCAGAGCTTTTCTTCTTCCAACACAGGGAGTTGAGGAGTCAGTTGTAGAGCTTATCATTGAACTGTGAGCCAGTGGGCATCATTTCCCCAGGTGCAATCCTCAGCCTTATTTATTCCTGAGGGCAGTAGCTTGCAAAGAGATGCACTGTGACCTAACATTATAGGCGCTTGCTCCAAGGTGGCGCCCAGGTCTCATCCTATTGAGGTATTTTCAGATAAGCACTGTGGCTTATTATGGCTCTTGTCTGATGTGTGTCATGGGCCTTTGTCCAACAGCTTTCTGTCAAAGGTGCTCACAGGGTTATGCAACCTTTACCCTGCAGTTTTTAGTTTGCATACCCTTTACTCCTCAGCTTTTATTCCACATTTGACTTTAAGCTGCATGCCTTTCCTCCACAAGCATTTTTTTTCTCTGAATATTTTGTTAGGGTTAAGGGATAACTACAGGTAAAGGGGATAAGGGTAATTTTATAGTTAAGGGGTGTGTAGAGAAAAAGGTGGTAGGGTTAATGTTAGGGTTTGGGGTGATAGAGGTAAAGGGTAAGTGTTATTTTAGGGTCTAGGGGTGGGTAGAGGTAAAGAAGGGTAAGGGTGATTTTAGGGTTAATGTGTCAGTAGAGTTAGAGGGAGGTAAAGGGTGATTTTAGAGCTAAAGGATGGGTAGAGGCAAAGGGGGAAGGTTTTGTTAGGATTCAGAGGTGAGTAGAAGTAAAGGGAAATAAGACGTTTTGCCCAAAAAGAAATCACTGTAAAAATGGGTGTTTGGGGTAAAAAAAAAACACTCCAAAAAAAGAACAAAAGGGGAGTTTAGGAGGGTCAACCCCAAAGAGTATATAGACCCATAAATGTATATTTTTATAACTATATGCATACATTTATATAAATAAACATTTTATATATATATATATATATATATATATATATATATATATATATATATATATATATATATAATGTTAAAAAGCAAAAAAAGTGACTTAAAAAATGAAACTTAAAGACTCGCATTGTAAAGTTGTGAAGGCAATTATCATTATTGTAAATTAAACTGCGGCATAAAGGCTTGAGGAGTAAATTCCACAGAGTAAAGGCATGTGGACTAAAAGTTTGCAGAGAAAGGTCTGATATTCACTCACAGGCTTTAGTTAATTCTAGCTCTGTCCACCAAGGCTTCTTATGGACTGCCTTATGAGGCTAATCAATTGTTAACTCATCCACATGTGTTCCCTTGTCCAATTTATACCTTAGTGTAGTCACAAAACTTAGTCAAAATTCAGTCTGAGGCACCCACTGGTTCTTTGGAATATGGGCTATTCTCCAGCATTGATTCTTTCATAGATTCACATGCTGGAAATTTCTCTTTTGTCCAAGTCGGAGCATTCAGTACATACTGAGCAGTTAGAAAAAAAGAAAATATGTTTCCTTCATTTTTTTTTACCAAACAGTGCTTGTTTAGAAGTTTGCAGTCTCATTAAAAAACTTGTGAGCGTTAAACAGTGAGGTTCAAGAGCCACGAACTCCACTCCATTATGTTTGTTCTGCTACAAAACAGTGTTTTCTGTCAACCTTAGAACATTTTGACCTCTTTGGCAGTTCTTTGGTTTGAATTTCAGTCTCTGTGGTTTTATACCCGGTCTGCCAGATCCAAAACCACCTGGTAAGGACTTTGAGAGCAGGGTACTATATTGTCTCAAAAAGGAAGCAAGCTCCTTCTTCTGGAGGCGGGTCATTTAAGAGTCTTCCTTCCACTGCCTCTAAGAAAGGTGCCACAAGGCTAAGGAAGGCACACCTATGCATGAATTCCACAAGTAAAGATGTCTAGTAAAATCTGGTAAGAAGACGCCTCTAAAGAGTGACAGAAAGCCTCTTTATCTACAGCTCAAATTAAGTGCCCATTTCTGCCAGAGCCTTCATATGAGGCTCTTTCACCATCTTCCTTGGTGCCAGTATCACCTGTGGTATCTAAAAAAAAGTCCTCTTTGAAGAAGTCTACTTACTCCAGTATTGGAACTTTCATAGATTCACATGTATGAATCATTCCCCGTTGTTGAGATGGGAGTCCCCTGGTACATAATAATAACAATGCCTTGTTAAACCAAGGGAAAGAAGGTATTAGACTCAATTTGGTAACATACAATAGTCACTGTTAAAAAAGAGGCCAAACTCAGGTTTCAGTGAATCAGGTTGCTTTGCCCTCTAGAACACTCTGGTGAGAAGCTCCAGTCCTTCAGGTTTTCAACCACACACTGTGCTAGGGAGTCTCCACTGAGCTCTCCTCGGTCATACTTATTTTGATATATTTAAACAAATTTCCAACCATTTCATTGCTTGGGACATTTAGGTTTGTCCATTATGACATTGTTGCCATAAATTGGACTTCAAATCTGACTTCATCATGCCAGATAAGGAAAATAAGAGTCTATTCAGGCACTGTGATACCTGCGATAAGAAGAGGCTTTACTCGGAGGATCTTCATTAAGACTGCATCTACTGCCTTTATTCAGCACATAAGGCCAAAGATTTTAAATTATGTTGTACTACTGCTACAAAAACACTAAAAGACCGGGGAAAAAGGCTGCTGCTATAGCTCCAGAAACTCAAAACTAGGAAGGAGCCGGTGTCTGATTCTGACAGTGAGGACTCCTCACCACCCTTAAGAAGATCACAAAAGAGAGTGGGATCACCCCATTCTCACTCCTCTCCTGAGCAGCCAAAGAAATCCTCAAAAAAGACAAACCAAATCTCCTCAAGAAAGTGAGGTTTCTTCTAAGCAAAAGGAGAAAAAGTGAAGATCTGAACTGCCTACACCACCTCCTCAGGTTCGTCATTTATTCAAAAAGCATTTTTCTGTTCCATCTTCTGACAGATCATCGATGAGCGTCCTGCCATCGGCGAAAACCTCTTTGTTGGTACCGTCAACAACAAAGATCTACACTGCGGCATCTACAACAGATACAAAAAGCACTATCTTGATGCTATCTACCACCTCGTCATTCTTGACAACATCCTTGTTGATGACTCCTATACCTAGAGCGTCACAGCTGAAGATTACCTTGATCTTGTTGTTGATAGCAATGACAACGGTTCCTCTGTTGACGTCCACTCCCTCGTCAGACAACGACCACTCATATGCCAATGAAAGACACTGCTTTCTTGATGTTGATGCTCGCATCCTCGTCGACAACTCTGTTGACAAGAGAAAACCCTCAAGAACAGGAGAAAAGGAGATATTTAACTCCTTCGCATTCCTCTCCAAGCAAGGTGTCTCCATTGGTACCAACCTGTCTACTGGATGAAGAAGACACGGAGGAGGAAGGGCCCTCTGGGGTTGAGCCCATCCGAACTGCATGGAAAGTGCCAGGAGGAGGAGTACAAATTGGGGGAATATGAGGAACAAGGTTATTATTCACCTCGGAAGCAATCCCACCAGCCATGCCAGGGCGAAATGTGTCTTCCTTCTTCTCTAGTTTCTGACTTCATTAAGACTGCATCTACTGCCTTTATTCAGCACATAAGGCCAAAGATTTTAAATTATGTTGTACTACTGCTACAAAGACACTAAAAGACCGGGGAAAAAGGCTGCTGCTATAGCTCCAGAAACTCAAAACTAGGAAGGAGCCGGTGTCTGATTCTGACAGTGAGGACTCCTCACCATCCTCAAGAAGATCACAAAAGAGAGTGGGATCACCCCATTCTCACTCCTCTCCTGAGCAGCCAAAGAAATCCTCAAAAAAGACAAACCAAATCTCCTCAAGAAAGTGAGGTTTCTTCTAAGCAAAAGGAGAAAAAGTGAAGATCTGAACTGCCTACACCACCTCCTCAGGTTCGTCATTTATTCAAAAAGCATTTTTCTGTTCCATCTTCTGACAGATCATCGATGAGCGTCCTGCCATCGGCGAAAACCTCTTTGTTGGTACCGTCAACAACAAAGATCTACACTGTGGCATCTACAACAGATACAAAAAGCACTATCTTGATGCTATCTACCACCTCGTCATTCTTGACAACATCCTTGTTGATGACTCCTATACCTAGAGCGTCACAGCTGAAGATTACCTTGATCTTGTTGTTGATAGCAATGACAACGGTTCCTCTGTTGACGTCCACTCCCTCGTCAGACAACGACCACTCATATGCCAATGAAAGACACTGCTTTCTTGATGTTGATGCTCGCATCCTCGTCGACAACTCTGTTGACAAGAGAAAACCCTCAAGAACAGGAGAAAAGGAGATATTTAACTCCTTCGCATTCCTCTCCAAGCAAGGTGTCTCCATTGGTACCAACCTGTCTACTGGATGAAGAAGACACGGAGGAGGAAGGGCCCTCTGGGGTTGAGCCCATCCGAACTGCATGGAAAGTGCCAGGAGGAGGAGTACAAATTGGGGGAATATGAGGAACAAGGTTATTATTCACCTCGGAAGCAATCCCACCAGCCATGCCAGGGCGAAATGTGTCTTCCTTCTTCTCTAGTTTCTGACTTATAATTCATACTCACAGATTACAGAAGGCCGTTTCAACCTACTGCATCTACTGTGCCACAGGCTTCCCCACCTGCAAAATCCATGTCATTGCCTAGGTCAGCAAGGCACACTCCATAAACAGCTCACCTCCAGGGCCCAGCAACACATTGGGCCCTGAAGACATTGGGGGATTAAAAACCTGCTAGAAAGTGAAGCAAAAAGGTTAAAGCTCCTCATGGCCACTAAGCAGAGGGTTTGTTTTCTCTGTGATTTTTAGAAGCCAGTTCGAAAGAGTTTGAGAGCTGTGCCCGTTGTCAACTACATTTGGAAAGACAGCTTAAATGTAATGAGAACTCCAGCCAGAGTGACTGCAGTTCTACCGTGCCTGGATAAGAAATACAAGGCTCCAGAGGAAGCTCCGGCATGTCTCACTGGCCATCCAAAAGCCTGACTCAGTGATCGCACAGGTGGCCCAGCGCAGATCTAAGAACCGCTCAACCCCAATCACAGCGCCTCCAAAGAGGGTAGGCACCCTGATATGATTGGCAAGTGTTTCTCATCAATGTCAGCGCTTATAGTCAGAGCATCAAATTCTCTAGCTGTTGTTGGAAGATATGATCGCCAACTGTGAGCTAACATTGCTCCATATCTGGATCAGCTATCAGAGCAGAATAAAGTGGAGTCCAAGAAAACTTTAGAAGAAGGGGAGCACACATCTTCCTAGTCAGTGAACTGCTCTGCCTCCCGTAGCTCCGCCGGCAAGTAGAGCCCTCGTTCCTCTGAACTCCTGACCTCTGTCAGGAGTTCAAGGCCCTCCTCCACCCGCAGGCTCCTGCCTGCGCCTCATCCCTGGTGTCTAGTGGGAGAGCTCTGCTCTTCTACTAGGCTGCCCTCTGCCTCTCTTCTCCTTTTTCCTACTTTGCTCTTTGTGTGCTTTTCCTTCTGTGTTCTGTCCCTTATCTGCTCCTTTTGCCTTTCGCTTCTGCGTATCACTCTTTTCTCGTTTCTTTCTCCTCTCACTCCGCCCTCTCTCTCTCACTCACTCTCCCCCGCTGCTGCTGCCCCTGCGGCCCCTCCCCCTCCTCTCTCTTGTGCTGCATTCCCACTGCTGCTGCCCCGCGGGCCCGCCCCCCTTTTTATGCACCGTTTTATGCCCCTGCTCCCGCCTCCCAGCTGTTCTCTCCTGCCCCCTCCCTACTTAATGGCGCCCGCTGCGTGTTAGGATGAGCAATATCACTGACCTAGTCAGTGAACTGCTCTTCTTCCCGTAGCTCCATCAGCAAGTAGAGCCCTCGCTCCTCTAAACTCCCTACCTCTGTCCGGAGTTCGAGGCCCTCTTCCACCCGCAGGCTTCTGCCTGCACCTTATCCCTGATGTCTAGTGGGAGAGCTTTGCTCTTCTATTAGGCTGCCCTCTGCCTCTCTTCTCCTTTTTCTTACTTTGCTCTTTGTGTACTTTTCCTTTTGTGTTCTGTCCCTTTTGTGCTCCTTTTGCCTTTCTCTTCTGTGTTTCACTCTTTCCTTGTTTCTTTCTCTTCTCGCTCTGCTCTCTCTCACTCTCCCCCCTCTCTCTCTCCCCTGCCGCTGCTGCCCCTGCGGCCCAGCCCCATTCTTCGTGCCGTTTTACACCTCTGCTTCCGCATTCAGCCTGTCCTCTCCTCTCCCCTTCCCTACTTAATGGCGGCCACGTGCACGGTAGGACGAGCAATATCACTGACCTAGTCTGTGAACTGCTCTGCCTCCCGTAGCTCCACCAGCAAGTAGAGTCCTCGTTCCTCTGAACTCCTGACCTCTGTCAGGAGTTTGAGGCCCTCCTCCACCCGCAGGCTTATGCCTGGGCCTCATCCCTGGTGTCTAGTGGGAGAGCTCTGCTCTTCTACTAGGCTGCCCTCTGCCTCTCTTCTCCTTTTTCCTACTTTGCTCTTTATTTTATTTTCCTTCCGTGTTCTGTCCCTTTTGTGCTCCTTTTGCATTTCACTTCTGCGTTTCACTCTTTCCTCGTTTCTTTCTCCTCTCACTCTGCTCTCTCTCTCTCACTCTCCCCCCATCTTTCTCTCCCCAGCCACTGCTGCCTCTGCGGCCCGCCCCTTCCTTTCTCTCGCACCACATTTCCCCCGCTGCTGCTCCCGCAGCCCCGCCCCCTTTTTTCATGCCATTTTATGTCCCCGGTCCCGCATCCCAGCTGTCCTCTCCTCCCCCCTCCATACTTAATGGCGGCCGCGCGCAGCGGGCACGCCAAAGGCGCGCCTAAAGCAAGCCTGTCTGCGCCCATCCACGCCTGGACCGCGCCCAGTGCCGGAACCCCTGGTTCTCGTGCCCCCCCACCATCACCCTCCACGCCGGCCGCTCACCCACCTGCCATCAGTCCACCCCGCAGCTTACCCACAGACCCTTCTCAACTGCACCTTCACCAGCCTCCACATCAGCGACCCACCCACCAAGGCAGGACGCAACCATCTCAGATGCATCCTACTCAACACCCACTCCGTCCACAAACATGCCATCGAACTCTGGAACCTACTCGACTTAGCCTCCCCAGATGTTGCCTTCCTGACTGAGACCTGGATGAACCCCTCCTCATCGCCCGTCATCGCCATAGCCATCCCAGATGGGTACAAGATCACCCATAGGGACCACACCAACAGCCCAGGAGCAGACATCACCATCGCCCACAGGAATACCCTCAGAATCACAACCAGCACTGAAGACACCCTCAGTGCCGCTGAACACCTGAACTTCCACCCCGAGAACACCAACGACAACAACTCCACCAACCTGCTCAACAACCTCACCAACATCGGTCTTAAGCAGCTCGACACAACACCCACCCACTCCGCAGGACACAAGCTCGACCCCATCTTCTCCACCAGCAAACATGTCTACTTCCGCCAGACCACCGAACTCCACCGCTGCATCCACTTCACCTTAGAAAAACCCACAATGCACCACCACCTGCAGCGGATTTCCCACCGCAGATGGAACAAGGTCACCGAAGACTAGCTGATCACCACCCTCTCCCGGAACCCACCAATCGACACCACTGACACTGACACAGCCACTTGCAACCTCAGGCAATGGATCGACGACTGTGCCAACAGTCTCGCCTTGATCAAGAAACCTTCAAACTGACGCACCGACAGAAAAGCCTTCTGGTTCACCGCCGACCTCCAAGAATCCAAGCAAACATGCCGAAGACTCGAGAAAAAGTGGCGCCAAGAACAGACACCGAACAACCACACAGCCTCCAAGAACGCCATCTGCAGACTCTACCAGCTCATCCGAACCGCCAAAAGAACCGCCTTAAAAGAACACCTCCACAATGCACACAGCTATAAGGAGCTCTTTAGCATCGTGAAGGAACTCTCCAACCCCAGTTCCAATGTCAACGACATCCCGCCATCGCTAAACCTCTGCAACTCCCTAGCCACCTTCTTCTACTGCAAGATTGCAGACATCAATGACAGCTTCAATACCCAGACCCCCCGTCAACCACCGTCACCACAGACTCACTGCCCCCAGCCACACCAACTTCCTGCCCTCCTGGGCCCACGTCAACTACTACAACACCATCAAAATCATGAACACCATCCACTCCGGCTCACCATCCAACCCCTGCCCTCACCACATCTTCAACAAAGCGAGCTCCATCATCGCACCCCAACTCCGGAAGATCATCAACAGCTCCTTCGAGACCGCCACCTTCCCGGAGAGCTGTAAACACACCACGATCAACGCCCTCCTCAAGAAACCCAACGCAGACCCAAAGGACCTCAAGACCTTCCAGCTCATCTCCCTGCTCCCCTTCCTGGCAAAAGTAATCGAGAAAACTGTCAACAAACAACTGACCCGCTTCCTCTAGGAGAACAACACTCTGGACTTGTCCCAATCTGGATTCCGCAGCAACCACAGCACTGAAACTGCCCTTATTACCGCCACTGACGACATCAGGACCCTACTTGACAACGGCGAAACCGCAGCCCTCCTCCTCCTGGACCTGTGGGCTGCCTTTGACACCGTCTGCCACCACACCCTAAGCACACGCCTCAACAACGCAGGGATCCGCGACAGAGCCCTGGACTGGATTACCTCCTTCCTCACCGGCAGAACCCAGAGAATCCGCCTCCCTCCATTCTGCTCTGAGGCCACCAAGATCATCTGCGGCATACCCCAGGGGTCATCCCTCAGCCCAACCCTCTTTAACGTTTACATGGCTCCGCTCGCAAACATCGTCCGATCACACAACCTCAACCTTGTCTCTTACGCCGATGACACCCAGCTGATCCTCTCCCTCACCAAGGATCCCGCCACCGCCAAAACGAACCTCCATGAAGGAATGAAGGCGATCGCCGAATGGATGAAAAACAGCTGCCTGAAACTGAATTTTGACAAAACTGAGGTCCTCATCCTCGGCTCCACCCCCTCCACCTGGGACGACTCCTGGTGGCCTGCCAAACTGAGAACTGCACCGACTCCCACTGACCATGCATGCAACCTGGGGTTCATCCTGGACTCATCGCTATCAATGATCCTCCTTCAACACCCTCTGCATGCTTTAGAAGAACTACAAATGGATCCCCACCGGAACAAGAAGGGCAGTCACCCAAGCCCTTGTAAGCAGCAGACTGGACTACGGCAACGCCCTCTACGCAGGAACCATGGCCAAGCTCCAGAAATGACTGCAACGCATACATAACGCCTCTGCACGCCTCATCCTGTACATCCCCTGTCACAGCCACATCACAGCCCACCTGAGAGACCTGAGCTAGCTCCCCGTCAAAAAGAGAATCATGTTCAAGCTCCTCACCCACGCTCACAAAGCACTGCACAACACTGGACCAGAATACCTCAACAGACGACTCTCCTTCTACACCCTGACCCGTCAGCTTCGCTCTGCTGACCTTGCCCTCGCCACCGTTCCACGCATCCACAGAACGACCGCCGGTGGCAGATCATTCTCCCACCTCGCCGCCAAGATGTGGAACACTTCCTATCCACCTGCGACAGACACAGGACCTGCTAACCTTCAGGAGACACCTCAAGACCTGGCTATCCGAGCAGTAGCAGCACCTGCCCTCACCCACATACCCCCCACGCCTTGATACCCTCATCGGTGAGTAGTGTGCTTTACAAATGCTATGATTGATTGATCTTCGGAGGTGAGAGATTGTGCAGTGGATATTGCCACTACTGTATTTAGACAGCTTGCAGATGCTACCCTACTCAGGAGGCAAGGCTGACTCAAAGCTACCTCTTTTAAACCATAGGCCCAGAACAACATACTAGATTTACCTTTCGACAGAGAAGCTCTTTTTGGCAGGCATGTCGATGAACCCCTGCAAGCCATAAAGACCGACATAGACACAGCTAAATCTCTGGGACTCTTCAATATAAGAAATGGCACTTTTGGGGTGCCAGAGGAAGAGGACTTCCCTCATATAGGGTAGGTTATCAAAAGTATTGTTATCCCTCCCCCCCCACCATTCATCTGCCTCACAGCAATTTTGTCCACAGTACTCATAATGGCAACTACCACAAGCAGCCTACTAGAGTCCCATCTTAGAGTGGGACTCTAAGGAAAAGATGCTGGTCGATGCCAATGATGGCTGACAGGCTCTGGCTACTTCCCTTTCCTCTCCATTAGGGCTAGGAGGAAGAATATCCAAATATATTCAACGTTGGCAAGAGATAACATCGGACCAATGGGTCCTAGACCTTGCTCAATGCGGCTACACTCTAGAATTTATTCAGACCCCACTACCAACTCCACCTCTCGCCTCTAATCTGAGACATCTACAATTTCTCAAGTTGAAGGTCAAAACCATGCGCAAGAAAGGGGTGATAGAAAGAGTTCCCACTTCAGAACAAAAGAAGAGATTCTATACACATTTTTTCATGGTTTGCAATAAGTGGAAGGAGCGTTGACCAATCCTCAACCTCAACACCTATTTTAAAAAACAATCATTCTGCATGGTATCATTGCAGGATATTCTGCCACTCTTAAATCAGAGAGGTTATATGTCAATCCTCGAACTTCAGGCTGCATATTTTCCACCTCCATCCATCCAATGATCAGGTCTCACACTAAATTGAAATGTCAGTCCTTCAACCATCAAGAAACATGACATTCTTGGGAGCGACGCTAGCACTCAGCAAAGGGTACCCCATATCAGAGAGACAATTAAACCTAATGTCATTTGGAACATTGATACAAAGAAAAGAGTCTCTTTCAATTTACATCTATAATTCACTACTAGAGATGATGTCATCATGCATTCCTCTAGTTCCATTGTGCCATCTACAGATGTGAGAGCTCCAGATAAAACTGAACATGCAATGGGTACAGGCAACAGGCTCTTTTGACGACATCACCAACATCACCCCGGCCATGATCAAGACCCTATCTTGGTGGACGTGACAGACAAATCAGTCAGTGGGCTTTTCTTTCCCCAGTTTAGCCTCTCCATTGGTCATCACCACCGACGCCTACCTAGAAAGATGAGAAGCCTTAAAGACCTGTAGGTCAGCAGCAAGTGGCTAAAGTCTCACCTACTTTACCATATCAGCCTGCTCGAGCTCAAGGTAGTACACAAAGCTTTGCAGGCTTTCCTTCAGAGAATAAGAAACTCTGCAGTACTGGTCCAAACAGATAATATGTCCACAATGCACTGCATCAGCAAGCAAGATGTTACAAGAGCACAACTCCTCTCTCAGGAGGCGCAAGAGACCTGGCAGGGGTGCATCCTCCACTGAGTGCATCTACAAGTGGAACATGTTCCTGAAAAGCAAAACATGATAGTAGATGCACTCAGCAGACTGAGGACCTCTTGTCACAAGTGGGAACTAGATCAGGAAACCCTCAACCAAGTCATTTCCCAGTAGGGCAAATTGAATCTCGACCTTTTTGTGACCCCCCACAACCAGAAATGGTGGTTCTTCATGAGCTGCCATCATCGTGGGGGATTGCATTTTTAATTGCACGGTCCAGAAGCTTTGCTTACGCCTTTCCTCTCATACCTCTCCTTCCGAGCGTTCTTACAAAAATGAAGACCGTATCTTGCAGGATAATCCTCATAGCCCCAATGTGGCTCCACCTGCATTGTTTTATGGAGCTGCTTCTCCTGTCAGAGAAACCTCACATCCAGTTGAAAATAACTCCCTCTTTGCTAACAATGAACAAGGGCCAAGTGTTGCACCCGGATCCCAAGTTTCTTCATTTATCTGCTTGGCTCCTGAGCACAGTGAATTCACCCACTTAGCCATCTCTCCAGATTGCAGAGATATACTTGACAGAGCCCGAGTGAATAGTACAAGCAAAACCTATTGCCATAAGTGGAAAATAATTTGCATATGGTGCCAACATGCCAAAGTACATCCACTTTCCTCTTTGCTTGAAGAGAACCTTCCATATCTATTGCCGTTGGCACGCTAACAGTTGGCTCACTCATCCATCAGAGCCCATTTGGTGGCCATCTACCGTTTCAGGCGATCACCCACTTCACCATCATTATGGTCCGCCAGAATATTCAAACAGTTCCTCAAGGGATTGTTTTGAGTTTTCGCACCAGTCAGATCTCCTCCTCCGCCCTGGCAACTGAACACTGTGCCCTCATAGCTTATGAAGCACCTGTTTGAATCCATTCACAGGAAGGATATAAAATTCCTTTCCTGAAAGGTTGCTCTCCTTGTAGCTTTGACCTCTGCCAGACGAGTCAGCGAGATTCAAGCCTCACCATACAGGAATCATTCCTGCAATTTAGGGACGAATAGGTGGTTCTTGGCTCAAATCCCAAAGATCATTCCTAAAGTCCCTTCAGACTCTCACCTCAATGAACTGGTAATCCTGAAAACATTTCTAAACCTGACAACATCTGTCAAGAAGGCACTGCATTCTTTAGATATCAAGAGATGCTTGAAGTTTTATTTAGACAATACCAAAGGTTTTCACAAGTCTAATAAATTATTTGTGGCTGACAGCTCACCATGGGAAGGATATCTCCTTTCCAAACAGAGCATTGCTAGGTAAATATATGGTGCAGTCCACTTATGTCATCAGGCAGCAGGAGGACCGATACAGACGTCAGTACGCTCCCACTCTACAAGAATCATGTCAGCTTCAACAGCACTGTTTGCTGGAGTGCCACTTCAGGACATTTGCTGGGCAGCTACCTGGAAGAATAGGCACACCTTTACTCAACATTATTGTCTGGACTCTACACTTCAAATTGATGGAGCAGTGGGTCAAGCAGTGCTAAAAGATCTTTCACAGTGAAGGTGAGCTATCTCCTTCTTCCGACCATCCTCTTGCATATTACGCACATTGTTTCACAATTTTTATTTTTATGTATTCATATATTTACATATGTTTTAGCGCATCACTCATATGTATATAGCTGTACTTTTATATATGTGTGTGTATGTGTGTTTATCTTTATATATGTATAAATGCATATGTTTAGCATTTAGGTTGCAGAGTGCTTTGTGACTGCTATATACTCTGATTCAAGCCTGTGACTCTATGAAAGTTCCAATACTGGAGTAAGAAAATAAGTTACTTACCAGTAACTGTAGTTCTCCAGTATTGGAATATTTAATAGATTCACATGCGACCCATCTCATCCCCTGGCTATCTCACCATGCTCTCTCTGCATATGAGTTAATCTCGTAGACATGTGATTTCAACATCTGAGGGGCTGGAGCTTCATACAGGTGTGTTCTAGAGGGCAAAGCAACCTGATTGGCTGAAACCTAAGATTTGTCTTTTTTTTGTAACAGTGACTATGGTATGCTACAAAATTGAGGGGCCTAGGGCCTTCTTTCTCTTGTTTTAACATGGCATTGCTATTATAATGTACTGTGGAACACTCATCTTGACGATGGGGAATAATTCAAACATGTGAATCTATGAAATGTTCCAATACTGGAGAACTACCGTTACAGGTAAGTAACTTATTTTCATCCATGAAACAAAAACTGTTGTTGACTACTCTACTCTACTGACAAGGTCATCGTTGACAACTCCATCATTAACAGTAATGTTATCAGGGCTCCAACATTGACTGCCTCATCATGGTCCAGATCTCCAGCAATGATCTGCTTATCGACATCCTTATCTTAGACAAGCACGCTCATTGATGGCACCACTAAGTACACCCAGATCAAAAGCATTATATGATCCTTTGCACATTGTCATTTGCTACTGAACCTACTGCGATTTAGCCTTACCAGACTTCACCAAGCAAGATATTTCCCACTCTGCCCTCAAAACTATTTGACCATGAAGTAGGAGGTGACTATGAAGATTCAGAAAATGATAGTCCTTTCAGACCATCTTGCCCAAGTAGCTTACTTGAAAATAAATTATCAAGAAAGCAGCGACCAGGGAAATGTTAACTTCCATTGAGGGGATCCTACTCTCATCTGTTCCTCATCCAGGGGAGGGATGTTTGTTACAATACCTGAATTTCCCTTATGTCATACTATACTGTTTATTTGGAGTTTGGCGAAAAATCTGATAAACACTTGGTCCATACGTCTCATGAAGAGACGGGCAGCCCATAAGATTTTTGTCAGCAGAGCCACCAGTGGCTCCATTGACTGAAAAAACATACTTTGACACTCTGATGGAGTAGTGGCTGTTGGAGAAAATCCATCACACTGTCCACTCTATTTACAGCAGAGAGTGTTATGGAGTTTTTTCACCGCCAGGAAAAGCCTGATTGTGAGGGACATAAAAAACACAATAGGAAAATCTAGGAATATGGGGTTCATTAGTTATTTAAGTTTTTTTCAGAAAGAAACTCTTGTCTTGGAAGTTTGTTTTTGAAAAAAACAAACAGTTAAAAGTTTGGTGAAAGTCTACCAAAATGGATGGTGGCTGTCCACCAGACTTTTGTACCTTGAAGGGAACCACCCTGACAACAGTTCCTTTCAAGTTTCAGAGATGTCCATCACCATCCTGAAAGATGAAACTCTGTCTATCAAACAATGATTGTCATTACAGGGAACCTCGTTATGAGCCTTCTGGATGCATGTACCTTTCATGGAAAATCTCCAGGCCATGATGAGAGATCATTAGTCACGATAACCTCAACTTCTGGACCCTCACCTGCAGATGCCTCTGCAATTGCCACAGCCACACCTGTTGCCTCAACAACCAGTTATGTAACTTCCAACACCCCAGCCTCTACCCTCACTACCACCACCCATGACATTAATGCAAACACAATTCAAGAGGATGACATTGAGGAAGATGAGGGAGGGAAGTTCAATGAGGAGGCATCCCAAGAAGGCAATGGTTCGGTGACAACCCCTTCAGGTCAAGTCAGGTCACGTGGATCTGCTACCAGTGTATTCCCTGCCAGATGACATCTTCAGCTTTCACTATCTCATACAGCACCCAAGAAATGTTTCTATTGATTCAAGGGTAACAAGCTGTTGTCATTATGATTTTAAATAAGTTTTAACCCCTTTGCTGCTGAGCCCCATTTTGGCTATTTTGGATATTTGTGCTTAGGCCCCTGTAACTTTTTGTCCACATAAGCTATCCATACTAAAGAAGACCAAGAAATTAGCCAAAATACAGCTAATATTTGTTGTTGTTTTTTTAAATGGGAAAAACGTGCTGCAGAAGAAAGCATCTGTTTTTTACTCTTGCAAATAGCATCAAAGGGTTTGCAGTGCTAAAATCACCATCTTCCCAGATTTCAGAAACAGGCAGACTTGATTCAGAAAAACAAAGTTTTCATCACAGTTTTGGCATTTTCCTGGGACATACCCCATTTTTACTATTTTTGCGCTTTCTGCCTCCTTCCAATTAGTGACAGAAATGGGTGTGAAACCAATGGTAGATCCTAGACAGCTAAACATTTCTGATAAGTAGACAAAATTCTGAATTCAGCAAGGGGCCATTTGTGTAGATCCTTCAAGGTTTTCCTACAGAAAGTTACAACTGAAATAAAAAAAATAGTGAAATTCAGTTGAAAAAACTGTCATTTCTGTCCACGTTTTCTTCTGCAACTTTTTCCAACTATGACAGATTTTTTAAAACAACCGTTACATATGCTGGACTCTTCTGGTTGCGGGGATATATTGGGCTTGTAGGTTCACCAAGAACCCTTGGTACCCAGAGCCAATAAATGAGCTGCACCTAACAATGGGTTTTCATTGTATACCGGGTATACATCAATTAATTTGGTAAAATATAAAGAGTTAAAAATAGGTATTAAGGAAACCTTTGTATTTTCAAAATGAGCACAAGAAAAGATGTTGAGTAGCAGTTGTTATTTGCACATCTCTGATTTCAGGGGTCCCCATGCTAGCATGTAAATTACAGGGCATTTCTCAAATAGAGTTTTTTCTTACACACTGTCTTACAGTTGGAAGGAAAAAATGTAGAGAAAGACAAGAGGCAATAACACTTGTGCTTCTATTCTGTGTTTCCCCCAAGTCTTCCAATAAATTGGTACCTCACTTGTGTGGGTAGGCCTAGTGCCCCCAATAGTAAATGCCCTAAAACGCAGCATGGACACATCACATTTTTACATTGAATACTGACGCGTTTTTTTGGAAAGTGCCTAGCTGTGGACTTTGGTGTCTAGCTCATCCGGCACCTAGGGAAACCTAGCAAACCTGTGCATTTTTTAAAACTAGAAGATAGACGAATCCAGGATGGGGTGACTTGTGGGGCTCGTACCAGGTTCTGGTTATCCAGAATTCTTAGCAAACCTCAAAATTTGGCCCAAAAAAACCCCACTTTTTCCTCACATATCGGTGATGGAAAGTTCTGAAATCTGAGGGGAGCCACAAACTTTTGTTACACCCAGCATTCCCCCAAGTCTCTCGATAAAAATGGTACCTCACTTGTGTGGGTAGGCCTAGTGCCCGCAACAGGAAATGCCCCAAAAACACAACGTGGACACATCACATTTTTCTAATGAAAACTGACCTGTTTTTTGCAAAGTGCCTAGCTGTGGATTTTGGCCTCTAGCTCAGCCGGCACCTAGGAAAACCTAGCAAACCTATACATATTTTAAAAATAGACACTGAGGGAAATTCAGAATGGGGTGACTTGTGGGGCTCTCACCATGTTATGGCACCCAGAAAGCTTTGCAAACTCAAAATTTGTCTAATAAAACACTTTTCCCTCACATTTCGGTGATGCAAAGTTCTGGAATCTGAGAGGAGCCACAAACTTTCTTACACCCAGCATTCCCCCAAGTCTTCCGATATAAATGGTACCTCAGTTGAGTTGGTAGGTGGCCTAGTGCCTGCAACAGGAAACGCCCCAAAATGCAACATGGACTCATCAAATTTTTACATTGAAAATAGATGTGTTTTTTGGAAAGTGCCTAGCTGTGGATTTTGGCCTCTAGCTCAGCCGGCACCTAGAAAAACCTACCAAACCTGTGCATTTTTCAAAACTAGACATCTAGGGGAACCCAGGGTGGGGTAACTTGTGGAACTTTCATCAGGTTCTGTTACCCAAAATCCTTTGCAAACCTCACAATTTGGCTGAAAAAATAAAAACTTTTCCCCTCACATTTCGGTGATGGAAAGTTCTGGAATCTGAGACGAGCCACAAATTTCCTTCCATCGAGCATTCCCCCAACTTTCCTAATAAAAATGATACCTCACTTTTGAGGTTAGGCTTAGTGCCCACGACAGGAAATGCCCCCAAAATACAACATGGACACCCAATTTTCTAATGAAAACTGACCTGTTTTTTTAATAGTGCCTAGCTGTGGATTTTGGCCTCTAGCTCATCCAGCATCTAGGGAAACCTAGCAAACTTCTAAATTATTGAAAACTAGACACCTAGGGGAATCCAGGATGGTGTGACTTGTGGGGCTCTCACTGGGTTCTGTTGCCCAGAATCCTTTGCAAACCTCAAAATGTGGCTAAAAAACACTTTTTCCTCACATTTCAGTGCTGCAAAGTTCTTGAATCTGGGGAGCCACAACCTTCCTTCCTCCCAGCATTCCCCCACATCACCCGATAAAAATGGTACCTCACTTTTGTGGGTAGACCCAGTGCCCGCGACAGGGAAGTGTCCAAAACGCAACATGGACACATCAAAATTATCTATTACAGAACTACCTGTTTTTGCTAGGGGGGCACCTGCGTTTTTGGTCCTGGGCTCCGCAGCCATCTAGGGAAATCTACCAAACCCAGACATTTCTGAAAACTAGGCACCCGAGGAGTCCAGGGAGGTGTGACTTGTGTGGATCCCCCAGTGTTTTCTTTCACCTAGTGGAACCCAGGATGGGGTAACCTGTGGCACTCTCACCAGGTTCTGTTACCCAGCATCCTCAGCAAACCTCAAATTTAGCTAAAATATTTTTTCTCACATTTCGGTGCTGCGAAGTTCTGGAATCTGAGAGGAGGCACAAACTTCCTTCCACCCAGCATTCCCCCAGTTCCCACTGATAAAAAATGTTACCTCACTTGTGTGGGTAGGCCACTTACCTGCGACAGGGAAGGTCCCAAAACATATTGTGGCGATAGTTCTGACTAAGGTGAGTGTACTAATTATTCCTGGGATTGGGAACCATTTAGGGAAACCTATCAAACCCAGATATTTCCATAAAGTAGACATCAAAGGGAGTCCAGGGAGGTATTGCTTGTGAGGATTTCCCAACGTGTTTTCCCCAGAATGCCATGCAGAGGTAAACCATTGAATAAAAACTCAATTTTTTCCTGCATTTCTGTGACATAAACTACAGGAATATGCAGAAAGCGGCCTTACCTATGCTTCCTGCTCCAGTTGGGAAAAAAACTGTGATGTCAGTGTGCCCCGCGGTGCGTTGACTTCACAGAGGAGCGGGAGGAGGGAGACATGGAAGCTCTTCGTGTCTCCCGATGGGGATTAAATTAAAAAACAATCCTCCGGTGCTTGCACCAGAGGATTTTTAAAAACCCCTCCCTAGCGCCAGTCACTGGTCATGACCCGCACCATGGAGGGTGTGCTGCCGACGCACGCATCTATGGGGTTAAAGAAAACTCCCATAACCTGTTGTTGATCGCATATGGAGTGACGGGAAAAAGCTGGTGCAAAGTCTAGCTTTTCCAAGTATTTTAACACTCAAGATGTGAGAAGGGAGTGGCATTCGACTGAAGTCTACCATCACGCTCTAATACAATAAGAATAAATATGCAAAGTGGATGAATTGGAAATAATTCTTATAATTGGAATCTGGAGCCCTGGTGAATCTCTCAGTGTTGGAGAGCGAAACGCTTTGGCTATTTGCCATGTCTTTCAAATAAGATTAATAAATAATTCCTCTGTCACTGCAGTACAGGCATGGAACTCCCTGGCCTTTGCCCTATGATCTGAGCCTGTCCTTTCTCTCTTTAGACATCACCTAAAAACTTTTCTCTTCCCATCTTAATGCATCTTCTTTCAGTCTCAATCTCTGAACCCAGGTTCCTCCGTGTCCAGAATCTACGGTGTATGCATGCTTAACAAATACCAACTAATCTTTAAGATGCATATTTTTACATCCTGAAAACACAGAAGTATTTATGCTTCCAAGTAGCTGTTTGCCACTACGAATTCCATGTCTTTTGCATTGATCTAAAGTCCTTAACCCACATTTCTTACAGTTTTGTATTCCACTGGCAGCTCAGCCTGTATATAGCCACCATTTATACCCATATCTTGCCACCTAGCATCAAAGCCACTTTGGCTTGTCACCACCTTTTCAACCACCAAGGGCTTTCTGTCAGTGTGGCGAAGTCCATCATAAATAATGTGACAACCATCCAATATACAAATGTGAAAAAAACATACCCTTTGAAAAAAATGGGGCACTCGCCATCAGAAGACTGCACAGCAATTTCAGCAACTTCATCATGTAATGATTCATAACTATAAATCTGTACTGAGAATTATATCCACTTGCATTCTTCTAGATACCAGATCGCTGCCTCCTGAGACCTCTTCAGAAGGAGCTAGACTCACACAGAACCCAGTCTCGAGGATCTTTTGTTGAGCTTGTAAAATAACTGCAGAGTGAGGCCTTCCCTCTCTTGGTGGATGGACAAAAAGCACACAACTCAAGGACTTTCTTATCTTCCAATTCCTTTCGCTTTTGTGATGACCACCAACAACTCCATGAAAGAGGAGCTGTCCACATGCATCCTTCAGAGTCAAGAAGAGATATCACTCCACAAACATATACTGTAGCTTAGAATGATTAGCAGTGAACTAACGTCATTCTTTCCGAGGATTCATCAGTCATCGGAGCTGATAAGGGCAGATAACACAATGTCAAAGTATTTTGTGTCCAGGCAAGAAGGGATAAAGTCAGGGGCACTCCCTGGGGAAGTCCACCAACTATGGGCATGGGCATGGGAAAATCTCAGTGTCATATTGCTCAAGCAGTACATCTACTTGAAGGCACAAAGTGGATGCAGACTAGCTGGAAAGTGTCACGAGTGAAAGCTCAGTGAGAGACCTCTGGGCTCAGTGTTGAAGGGACACCTTCATGACAGAAGAGAACAAAAAATACCAGTATTTTGCCAGCAAACACTGGCTGCTAGGAATGAGGGGAAATGCATTTTCTGTGACATGGAATGGGATGTTAGCTCATGCCTTTCTGCCATTGCTCATTTATTTCATGAAAGTCAGACTACAACACTGCACCATCATTCCCTTAGCAGCAGCTTGCACAGCAGATTACTGGTACTCGAAGTTTCTGAAAATGTTGTCAGCTCCTCCTATTCACTTAGGGAAGATCTCATTCCCTGTTATGCCAGAATGAGCATGTATATTACCCAGACCCAAGCTCCACTTGATTTGATAGCATACCCTCTAAGCACTGTGAGTTTTCAGAGTTACACATTCTGGACAAATGTAGAAAGATCCTCGCTTAGGATATAGCATCATCCACAAATATGACCAATCAAGCTAAGTGGAAAGGTTTCTGTGTCTGGTGTGCTTCCGAAGGAGTTCATTCATTATACTCCCTGCTGGGCCAGTTGTTTCCATGTCTTCTGTAGCTAGGTAAGCCTGGCCTTCCTCATTGCTCCATCAAGGTCCATCTTCCAGCGATATCTAAATTCTGACTCTCCAGCTGGACACCTCCCTACTCTCAACTAGTCTCATAAAATAATTCCTGAATGGCTTCTCCAGAGCATCATTTCCTGTCAGAAAAATGCCAGTGCCAGGGAAGTTCATCACTGTGCTTTCTCAACCTCTTCTCAACTCCTTCAAGGGCATATTTAAGGCAGAATGTAAATATATTTCATGGAAAATGTCTTTACTACTGGCTTTTACATCTGCTAGGAATGTAGTCGTTTTGCAGACTTTTAACAATGAATGAACCATATCTTACATTTCTAAAGACAAACTGTATCTATGCACAAAATCAATCCTTTATGCACAACAGATTTCCACCTGAATGAGCATGTTATTTTTGAGTCTTTCTTCACTGCCCTATCTAATGGATCTGGGAGAGCCTTACCTTCCCTTAATGCCTTAATGTGGGTAGGTGATTGAAATTCTACCTTGCTAAGGCAAAATAATTAAAGAACTCTGATCAGTCATTCGCCTTGTTTGGCCATCCAAAGGTAGGCCTCTATCAAAACAAGGCATTCAGAGATAGACTGCAGGAACAAAACCATCTGTCATCAGAAGGCTGACAGGCCTCTATCGACCAAAGCAAGGGACACATGACAAGAAAAATAGCAGAGGCTTCAGTTTTATACATAGGAGTGCCACTCATGGACAATTGTAGGGTGGTAACTTAGAAAAGCTGCCATACATTTATGAAGCACTGCTGCCTGGAATCAGGAGCAACAAAGGATTGAGCTGTGGTTAAAGCTGCTTTTCCCATCCACTTTGATAAGTTGAGCCTTGTTCCCACCCCCTTTATTTAAATGCATGTATACTTCCTGCTGTTCCGATTCAAGCAAGTGAATTTATGAAAAGGTCCAATGCTGGAGATGAAAATGAGTTACTTGAAAGTGCAGCTCACCGGCGTTGGTATGTTTCATAGATTTACATGCAACTCTTCCTCCTTTCCTCTTTCAGCTCTCCTGTTGGTTTTATTTTTTATAACCATGCATAACATGGGCTCAAAACTCTGCGATGTAATGACTTCCAGTAAGAGTGGAGTTCATGGCCTTCATTCTCATTGGTTAAAGCTTGGATAATTTCACATGACGTTGAAATGCTACTAACTGTGCACTTTTTTGTGGTTGTTTCTATGGGAAGATGTTTTCTGAACTGCTCAGTACATACCAAAGGCTCCCACATCACCAACGGAGAAGATTCAAGTATGTGAATCTATGAAAGGTACCAGTGTGCTGGAGAACTGAAGTTACAGGAAAGTAATTAATTTCTTTTATCTGCTGGGAGAAGTCAAACAGAAATGCAGCATGAGATCTCTGGGCTCAAGACGATCATGCTTCACTGTTGTTCTTTCCCTTGTGTGACCGGGTTGTCAGAAGCAGGACGTTTGGTGAAGCTTTTGTGGTTTGAAGCAGTAGAAAAGGCCAAACCACTTCTTTACTTTTAAGCACATGATAGTTCTAAATGCCGGTAGGCCACAGACATGGTACAAAGTACTTTTCTTCAGTCTTTTGTTGACCTTATTTAGCCAATTACGTGATACCTACCGATGGTCTTAAAGCACAGGAGATTTCCCTGCTACAGTTAACATATGTGGAGGACTCTTAAGCCTTCTGTTTTCTATGCAAGAATCCTCTATTGACTTTTTCATTCATGTTAGAGAGTGCATAGATCATTCCCTGAAGACTCTTACTTGCAGTTAGGAATCGGAACTGGCTACTGTTTCTTCAGCATTGGCCATTTCAATATCCAGCAGCCTTCTGTGGCTTCTGTTCCCTTTCTATCCTTTCCCGGACCATTGCCTACTCTGATAGCTGTAGCCCCTTGGCCCATGAAGCATACATGTATTCAAAGTCCCCATGCCAAACCCATCTTATGGAGAAGTTGTCAGAATCTCTGTTCTTTAACACCTTTTCCAGGATTCGAAACATCAATGCCATGCTACATTACTGTAATTGTATTTTGAAGGTTCAACCCAGATATATCTACTTCCACTAATACCCTGGTATTGTGTCTCATGAAAATGCGCCTCTTGTGCCACAACTGCACGCTCCTGTCCCTGATGCTGCAGCTCACTGCTTCTCAGGACCACTGCTCCTCTTTGAGACCCTGACAGGGGCACATTTGTTAAAGTGGATGACCGAAACAATGCCATTCTCTAAAATCAAAAATGAATGGCACTTAACAAAAAAGGGCACAATTCCTTCAAAGATCAAGGTCCTTGGGCCTGTCATCCTGTCCTTCATTCTAAAGTCTACAAAAGTTGGTGTACCCACTTAGAAATTATCTTCCATGATGTTTACAGTTGCCTCCTACTGCTTCCCTATAATCATAGATACACCGGGCCTGATTTCCAAAGATAAACTTACACTTTTCTTTTATAAGTTTACAATTGTTTGCTATTCACAAAAGAATTTATGAGTAGTATCTTTACGAGTGCGAAGTCACACATAAAAAGATAGATATTTTTAATTTTTTGCATTGCACATAATCGTAAACTTACAAAAAAGTGTAAATTTACCTATGTGAATCAGGCCCACTGTCTCTAAGGTTCTGAGAAAATAATTTGTTGTTGCCTAAACAACAAGACTTGCTAGTTTTAGACTCTTGAACAGCACCAAGCCCGCATTTCAGAGAGCAATAGTCACATTTCCTTGTCAGGTTTCCTCTAATGGAGTACAATGATAGGTGCTCGTCTTCTTCAGGAGGAGCCCAGATAAATCACCTTCAGAATTCCTGTGCTTCTTTAGGGATAGAAAGGGTAGCACTTATTTTATTATCCTCTTTGTTCATAAAAGAAAAGATAAGCTCTGAGCTTTTTTTTAACACACTACACCTTATCTGTGAAGGAAGTAGGATATAATCCTTTGTCCTGAGAGATGCTCACATTCATACCCCTTTAAGACGTGCAGCATACTAAAACCATCTGTGGTTTGTGTCAGGACACTCCAAATATCAAAACACTACATCAGTCTTCTCCAACAAATAGCTTGTAAGCTACTGGTAGTTACCCAGCTATCCAAGAGCAGCTTTCCTCTGTGCATCCCAGCCTCCTAAGTTGCAAGCTTTGGTTAGTTAAATTAATGTTATGTCTACCAAAATTGAAAAGTGTGTATTTGATATTGAAATGTGTATACTTGCGGAACTCCTATTTTTTAAAATATATTTAAGGTGGATATTTGAATAATAAATCATTCAATAGAGACCTGTTACTAATATTATTACCTTGGTTCCAGGGGGCATTGCATCTGTGACTGTTATGTTTCCCCCTAGTATAGGCATTCCAAATTAACTAAGCTATTTTCACATTAGTGCTTTCAGTGCTGCAATGAGGTGATTATGGCTTGTAATCTTGCATATGGTGGACACTAGTTTAGTGTCTGATATGTAAAGCACTAATAATATAAGTAGCTTAGGTTGATTTTCATCAAACATAAATGGCTCTTATTAGTGAAAACATTTGGGACCCGCCTTCTATGTGAAGTGTTAACTGTACCCCTCACAACGCAACCCTGCCTTAATTTATATCAGTGAAGACTTCCTTCTTAGCACAGTGTGTTCCTTGATTCACTTATTAATGCCATGATGAAGTTCACCTCAGTGAATTCCACAGGAAAAGGTGCACTCTGTTCCAAATTCATTAGGGTGCCTACCCAGTTAGTCATTTGTAAAGCTTGCAAATTCTTCCTGTTCCTGATGGATACCTAGCTTAAGGAACTTTTGTTTTGTAGTCATAGCTTATAGTTTCCAATAGACAAGATGATCTACTTTCTGCACAATGCAGTTATTACTGTTTGTACCTGTTAGCAAACATTTAATTTTTTTTAAAGTAACAGTTTTTTCTCTGCTATAGTCACCTCTAAATTATTGTTTTAAACCTGGCTTTTGAAGTTCAGACGAAGCACAGTTTTGAGCACCTTGATCAGAGTTCACTGGAGTCAGTCTTTGTTCCATGTTTACCCACTTTCTTTATTTTATTTACAGGCCTGGAAGAATCTCACAATAACCTGTTACTGGCAGTAATTCTACCTAAAAAGAACACCAGTGACAACTTAATGATGAACAGAAGACCTGATGCTTCTAGAAAAAGAAAGTCGGTCACATTCAACATGTCTGCAATGAGGAAGCATAATGTGCTCGCTCCTCCTCACTGTAGCCAAAATCCCAGACTGAAACACAAGTCCCCAAAGCAGCAACCATTCCATTTCTCCCAAAGTAAAAGCCATGACTCATGGGACAGCCCAAGCCTTTCACCATTGAATCAGCCCAGTCTGAATGTATCCCCTGATTACCTAGACAAGATCTTAAATGAGTTGGAGGGAGACCAAAGAGAGGCCCATGATGTGGGTAATATCTGGGGCGATTATCCTTCCAGTGTCACTCAGCAGAATGAATGTCGGGTGAATGATCCTGGGGGTCAGGAGGCTTGTAGATCTGGCTTTGTAAATGTGCTTCAGCTGCTTAGCCATAATATCCCTCTGTTGAGCAGCCCTTGCAACATTTCAACAGGAGCAGATACTGCATGCCAGAACTTGCATGGGACCCCGCATGTTGCTCCAGGATTTTCAGTAGCATGTGGATGTGGCTACAACCTGCCTCCAAACCATTGCAACAGCATGGGCCAGAATTTCAATGGGTTCATGATGCCTCCTGTGACTAATTTATTTCAGCCTGCCCCACCCACTGATGACACCCATTTAGCAGCATCGCCTGGCTTTCCAATGCAATCAGGTCCTCAAACAACCCCCACTTACTTTGAGAATAGTGAAGCTGTCGCAGGTGCAAACGAGCTCCAGACAGTGTTACAAGCGCTGCTTGGATCTCTCAACTATGGTACCCAACACCCAGGACTTATGCCATATGTGCAAGGCAATGATATGGAAGCATCTCAGGGACCCAGAGACATACCAGTTCCAGAGTCCTTTCTACAGCCTATGCCCACCTTCTTACCTAGTTATGGTTCCTTCACTCCCACTCCAGGCTCCTAGTCTGTGTATGGAAGCTTGTGAAACTACACTCTCTCATGAGAATATTACTATTGATGTTTGACTGAGGCAAAGGAGATCCAAGAGCATGTATATGTAGGGTGATGTACCAGAAATGGTTTACAGGAAGGTCCTTCTCTCATGTTTACAGTCATTTTATATTTTTGCACTTTTGTAAACATCTTGAAAATGTTTGAAAGAATTCAAGATTAAAACATATTAAAATGATGATTTTCTGCGTGATGGCATTTCTGCTCCAGATGACTCGTCATTGGTGTTGGAGAGAGCATTACATTTCTGGCCAGGTTCTTGGCTATCCCAGAATTTAGGAGGATGTAGGTTATGGAAGAAACATACATAGAAATACCTAGCGCATGGAGGCTATAGCACAAAGGATGACCAGTGGTAAATGCCTGGTTACCTGTTAGTAGGTGCTGAATGAAGATAGTGATAACCAGAACTAATTTTGATTTAGGCTTAGTTAACTTTCAAGTACAGATGGCTTGGAAGTTATGGCACCACAGAGAATTTATGACATGGAAGCTAGGTACCTCAGTATCCTTAGGATATGGAACCTGTGTACTGAGGAGTTTCTATAATACAGGAGTAGAGGAATCTAGCATCACCTGGGAGATGGAGGTGGGAGCGCTAGTGGGTACCTTGCATATTGATGTCGTTGCTGGTTTTCATTTTTTTATTTATTGGGGTTTCCAAGTTACGTACAGCATAATCACCAGCCGAAAACAGGGCTAGAAAAGAAAATCAAAATGCAAAACATTACACCAACCAAGAGACACAGTGTAACAACGATGACTTACAGGGCACAATGGAATTTTGGTATTATAGAGGGATCCACAACATATCATTGGCAGGATGTGGGTGTATCATAAGAGGAGTAAGCAAAGCAGTAGAGCATTCACTCACACATACATGCACACACAACACCCACCCTCTCAGAAGCCCGACTTACCTTGAGCGTGGAGGTCTTCCGGCAGGGAAGGGGCGCTGCTACCACCAGCAATGTCCCTCCAGCAGAACACCGCCAGGCCGTATGAATTGTTATAATACGGCTGGCGGCATTCAACTGGCGTGGCGGTGCTGGTGGTAGCAGCGCCACCTTGCCACCGTCCGCCACCATGAACACTTCCGGATTTCCGCCCTTCTTGTGGCAGGAGTCCGGCAGTGCTCATAATATAATGATGGTAGCTGCGGTGGCGGTATTTTGGCAGCTGTCACTGCGGCAGTAGCTGTTTTTTACCACCGATGTCATAATGACCACCTAAGTGTTCGAAAAAGTTGCTGCGTAATGGGAACATTGTTGAATAAGTGAGCAATTTGGGAGGATGACCATTTTAGTTAGTGCAATCCTCCTCATTAGAGAGAGTGGAAGCATCCGTCAGCTGGCATTCAGCTACTCAAGGAGGATCATAGTGGTCCCATAGTTCTCCCTAATCACAGTGTCTTTGTCCCAGCAGAACTAGATGGCAAGGTATTTAACTTCCAGGTAAGCAGAAAGTCTAAGGGCTGTGGCGTTGTGATTGGCGTGAGGGGGAAGATCATAGATTTGTTCCAGTTTGTGGCAATCCCCGGGATGAAGCGAAAGAGAGTGAACTCTTGAATGTCCGGGCCCTGCGAACAGGGTCTGTTGAGTGTAGGGTGATGTCTGCAAATAAAGATACCACTAAGTTCTGAGGAGCGAACGCTAGCGCTCTGTGGCCATGCAGCTATCTTATTGCTCAAGCCATAGGTTCAAAAGCATGGGCATATAGTAGGGGAGAGAGCCCTGCTACGTGCCCTGCCTAGTTCCCCGACCAAGTCATTGAGAGGGTGTACAGCAACTTCACCCAGTCTACAAATTGGCGTGGTATGCCCATTTTCACCAGTACCCCAAGGCCATTCTAGCAAATCAAATGCCTTGGTTGCGTCTAAAAAGACTACAACCACCTCCTGCATCGGGTCTAGTTGATGTAATAATGCAAAGAGGGTGTGAAGGTTATGGGACATAGACCTACTCGGGATAAAACCTGCCTGATCCGGGAGGACCAGTGAGGACATCAGCAGGGTTAGTCTGTTAGCCAGAATCTTGGGCAATATTTTTGTTTTAAGGGTTATGAGAGGAGGGGGACGATATGAGTCAGGTTGAGAGTGTGATAAGTATGGACTCGGTATCACCTCATTTTATACTTTTAATAGTAGCAAGGCTGGGGTTGGTGCAAATCATTTAGAAAATTCAGCTGGGAACCCATCCCCTTCTGTAGCCTTAAATGTGGGAAGCCCATTATAGTGGCCTGTATTTCCTCCAAAGTGAGGGATTCCTCTAGGAGACACCTACAAGAGCCCTCCATCTGTGTCAACGCGAGTCAATCAAAATATGGTGTATAGTTCTCGGTATGTTAGACAGAGTGGGGGTCGTATAAAGCAATGTAATACTCCACAAATTTCAGTAGGATTTCTGAAGCATCATAGGCTATGATGCCATCCCCTTTCTGCAAACATGAAATGGCTTGGATGTGTCTGTTAGGGCGTGAAAGCACCGCCAAGTTACGTATACGTGTGCTTGAACTCCAACTCCATGGTGTCCACAAGCTCCATTTCTTTACGCCTAATTGCCTCCAGAGTACTTGTGAATGGCACAGCCTGATAGGCTGCCTTTAGTGTTTTTTAGGTTTCCTCTGTCTTCACTAGATCGGCTCGAAGTGCCTTATGCACCCCTGATGTAGGCCTTGAAGTCCTCCCACACCACTCCAGGGGATTGCACGGAGCCCTCATCACCCTGAAAGTAGTGTAGAATCTCAGTTCACACTTCCTCTGCAAATGGCGCAATAAGCAGAGCCTTTGGGGAGATGCCACGTGCATGCGCAGTGCTGGGGTGCAGGCGCGCATATGGTTAGTTGAATCTGTGAATGGTTGGACAGGGTGCGAGGGAGATGGTCTATGTCAGTCGCCTACCTGCTTACGTTCGATGTGCCTATCCAGTAGTCTAGACAATCCCATGTCCCGTGACCCCTTGAGCATTGCATACCCTCTGTACGGGCAGGGTAGTGGTACCGCCATAGGTCCTATATATCATGCATGGTGATGATGGCAGTCAGCACAGTTGCAGCTGCTTGCTTAGTGCAGGTGGTGACATTAGAACAGTCAGGATGCCTATCAGGGACCAGATTGAAATCACCGCCCCAAAGTATAGTACGCAGTGCTAGGACATTACACTTTATCTACAAAATTCTGAAGTCAGGGTCATCAGTATAGGGAGTGAATATGTTGATGAGCATGATGTGTTTGCCCCCCAGTATTAACTGTAATATGATATAGCACCCCTGGGAGTTGTTATCTTAATAAAGCAATTAGTATGATACCCCATTCCTGATAACAGCTGCTGCACCCTGGAAAAAATGAGGAGTGGTTAGAAAAGGAGTGGTGGATCATTCCCCACCTCCCCCCCCCTCTTGCAGGAGGCAAAGCTAGGTTGGGAGCGGGGCGCAAGGTGGTTCTCCTGTAACAGGGCAATATCAATTTTGTGATGGTCCAGATATGCCAGCACAAGTTTGGCCTTCCAAGAGTTGTTAAGCACTCGCACGTAATTAACCAATAACCCAATTGGGAGAATTTCTGCCTGTCCTCGCCCAAGAACAATACATAAAGACAATAGAATGCTGAAGCACAAGTCCCTCTACTACTATGTGGCCAGGATGGTGAAGGCGCTCGTAGTGTACATTGTTTGCTCTTTGGGGAACAAATAAGGTGCCAGATGTACAAAGTTCCCACCACCCTCCCACACAAGCCCACCAACTTCCCAGTGAATACAGTAGGTCACACTGAGTCACTGTCTGCAGTGTCCTGCAGGCGTGTCCCCTTGCCCGACATTGCACAGCATTTCTTCAGTTGCTTCTTAACGTAGGGGTCCGCATTTTGAGGTGTGCTGAAGAGATGGGATTTTCCTCCATGTGTGATCTTGAGGCAAGCAGTGTATAGCATATGGTATGCCAGCCTTGCACACTTGATGGGCCTGTATTCAAGGTATGCCTTTTGCACTGTAAGCATGAAGTCAGGAAAGATGGACATTTTTGAGCCCTCTTGCATCAAGTCCTTTTTCTCTTGATCCAATCATAGGGTAGCATCTTGGTCCCTGTAGTTAAATAGATGGGCAATTGGTGGGTGAGGGGGCATCCCAGGTGGGAGTCTGGGACCCAGGGACCAATGTGCTTGTTCTACTGTGAAGAAGGGGGAGAAGTGATGTGTCCCCAGGAGCGTTTTCAGAAGCGTTCAACCTAGTCTACCTTGTTATCCATTGCTGTTGTCTCAGGGAGACTCATATGTGTAGGTTATTGCGGCCTCTGGCCTCTAGGTCTTTGTTTTTAGCTTTGATGATGAGCACTTTCTCCATGTCAAGCAATTTCTCGGCATGCCTAGTGGTGTCCTCCTCTAATTGTGAGATACAGTTCTCTGCTCTGCCAAAACATTTGTCATGTTTGTCAAGGCTGCTGGCAAGTTTATCCACTTGAGTAGTGAGGTTATTAATCTTGACATCAGTGGAGGTGAGGCTCCAAGGCATGCATGTCGACCTCTGGCAAAGAATCTCTGGAGGCAGCAGCCTCGGTTGTGTGCAGCACCTTGGCCACCTGCTTGGCCTCGAAGTGGAGTTTAGTTTGGTATTCCTCCCATTTCCCCATTCTCAGCTTTAGGGCAGAAAGGGGCTCTGACTGTAGGCAATCAATCAGTCAGTAATTTCTAAAGCACGGCTAATCACCTGTAGGGCTTCAAGGTGCTGTTTGCAGGCATGCTGCTCAATCGAAAGCCAGGTCTTGAGGTTCTTCCTGAGCTGCTTCAGTGATGCGGTCTACCTGAGTTTGAGAGGTACCGTGTTCCATATCCGGGCTGCGAGGTAGGAGGATGATTTTCCTCCTGCTGTGCTTTATCAGATCTTGGGAACGGCTGCGAGGGATTTGTCTGCTGGGCACGTAGAAGGGGAGGTGGTGGTTGAGGTATGCCGGTCCTATGTTGTGTAGTGGCTTGTAGGTGTGGATCAAGAGTTTGGATGTGATGCGCTTGTTGACTGGGAGCCAGTGTAGGTCTCTGAGGTGGGAGGAGATGTGGCTGTGTCAGGGGATGTCCAGGATGAGTCTGGCTGCTGTATTCTGGATTCTTTGTAGTCTTTATTGAAGCTTCTTTGTGAGGCAGCATTTTGAACCTCACTGCTCCTGCCTCAGGCTGTTGGGCTCAATGCAGACTGTAGCATTTGGTGTAGCATCAGAAGGCCCCAGATAGTGGTGCACTAACCCTGGGGAGGCAAGCACCAGTCCTATTGACACTCCTCAACTAGACGTGCCCCATTCGGTGGGTACATCCGCCCCCCCAGGCCAGCGAAGCACAAAGGAGTGTGCAGGGAAAATTGGAGAGGCTCACCTTCAATGCAGCCCGGTCTTACTGTCCATAGGATTGTCCCTGGTGGGACAGTTCTCTCCGTGCAAATCACCACAGGCACAAGCATGCTCCATGTAGAAAGCAGCACTAACCTGCATTCCTCAGCAGCAATCACAGTGTTTATGCCAGGGAGCTGGCCTCTGCAACTCTAGCATCCCAAAAGAAGAAGTCTCCAGGGCCCACCCCAGGCTCCAGCACAGCCCCACAGGCAGCAGCAGGCCTAAGCCCACCTCACAAGACTTTAGCGGCACCAGCAGAAAGTAAGGTGAGAGTGAGACAGACCTCAAGGTGGAGACCGCCGGACCCTGCCCGTAGCTCCTGTCAGAGCAGGCCTCAGCCACCGCCTAGCCGCCTCCACCACTCCTCAGCTCCCCCTCAAGCCGCATGCCCGTAGCAGCCATGGTTGGTCCTCCACGTGTTCAGCAGAAGGGATGTGTTTGCCTCCCACTGCGCTCCTCCAAGGTCCGCACATGAGCACATGTCCAGGCAAGCAGCACATGGGGAGAGCGAGTCCCAGCCGCAAACCGTCTCTTCACCACAGGCTCAGAATGACTGCCTCCACTGCTATGTTGTGACAGGGTCTGCCTTCTTTATTCATGACAGGAGGGCGATCGCCAAGCAGGGATCCACCACTAGGCATCAGGGAGGGGGTTTGGCCCCTTGGGCAAGGGTTTTTGCTCCCCTACAGCATTTCTTTGGGCAATTCAGTCTTTCTGCCCTCCCTCCCCTACAGGGTATGTGCAGCAAGCCCACTAAGCCCCAGGATTTTTTTTTAACCCCAAATAGAAAAGGTAAAACTCTTTCTATAGGCTTATTACCCCTATCTTCTCACAGGGGTGGACAGAAAGGCCACTAGTGTAGGAAGGTAGCCTCTTTCTAGCCTTGTTACCCCCACATTTGGCCTGTCTGTGAGTATATGTCAGGGTGTTTTCTACTGTCTCACTGGGATCCTGCCAGCCAGGACCCAGTGCTCATAGGGAAAACCCTATGTTGTCAGTATGTTTGATATGTGTCACTGGGATCCTGCTAGCCAGGACCCTAGTGCTCATAAGTTTGTGGCCTGTAGATGTTCCCTGTGTGGTGCCTAACTCTATCACTGAGGCTCTGCTAACCAGAACCTCAGTGTTTATGCTCTCTCTGCTTTTAAAATTGTCACTGCAAGCTAGTGACTAATTTTACCAATTCTGATTGGCACACTGGAACACCCTTATAATTCCCTAGTATATGGTACCTAGGTACCCAGGGTATTGGGGTTCCAGGAGATCCCTAAGGGCTGCAGCATTTCTTTTGCCACCCATAGGGAGCTCAGACAATTCTTACACAGGACTGCCACTGCAGCCTGAGTGAAATAACGTCCACGTTATTTCACAGCCATTTTACACTGCACTTAAGTAACTTATAAGTCACCTATATGTCTAACCCTCACTTAGTGAAGATTAGGTGCAAAGTTACTTAGTGTGAGGGCACCCTGGCACTAGCCAAGGTGCCCTCACATTGTTGAGGGCAATTTCCCTGGTCTTTGTGAGTGCGGGGACACCATTACACGCGTGCACTACATATAGGTCAATACCTATATGTAGCATCACCATGGTAACTCCAAACATGGCCATGTAACATGTCTAGGATCATGGAATTGTCACCCCAATACCATTCTGGTATTGGGGTGACAATTCCATGCATACCCGGGGCTCCAGCATAGAGTTCGTGTACTGCCAAACTAGCTTTCCGGGGTTTTCTCTGCAGCTACCGCTGCTGCCAACCCTCAGACAGGTTTCTGCCCCCCTGGGGCCTGGGCAGCCCAGTCCCAGGAAGGCAGAACAAAGGATTTCCTCTGAGAGAGAGTGTTACACCCTCTCCCTTTGGAAATAGGCGTGAAGGGCCTGAGAGAAGTAGCCTCTCCTGGCCTCTGAAAATGCTTTGAAGGGCACAGATGGTGCCCTCCTTGCAATAACCAGTCTACAACGGTTCAGGGATCCCCCCAGCCCTGCTCTGGTGCGAAACTGGACAAAGGAAAGGGGAGTGACCACTCCCCTGACCAGCACCTCCCAGGGGAGGTGCCCAGAGCTCCTCAAGTGTGTGTCAGACCTCTGCCATCTTGGATGCAGAGGTGTGAGGGCACAATGGACACCTCTGAGTGGCCAGTGCCAGCAGGTGACATCAGAGACCCCCCCTGATAGGTGCATACCTTTCTCTGTAGCCAATCCTCCTCTAAGGGCTATTTAGGGTCTCTCCTGTGGGCATCTCACCAGATAACGAATGCAAGAGCTCACCAGAGTTCTTCTGCACATCCCTCTTCGACTTCTGCCAAGGATCGACCACTGACTGTTCCAGGACGCCTGCAAAACCGCAACAAAAGAGCAAGAAAACTACCAGCAACATTGTAGCGCCTCATCCTGCTGGCTTTCTCGACTGTTTCCTGGTGGTGCATGCTCTGAGGGCTGTCTGCCTTCACCCTGCACTAGAAGCCAAGAAGGAATCTCCCGTGGGTTGACGGAATCTTTCCCCTGCCAACACAGGCACCAAACTTCTGCATCACCGGTCCTCTGGATCCCCTCTCATCTTGACGAGCGTGGTCCCTGGAACACAGGAGCTGGATCCAAGTGTCCCCGACAGTCCAGTGGCCCTTCTGTCCAAATTTGGTGGAGGTAAGTCCTTGCCTCCCCATGCCAGACAGTAATCCTGTGTTCTGTGTGAACTGCAGCTGCTAGGGCTTCTGTGCACTTTTGCAAGACTTCCTTCGTGCACAGCATAGCCCAGGTCCCCAGCACTCCGTCCTGCATTGCCCAACTCTCTCAGTTGGACTCCGGCTTTGTGGGACCCTCTTTTGTTGTGCTGAGTCGACCGCTGTACTCAGATCTTCTGAATGCCTGTTCAGGTGCTTCTGCGGGTGCTGCCTGCTTCTGCATGGGCTCTCCGTGTTGCTGAGCGTGCCCTCTGTCTCCTCCTCCAAGGGGCGACCTTCTGGTCCTTCCTGGGCCCTGGCAGCACCCAAAACCTTCAACCGCAGCTAGCAAGGCTTGTTTGCGGTCTTTCTGCATGGAAACAACTCTGCATCCTCAAGCACACCGTGGGACATCTTCTGACCAAAGGAGAAGTTCCTGGCACCTTCCGTTGTTGCAAAATCTTTGGCTTCTTCCACCCGGAGACAGCCTTTTTGCACCTTCATCCGGGGTTTAGTGGGCTCCTGCCCCCCCCCGGACACTTGCGTGACTCTTGTACTTGGTCCCCTTCCTCTGCAGGTCCTCAGGTCCAGGAATCCGTCTTCAGTGCTTTGCAGTCAGTTGTTGTCTTTGCAGAATCCCCTATCTCGACTTTACTGTCTTTCTGGGGTAGTATGGTAACTTTACTCTTACTTTTCAGGGTCTTGGGGTGGGGTATCTTGGACACCCTTAGTGTTTTCTTACACTGCCAGCGACCCTCTACACACTACACTAGGCCTGGGGTCCATTCGTGGTTCGCATTCCACTTTTGGAGTATATGGTTTGTGTTGCCCCAGGCCTATTTTCTCCTATTGAATTCTATTGTGTTCTACAGTGTTTGCACTACTTTTCTAAGTGTTTTACTTACCTGATTTTGGTTTGTGTGTATATTTTGTGTATATTACTTACCTCCTAAGGGAGTATATCCTCTGAGATACTTTTGGCAGATTGTCACTAAAATACAGTACCTTTATTTTTAGTAACTCTGAGTATTGTGTTTTCTTATGATATAGTGCTAAGTGATATAAGTGGTATAGTAGGAGCTTTGCATGTCTCCTAGTTCAGCCTAAGCTGCTCTGTTATAGCTACCTCTATCAGCCTAAGCTGCTAGAACACTTCTAATCTACTAATAAGGGATAACTGGACCTGGCACAAGGTGTAAGTACCACCAGGTACCCACTATAAGCCAGGCCAGCCTCCTAAAACTAGACACCAGGGTTTAAAAATAATATTATGAAAGAGGGGTGGGGGCAGTGGGAAAGGCCATGTTCCATCCCCAAAATAAATGGGGATTGATGTCTTTCTGGCCCGTTTGGTATGGGAGGGCAGAGTGGAGCAGTAGTCCCTGATCCATACCCCCCTCTCCCCGGGGCGCAGAAAGCCCTCTAGGCACCATGTTTGAATAAGTAGAAGTGAGCGCTGCCCAAAATGGGCATGCTAATGCCCTTACCTCCCAAACACAAATGGGCACAGTCTTTATGCACTTCCCCCTGGGGTAGGGCAGATGGGGGTTATTACTCCTATCTGCCCCCTTGGGGGAGGAGGCAGAAGGTCCACTAGACACCAGGTATTTCTTTTTTAATAAAAGAGAGGTGGGCCTGCCATGCCCCCACCCACATAAATGGGGATTGAAGTTTTTCTGCCCCCATTAGGGGGCAGTTGAGGCAATAGTCCCTGATCTCTCCCCCCCACCAAAGGAGCAGAAAGCCCACTAGACACCAGTGATTACTTTTTTTTAAGTCTAGGGGTGGGGACTGCCCAGAGTGGGCATAGCAGTGTCCCCACCCCCCATAAAATGGGCACAGTCTTTCTGCCCCCCTCCCCCGATCTGTCCCCTGAGGGACAGGAAGCCCACTAGACACCGGGGATTTAAAAAGAGGGGTGAGGGCTTCCCACCACCTTGAACATGGTTCTGCCTCCACCCCAACTGAAGGGGGTAACAGTCATTCTGCTCCCACGGCGTACTAAAGCATCTCATCCCAATGACAAACAAATGGACATTTGGGTGTTGATTTTACAAATGGGCTGTGAGAGATTGGCTAATTGTCCCACTTGCAATAGTGAATTTCTGATGGATACACCTACCTGTGGATTCCTCACCTAAAGAATTCTCCCCTCGCGCCAGCCCTCAACGGAAATTTCTTCTATCTCTGCACGTCGACGATGACGTCACAATCGCCAGACTCCACGCGACGCCACATGACGTCATCCAGGCAATAAGAATCCCTTGTCGACGTGCAGACGTCAGTTCCCTTTTTTCCGTGCCCGATTAACGGTTAATTCTTTGAGGCTCACAGGGAGCTACTGTTTACAACGGCGGTTACAATGTCGCAGCCTAGAAAATCTGGCTTTAAACCTTGTAGCCAGTGCGGGGGTCGGATGCCGGTTACCGACCCCCACGAAAACTGCCTCTGGTGCCTTAGTTCCGACAATGAGGTCGAGGCATGCGGTTCGTGCCAACACATGAACCCTAAGGCACTTAAGGAGAGGGAGGCGAAGTTGTTCTTGGCCCGGTCCAAGAAGAAGAAGGAGAGGCGTCATAGGAGAGAGTCTTCGTCGAGATCTTCGAGGTCACGTCATCATCATAGTGGCTCTCGGCGCTGTCATGGATCTCGGCGCCGATCGAGCAAGGGACGGTCCAGATCTAGATCGGCTTCTCCGTCGGCTCGGCGTCGTCTGACGTGGGAGATAAGCCCGACCGTCACACCCCCGGCGACCCCGACGTCACCTGGGTCGGTCTTTGAGGTCGAGCCTCCCCAGAGGCCTGAGGGTTCTCCTGGCCAGGAGTTACCTGGACCCTCTTCGGCAGCTTTGCCGGCGCGGGTGCAGCAGCAGCAGTACCCGGGTTACCGACTCCGGGATCGGATCCTGCAGCGTTTTTAAACACTATGTATAACATCTTTGCTTCCATGACGCCTGGTGGAAGTCATGCAGGTCCGTCCGGCCCTTTGGCCTATGATTTGGGTGTTCCGGCGTCTTACAGGTCGGCGCCGTTCACCCCGTTTTTGTCTGCTGCACCTGAAGCACCGATGCCTACGACGTCGCCCAGGATGGCTACACCTGTTACGGCGCAGTCGGATTCACCTCGGTCCAAGAACACTTTGGAGCCTGAGCCTCCGGCTTCGGACGAATCCGAGGTTCGGCGCCGACGAAGATCTTCGGCGTCGGCCAACGCCTTGTCGACTCCAGGCTTGGAGTCAAGACTTAGGTCAAGACGTCTGGCCCTTCGTCTCTTAGAGGAGGAGGAGTACGCGAGGCAACACCTGGAGGAAGGAGAAGTTATAGAGCCCTCAGGTGACTTCCAGGGACTGGACTCACCTAGTGGCCTTGACACTACCCCGGAATGGGATCTGGCTTCCTCTGGAGAGGTCACGGAGGAAGCTGCTTCTTTCCATGCAGTCATTTGTAAGGCTGCAGACTTTTTGGATCTTTCCCTTCCTACCGCGGAGGTCAAGAGAAATTTATTGACAGAAGTCATCCATCCGACGTCTGCTTCTGCTGAGCCTCTTCTACCATTCAATGAGGCTCTGCTGGACCCCATTAAGGATATCTGGCTGAAACCTGTATCCACTGCTGCGGTCAACAGAGCGGTGGCTCGGTGGTACACGACGGCGCCTGGGGATCCGGTGTTTCTTTCCAGGCAACCAACTCCGGAGAGCCTAGTGGTCCAAGCTTCATGTTCTTCCAGATCCTCTCCTGGCTCGTTTCCTGGGGCCCCTGCGGACAGGGAGTCAAAAAAGATGGACCATACTGCTAAAAAGACATTTTCATCTTGCAGTATGGCCCTAAAATCTTCCAATGCCACATGCATACTGGGGCGTTACATCCATGCCCTTATGGAAGAGGCGAAGGGCCACCCTAATTTGTCCCAGGAGATGCTGCAACTATTAGCGGATGCTCCGGCGGCTGCGACGCAAGTGATCCAGTCTGGATTGGACACTTCGGACTCGGTGGCTAGGGCTATGGGCACGACCATAGTCTCTAGGAGGCAGTCTTGGCTTTGATCATCAGGCTTCTCGTCGGATGTGCAGGCCACACTCCTTGATCTTCCGTTTGATGGAGAAAAGCTCTTCGGCTCTAAGGCTGACTCTGCCTTGGAACTTTTTAAAGAGAGCAGAGCGACAGCTAGGTCTTTGGGACTCCAGTCGTCGGCCTCATCCACCTTCAGAGGCTTTCGGAGATTTAAGGGATTTGGACGTGGTTCCTTTCGAGGAAGATTGCAAGGACCACAACAATCTACTTCTACCCTGCCTTACAGATCCTTCAGGGGCAGGGGCAGAGTCCATACGAGAGGAGCCACCTTGCAGCACTCTGCCTCTTCCTCTTCCTCGGGAGGGGTGCAGCAAGGAAAGCAGCCGTAGTCCTCCACCACTCCCTGTCCATTCATCTCCGGTAGGGGGGAGACTTGCCTCTTTTCTTCCAATGTGGGAGGTCATAACATCGGACTCCTGGGTCATCGACATTGTGAAGAGGGGGTACGCTCTTCCCTTTCGGGAGTTCCCTCCGACCTTCCCTCCCCGCCCATCCTTCTGTTCGGAAGACCATCTTCTCCTGTTACAGCAGGAGGTATTATCCCTTTTACAAAAAGGTGCAATAGAGTTGGTTCCTGAGTAAGAGAGGGGTCAGGGGTGCTATTCAAGATACTTTCTGATTCCCAAAAAGGATGGTCGACTGAGACCGATTTTGGACTTGAGGATTTTGAATTGGTTCTTTTGGCGTTGAACGAAGGAGACTGGATGGTGTCGGTCGATTTGCAGGACGGGTATTTTCATATTCCGATCCTCAAATCGCACAGGAAGTATCTCCGGTTTGTAGTGGGATCACAGCATTATCAGTTTGCGGTCCTTCCCTTTGGTCTTACTTCAGCACCTTGAGTCTTCACGAAGGTGATGGCGGTGGTAGCAGCAGAGCTCAGAAGAAGGGGGATAGCTGTGTTTCCCTATCTGGACGATTGGTTGATCAAGGCCAAAACTCCGGAGCTCGTGCGGTGCCATCTCCAGTCGACGACTCAATTGTTGTACGACCTGGGTTTTTCAGTCAATGTACCCAAATCTCACCTGGAGCCCTCTCAACGCCTCCTGTTCATAGGGGCAGTATTGGACACGACATTGAATCGGGCCTTTCCTTCGCCCCAGCGGGTTCAGGACATACAGGCTTTGATTCCAATGTTTTGAAATGGAGCGGTAGTTCCAATCCTCAAGCCTTCGTCTGCTTGGTCTGTTTGCTTCTTGCATACTGTTGGTCACTCATGCACGCTGGCACATGAGGGCTCTCCAGTGGTGCGTCCGCAGGCAGTGGTTTCAACACAAAGGGGATCTGGAAGATTCGATAAAGATCTCCAGAGACACTGCGGAGGATCTTCGATGGTGGGCAGCAGTCGACAACCTGTCTCAAGGAAGGCCGTTCTCGCTGCCTCCTCCAGTGACCACGGTGGTAACGGATGCTTCCACTCTAGGGTGGGGAGCTCATCTGGGGGACCTGGAGTTCAAAGGCCTTTGGTCTCCAGGGGAACAGAAGTTGCATATCAATCTGTTAGAGTTGCGGGCAGTACGTCTGGCACTCAAGGCCTTCCTCCCTTCCATTCGCGGTCAATCGGTCCAAGTTCTAATGGACAACACAACCGCGATGTGGTATATATATACAAACAGGGAGGAGTGGGGTCGTATCTTCTCTGCAGAGAAGCTCTTCGTCTCTGGTCCTGGCTTCAGGATCACAAGATCTGCTTGGTTGCACATCATTTGGCCGGAGTCCTGAACGTGCGTGCAGACATTCTCAGTCGCGCAGCTCGGTCGATCACGAGTGGCGTCTTCATCCAGATCTAGTTCTGGGTATCTTCCGGATGTGGGGTTATCCACAAATAGATCTGTTTGCAACTCAAGAGAATGCGCAGTGTCCGCTATTTTGCAGCCTCCAGTATCCGGTGCAAGGAGCTTTGGGGGACACGTTTCAGATGTCATGGAAGGGTCAGTTGCTTTACGCGTTTCCCCCATACCCTTGATTCCTCAAGTTCTCAGGAAGATCCGCCAAGACCGAGCTCAAGTCATCTTAATAGCTCCGGATTGGCCGAGAAGGGTGTGGTATTCGGACCTACTCCAACTCTCTCAGTGCCCTCCGCTCCGTCTCCCTTGCAGGGTGGACCTCCTCTTGCAGTCGCAGGGGCAGATTCTACACCCCCACCTCCAGAGCCTGCATCTTAATGCCTGGAGATTGAACGGGGCAATCTGAGTTCCTTTTCTCTCCCTCCAGATGTGGTGGAAGTTATTTTATCGGCCAGGCGACACTCCACCAAGTCAATCTATGCTAATCGTTGGGCTAAATTTTCAAGCTGGTGTGGAGAGAATAGTTTAGATCCTTTAAAAGCTGGTTTGTCTGACATTTTGTCATTTGCACTCCATCTGGCACAGAAAGGTTTCGCAATTGCCACTGTTAAAAGTTATCTGTCTGCACTATCTGCTTTTCTGTGCCTTCCTGATCAACCGTCCTTCTTTTTTTTTTTTTTAATCTGTTTATTAAACGGAACATTCACACAACAATAATTTGGCTGTCAATAATTCTGCGATCCATTTGCTGGCTTATGTACACTTGCACAGCATTAACACACAATAATGTTACCCAAAAAAACGGAAAGAGGAAAGGGAAGAAAAAAAAAAAGGGGGGGGGGGAAGGGGGCAGGCAAAGAGAGCAAATATTAGACAGCATAAACATGCTAAGGTGAGAAAAATAAAACAGCCTACAGCTTGAAAACTATGAGCTTAACTATTTGCTAATTAAAGATGCAGCTAAACGCTATTAATGTCATTACTAATGTAGATAATCCACAACAGGTGGAGGGGGAGGAATAAAGAAGAAGTCCGGCTAATATATATGGATAAAGCGGGGGTCATAACTGAAATGTGACTTATGTTTTGCAGAGTTTAAGAGGGTACCGGGCAGAAGTAATATTAGATAACCTAGGTATGGGTTGCATGTACATTTGACCGTGGAGAAAGTATCCTAGTGTGTCGTGAGATTACATTGTGGACAGGAGTGAGGGCATAGATGGCGGGTGTAAGTGAGAGTGAGAAAGGTTAGGGCAGCGTAATTGTCGTACTGACGATGTCAGCCAGAGATGTGGCGGGTGTGTAAAATGCACTGCTCACGGGGGATACATATCATCCCTGGCTTCTATTGCCACCACAAATGTGTCCCACACCTCGGGGCCCTCCTGTATGAGGCCTTTGTGTTGCAATGAGCGGAGTGTCTGGGCTTCAGCCTGCGCACGACAATGTAACTCGCGAAGCCAGGTCATGTGGGAAGGGACATGTGGTGCTTTCCAATGCATTGCTATTAGCCGTTTGAAAACAACGAATGCTAAGTCTATGAATCTATGTATTTGTTTATCCCCTCTGGTGCGGTGGCGTATGCCAAGTAAGCAGGAATCTGGCGTGGGTGACAGAGTGTGAGATGAGATGTCTGTTGTGGCGTCTGTAACGCGGAGCCAAGCCGAGTTTATTGAGTGGCAGCTCCAAACCATATGGTAAAAGTTGGCTGCTGGAGTGGCGCATCTTGGGCATGTCGGGCTTGTGCTCGGATATATTCTTTGGATGCGGGCAGGGGATAAATATGATTGGTGAATATAGTTGAATTGGGTGTATCGCAGGCGAGGATTACGGGATATTGATTTGATCATTGCAAGAGCTGCGATCCAAGTCTTTTGAGGTAGTGGCAAAGGGAGGACAGAGTCCCATCGTGCCTTAGCGTGCGGCAGAGTGGTGCAAACCGCCGCCATCAATGCTTTATACAATTTAGTTATAATGCCTTTTGTGCAACCTATGGTCAGGATAATGGTAAGTAATGGGGTCTCGGGGGGCTCGGCGCTACCGACCCCCCCAAAGGTTATTAAGTAGCCGCTTAATGGCGCTGTATGTCAAGAAGGCCCCGTTGTGCAACACTCCGGCAGACACCAGTTCCGCAAAGGTGCACATTACAGAGCTAGAATATAGATCGCTCGCCTTCAGTGTGTTTATTTCCCACGTGTCGTGATGTATTGAGAGGATTTGAGTGCCCGGCAATTGAAATAGCGGTAGCGAGGGTGAGTAAGGGGGAGAGGAGGTCTTGCCTTGGATGTATCTGCGCCAGCAGAACCGAGCTGCTTCCAACAGTATTAATTTTGGGAATTGGGGGGGAGGGCCCGACAGCATTATACACAGCAGCTTCTGCGGGGCTATATGTGTCTGCAGCATTGTACTTTCAGCAGGGGAAGACTCCTGGAGCCATGTGGACAGCCACGATAATTGAGCTGCTGCGTAGTATCTTTCGAAATTAGGCATGCCCAGCCCACCCGCCTCTTGCGAGTGTTGTGTTATGGTCAGCGCTACCCTGCGTCTGTCCTTGCCCCAAAGTAAGTCGGTTAATATTGATTGCAGTTTGGTAAAGAACGAGCGTGGTAGGCACAACGGGAGGGCAGTGAAGTAATATAAAAACCGTGGAAGGATAAGCATCTTGGCAATCGCCACTCGACCCATGGGGGACAAGGGGAGCGAGCTCCAAAAAGGTATTAAGCTGCGGGTGGAGCTGAGTACTCTGTCAATGTTACCCTCTTTCAGATCTGTGATAGAGTGGTAAATCTGCACTCCTAGATATTTAAAGGTTGTGTATGACCACGGTAATTTATATTGTGGAAGTGTCGTGTGGCGATCAAGCGGGATAGAGGTAAGAGGGAAGATACTTGACTTGGACCAATTAACGTACAAGCCAGAGGCGAGGGCAAAGGAGTCCAACAACTGCAGTACTGCACTCACGGAGGCCGAGTGGTTGCGCAAGTATATTAGGGCATCGTCTGCATATAAGGATATAATGTAATAAGTGTTCAATTCCGGAATGCCCCATATGTGTGCGTTGTTGCGTAGTTTAATTGCTAATGGTTCCATGGCAATAGCGAATAATACAGGAGATAGTGGGCAGCCTTGTCTGGTGCCTCTACCTATAGGGAATGCTTCAGAGATAGTGCGACCATTTTTGACACGGGCTATAGGCATGGAATAAAGTGTTTTGATCCAGCTGATGAAGCCAGGACCGAAACCGAACGCTTTAAGTGTACGTAGGAGATAATTCCAGCTTAGCGTATCAAACGCCTTTTCGATGTCTAGGGAGAGGGCCACCGCTTCGGTATTTGTGTTACCATTCATTATGTGTAGGAGTCTTCTAATATTTAAGAAGGTGCTTCTGCCAGGGATAAAGCCGGACTGGTCCTTGTGTACCAAGTTTGGTAGATAGGGGAGGAGCCTATTTGCTAGTACTTTCCCCAATAATTTGCAATCTGTATTGAGTAGGGCGAGCGGCCTGTACGATTTGACATCCAGAGGGTCCCGGCCCGCTTTTGGGAGGACGACTATCAAAGCTTCACGCATAGAATCTGGCAGCTGCAGATTGCGGTGTGCTTCGTTGAATACCTCTATAAGTGGATGTAGGAGATGGGTAGTATGGGAATTAAAATATTCTACCGGTAGCCCATCTGAGCCGGGAGTTTTACTGCATGCCATCTGGGATAGAGCTATACGCAGCTCTTCAATAGTAATAGGGCCATCTAGAGTAGCGATGTTATCAAGGATAAGTTGGTTTTGAGAGACAAGATTTAATATGTCAGCAAGGTGCTGCTCCGGAGGAGGGGGAGGGGATGTGTAAAGGGTGCGATAGTATGTTGAAAAGGCGTCGTTGATGCCCGTCTGAGTATTAACAACGATATCAGGATTTAAACGTATCGCACCTATGGGTGTTGGCTGCAAGGGTTGGCGGGTCAGCCAGGCCAGTAGCCTGCCCGATCTGTCCCCCTCAGCGTGTTGTCTTGCCATGTAATGTCTGTAGTCATGTTTGCTTAATCTATTGTCTGCTTCCCTATGGGCAACTCTGAGCGAGTTCAATGTTGTTAATGTGGATTCTGCGCCGGCTGACTCATTCTCCGCGCTGCGGAGTTTTACCTCCAGATCTTGTAATTCTTTGGTGAGTGTTTTTCTCACCCCGAACGTGGCCGCGAGGCAATGTCCACGTATCACCGCTTTGTGGGCATCCCACTCTGTGGCGCGGGATGAGGTTGTATTCTTGTTCAATAGAAAGTAATCGGCTAGTCTTTTAGACATATCTGTTTGGAAGGGGGGATCTAGAAGAGCCTCTGGTTGCAGACGCCATGTTGGTATACGCGTGTGCGTGTGACCCCATGCCATTATGACGCACAGGGGGTTATGGTCTGATATAGTGCGCGCTAGGTATTCAGACATGCATACTTTATGAATTACGGTTGCGGATACAAAAATCATATCTATTCTAGTGTGTAACTTATGTACGGGGGAGTAGTACGAATATTCGCGGTGAACAGGATGACTCACCCTCCACACATCCCTCAAACCATTATTTGATGCCCAGCTTACTAGAGCTTGTGCGGCACGATTGGAAGGGGCCGTGGCGAGTGGGGGAAACGAGCGGTCCAACTGAGTGTCAAGAACATTATTAAAGTCTCCACCCCATATGCACTCTAGTGTGGGATCGCTGAGACTACCGGTAGACAGTGTAGATAAAAAATCACGTTGATTTACATTTGGGGAGTATAATGCAACTAGGGCTAAGGGGGATCCATCAAGGGTACCTTCGAGTATCACGTACCTACCATTGGAGTCGCACTGTGCGCGAGACGCGGCAAATGGGACCCCAGGAGCAATCCAAATGGCTGCTCCACGGGCGAAAGACGAGGAAATGGTGCCATGTAATTGACCCTTCCATTTTGAACGTGTGCTTTCCAACGTGGATTTGGAGAGATGTGTCTCTTGTAATAGAGCTATGTGTATTTGATGCCTCTTGAGAAAGGCGTGAACTCTTTGACGTTTCCGTGGGGTTGCCATGCCTCTAATATTCCAAGTGAGTACCTTATATTTCAAGATACCTTGGTGTGTTTGGGTAGCCATGTTATTTTTGTAGCCGTCATGTAACCGGAGGGGTGGATATCTGCTACCCCCAGTGTGAAAGTATTGTGTTGCCCCCCCGCTAGGCCTTGACAGTCAATGAACGCTATTATGTGAGCTGTAATCATGTTACTATAATAGATATGACATGTACGTTTGCTGCTGCATTTACAGTTAACTAGCCTGTAACAAAAACAACCGATAGATAAAAAGGTGCACTCTAATACGAAATATAACAACACTAAAATTACTAATAGATAAAAAACATTACCGGCAAGTGCCGGCTTGAGAGAATGGTCCATATGGAGCAGGGGGGAACCAGAGGGCATTGATGTGTGGGCATGGATTTACCCTGCCCAAATTACTCATGGTTCAAAGTGCGAAGTGCTCCCCCCGGGGGCCGCCCGCGAGCCCCGAGCCGCAGCCGAAAACCCGGCAGCAACAACCAACTGCCTCCAAGCAGTCAGAGAGATGGGAAGTCACACCAGCACTTCCAGACAGCGGAAGTGGAAGGAACTTAATTGCTTAGCATATATCATCAGCTGCACGAGGTGTGAGGGAAGGACCACGTGTGAAGTCCGCTGAGTCCGAATTTGTGTCCTGTTCCTGGTCCGCGTCCATTTGTGTGGATGAGGTAGTGGGCGATGCATTTACGAAGCTGGATGTGGCCCGCAGGAGCCGGGAGCGTTCGGACTGCGCCTGTTCAGGTGATGGTTTAGCTCCCCGTTTTTTGCGTTGTCTGCGGCCCGAAGTAGTGCCAGAGCCATTGTCGTCCCGAGTGCTTGCGACTGGTGGGTCAGCCAGACCTTTAGCATGCAGCCAGGTCCAGGCATCTTCCGGGGTGGTGAAGAAAAAAAAGCGAGTGTCGTCCTGCACCCGGAGTCTGGCTGGGAACATCAACGCGTACTTGATACTATGTTTGCGGAGACATGACTTAACACGGTAAAAAGAGTTACGTTTCTGCTGTACTTCTGCCGTAAAGTCTGGATAAGCGGAGATCAGTGCATTTTCGAAGCTTACCGGACCAGATTTGCGGAATAACTGTAGAATGAGATCTCTATCACGGTAATTAAGGAGTCTTACTATGAGCGGGCGTGGTTGTGAGCCAGGTGAGGGGGGTCTGCCGGGGATCCTGTGAGCCCTTTCAACAGAGAAGAACTTCGGGATATTGCCTTTGAAAATTGTGTCTGTGAGCCATTGCTCTATGAATAATTCAGTGCTTAGGCCCTCAACACGTTCAGGGAATCCCACCAGCCGAATATTATTGCGACGAGACCTGCTTTCTGCATCCTCAGCTCTGCGTTTTAAGGAGACCACATCTAACGATAGGTGCGCTAATTGCGATTTGAAATCAGACACAGTGTGGGGTAGAGTTGCAGTATCTTTTTCAAGTTCGGACACCCTGTCTGCTAGAGCGCGTTGATCTGTGCGCAGTAAGTTGAGATCTTCTGTTACCGAGCCTATTTTAGCTTCCAGGGTGGATCTAGTGTCTAGAATAGCTTGCAGTATCTTGTCGAATTGCGAAGTATGTGATTGTAGGGTGAGTTCCAGTTTCTCCAAGGTCACTTGCGTGGTAGAGTGGGCCTCTGAGGGAGATGAAGTAGTATGGTCCATTTTGCTAGGGGGTGCACGTGGGGTCTTTGGCTTGACCATTTGGTAGGTGCAGGAATACGAAGGCGCGAGCGCAACAAGTGAACACGCAGTGGTGTGTACAGCCGAGTCAGGCGTTACACCAGTTCGGCCTGGACATTAAGGACGGGTGAGGCAGGACAATAATATTAGAGATTAGTAGTCTAATGCGTTGACTACTACTTACAAAGCCTAAAGGTTATGACACTGATAAAGGTTCCTGGTGCTATTGTGCTGAAGGCGAGCCACTACTGAGTTGTTAAAGGTTATAGCTGTACTGGATGCTTTAGGGCTCAGGGTGAAGACCCAACACAACAGCGCACTGCGACTCAATAAAAGTTGCCGAAAGGCTCACCTCTTGCAATCAACCGGGCCGATGTCCGCTTTGTTCCTATCTTTGTTACCTCACCCCTCCCAAGGTGAGGCGCAATTCGTTGGTGCGAGGGGAGCTGAGTAATAGAGACTGCTGTGAGGAAGCTGCATGTCGGCGAAACGGACTTTGTCAAGGCATCATATTTGGGCGATCTCAGCAGATTATCCAGTACAATCCACACGTCCGTAGGATCAGAGGGCTTGAAATTGCAAGCCAGCACCCACGAGCCACGCCGGGCGTGAGAGCGTCACTGATCCGCCACGCTGCGCGACTATGCCTTGAAGTACCTCCGCCAGTGTACTATTACAATACAGTGCCGTACCTTCCAGGATGCACCGCCACGTTGTTTGAACCGTCGGGGTAAATTTAAAAAAAAAAAAAAAAAAATGGCGGCCGCAGTCAGTTTGGACGTGCAGCAGAGTTTTGTGTGCGGTCCGACCTCCGGGCCGGCCGCGGTGCTCAGGGTGGTCCACAGCAAGCAGGAGGGAAACCGGGACACCAGCTCCACTCGCAGCCGTCTCAATCAATAAATGGTGTTTAGTCGACCTCGCTGCGGTAGGATGCGAGGAAAGAGGGGCGGCGACCACCGGGCCGGCGGCAGCGGCGCCCGGGGCAGCCCCCGACAAGCGGGAGGAGAGCCGGGGCACCAGCACCACCCACGGCCGTCTCCCCCCAAAGCTGGCAGCCAGGTAAACCCGCTCCGGCAGGTCGCGAGGGAGGAGGGGCGGCGCTGCTGCAGGGAGAGCCTCGGCGGCGTCGCTATCGCCGGTCAGACTCCCAGGACAGTGTACAATCCCTGCGCCTCGGATGAGGCACAGGCACTAGCGGTCCACAACGCCGGTCCCAGCAAGCTCAGGCATCAGCTGCGGGACTCGGAGGATCCTACTGTGTGCCCGCTGCGAGCATGCTGAGCACAGGGCGGAAAGAGAACGCGGTCGGCCAGGCGCCCGCCGCGTCTTCCGGATGGCGGCAGTTTCCCGGTGTTTCCTCGCCTCTCCTCCGCTTCTCGGCCTCGGGCAGCGGCGCGACTCCCGAACGGCACCCCAGGCGACACACGCGCCCCACGAATGGGGTTCAGATCACTATGGTCAGGATAATTGTATGGGCCAGGGATCGGAGCTGCAGTTTATGCTGCCGCTCCGGTCGCCATCTTGGCCACGCCCCCCCCCCGTCCTTCTTTAAATCACCAATTGTTTTAAAGTTTCTAAAGGGGCTCACTAATAGGTATCTACCCACGCCATTTGTTATGCCTCAGTGGGACCTTAACTTAGTCTCAACTTTTCTTATGGGGGCTCCGTTCAAACCAATGTATTCTTGTTCTTTACGGTACCTGGTATTAAAAACAGTTTTCCTGGTGGCCATAACATCTGCCAGAAGGGTTAGCGAGCTTCAGGCTCTCTCAGTGGAAACCCCATACCTTTCTTTCTTTAAGGACAAAGTGGTGTTGAGGACCAAGGCGGCTTTCCTACCGAAGGTTGTTACACCCTTTCACCTGGGGCAGTCGATTACTCTCTCTTCCTTTTACCCTCCACCTCACCCATCCAAAGAGGAAGAGAGGCTGCACCGGCTGGATCCGCAAAGAGCTCTGAGCTTCTATGTCGCCAGGACGAAAGAGTTCCGACAGGATGAACAGCTCTTTGTTGGATACATGGGGAAGAGGAAAGGTAGAGCGGTCCACAAGAGAACGCTATCCAGGTGGGTCATTCTATGTATTAAGATCTGCTATTCTTTGGCGAAGAAGGATCCACCTGTGGGGATTCGTGCCCATTCCGCCAGAGCCAAAGCAGCTTCATCAGCTTTGGCTAGAGGTGTTCCTTTGGCTGACATCTGCAGGGCAACGACTTGGGCGTCCCTCCATACTTTTGCCAAGCATTACTGTTTGGACTCTGAGGTTAGGAGGGATGGCCATTTTGCTCGCTCGGTGCTGTAAGATTTCTTGGTTTGACCATTCGGGCACCCACCACCGGAGGTTTTACTGCTTTGGGACTCTATTCTTTAGGTGAGGAATCCACAGGTAGGTGTATTCATCAGAAGAATAAGTTACTTACCTTCGGTAGCGCTTTTTCTGGTGGATACAATAACTACCTGTGGATTCCTCACGGTCCCACCCACCTCCCCGTTGCCTGTCTGGTCAAACGGAGATTTCTTTGGGTGCGCATCCTTGATCTTGTAATATATGTATATAGCTGTTTCATGCATATGGTTGTATTCATTGTATATACTTTTCCTTTGCACATTAAGATAGTGAAAGGGACATTTTGGACTGGATTTATACTCATATATATTTATTTCTGTCTCGGTTTGAGCAGTCATATCTGTGACTTTTGTTGAGTTTTATATTAAATATTTTATTTTCATCTATTCTGGAGGAATGTGTACTCTAGGTTTAAACCTGTTCGCCTCTATGGCACGTAAAAAATTGTGAAAACTGACGCCTGCACGTCGACGAGGGCTTCTTATTGCCTGGATGACGTCATGCGGTGTCGCATGGAGTCAGGCGATTGTGACATCATCGAAGAAATTTCCGTCGAGGGCTGGTGCAAGGGGAGAATTCTTTAGGTGAGGAATCCACAGGTAGTTATTGTATCCACCAGAAAAAGCGCTACCGAAGGTAATTAACTTATTCTTCTGCACTTTTTGGGCTTGGGTAGGTTGCAGCCTGGAAAAAGACAGTAGGGACCTCATTACAACCCTGGTGGTCAGTGATAAAGCGGCGGTAATACTGCCAACAGGCCAGCGGTAAAAAAAAAAAAATTATGACCACTGCGGAAACTGGCCACACAGACAGCCACTTTAACACACCGACAGCCACAGCGGTAGCAACAAGCACTGCGGCGGTAACCGGCAACAGCCGGGCGGAAGACAATGTACTGCCTACCCTATTACAACAAGCCAATCCACCACCTTTTCCAGGGCGGTACCAACGCCATCAAAAGCACGGTGGAAACAGTACACAAAAGGGAAACGACTCACCTCTGGACACTCAAGGAAGAACCACGATGCCATGGAGCCCGAACTACAGGTGTTACCCATGCTAGTATAACTCCTCCTACACCAGTAACACGAACGGCAGTGAAGACGACCACAGTGAGTACCGCACCGAGCACACAAGGGAGGATGGGAGTAAAAAGAGAGTGACACACTGTCAACACCAGGACAGTGCACGCTCTACGGGCAGCATAACGCAAAATGACAAACCTTATGCAATGTAATAATTCATGCATTATGTGCTGATATTGTATATTAACCTTTTGAATTGCAGGTATTTATCTTGAAATGTCATTAATGCTGTTTGCAATGTATTGTTCATTTTCAAGCCTTTCCTGCAGCCTGGCTGGGTGTTGCATGTGGGCGGGGCTTTGGTCTATTTAAGGGACCCAGCCCAGCTCCATGTGCTCACTATTCAGAGGTCCCGCTGCAGAGCAGCAGCATTTTCCTGAAATCCTGTTCCAGAGGCCTACTTAGGCATTTACCTGGCCCTGTCTTTATTATTTTGCTGATCTTCAAGCAGGGCGGTAAGTCGGAGGTCAGGGTAGGCCCTCGACTCAGTTTCTAGAAACATTTGAGTTTTGGCCCTGTGATTTACAGTGTGCGCGATTCATTCTTGGCAACTAACCCTTGCAGTTCAGATTGGCAGAGTGTGCGATCATTTCAAGGCATTTGAGGGGCATATTTATACTCCGTTTGCGCCGAAATTGCGTCGTTTTTTTTTATGCAATTTCGACGCAAAACTAACTCCATATTTATACTTTGGCGTTAGACGCGTCTAGCGCCAAAGTCCATGGAGTTAGCGTCATTTTTTAGCGTGGACACCTACTTTGCGTTAATTATATGCAAGGTAGGCGTTCCCGTCTAAAAAATCGACTCCGAGGCATGTGCGTGGGATTTATACTCCCGGGCAAAAATCACGCCCGGGAGTGGGCGGGTCAAAAAAAATGACGTACGGCCGCTTTTGCGCCGTTTTTTAGCGCCTGCAAAAGGCAGGCGTTAAGGGACCTGTGGGAGCCCACAGGTGCCCCCCCATGGCCCCAGGGACACCCCCTGTCACCCATGCCCACCCCAGGAGGACACCCAAGGCTGGAGGGACCCATCCCAGGGACATTAAGGTAAGTTCAGGTAAGTGTTTTTTTTTGTTTTTTTTTGTGGCATAGGGGGGCCTGATTTGTGCCCCCCTACATGCCACTATGTCCAATGACCATGCCCAGGGGACAGAAGTCCCCTGGGCATGGCCATTGGGCAAGGGGGCATGACTCCTGTCTTTGCTAAGACAGGAGTAATTTCTATGGGGGTTGGGAGTGAAAAAAAATGGCGCAAATCGGGTTGAGGCGAAAAACTTGCCTCAACCTGACTTGCCCCATTTCTTGACGCCCAAGCTCCATATCCCCCTACGCCGGCGCTGCCTGGTGTACGTCGTTTTTTTTAACGCACACCAGACGGCGCCGGCGGCTAACGCCGGCTAACGTCATTCAATAAATACGGCGCCCGAATGGCGCTTCAGAATGGCGTTAGCCGGCGCTAATTTTTTTGACGCAAAACTGCGTTGGCGCAGTTTTGCGTCAAAAAGTATAAATATGTGCCTGAATATTGATGGTTGAATCAGCAACAGTGTGCTTGATTCATTTTTGGCAATTAACCCTTGCAGTTCGGATCGGCAGAGTGCGCAATAATTTTGAGGTATTTGAATCTTTGATGGTTGAATCGGCAACAGTGTGCGCGATTCATTCTTAGCAATTAACCCTTGCAGTTCAGATCGGCAGAGCGCGCGATCTTTCCAGGTATTTGAGTCTTGACGCACAGTTTGGCAATAAGGTGCGCAATAATTTCTGGGCAATTGAATCTTGAAACTCAGATCAAACAGTGTGTGGTCTTTCTAGACAAAACAAGTTTAGTCAGTTTGCCTATTCTACAGTATCATTCATGAATCCTTTAGCAGTTAATTCTTTGGGAACAAATTTACTCATTGATTCTTGTTATGACGTAATTGCTATTCTAAGGACTAACTTGAGAGAGTTCAATGTTCAGAGTATATAATTATAAAAAGGTCATGTTATTGAAAAGTTCTTGATCTCTCATGTTATTAGAGCATAGATAATTAAAACAAAGTTTATGAAGACTAATGTGAATAACCTTGCTTCCACAGGTCTCCTTCCCCGCTGTTCCCAACCTAAAACCCCATCCCCCACTTGGCCATTCTTTAACTCTGTGCTATGATAGCTAGTAGAGTTTGGAGCTGCCAAGAGGTGGACATATTGGGAACAGGTGCAAACCCTGAGGATCCGGTCTCGCTGACACAAATTTTAATCCTCCTGGTTTGTGCTAGGTTTTCAATATGGCCACATTGGACGAGTTACTTAAGGTAATTACGCAGCTTCGATTGGATGTAGTTGAATCTAAAAACTTAGCAGCCAATCTAGCAGAAAGGGTGGATCAGTTACAAGACAGAATGGGAAAGAAGGAGCAAAGTCCTCTGGGTGCGGGTTGGCTTAATCCTCCTCCTCAAGGTTCAGGAGGGAATCCTCCAACTAACATATCACTCAAAGTTCCCACACCTATTCCTTTGGCTCCTCCAGAAAGGTTTTCAGGTGATCCTCAGACGGTACAATCCTTTTTGACTCAAGTTGAATTGCATTTCACCTGTTGACCAAACACCTTCCCTGATCCCCAATCCAGGGTGGCCTTCTTGATTTCCTATTTGACTGGAGACGCAGCCACCTGGGCAATCCCTCTCGTGCGTTGAGATAATCCCTTGCTTTATAACTGGGGAGACTTTGTCCGAGAATTTGATAGTGTTTTTGATTGAAGAACAGTTACTCTGTCCGCAGACCGAGAACTGTTAGAATTCCGACAAGGAAATAAGGATCTTGGGCCAGATGTAGTTAGGTAAAATTTAGCAAATCGGAAATAGTGACTCCATGTGAATCGCTATTTCCGACTTGCAAAACCAAATGCAAGAAAGACTCGCAATACCAAATTGCGAGTCGCAGAGGTGTCGCACCGCATTTTGCGACCTCTGTTTTTAGCGTTGTCGCAATTTGCGACCTCGCTAAAAGTGAGCTCGCAATTTGCGCGAAGGGTGTGGTTCGATGTCGCAAATTGCGACTGCCTCGCAAATTGCCTGCAGGTGCAACATAACAGTTGGGAAACCCACTTCCTGGCTCTTGGTAATGACATCAGAACCAGGAAGTCACCAAATAGAACTGGGAGGAGGGAGGACCACACCCATCCCAAACTCCTGAGCCACACCCAGGGGAGAGGAGCTGCAGCAACCATGGAGGAGACAGGCAGTGCTGGCAGGAGGAGAAAACTGAAATTTTCAGACAAGGAGTTGGAGGTCCTTACAGAAGAGTGCTGCCTGCACCATGACAAACTTTTCGGCAAGGCAGCAATGAGTGTCCCTGACACTCAGAAGAAAAGAATATGGCAACAAATACAAGAAAAAATCAATGCCATTGGGGTAAGCCACCGCACCCTAGAGGAAATCCGCAAAAGGTGGTATGACCTGCGCTCCAGGACCAAGGAGAGGGTTGCGGAGCGCATGAGGGAGATGAGGGGCACCGGAGGAGGCCCATCCACTGTACCACCACCCACAGCCCTGGAAATCATGGTGGAGACGACACTGGAGCCAGAGGCTGTACTGGGCATGGGAAAAGTGGACAGTTCAGCACCTGGGACATCAACAAGTAAGTACCATGAGATATGCTTTGACACCCACAAATGCAGTATACACACTATCCCAGTACACAGCAGCAGGCACCACCAGACTAGCTCCATTCCAGTCTAGCAACCTCTAGAATAGTGCATTATGGGCAATGTAGTACAGTGGTTCAAATATAGGCAAATGTTTATTATGAGGCATAAAACAGATGTGCGAGACTGACAGTGTATCCCCTATGTCCCATAGGTTTCCCACAAGGCACTCCCAGCAGCGAACACATGTAGGGAGAGGTACATGGGCCAGACCCACAGCAGGAGGCTGCCAGTGACACAGCAGGGCCCAGCAGAACACCACCAGAGTCCATGGAAGATCCAACGCAGGACATGGAGGCAGCAGGGGTAGCACCAGGGCCCAGCCCCACAGACTGGCGCACAGAGCCAGCAGCTGGAGCAGTGTGCAGACGCCGGCGCAGAGTGCAGTCTCTACCCCGGGATGATGTTGCAGACGTAGAGTTTGCAGGACTGGAGGCATCACTGGTTCAGGGTCAGCGCCTGCAAAACAGACAGTTGCGGCCAATAAATAGGAATCTCAATAGACTGCAGACCACTATGACCCATGGGATGGCAAATGTGGACAGTCAGTTCCAACACATGAACCAACATCTGGGGAACTTGACACAGGCCATTGAACATTTGGTCACTGAACTTGTGGCAGACGGGGCACAGGCAAGGCGCAGGGAGCGCAGCACTGCCGCCCGGTTTGACAGACTGGCAGCATCCATTGGGCACCTTGCTACTAAAACCACATGCCTGCCAAGGCGTACTGTCAGCCTGCAGGTTGAACTAGGTCATTTCGCAGGGGATTTGGCCGCATCAGCCATGCGGTAGACCTAATGGAGACCAGGCAGGATGCAAGGGGCACAGGGGATACCCTGCAGGACAGCGAGGAGGGCTCGACCATCAGCAGGGGGTCTGCCAGCGATTCCCGTGTGCTGCGGAGTAGCAGTGCACGGCAGAGGTCAGGGGACCCATCAGGAATGAGCCATGGTGGCCGCAGTAGGAGGAGGGTGTGAGCCACCAAAATGTACTCTTAATAAGGCACATGCAATTAACGTGTCATATGAATTTTGACAATTCAAGACTGTGGCATACAGCACTATACTATTTTTTTCCTAGTTTAGAAATAAAAAGTTTTTGTTTGTGTGACTACACAACTCGGCTATGTGTGTCTGACATTAGTGAGTGTGGTCACGGTTGCCACGTACATGCCAAAGTATTGGGTTGCAATGTGGTTCAGTTTCTGTCTGCCCTCATTTGCGATGCTTCTATCCCCAGGCTGTTGGTGTGGTAGCTCTTGCTCCTCATCCTCTGTGTCTGTGTCTTCAGGGGTGAGATGTAGCCCACGTCTGGTGGCAATGTTGTGTAGGATGGCACAGGCGGCAACTATCTTGCATGATGTTTCTGGGATATACTGGAGTGCACCTCCACTTTTGTGGAGTCATCTGAATCTTGCCTTTAACAAGCCAAAGGTCCTCTCCACTACAGTTCTGGTCCGCCAATGTGCACTGTTATATAGCCTCTCGTTCTGATTGCCAGCTGTTAGGTACGGGGTAGAGTATCCATGGTCTCAGGGCGTATGCACTGCATTGTCACCTGTTTGACAAAAAAGGCAAATTTAGCAGGGCATCAATGGGTTACACAGTGACCTGTATGTATGGCTTCAGGGTGTAGTCAGCAATACCTAATAGATATCCGTCTCCAAACTCCCCACGTTCTAAGCGTTGGTGTATCCCACTGTGCCTGAATATGTATGAGTCATGTGTACTCCCTGGATATTTAGCTACAATGTCAGTAATGACATTATGGGCGTTACATACCACCTGGATGTTTAGTGAGTGGGTACATTTCCTATTGCGGAACACATATTCCAGATTTGCAGGAGGGCAAATTTGTATATGTGTCCTGTCCACACACCCTATTACATGGGGGAAGATGGCAATTGTGTAGAACTCCAACTTGGTGCTGTTAATTTCGGCCTCATTCCTGGGAAGGTATATATAGCTGGACATGTATGTGAGTATGGCATCTAGGAAACATCTGAAGAATCGTGAGAGTGCACTTTGGGATACCCCACCTGCCACAGCAATCACCCATAATAGCTGCCTGAGGCCAAGAGGTGCAGTGAGCATAGCACTTGCACATGTGTAGGGATGGCGCTGCCGCGCATTGTCTGTCGTTCAAGTTGAGGATTCAGTAGTTCAATTAATTCTAAGATTCCAGCACTGCTCAGTCTATATTTGTCACATATCTCCTCCTCTGTTTGTTGAAATAGTGTCTGCCTGGTTCTGTATATCCTCTCCTGTCTCCGCATCCTCCTCCTCTTCTGGGCAGCCTGGACTCTCCTCCTCCATGCTATCACGTACAGTTCAGCCATTTTGAGTCACCCAGATACCTTCTTGGTCTCCTTTTATACTTTGGTTTTGGTTGCCACCTGCTCTGAATCAGTGGTAATCTGGATGTGCAAAAAGGGCTTTTTGTGACTAGTCGCAATTTGTGACTGGCTTTTGCATATGGTTTGTGACTCACAATTTGCGACTTCCTATTTGCGGGTCGCAAAATCAGGTCGCAATTTTTGCGAGTCGTGCTGTATCGCATCGCTATTTACATTTCAGAAATGGGATTTTTGCATCCCATTTCGGATTTTGCAGGTCACAAATAGCGATTCGGGCCATTTGCGTCTCGCAAAACTTTGCTACATCTGGCCCCTTGTCGCTCACTTGGCTAACTTTAATCCGCTGGTAGCAGAAACGGCCTGGCCCGAGGAAAAGAGATCAGCCCTGTTCTATCAAGGACTCAAAGATGAGTTAAAAGACATTCTTGCACAGATTGATCCTCAACCCACGGATTGTCAAGATCTGATAAATCTTGTTTTGAGATTAGACCATTGTCTTGCCGAATGACAGGGAACATGCAAACAGACTGAGAAAAATTCCTGGCGTGTTCATGAGCATAGAGAATCACAAGTTCATGGAGACAACAATCATGAGCCAATGGAAATAGGAACCATCAGACGGCCCTTAGTGAAAAAAGAGAAAGATCTATTTAGAAAAAACAGACAATGTGTGTACTGTGGTCAAAAGGGCCATTTCGCTAAAGAATGTCCAGCAAAAGTAAACAAACCCCTACCAAAAAGGTTGTAGCAAATGCACAGATCAAGCAGGAAAACTAGAACACCCAAGGTGTAAGGAAGGGTTGCTCTTGGGTGTAACCGTGGATCCTTCACAAGATGGTAGAAAAGTTTTACTCGAGTCAAGACATTTAAAATTAGGTCTAGAAGTACTGGTAAAACAAAAGACTCATCTAAAGAAAGCCTTAGTAGATTCCGGGGCTACTGGTAATTTTATCGATGCACAATTGATTCAAACATGGGGGATCCCATGCAAGAAGAAGAAAACACCAGAAATAATACAAGCAATAGATGGAAAACTCCTAGCTGGAAGTCTGGCGACTCTGCAGACCTTCCCCTTGTCTGTGATCTGTAAAGGGGGAAATCAAGACACCAAACATGTAGAAAAGATAATCTTTGATGTAATCCATGCTCCTCTGTATGGAATTATCCTAGGAATGCCGTGGTTAAGTTACCATAATCCTTTAATAAATTGGCAAGAAAGAAAAATCACATTTTCTTCACTTCTGTGTAAAGAAAAATGTCTCCAGACATCAATTGTCACAGATTCTCACAAATTCCACATAGCCACGGCAGCTGAAAAAGATGTAACACACCCTTTGCAGTATTCATCCTTCCTTGATGTTTTTGACGAAAACGAAGCAGGAACCTTGCCTCCTCACAGACCATATGACTGTCAAATTGATCTGACTCCTGGTGCTATACTCCCTAGTTTTCGTGGTATGCCCTGTCTGAACACGAAAATCAATATCTAATTAGCTATTTAGATCAATTTCTAGCTAATGGATTTATCTGACCTTCCAAGTCTCCTGCAGCATCTCCTCTTTTTTTTGTCCTCAACGTTAATGGGGATCTTAGGGCTATTTTTAGACTATAGAGGATTAAATAAAATCACAGTAAAGAATAAATACTCATTGCCCTTGATCCCTGTCCTGTTGGACCAAGTTAAAAAAGCCAGAATCTACACCAAGTTAGACCTAAGAAGAGCTTTTCACCTAGTCAGGATGAGAGAAGGTGACGAGTGGAAAACTGCCTTTAAAACTAGATATGGCCTATTTGAATACACAGCCATGCCCTTTGAGCTTTGCAATGCTCCAGCAGCATTCCAATTCTTTCTGAATGATGTCCTTAGAGAATATCTAGATCTATTTACAATAGTTTATATTGATGATATTCTTATTTATTCTGATAACGAAATTGAACATGTACAACATGTGCAGAAGATTCTCACAGCCCTTCGAAAACATCATTTATATTGCAAATTGAGCTAATGTGAATTTCATGTTACCACCGTTGAATTTTTAGGGGTCATCCTTACCCCTCAAGGCATGGTCATGGCAGAAAGAAATGTGCAAGCAGTATCTGATTGGCCAATCCCAAAAACTGTTCGAGATGTTCAGTGCTTCCTTGGTTTTGCAAATTTCTATTGCAGGTTCATAGACCATTTCTCACAGACAGTGGCACCAATCACCAAGTTACTACGAAAGAAAGAACCATTTGTATGGTCTCCAGAAGCTGACAAGGCTTTTTCAACCTTAAAAGAAGCCTTCTCCACCGCCCCAGTCTTGACTCACCCAGATACTGAACGTCCATTCATAGTAGAAGCAGATGCTTCAGATGTAGCAATTGGTGCGGTGTTATCGCAGCGCAACAATGATACCGGTCAGCTACACCCTGTAGCTTACATATCTCGAAAACTGAACGAAGCGGAAGAAAATTATGTCATTGCTGAGTAAGAACTTCCAGCAATCCGTGATGCCTTCAAAGAATGGAGACACTATTTGCTAGGCGCCAAGTAAACTATTACAGTATACACGGATCATAGTAATCTCCAGTTCATGAGTTCAGCTAGACTTTTGACTCCTCGTCAATTACGATGGATGCTGTTTTTTGCTGAGTTTGATTTTGTGGTAACCTTCCGTCCCGCCAAAGATAATCGCAAATCGGAAGCCTTGTCCAGACAAGACTCTACCATGTTACCCACAATCCAACCCCCACGAGCTATCATTGCTCCAGACAAAATCCTTTGTATTATTAAAACTGAAGGTTTTCTTGAAAATATTCGTAATTCTTTTACCATTGAAAAATGGCAGAAATCGTCTCAAGCAGATCCCAAAAGATCAATCAAACAAGGCCTACCTTTTCATGATACATGTTTATTTGTTCCAACTACCAAGTTGCGCAAATTAGTGTTTCATTGGTTGCACGTTATACCTACGGCAGGTCATCCAGGTATTCCTAAAACACTTAAATTAATCCAACAATATTTTTGGTGGTCTACTTTGACAAAAGACGTCAAGCAAATGGTAACTAACTGTGAAGTTTGTGCTCATATCAAGACAAGTTATTCAAAACCAAAAGGACTGTTACATCTGCTCCCAACTCCACTCCGACCTTGGGAACACATATCAGTAGACTTTATTACAGGACTGCCAGTTGTTCAGCATCACCCAGTAATCCTTGTAGTGGTAGATAGTCTCACGAAATATGCACATTTCATTGCTTGCAGGAAATTGCCTACCTCCAGTGAATTGGCAACAGTACTTTTAAATCGAGTGGTCCGTTATCATGGATTACCAAAAGTAATTTTCTCTGATCGAGGATCACAATTTGCCTCTAACTTCTGGAAAACATGGTGCAAAACGCTGCAGTTTACATCTACATTATCTACCAGTCATCATCCTCAAACGGATGGCCAAACTGAGAGACTAAATCAAACATTGAAACAATATTTGCGTGCTTACACTGAAAAAGCACTCCATTCTTGGGTATCAATGCTTTGGTTAGCTGAACTGGCATACAATAACTCGTATCATACTTCTACTGAAGCAACCCCTTTTTTTGGTCTATTTGGTTATCACCCAGATACTTTGCCAATCACAATTCTACAAGAAAGTTCACTTACACCAGCAGTGTCAGAAACAATACAACTCCATCAAACCCAGAAACAAATCCAGCAACATCTAAACAAAGCAAAACAAAAGTATAAAAAACATTATGACAAAAAACATTGTGAGGGACCACAATATAAGCCAGGAGATAGAGTGTGGCTTTCCACATGCCACATTGATTTCAAGAAAAGAAATCTGTTTAATCCCAAATATATAGGTCCCTACACAGTTCTTCAACAGATCAATCCAGTAACCTACAAACTACAGTTACCAAAATCACTACGTATTCATCCAGTGTTTCATACTTCTCTCCTGAAAAGAGTATTCCAGAAAACTCGCTCTCGACCAGCTCCAGTACTAGTACAAGGAGAATTGGAATACAAAGTAAAACAGGTTCTGGATTAAAAATTTAGAGGTCGTACTCTCTGGTATCTAATATCTTGGAAAGGGTACGGTCCAGAGAACGACTCAGGGGTCTCAGCATCTGGCATTCATGCTCCACAACTAGTGCAGCATTTTCACTGCCTAAACCCAGACAAGCCAGGACCTAGAGCGCATTCGGGAGGGGGGAGTGCTGTCAACACCAGGACAGTGCGTGCTCTACGGGCAGCATAATGCAAAATGACAAACCTTATGCAATGTAACAATTTATGCATTATGTGCCAGCTGGTGGTGTCTCCTTGCCTCTGCCAGTTGGTGGTGCCTCCTTGCTTCTGCCAGCTGGTGGTGCCTCCTTGCTTCTGCAGCTGGTGGTGCCTCCTTGCGTTTGCCAGCTGGTGCTCCCTTTTTACCTTTGGCAGCTGGTGCAGGGACACTGACTGTGTGGACGGGTGTCTTTACGGTGCCTCTCACAACTGCAGTGGCTGCAGAAACGACAGTGGGCGTGGACTGGGTGGTTGAGGTGCTAGCCTGGGTCCTGGCTACCCTGGCCCGAAGTGAAGGACGGGGGGAGGGGCAGGGAATAGGTCAATGGTGGAGAGGAAAAGCTTTTTAGGGACACAGGGCCTAGAAGAGGGTGACGGTTTTGGAGTGGAGGAAGAGGGAGTGGTGGTAGGAGGTGTCTGCTGTGTTTGGATGCAGGTGCATGGGCTGGATGCTGTTGTGAGGTGGATGGCTGTTGGGTGTCTGAGTGCTTGCGTTTGTGTACTTTGGGAAGAGGGGCACAGACACAGTGGAAGAGGACACAGGGGACGTGTAAGGAAATGCCTCCTTGGCATGGTTGCCCCCTGACTTTTTGCCTTTGCTGATGCTATGTTTACAATTGAAAGTGTGCTGAGGCCTGCTAACCAGGCCCCAGCACCAGTGTTCTTTCCCTAACCTGTACTTTTGTATCCACAATTGGCAGACCCTGGCATCCAGATAAGTCCCTTGTAACTGGTACTTCTAGTACCAAGGGCCCTGATGCCAAGGAAGGTCTCTAAGGGCTGCAGCATGTCTTATGCCACCCTGGAGACCTCTCACTCAGCACAGACACACTGCTTGCCAGCTTGTGTGTGCTAGTGAGAACAAAACGAGTAAGTCGACATGGCACTCCCCTCAGGGTGCCATGCCAGCCTCTCACTGCCTATGCAGTATAGGTAAGACACCCCTCTAGCAGGCCTTACAGCCCTAAGGCAGGGTGCACTATACCATAGGTGAGGGTACCAGTGCATGAGCATGGTACCCCTACAGTGTCTAAACAAAACCTTAGACATTGTAAGTACAGGGTAGCCATAAGAGTATATGGTCTGGGAGTTTGTCAAACACGAACTCCACAGCACCATAATGGCTACACTGAAAACTGGGAAGTTTGGTATCAAACTTCTCAGCACAATAAATGCACACTGATGCCAGTGTACATTTTATTGCAAAACACACCCCAGAGGGCACCTTAGAGGTGCCCCCTGAAACTTAACCGACTGTCTGTGTAGGCTGACTAGTTCCAGCAGCCTGCCACACCAGAGACATGTTGCTGGCCCCATGGGGAGAGTGCCTTTGTCACTCTGAGGCCAGTAACAAAGCCTGCACTGGGTGGAGATGCTAACACCTCCCCCAGGCAGGAGCTGTAACACCTGGCGGTGAGCCTCAAAGGCTCACCCCTTTGTCACAGCCCAGCAGGGCACTCCAGCTTAGTGGAGTTGCCCGCCCCCTCCGGCCACGGCCCCCACTTTTGGCGGCAAGGCTGGAGGGAACAAAGAAAGCAACAAGGAGGAGTCACTGGCCAGTCAGGACAGCCCCTAAGGTGTCCTGAGCTGAAGTGACTCTAACTTTTAGAAATCCTCCATCTTGCAGATGGAGGATTCCCCCAATAGGGTTAGGATTGTGACCCCCTCCCCTTGGGAGGAGGCACAAAGAGGGTGTACCCACCCTCAGGGCTAGTAGCCATTGGCTACTAACCCCCCAGACCTAAACACGCCCTTAAATTTAGTATTTAAGGGCTACCCTGAACCCTAGAAAATTAGATTCCTGCAACTACAAGAAGAAGGACTGCCTAGCTGAAAACCCCTGCAGAGGAAGACCAGAAGACGACAACTGCCTTGGCTCCAGAAACTCACCGGCCTGTCTCCTGCCTTCCAAAGATCCTGCTCCAGCGACGCCTTCCAAAGGGACCAGCGACCTCGACATCCTCTGAGGACTGCCCCTGCTTCGAAAAGACAAGAAACTCCCGAGGACAGCGGACCTGCTCCAAGAAAGGCTGCAACTTTGTTTCCAGCAGCTTTGAAAGAACCCTGCAAGCTCCCCGCAAGAAGCGTGAGACTTGCAACACTGCACCCGACGACCCCGACTCGGCTGATGGAGATCCAACACCTCAGGAGGGACCCCAGGACTACTCTAAGACTGTGAGTACCAAAACCTGTCCCCCCTGAGCCCCCACAGCGCCGCCTGCAGAGGGAATCCCGAGGCTTCCCCTGACCGCGACTCTTTGAATCCTAAGTCCCGACGCCTGGGAGAGACCCTGCACCCGCAGCCCCCAGGACCTGAAGGACCGGACTTTCACTGGAGAAGTGACCCCCAGGAGTCCCTCTCCCTTGCCCAAGTGGAGGTTTCCCCGAGGAACCCCCCCCTTGCCTGCCTGCAGCGCTGAAGAGATCCCTAGATCTCCCATTGACTTCCATTACAAACCCGACGCTTGTTTCTACACTGCACCCGGCCGCCCCCGCGCTGCTGAGGGTGAAATTTCTGTGTGGGCTTGTGTCCCCCCCGGTGCCCTACAAAACCCCCCTGGTCTGCCCTCCGAAGACGCGGGTACTTACCTGCAAGCAGACCGGAACCGGGGCACCCCCTTCTCTCCATTCTAGCCTATGTGTTTTGGGCACCACTTTGAACTCTGCACCTGACCGGCCCTGAGCTGCTGGTGTGGTGACTTTGGGGTTGCTCTGAACCCCCAACGGTGGGCTACCTTGGACCAAGAACTAAGCCCTGTAAGTGTCTTACTTACCTGGTTAACCTAACAAATACTTACCTCCCCTAGGAACTGTGAAAATTGCACTGTGTCCACTTTTAAAACAGCTATTTGTGAATAACTTGAAAAGTATACATGCAATTTTGATGATTTGAAGTTCCTAAAGTACTTACCTGCAATACCTTTCGAATGAGATATTACATGTAGAATTTGAACCTGTGGTTCTTAAAATAAACTAAGAAAATATATTTTTCTATATAAAAACCTATTGGCTGGATTTGTCTCTGAGTGTGTGTACCTCATTTATTGTCTATGTGTATGTGCAACAAATGCTTAACACTACTCCTTGGATAAGCCTACTGCTCGACCACACTACCACAAAATAGAGCATTAGTATTATCTATTTTACCACTATTTTACCTCTAAGGGGAACCCTTGGACTCTGTGCATGCTATTCCTTACTTTGAAATAGCACATACAGAGCCAACTTCCTACATTGGTGGATCAGCGGTGGGGTACAAGACTTTGCATTTGCTGGACTACTCAGCCAATACCTGATCACACGACAAATTCCAAAATTGTCATTAGAAATTGATTTTTGCAATTTGAAAAGTTTTCTAAATTCTTAAAAGACCTGCTAGGGCCTTGTGTTAGATCCTGTTTAGCATTTCTTTTAGAGTTTAAAAGTTTGTAAAAGTTTGAATTAGATTCTAGAACCAGTTGTAGATTCTTAAAAAGTATTCCAACTTTTAGAAGCAAAATGTCTAGCACAGATGTGACTGTGGTGGAACTCGACACCACACCTTACCTCCATCTTAAGATGAGGGAGCTAAGGTCACTCTGTAAAATAAAGAAAATAACAATGGGCCCCAAACCTACCAAAATACAGCTCCAGGAGCTTTTGGCAGAGTTTGAAAAGGCCAACCCCTCTGAGGGTGGCAACTCAGAGGAAGAGGATAGTGACTTGGAGGAAAATTCCCCCCTACCAGTCCTATCTAGGGAGAACAGGGTCCCTCAAACCCTGACTCCAAAAATAATAGTCAGAGATGCTGGTTCCCTCACAGGAGAGACCAACACCTCTGAAATCACTGAGGATAACCCCAGTGAAGAGGACATCCAGTTAGCCAGGATGGCCAAAAGATTGGCTTTGGAAAGGCAGATCCTAGCCATAGAGAGGGAAAGACAAGAGATGGGCCTAGGACCCATCAATGGTGGCAGCAACATAAATAGGGTCAGAGATTCTCCTGACATGTTGAAAATCCCTAAAGGGATTGTAACTAAATATGAAGATGGTGATGACATCACCAAATGGTTCATAGCTTTTGAGAGGGCTTGTGTAACCAGAAAAGTGAACAGATATCACTGGGGTGCTCTCCTTTGGGAAATGTTCACAGGAAAGTGTAGGGATAGACTCCTCACACTCTCTGGACAAGATGCAGAATCTTATGACCTCATGAAGGGTACCCTGATTGAGGGCTTTGGATTCTCCACTGAGGAGTATAGGATTAGATTCAGGGGGGCTCAAAAATCCTCGAGCCAGACCTGGGTTGACTTTGTAGACTACTCAGTGAAAACACTAGATGTTTGGATTCAAGGCAGTGGTGTAAGTAATTATGATGGGCTCTACAATTTATTTGTGAAAGAACACCTATTGAGTAATTGTTTCAATGATAAACTGCATCAGCATCTGGTAGACCTAGGACCAATTTCTCCCCAAGAATTGGGAAAGAAGGCGGACCATTGGGTCAAGACAAGGGTGTCCAAGACTTCAACAGGGGGTGACCAAAAGAAAGGGGTCACAAAGACTCCCCAGGGGAAGGGTGATGAGACAACCAAAACTAAAAATAGTAAAGAGTCTTCTACAGGCCCCCAAAAACCTGCACAGGAGGGTGGGCCCAGAGCCTCTTCACAAAACAATGGGTACAAGGGTAAAAACTTTGATCCCAAAAAGGCCTGGTGTCATAGCTGTAAACAGCATGGACACCAAACTGGAGACAAGGCCTGTCCCAAGAAAGGTTCCACTCCAAACTCCCATCCAGGTAACACTGGTATGGCTAGTCTCCAAGTGGGATCAACAGTGTGCCCAGAGCAAATCAGGGTCCACACTGAAGCTACTCTAGTTTCTGAGGGTGGGGTGGATTTAGCCACACTAGCTGTCTGGCCGCCTAACATGCAAAAATACAGACAGCAACTCTTAATTAATGGGACTAGAATAGAGGGCCTGAGGGATACAGGTGCCAGTGTCACCATGGTGACAGAGAAACTGGTTTCCCCTGGCCAATACCTGACTGGAAAAACTTACACAGTCACCAACGCTGACAATCAGAGAAAAGTACATCCCATGGCAATGGTTACTTTAGAATGGGGAGGGGTCAATGGCCTGAAACAGGTGGTGGTCTCCTCAAATATCCCAGTGGACTGTCTGCTTGGAAATGACCTGGAGTCCTCAGCATGGGCTGAGGTAGAACTAAAAACCCATGCAGCAATGCTGGGTATCCCTGAACTGGTGTGTGTGAAAACAAGAGCACAGTGCAAGGCACAGGGTGAACAAGTAGAGCTGGAGTCTGGAAGAATGGCACAGCCTACCAAGAGGAAAGGAAAGTCAGTTGGGAAACCAACTGCAACACAGCAAAAGAAAGGGAACCTCTCTTCTCAGGAAGAAGTTCTGCCCTCTGAGGGAACTGAGCCTTTGGAGCTTGAACCTTATCAGGTTGAGCTCTTAGGCCCAGGGGGGCCCTCAAGGGAGGAGCTGTATAAGGGACAAGAAACCTGTCCCTCTCTTGAAGGCCTTAGGCAGCAAGCTGCTGAAGAGTCCAAGGGCAAGAAAAATGGAACACATAGGGTCTATTGGGAAGATGGACTCCTGTACACTGAGGCCAGAGACCCCAAACCTGGTGCCACTAGGAGAGTGGTAGTGCCTCAGCTGTTCAGAAAGTTCATCCTAACATTGGCCCATGACATTCCCCTTGCTGGACATTTGGGACAAACCAAGACGTGGGAGAGGCTAGTCAACCACTTCTACTGGCCCAATATGTCCAACATGGTTAAGGAGTTTTGCCTCTCCTGCCCCACCTGTCAAGCCAGTGGTAAGACAGGTGGGCATCCAAAGGCCCCCCTCATTCCACTTCCAGTGGTGGGGGTTCCCTTTGAAAGAGTGGGTGTGGACATAGTTGGTCCACTAGAACCTCCCACAGCCTCAGGAAATATGTATATCCTGGTAGTAGTGGATCATGCTACCAGGTATCCTGAAGCTATTCCCCTTAGGTCGACTACTGCCCCTGCAGTAGCCAAGGCCCTCATTGGTATCTTTACCAGAGTGGGTTTCCCTAAGGAGGTGGTGTCTGACAGAGGTACCAACTTCATGTCAGCATACCTGAAACATATGTGGAATGAGTGTGGAGTGACTTATAAATTCACTACACCTTACCATCCACAAACTAATGGCTTAGTTGAGAGATTCAACAAGACATTAAAGGGCATGATCATGGGGCTCCCAGAAAAACTCAAAAGGAGATGGGATGTCCTCCTGCCATGTCTGCTTTTCTCTTACAGGGAGGTACCACAGAAGGGAGTAGGATTCTCACCCTTTGAACTTCTGTTTGGTCATCCTGTAAGGGGACCACTGGCTCTTGTTAAAGAAGGCTGGGAGAGACCTCTCCATGAGCCTAAACAAGACATAGTGGACTATGTACTTGGCCTTCGCTCTAGAATGGCAGAGTACATGGAAAAGGCAACCAAAAACCTTGAGGCCAGCCAACAGCTCCAGAAGTTTTGGTATGACCAAAAGGCTGCACTGGTTGAGTTCCAACCAGGGCAGAAAGTCTGGGTTCTGGAGCCTGTGGCTCCCAGGGCACTCCAGGACAAATGGAGTGGCCCTTACCCAGTGCTAGAAAGGAAGAGTCAGGTCACCTACCTGGTGGACCTGGGCACAAGCAGGAGCCCCAAGAGGGTGATCCATGTGAACCGCCTTAAGCTCTTCCATGACAGGGCTGATGTGAATCTGTTGATGGTAACAGATGAGGATCAGGAGGCAGAGAGTGAACCTCTCCCTGATCTTCTGTCATCAGACCCAAAAGATGGCACAGTAGATGGAGTGATCTACTCAGACACCCTCTCTGGCCAACAGCAAGCTGATTGTAGGAGAGTCCTACAACAGTTTCCTGAACTCTTCTCCTTAACCCCTGGTCAGACACATCTGTGTACCCATGATGTGGACACAGGAGACAGCATGCCTGTCAAAAACAAAATCTTTAGACAGTCTGACCATGTTAAGGAAAGCATCAAGGTGGAAGTCCACAAGATGCTGGAATTGGGAGTAATTGAGCGCTCTGACAGCCCCTGGGCTAGCCCAGTGGTCTTAGTCCCCAAACCTCACACCAAAGATGGAAAGAAAGAGATGAGGTTTTGTGTGGACTACAGAGGGCTCAATTCTGTCACCAAGACAGATGCTCACCCAATTCCTAGAGCTGATGAGCTCATAGACAAATTAGATGCTGCCAAATTCCTAAGTACCTTTGACTTGACAGCAGGGTACTGGCAAATAAAAATGGCACCTGGAGCAAAAGAGAAAACAGCATTCTCCACACCTGATGGGCATTATCAGTTTACTGTTATGCCCTTTGGTTTAAAGAATGCCCCTGCCACCTTCCAAAGGTTGGTGAATCAAGTCCTTGCTGGCTTGGAGTCCTTTAGCACAGCTTATCTTGATGATATTGCTGTCTTTAGCTCCACCTGGCAGGATCACCTGGTCCACCTGAAGAAGGTTTTGAAGGCTCTGCAATCTGCAGGCCTCTCTATCAAGGCATCCAAATGCCAGATAGGGCAGGGAACTGTGGTTTACTTGGGCCACCTTGTAGGTGGAGGCCAAGTTCAGCCACTCCAACCCAAGATCCAGACTATTCTGGACTGGGTAGCTCCAAAAACCCAGACTCAAGTCAGGGCATTCCTTGGCTTGACTGGGTATTACAGGAGGTTTGTGAAGGGATATGGATCCATTGTGACAGCCCTCACTGAACTCACCTCCAAGAAAATGCCCAAGAAAGTGAACTGGACTGTGGAATGCCAACAGGCCTTTGACACCCTGAAACAAGCAATGTGCTCAGCACCAGTTCTAAAAGCTCCAGATTATTCTAAGCAGTTCATTGTGCAGACTGATGCCTCTGAACATGGGATAGGGGCAGTTTTGTCCCAAACAAATGATGATGGCCTTGACCAGCCTGTTGCTTTCATTAGCAGGAGGTTACTCCCCAGGGAGCAGCGTTGGAGTGCCATTGAGAGGGAGGCCTTTGCTGTGGTTTGGTCCCTGAAGAAGCTGAGACCATACCTCTTTGGGACTCACTTCCTAGTTCAAACTGACCACAGACCTCTCAAATGGCTGATGCAAATGAAAGGTGAAAATCCTAAACTGTTGAGGTGGTCCATCTCCCTACAGGGAATGGACTTTATAGTGGAACACAGACCTGGGACTGCCCATGCCAATGCAGATGGCCTTTCCAGGTTCTTCCACTTAGAAAATGAAGACTCTCTTGGGAAAGGTTAGTCTCATCCTCTTTCGTTTGGGGGGGGGTTGTGTAAGGAAATGCCTCCTTGGCATGGTTGCCCCCTGACTTTTTGCCTTTGCTGATGCTATGTTTACAATTGAAAGTGTGCTGAGGCCTGCTAACCAGGCCCCAGCACCAGTGTTCTTTCCCTAACCTGTACTTTTGTATCCACAATTGGCAGACCCTGGCATCCAGATAAGTCCCTTGTAACTGGTACTTCTAGTACCAAGGGCCCTGATGCCAAGGAAGGTCTCTAAGGGCTGCAGCATGTCTTATGCCACCCTGGAGACCTCTCACTCAGCACAGACACACTGCTTGCCAGCTTGTGTGTGCTAGTGAGAACAAAACGAGTAAGTCGACATGGCACTCCCCTCAGGGTGCCATGCCAGCCTCTCACTGCCTATGCAGTATAGGTAAGACACCCCTCTAGCAGGCCTTACAGCCCTAAGGCAGGGTGCACTATACCATAGGTGAGGGTACCAGTGCATGAGCATGGTACCCCTACAGTGTCTAAACAAAACCTTAGACATTGTAAGTACAGGGTAGCCATAAGAGTATATGGTCTGGGAGTTTGTCAAACACGAACTCCACAGCACCATAATGGCTACACTGAAAACTGGGAAGTTTGGTATCAAACTTCTCAGCACAATAAATGCACACTGATGCCAGTGTACATTTTATTGCAAAACACACCCCAGAGGGCACCTTAGAGGTGCCCCCTGAAACTTAACCGACTGTCTGTGTAGGCTGACTAGTTCCAGCAGCCTGCCACACCAGAGACATGTTGCTGGCCCCATGGGGAGAGTGCCTTTGTCACTCTGAGGCCAGTAACAAAGCCTGCACTGGGTGGAGATGCTAACACCTCCCCCAGGCAGGAGCTGTAACACCTGGCGGTGAGCCTCAAAGGCTCACCCCTTTGTCACAGCCCAGCAGGGCACTCCAGCTTAGTGGAGTTGCCCGCCCCCCTCCGGCCACGGCCCCCACTTTTGGCGGCAAGGCTGGAGGGAACAAAGAAAGCAACAAGGAGGAGTCACTGGCCAGTCAGGACAGCCCCTAAGGTGTCCTGAGCTGAAGTGACTCTAACTTTTAGAAATCCTCCATCTTGCAGATGGAGGATTCCCCCAATAGGGTTAGGATTGTGACCCCCTCCCCTTGGGAGGAGGCACAAAGAGGGTGTACCCACCCTCAGGGCTAGTAGCCATTGGCTACTAACCCCCCAGACCTAAACACGCCCTTAAATTTAGTATTTAAGGGCTACCCTGAACCCTAGAAAATTAGATTCCTGCAACTACAAGAAGAAGGACTGCCTAGCTGAAAACCCCTGCAGAGGAAGACCAGAAGACGACAACTGCCTTGGCTCCAGAAACTCACCGGCCTGTCTCCTGCCTTCCAAAGATCCTGCTCCAGCGACGCCTTCCAAAGGGACCAGCGACCTCGACATCCTCTGAGGACTGCCCCTGCTTCGAAAAGACAAGAAACTCCCGAGGACAGCGGACCTGCTCCAAGAAAGGCTGCAACTTTGTTTCCAGCAGCTTTGAAAGAACCCTGCAAGCTCCCCGCAAGAAGCGTGAGACTTGCAACACTGCACCCGACGACCCCGACTCGGCTGGTGGAGATCCAACACCTCAGGAGGGACCCCAGGACTACTCTAAGACTGTGAGTACCAAAACCTGTCCCCCCTGAGCCCCCACAGCGCCGCCTGCAGAGGGAATCCCGAGGCTTCCCCTGACCGCGACTCTTTGAATCCTAAGTCCCGACGCCTGGGAGAAACCCTGCACCCGCAGCCCCCAGGACCTGAAGGACCGGACTTTCACTGGAGAAGTGACCCCCAGGAGTCCCTCTCCCTTGCCCAAGTGGAGGTTTCCCCGAGGAACCCCCCCCTTGCCTGCCTGCAGCGCTGAAGAGATCCCTAGATCTCCCATTGACTTCCATTACAAACCCGACGCTTGTTTCTACACTGCACCCGGCCGCCCCCGCGCTGCTGAGGGTGAAATTTCTGTGTGGGCTTGTGTCCCCCCCGGTGCCCTACAAAACCCCCCTGGTCTGCCCTCCGAAGACGCGGGTACTTACCTGCAAGCAGACCGGAACCGGGGCACCCCCTTCTCTCCATTCTAGCCTATGTGTTTTGGGCACCACTTTGAACTCTGCACCTGACCGGCCCTGAGCTGCTGGTGTGGTGACTTTGGGGTTGCTCTGAACCCCCAACGGTGGGCTACCTTGGACCAAGAACTAAGCCCTGTAAGTGTCTTACTTACCTGGTTAACCTAACAAATACTTACCTCCCCTAGGAACTGTGAAAATTGCACTGTGTCCACTTTTAAAACAGCTATTTGTGAATAACTTGAAAAGTATACATGCAATTTTGATGATTTGAAGTTCCTAAAGTACTTACCTGCAATACCTTTCGAATGAGATATTACATGTAGAATTTGAACCTGTGGTTCTTAAAATAAACTAAGAAAAGATATTTTTCTATATAAAAACCTATTGGCTGGATTTGTCTCTGAGTGTGTGTACCTCATTTATTGTCTATGTGTATGTGCAACAAATGCTTAACACTACTCCTTGGATAAGCCTACTGCTCGACCACACTACCACAAAATAGAGCATTAGTATTATCTATTTTACCACTATTTTACCTCTAAGGGGAACCCTTGGACTCTGTGCATGCTATTCCTTACTTTGAAATAGCACATACAGAGCCAACTTCCTACAGGACGTGTGCATGGATGTGGGGGTGGTGACTGCCAATGAGGGGCAGGTAGTGATAGGTGTGATGGTGATGGATGTTATGGATGAGGATGTAGTGCATGCAGGTGTGAGTGGAGACGCTACTGGGAGGGAGGTGGACGAGGAGGGGGACACAGTGGAGTCAATGGTTGTTGGTGTGTCTGCATCCGGATGGTTTTTTTCTGTGAGTGCCTGTGGGATGAAGTGTGGTGCTTGTGTTTGCCTGAGCCACTTCTGTGTGTTTGGGTGCATGCTGGTCTGAAGGTGTGCTTGAGATAGGCTGGGGTTGAGGGGAATATGACTGGGTAGAGGAAGTTGGAGAGGGGAGGCTAGAGACAGGGACAATGGCTGCCATCAGGGAGTTGGTCAGAGCCTGGAATGATCTCTGTTGGGCCGCCACGCCAGAGTAAATCCCCTCCAGGAATGCATTTATGTATTGCAAATGCCCTGCCAGACCCTGGATGGCATTCACTATGGTTAACTGCCCAACAGAGATGGACCGCAGAAGGTCAATAGACTCCTCACTGAGGGCAGCAGGGCTGACTGGGGCAGGACCTGAGGTGGCTGGGGCGAAGGAGATGCCCACCCTTCTGGGTGAGCGGGCAGGGGAATCACGCTGAGGGGCAGCGGGGAGGGCGGTGCTGGTACGGAGGTGGTGGCTGTACCTGTAGTTGGGATGGCCAGAGAGGTGTCCGCCACCACCAGGGAGCTTCCATCTGAGATGTTGCTGTCCGAACTGTCCGCTCCAGTCTCCGCCATGGTGCTCCCCTCACCCTCCATCCCACTGGTGCCCTCACCGTCGGTGGATTCGACCTCCTGGGCCATGTGGGATGCAGCTCCCTCCGTCGCCGGTGCCTCTTCTCCTCCGCCAGATGATGCTAATGCACACAAGGACAGGGTGACAAATCAAAAAGGGGGGTGGAAGAGACAAAGGATACACTTGGTCAATGCCTGCAACAACAGCACCGTTGGAGTACACAACACACAGGGAACAGCCCTTAGCACTAGGCCATGCACTACCAGTTACAATGTTAGTCACCAGGCCATGGAGTACAATGCCTAACGCCAATGGCAGCACACCTGAAACCCACAGGACCCTGCCCAGTAGTAGATGCCCACTGGTATATTTGGGGTTGGAGTGCATCAGACCCTGCCCATCATGGAACCTACCCTGCCATGTTCGTCCTGGCCTAGGGGCACCCACAGACCCACATCCCCCACCCAGATAACACCTCAACACACGCAATTTTCTGATCCTGAAACTGTACTCACCCCCTTGTGGCTGCTGTGATGCCTTCAAGCTCCCATCCAACTCCGGATAGGCCACCGCCAGGATGCGGAACATCAGGGGGTTCAGGGTTCGACAGCACCCCTTCCTTGTTTGGAGGCCATCCCCAGATGGGCTTCCGCCGTCTTCCTTGCCCAGCGGCGCAGGTCCTTCCACCGTTTGCGACAGTGGGTGCTCTGCCTGTCAAAGACCCCCAGGGTCCGCACGTCCTTGGCGATGGCACGCCAAATACCCTTTTTCTGATGGGCGTTGACCTGCAGAAAGATACATAGAAAAAGGTATTAGTCATACTGTCCGGCCTCTTACACTCATGGCCCACCATATCACTCCCATCCTCTTAAGCACAGACATTGACCACCATAAATCAGCACTCTGCCCAGGTCCCCTCAGCTACCCCCCTTACACGAGGCTTACACACACAGCACTCCGTACATTCATGCCCCACGCATCATGCTCACAGTGTACTCACCTGTTGGTCTGGAGGACCATAAAGTAAACGGTACTGGGGTAGGACCCCATCCACCAGTCTCTTCAACTCCCCGAAGGGAAGGCAGGGGCCCTTTCCCCAGACACTCGAGCCATGGTCGCTTCCAGACACAGGTCACAGCAGCACTTGCAGTGTAGGTCCTCTCCTGTTGAAGGTCAGGTAATAAGTGAGTGAACAGATAGAAAATGGCAGTCACGTTTGCGGCGGTGTGAACCGTCACCACCGACGTACATCACCATTGGCTACTGGAACCCATAGGGCCAATGATAACCAATGAGGTGTTGCACGGCAGTCATCGACCGCTTCCCGCAATGGCGCACAACGTCAGCGGAATTACCTAATTTCTACTTGTCCCCTCACACAGGACAGGCGGATGCCGTTTCGGGGGTGGGGCAGGCCATGACACTTAACTGCGTCACAGTACACATAGGCACCATTTGGGCCTATCCAACAACATACGGTTTCAGTCACAACATGCAATGCAGTGTACAGTTTGGAAATGTTGAATACTGACCAGATGCTCATCGTTTTTCCCCCTGGATTGCAACCGCTGTGGATGAATAGGAGATGGAGACATCCCCGTGTACAGACCCCTGGTGGACTTGACAACAATGGAGGATGGGCACACCTACAGACTTGACTGGGCCACAATCACAGAGCTGTGTGCCCAATTGGAGCCAGACCTGATATCTGCTATCTGTCACCCCAGTGGGATCCCCCCCTCTTGTGCAGGTGCTATCTGTGCTCCATTTCTTGGCAACTGGTTCTTTCCAAGTGACAGTGGGCTTGGCAGCAGGAATGTCACAGCCAATGTTCTCAATAGTGCTAACAAGAGTGTCGACTGCCCTGATGAAACACATGCACAGCTACATTGTTTTCCCCCTGGTGGAGGATTTGGCCACAGTAAAAGCTGACTTCTATGCAATGGGACATATCCCGAAAATTATTGGGGCAATTGATGGTACACATATTGCCTTTGTCCCCCCCAGAGAAATGAACAGGTGTTCAGAAATTTAAAGGGGTTTCACTCGATGAATGTTCAGATAGAGTGCCTGGCAGACCAGTACATCTCCCATGTCAATGCAAAGTATCCTGGCTCCGTGCATGATGCCTTTATCCTGAGGAATAGCAGCATCCCATATGTGATGGCTCAACTCCAGAGGCACTGGGTGTGGCTAGTAGGTGAGCCCATGGTTCCCACCCAGTATATGTTGGTGTATGGGTATGGGGTTGGCCCTAAGGTTTATTGTTTGGCTAACAGGTATCCCTCGATATTTGCAGGTGACTCTTGTTACCCCAACCTCTCATGGCTACTGACCCCAGTGAGGAATCCCAGGACAACGGCAGAGGAACGTTACAATGAGGCACATGGGCGAACGAGAAGGATAGAATAGAGAGGATATTCGGCCTCCTGAAGCCAGGTTTTGTTGCCTCCATCTAACAGGTGGTTCCCTGTGCTACTCACCCAAGAAGGTCTGCCAGATCATCGTGGCACGTTGTACAGTATGTTGCACAACCTTGCCTTACGTCGTCGGGAGCCTTTTCTGCAGGAGCATAAGGCTGGAGATGGGTGTGTGGCAGCAGTGGACCCTGTGGACAGCGACGAAGAGGAGGCAGAGGATGACGATGAGGACAACAGAACAGCAATCATACAACAGTACTTCAAGTGACACACAGGTAAGACACTTCACCTTCCATTGAAAGTTTTGTGTTGGATATTGTCACTGGAAAGCTGATTTTCCCACTACTTTGGCCACTTACTGTGCCCTTTTGCATGTTTATTTTCAGATATCTGTGCCCCTCTTTGGCTCCTGGTGTGTTGACTGCAGCCAACTATAGGTCATACCTATGTATACATTACTTTACAGTTGAATTGCAATGTTAACAGTTTGTTAAATGTATACATAGTTCAATCAATTGACAGACGCCATACTTGTATTTTTACAAGGGTGTTTATTTATGTGCTAATAAGTGGAGGGGGTATTGCTATGGACTGGGGTGGTGGTGGAGGAGAGTCCAGGGTAAAGTTCCAGTCTATTTGTATCAGAGGTGCACTGTCCAAGGGGGCATAGGAAGTGGAAAAATGGCAGTTCAAGGTGGACAGGGTGACAGAGTGGAACACAAGGGTGACATTCAGGAGAATCTTATTTCCTGGCGGGGGTCTTGGCAATAGTCGCTGACTTCTGCCTGGATCGCAGGGACTGTTTGCGTGGTGGTTCTCCTTCTGCAGAGGGAGGGGTGCTGATTGCCTGTTGTTCCTGTGGCGGGGCCTCCTGTCTACTAGCATCAGTGGAGATAGAAGGCTGGTCATCGGTTTGGCTAGTGTCAGGGGCCCGTTGGTGTGCCACTGCCTCCCTCATGGTGTTGGTCATGTCTGCCAGCACCCCTGCAATGGCGACCAGGGTGGTGTGGATGTCCCTCAGGTCCTCCCTGATCCCCAGGTACTGTCCCTCCTGCAGTCGCTGGGTCTCCTGCAACTTGGCCAGTATCTGGCCCATCGTCTCCTGGGAATGGTGGTATGCTCCCTGGATGTTGGTGAGTGCCTCGTGGAGAGTCATTTCCCTGGGCCTGTCCTCCCCCTGTCGCACAGCAGCCCTCCCAGCTTCCTTGTTGTCCTGTGCCTCTGTCCCCTGGACCATGTGCCCACTGCCACTAGTGGTGGACACACTGCTAATTGACGTGTCCTTGGGACAGCGGTATGGGCCCGCTGCGTGGGTGCTGTGGTGGTGTTTCCTGAGGGGAGAGGCTCTGTGGTAGTATCGGACTGTGCCTGGGTAACCAACTGTCCGGAGGTCCCTGATGGGCCAGGTTGGTCATCCTGATCCAGCCGTGCAGAGCTGCTGTCATCACTGTGGGCCTCTTCTGGAGGTGGGGGCTGGATGTTGCTGGACCTCCTTTCCGTTGATTTTGTGTGGGGGACCTGTGGGGATGTAAATGCAGTGTGCCATCTTCTGCATGGGTGGGTTGCCCTTTATGGTTGTTATTGCCCTGGCAGCTTAGGCTTGTGTGAGTGGTGATTTGGTGGGCTAGGTGATTGTCTCAAGTGTGCATGCTTTGGTGATGGTTGTCCATGCAGGTCTGTGATGGGTGTCCATGCATTGGTGTAGCATGCAGGACTTGGTTGTGGGAGGGGTGGGTTGTGATGGTGGGGTGTGTGGGAGGTAGTGGAGTGATGGGAGTGAGGGTGAGGGTGGGGGTATTGCTCCTCCCATGTTGTTCGTTGTGGGGGAGGAGATAGGGGTCCACCGCCAGTCCTTTGTACTGCTGTCTGGTGTCTTGCTACCACGGAACGTACCTTGCCCCGTAGGTCATTCCACCTCTTCCTGATGTCATCCCTTGTTCTTGGGTGCTGTCCCATAGCGTTGACCCTGTCCACGATCCTCCGCCATAGCTCCATCTTCCTGGCAATGGATGTCAGCTGCACCTGTTATCCGAATAGCTGTGGCTCTACCCAGATGATTTCCTCCACCATGACCCTTACCTCCTCCTCTGAAAACCTGGGGTTTCTTTGTGGTGCCATGGGTGTAGTATGAGTGGTGTGTGTGAGGGTGTGTGGGGTGATGTGTTGGGGTGTGTGCTGTAAGGTATGTGGATGGTATATGGGTGACGGTGTTTAGTGGCTCTGGTTCTATGGGTGCTGTTGGTCTGTCTCTCTCAGTTGGTAATATTTTGAGTTGTAAGGGGTTGCGGGTAGTGTGGGTGTGTGTTTTATAGTGGTGTGGGTGTGGTGTGTGTATATGTGTCAGGTGTGTGTAGTTTGAATTGTCCAATGTAGTGTTGTTTCGCTAGGTTGTGTGTATTTTGAGCTTGGTGGTATGTCCGCCGATGGTTTACCGCGGTTGAATGCCTGCAGCGGTGATTCGTGGGTCATAATGCTGTGGGCGTAGTTCTGTTGGCATAACGGTGTGGGTTTGGATACCACCAGTTTATCACTGACCTTTGGGCTGGGTACTTGTGTGTGTGTCTGTATAGTGATGGATTGCTATGTGTGGGTCATAATATGGGTGGCGGTAAACCGCTTCGGAGGCAGTCGGCATGGCGGTAAGCGGGACTTACCGCTAATCTCATAATGAGGGCCTTAGTCTTTGTTTTCCAGTTCTGCACCAACACTTGATTGACAGTAAGCTCTTTGACCCCAGGCAGCTTGCTAAGAAGGTGGACCTGTGGGTCAGCACTAGGGCCCACAGCAAGATGTCTGGGGGGGGAGGGCCATAATCACCATTAGGGTGGGCAGGGTCCTCCCCAGAAAAAGGAGGGCGGGACAAAAAAAAGGAGTTCTCTAAAGGGCCCCAAAATAGTTCTTCAGGTCAGGAATCCCTTCCCCCTACTAAGAAGAAAAAGAGATGGTTCCCTGATAGTAGGTCTGCCGCGAAGTACCCCTTGAGTGCTTTGAAAGGCAACATGAAGGGCACTTCAAGGGGGATTCCAAGTATCCGAAGGTGGCACAGCCACTCACTGTTGGGCAGTCACAAGGTTGGCTAATGTAGCTCTTGGTGAGGACATTGTCCCAGATAGTGAGGTGGGGCAGAGTACTGGTTACCCTAGTGTCCATGAATGATGGTGAAATGGTGCAGAAAGCCCACACGCCTAGTAATACTTAAAAGTACAGGCATTGGATCACCATTAATGATTAATGAGCAGAGAATGGATGTTCTTAAGAGACACTGAAGCTAGCATGACAACTTCAAGGTGCCATCTGGCGTCTTCAAAGCAGGTAGCCTCTAATGTGTTTGACCAAGCTGACAACCGTGAGAGCCACTACCCAGTGGCTTTGGTTCCCTTTGAATGGGGGTGGTGTCTCAGGTTCCTTGAGGGAAGCTGTGAGTCTGTCCATGCCTGTGGATTGTCTGCTTGGCAGTGACCTTGAACATTCCAGCTGGAAGGAGGTGCAGCGCAGGTCCCGCTTGGAGATGTTAGGGTTGCCTCAGTTGGTGTCCCTGACCACATGGTCCATGGCACCCCAAGAGGATTGTTCAGAATGACCTGGAGACCTGGGGAATGGCCCAGGGACCTGCCAAAAAGAGGAAGGGGGTGAGTCCAACCAAGATGGCAGAGGGAAGGTAACCCACTCAGGCTCCACTGTAGCACACTTGCAAGTTAAGGCTCGGAGGCAAATACAGTCCCCAAGTGACATCTCAGATACATGCATGGCTGGAGGAATGAGATTGAAGCCTGGGGATGAGCCCTTACACCCCTAAAAACAGCGGGTTAATGGAGATTGCATGCCGATCACCAGGAGCAGCATGGCGGCGGGCAGGCCTCTTCTGGACTAGTGGCCCTCTGGGGGACGACGGAGGACTGCATGCTGCAACAGTCGTCATCCACGGTCCAATTACTACCTGCTGTGCAGCACTGCAGCCTGAGGCCGGGGCGAGCATTGCGAGGGAGGGATTAAACCGTTGGTGGCATCCCACTTTGTGGGTCAGTGGTGATAGCCTCTCGCTGGAGGCCCGATGCGGAACACTGCCGGCGGCACGCCTGACCTTAAAATGGCAGTCCGGCTGCCTGGATAAGTGACCCTCACTTACCGGTGAGCAACAGAAGGCCATCTATGCCACGAGAAGTCAGCAGTCCATGACGGGAACTCTTGCAACCTACCTACGGCCTCCCCCAGTCGCACTCCCATGCATAACCTTGGGTCTTCTCACGTAGCACATCCGGAGGCCTGACCTCATCATGGGAAGTTCACTGTGAGGAACAGCAGCAGAAAGCTGCAACAAGGAATGCGCTTGGCCTGTTAATGTGATTTTGTACTATTTGATTTAGCGAAAAATGTTTGGCGCAGACAAGAAGACACATAACGCCATCTGCAGGACATCACAAAGCACACACGTCTGGACAAGACTCGCCTGCCAACTCTCTGGCTACTGAGAACCGACAAGCTTGTGAGGATTAACTGGAGTGCCGAGGTACGTCTGTGCTGTTCCGCTTCTTCCCCAGTGGGCACATCGACTTTCAGGTGCAATGGTCTTCATGCCGCCAAAGAAACCTCCGACCAATAGAGTTTCTAGTTATTTTGCACAGGGCGGGGATACGAGAACCTAACCCAGTGGCCCTCCCCTGCGACATGCCCCTCACCAAAGAAGGTTTACTGACCTCCCTGAGAGAATTTAAAAAGGAATTGAGAGAGGAACTTAAGACAGATCTAGCATCCTCCCTGAACACTTTCAAGGGTGATCTCAATGGGATACTGACCTCCTTGCAACACAATGTGGACTCCGTAGGCACAGACATAGTCAACCTCTATACCAAGACCAAAGAACTCAGGCGGCGAACAGGGCAGATGGAACACTTAACTCTGACACTCAAAACATAGTTGCAGGCATCCATCCTGAAATATGAAGATCTCAAAAATAGAGTGAGGGGCAACAACATTCAGATCAGGGACCTGGAGGAGGGGCAGAGGGACCCGATCTCACAGCCTTCATCACAGGCCTATTGTCAGAACTGCTAGTAAAAGAGTCACTTATAGTTAAAATAGAGAGAGTATATTGGGTGGGCCCCCTGAAAACAGGAGAAAGAAAATGCCCTGTGATACTCTAGCGAAACTACACTCCTTCAAGGAGAAGGAGGCCATTCTCAAGGCACCCCGAAAGATAGACTTGATCACCTTCTAGGGGGCTACCTGCTCACTCTATCAAAATGATAACCAAACTTTTCTCCGGTACTGTGGAAGTTGGTGACAGAACATCTGTCCAGACTCTGGACGTTTGCTAAGGTTGCCTTACTCTAGAGCCTTCTTTAAGGTTCCGTATGTGCAGTTCTGGTGATGCCTTGACTAAATTTTGCTCCCTAGAGTTGCGTCAGCTGTACTAGACCTACACGCCTAACATGAAGTATCTCTTCACACAATTTGTAAGCCAGATGCGACCTGTTGTCCCTAATGTTCTAGTTAGAGGATTTTGGTTTATGGACTCATTGGTACTAGGATGGTTTTCTTGCAAGGGGGGGAGAGGGACGAGGGGAGTTATCAAGAGCACTGATCTCTTTGATGGAGGGGGAAGGAGTGGAGAGGGAGGACATGGAGGGGAAATTACGTGAGTGGCACCTTAATGAGATTTAGAATACCCACAGTCTGATGGTGATCTCACATGGAATAGTAAGGGTCTAAATTTGCCAGTTATGCACCACAAGTTATGGAAATATATATTGGATAAACACCACAATGTGGTAGCACTTCAAGAAACACACCTGAAACGAGATGATGGCCATAGTCTGCGATACAACGCCTACCCCATGACATACAGATCCTCAGCCCTTACTAAGTACAATGGGGTAGTACTCTTCTTTCAGTCATCTTTGACGCTCCAACCCGAGGGATTTAGGACTGATAGAGAGGGGAGAGGTGTATCTCAGGGAGAATGTGCACATTTGGTTCAGTCTATGCCCCTAACACTAACCAAGTCCCCTTCTTACAATCATTACTATCCTTATTAGAGGGATTTTCAGAGAGTGAGATATTTATAATGGGGGACTTCAACCTGATATGGGACTCCTCCTTGGATAGTACACCCCTCCACAGAATGACAAAGTGGAGCTTCCACAATTCATTGAAACAAGCTATACAGTATGTAGGACTTATAGACGCCTGGAGCACTCTATTTCTTGAGTCCCGAGAGTACACCTTCTTTTCACACTCACATCGTACATACTCTCTGATAGACTACACATTTATCAGTAGATCTATTTTTCACTGAAGATCTATCAGTCACATTGTACCTAGTTTCTACCTCAGATCATGTCCAGTTTTAGTAACATTACCATGGGGTTCACCTTCACCAAAGTATCGCCAATGGTTTATCATTGCTCTCTTGTCAGAGACCACCTCTCCTGTGACGATTTGTGGAAGGCTATATCAGAGAAATTTTTGGACATAGCTCATGTGACACCAGGGCTCATAACAGCTGGGATACCTTAAAAGCTGCAATCCAAGGGAAATGCATCTCACTGGTATCAGCCCTCAATAAACAAAGGGTGCAGGATAGACTATCATTTGAAATAGAACTTCAGAAGGGTGAACAAGCCCATTAGGCTAACCTGATACTTACTTTTCAGCAGAAGTCACCTCTTTGAAGGGGAAACTCTAATATATATATATATATATATATATATATATATACATATAGAGGACAGTACACTCTTTTATGTCCTAAGAGTAAATCCTATGAACACAGTAACAAATTAGGATCAAATCTAGTGTGAGTGAAGCATGAGAGGAAATATGTGGGAGAAATCCAACGGGCAACCTCACAAACCATGATGTAGAAAAGGCCCAGCTATTCAGAGAGTTTTACGAACGACCCTACATGGCTGATCATAAAGATGAGAAACTCCAATTAGAATACCTCGAGGGTATAGACCTTCCACAAGTGGCTGCTGCCCAAAATAAGATCCTAGAGCAACCTATTAGTGAGAAAGAAAACTTTAAAACTCCACAAATGTCCCGGACCAGACATCTTCACAGCACAATTTTATAAAACATTTAGAACTGACCTAGTCCCTCATCTGACCGCCCTTTTTAACCATATGACTGAAGAGAACAAGGTAACACCGTCCATGAGTGAAGCCCTAGTTTCTGTCATCCCGAAGCCAGGTAAGGACCTATGCAAGTGTGGATAATATAGAACATATCCTCAGTGCCTAATAATATTCTAAAATCTTAGCAACTAGACTTGATGACCTGATGCCAGACTTGATACATCCAGATCAATCGGGCTTTATTAAGGGCAGGCAAATGCATAACAACTTGTGGAAAGTCATCCGCCTATTTGAAAAAGCTGTTAAGAGAAAGATTCCAGCAATACTGCTTGCACTTGACGCAGAGAAGGCCTTTGACTGCTTGTTCTGGACCCTTCTTATTTCACACCCTAAGGCACTTTGGTTTCTGCCACCAATTTATAGCAATGATTAAGGCAAATTATGACATGGCATGCTCTTGAGTGCTAGTTAATGAGTTGAGGTCTGACGTTTTCAACTTAGGGAGAGGGACATGACAGAGTTGCCCCTCTCCGTGCCTTTTTGTGCTGAGCATCGAACCTTTAGCAGCCAGAACCCAAGCAACACCGACGGTCCAGGGTCTTCACATCAGATCAGTTGAACACAAGATGTCCCTATTCACAGATGTTGTGCTCTTGACACTTAAGTCCCCACATCATCTTTAGTAAAGCTCCAAGAAGAACTGCGGCTGTATGAAGAAGTGGCAGGCTACTTTGTCAACCTACCGAAATCATTCATACTCAACACAGACATGGAAGCATTGGTGCCCATTACCCCCTTCCAGTGTACCCGGAAAGACATCACTTACTTGGGCATTAAGATCACTCTGGCAATAGCAGATCTCTATCAAGCCCCCACCCACCACCACCTTTGTTAGGCAGCTGAAGATAGATCTCAGGTGTTGGACACTGATGTATATTTCTTGACATGGCCTTATAAATGCCATCAACTCGCAAAATTGTATGCAGAATGGTGTCTCAGACAGCTTCTGCGACTCGCTATGGGGTCGCAAAGACCCACCTCATGAATATTAATGAGGTGGGTCACATTTTGCGACCCCATAGCGAGTCCATGCATTCACAGGGATGGTGGCCTGCTGAAGACAGCAGACCTCCATGTCTGTGACTGCTTTTTTAATAAAGCAGTTTTTTTTTATTTTTATTGCAGCCCGTTTTCCTTAAAGGAAAACGAGTTGCAATACAAAAAAATAATGAAACCATTTGGTTTCATTTTTTCAGAGTAGGCAGTGGTCCATTGGACCACTGCCTGCTCTGAAAAATTATTTTTAGCGACATTCACAAAGGGGAAGGTTGTCCCATGGGGACCCCTTCCCGTTTGCGAATGAGTTACCGCCCATTTCAAGTGGGTGTTAACTGCGAATTGCTTTGCGACCGCTTTCGCGGTCACAAAGCAATTCTGCATCGCGGTGCGAGTCGCAAATAGGAAGGGAACACCCCTTCCTATTTGCGAGTCGGATTCACATTTTGCGAGTCGGTACCGACTCGCAAAATGTGAATCAGCATCGCGATGGCCGTTTTGCATGTCGCAAACTGCGTTTTTCGCAGTTTGCGACATACAAACCGGTTCCTACATCTGGCCCTGTATCTCTTTCAGGGACTCCTCATAGAATTAGATTGAGAAGTTTTACCCATGCTACCTACACTCATCACATACTTTGTATGGCGAAATTGTGGAGCCTGTTTGCCATTTAATTTGTTAAGCCTTCCAAGACACTTAGGAGGATTGGCTCTACCAGAATTCCAACTCTAGTATAAGGCATCCCAACTAAGAGTTATGTCAGAATGGTCATTTAGAGAATCTGATAAACAGTGGTTGCATATGGATAGAGAGGTGGTGGGGAGATACATTTGGGATATTCTATGGAAACCAAAAGCGAAGCCCCTGCGCTTATTTGAGCACCCCCACAAAAACTACTCTTAAGATCTGGGACGAGGTGAACAGAACAGTAGGGTAGACTACCTTCCCTTCCCCCTTCACACCAATACATTATAATCCAGCCTTTCCCCCGGCACTTCTCCAAACCCCTTTCATGCCTGGATGGGGGGGTGCCTCATCCTCTCCACTCTTTTTCATAATTGGGGCATCCTCATATTTGAACAGTCAGCGTAACTTTCATCTTGCAGACTCAGAATTTTACAACTATACACAGTTAAAACAGTGGGCTCTACAACTCTAGACCAGGGAGGCTGCCATTAGAGAGCTTACCCGTATTAAGCAGTTTGTCCAGAAGGTGGGGTCCACCAGAGGAGGCATTTATTTCTTATATCCCCTACTACTCAACACACTTCTCACTCTGCAACCACTTCACATAGCTTTTTTGGGAGTAAATTCTTAATAAAGAGGTCCCTGAAGCTAAGTGGCAAAAACGAAGGTGCAATATACCAAAGTTTAACCATTCCAGTGGCATAAGGGAGGCACATTCTTTTTTGATTGGTACCTATATCTCATTAAACTTAGAACATTTTTCCTAACATCCCTGCTGGAGAGGGTGCAGCAGACCATATGATTTCCGGCATATCTGGTGGGATTGCCAGACGCTACGATCTTTCTGGGCTGAGATCCTAGGAGAAACCAGGGGAATCCTAGGATACCTGATTCCTAACTACCCGGGATTTGCATTTTTGGGCCTTAGGGACAATAAGATTAAACAAAAAACTAAAGGAGACTGAGCTATATTGTGAATATGCTTAGGCACAGCTAAGCTGGCACTAGCAGTGGCATGGAAGAGTAAAGATGCCCCATCGCTCTCACAATGGGACGCACATCTCTAGCAAGCCCTCACGATGACGAGAAAGACAGACATTCTCCTCAGTACCTATAAAAATGTTAAATTCACCTGGGGACCCCTAGTAACTTACCTCTCCAGAGGACTCCCACTGTGCGATTGCCCGCCATGTACAAGGGCACTCCACCTTTTTCAATATTAATAACACACATCCACTAACTCCTGACTCACCCCACAAATTTGGCTGTAGCAAATATGAAATATTCGGGAAACGTCCTTTATGCCGAAGTTTTGATAATGAAGTCGTGGTTAACGAAAGCGGGAACAACGCTTTCTTTAACCACGACTCCGTTATTTTGTGCCTTAACTACGCATGTTCTGAACAACGAACATGCATGGTTAAGGTACAAAGAAGGGAGTCGGCTAAGGAGGACGACGCAGGTGACGAGGGGACGACTAAGGTAAGTGGAGGGTTTTAGGTTTTGGGGAGGGGGTGGGGGTTCAGGGGGTTTTAGGTTTTGGGGTGGGGTTGGGGGGGTGGGTCGTTTTTGGTTTTGGGGAGGGGGTGGGGGTTCAGGGGGTTTTAGGTTTTGGGGTGGGGTTGGGGGGTGGGGCGTTTTTGGTTTTGGGGAGGGGGTGGGGGGTCAGGGGTTTTTAGGTTTTGGGGTGGGGTTGGGGGGGTGGGGTGAGGTGAGGGATGCAGGATCAATGGTGCCTATTACTAATGCTTTTATCAGGAATGCCTTTACAACGAAATATCGTTGTTAAGGCATTCGTGGTAAAGGCATTAGTAATAACAACGAGGTCGGTGTTCCGACCTCGTTGTTAAGGCACTAGTTGTTTCGGAAGTCGGTGTTCCGTCGTATAACCGAAATATTTTTGTACCTTGAGAGTTTTTTTATTTTCTCTTTTTGTTTTTTTCTTTGTTTTTTGCTTTTCTCCTCTCCTATCTCGGTTAGAGACATTTGTAGCTTAAAGTGGGAAGATACGTTGGGGAACTGCTTAATATTGAACACAAGCTGTTGGTAAGCAAGCACAAACACAACTTTGCATTGAAACAGATGTACTTCCACTATATGACAGAATCTGTAAATTGCAACGGCATGTCCTGGACACTGCAAAGGGATTTACATATAAAGCAATGTGGATATTTTTCACTATGGAAAAACATTAATAAAAAAGTTTTGACAAAAAAGAGGAAGGGCCTGGGGTGTGGGAAACTCACTCCTTTATGGATGAGGAAGAGGCTGACCCTGAGGGGGACGCCTCGAACCTATAGGGGTGGATGTGGCTGAACTGGGAAACGTGCCTGAACTGTCCAACTGGCAGCAGGAGGAGGTTCCCACCATAGAGGAGTTCTCCAAGGCACAGAGGGAATGCCCTACTTTTGTGGGTCTTCTGCAGCAGGCTCAGACCCAGGCAGCTGGTGATGCCTCTGATCTACTGGGGGAATGGTCTCTTGTACAGTGAGCCTAAGGCTCCTCTGCCTGGTGCAACCCGTGTGTTGGTGGTTCCTCACTGCTACAGGGCCTTTCTACTGGTGCTGGCTCATGGTTTACCCCTCGTAGGTCATTTGAGCCAGGACAAGACCTTTGACAGGCTTGTCACCCATTTGTATTGGGCTCAGATGAGGAAGGCCTCAGATGAGTTCTGCAGGTCCTGTCCTACCTGCCAGACGAGTGGCAAGACAGGGGGAAGTGGAGGCCCCACTGCCAACTTTTCTTGTTGTTGGCACTCCCTTTGAAAGGGTGGGTATCAACATCTTTGGGCCTCTGGACCTCAAGACAGTCATAGGCAACAGATTTGTTCTAGTCTTGGTGGACAATGCCACCCAGTATTCAGAGGTTATTCCTCTAAGCACTCTAACTCTGCCCGCAGTGGCCAGGACACTGATGGGGTATTTACCCGCATGGGATTTCCAAAGGAAGCGCTATGTCAAAGGGGTACTTACTTCATGTGAGGGTACAGGAAGGCCATGTGGAAGGAGTGTGGGGAAACGTACAAATTCTCAACTCCTTACCGCCCACAAACGAATGAGCTGGTTGAAAGGTTCAACACAACCCTAAAGGGCATCTTTATGGGCCTACCAGAGCCCTTGAGGCAGAAGGGGGACATCCTCTGGCATGCCTTTGTTTGCCTACAAGGGGTTACTGCAGAAGGGGGTTGGCTTTAGCCCCTTTGAGTTTCTTTATGGGCACTCTGTGAGAGGACTTCTCAGTTTTGTGAAGGAGGGCTGGGATCATGCTCCCGGGTTGGGCACTCATACCTATGTTGGTATGACTGGAATGCCACCTGGTTGAGTTTCAGCCTATCCAAAAATAGTGGGTGATGGAGCCTGTGGTGCCCAGGACCCTGCAAGACTGCTGGTCCCCCGCCTTATGAGGTGAAAGAGCGCAAGAGTAAGGTCACCTAGTTGGTGGACCTCAATACTCCCAGGAAACTTTTAAAGGTCCTTCATGTCAATCGCCTTAAACCCCACTGTGAGAGATCTGAGCTTACCATGCTCCTGTTTACTGATGATGGGGTAGAAGAGGAAAGTGAAGCTCTCCCTGACCTCCTGCCTTCCAAAGAGCAAGATGCCTCAGTGGAGGGCGTCAGCCTGTTCCCTACGCTGAACCTAGATTAACAGAGAGAATGCTGCCAGCTACTGGGGCAGTTTGCAGTTTTGTTCTCACTTACCCCAGGACTCAATACACGGTGTACCCATAATATTGATACTGGGGACAGCACACCGGTGCAAAAAATAACATTTAAAGGTCTCTTACAAAGTGAGGACCAACATTAAGGATGAGATCTCCAAGGTGCTGCTGTAAGGGGTTATTGAGCCCTCAAACAGCCATTGGTCCAGTCCAGTTGTGTTGGTCCTCAAGGGTGCTGCTTCAGTTGTCACACCTGAATATTGATTCTCTGTGGACTACCATGGGCTCAATGCGGTCACAAAAACTGACGCACAGGCCATCCCCAGAGCTGATGAGCTCATAGATCGGCTTGGATCTGTCAAGTTCCTCAGCACGTTTGACTTAATATCTGGGTGCTTAAGATTCCCTTGACCGAGAGGGCCAAAAAGAGGTCCGTGTTTCCGACCCCAGAAGGGCACTTCCAGTTCCGAGTCATGCCTTTCAGGATAAAGAACACCCCAGCCACCTTCCAGAGGTTGGTCAACCAGGCCTCAGCTGGGTTGGAGAACCTACGTAGATGACATTGCTATCTTCACTTCTTGCTGGGAGGACCACCTATGCCACCTCCAGAAAGTGCTTTGGGCTCTGCAGAATGCAGGCCTGATTGTCAGGGCCAGTGAGTGCCAGATAGAGCACAGTTCAGTGGTCTACTTGGGTCACCAAGTGTGAGGAGGCAAGGTGCAGCCCCTCCAGGCCAATTTTGAAACTATTCTGGCTTCAGAACCCCCCACGACCCAGAAGGAGGTGAGAGCATTCTTAGGCCTTACTGGTTACTACAGGATATTTATCACCCCCTCGACAGGGCTGACTTGCAGGAAGCAGCCATCTCTTGTGATCTGGACAAATGCATGCCAGACAATTTTTGTCATCCTGAAGGAGGCCATGTGTACAGCACCAGGCTCAAGGCCCCTGACTTCTCCCAAGAATTAATTGTGCACAAAGACGCCTCAGAGCATGGTGTAGGGGCCTTGCTCTTGAAGCTAAATGAATAGGGCCTGGACCAGCCTGTAGCCTTCATCAGTAGGAGGCTGCTTCCCAGGGAACAGAGGTGGAGCGAAATAGAAAGGTTCATGTGGTCTGGGCACTGAAGAAGCATAGTCTGTTTAGTACTCACGTCCAGGTTCAAACAGACCACAGACCCCTCAGATGGTTAATGCAGGTGAGGGATGAGAATCCCAAACTGTTGAGGTGGTTCATCTCCCTACAGGGAACGACCTTTATGGTGGAACTCCATCCTGGAACAGACCACACCAATGCTGATGGTCTCTCCAGGTTCTTCTGCCTTAGTGACAATAACTCCTAAGGGATGAGGTAGCTCTCCCCGCTTTCAACTGGGGGGGAGTGGGCCCATGTTAGACCTGTCATTCCTGCTGTGGTTTCCCCTGACTTTTTGTCATCAGACTTCCTGTTCTGCTGACCTTGTTTTTGCTTGCTTTAGGACTCTGGGCACTTTACCACTGCTAAAATACCTGTGCTCTCTGCTTAAAACATGGTAACATTGGCTTATCCACACTCGGCACATTTAATGTACTTATAAGTCCTTCGTAAAGTGCACTACCCGTGCCCAGGGCCTGTAAACTAAATGCTATTAGGGGTCTGCAGCACTGATAGTGCCACCCGCTTCAGTAGCACTTCAAACAGATCTCAGGCCTACTATTTAAGAGCCTGTATGTGCAGTTTAAACTGCCAAGTTGACCTGGCACGTTAACCCTCTTGCCAGGCCCAAACCTTTCTTTTTAATACATATGTCACCCCTAATGTAGGCTCTGGACAGCCCAAGCGCAGGGTGCAGTGTATTTAAAAATTGTAGGACATGTATTGTTAAGTTTTACAGGTCTTAATATTGGAAAACTCAGATTTGATTTTCACTACTGCAAGGCATGTCTTTCCCATAGAATAACATTGGGATTATCTTATTACATTTTAGAAGTGTAATTTCCAATTGGGAAGTGATGGGACCCCCACAGTTGGTGTCTCTGGAATCACAATTTAAAAGCACAGCTTATGGTGAACTCAGATTGTAAATTGTAATTCTTAAAATGCCACTTGTAGAAAGTTGGCATTTTCTTACTTTAGCCATTTGGTGCCTTCTGCCTGTCTCTGAATAAATGTCTGAGGTGGGAGACAGCTGGGGTTTGTGCATTCCCTCTAGACAGTCACATACAAAGGGAGCTTAGGTTTGACTGATGGGCCATCCACATCCTGATGAGTCATCCTGAGCAGGATGGGAGGGAGGGGCTGACATACCTGAGTAGGCTGTGTCCTGTCCCCACAGAAAGGGCTGCATACCCCCCTTTAATGAGTCAGGAGGAAAGGCAGGTACCCTGTGCACTTCAAAGGCATCTCTTTGAAGTCTTCCCCACTTCGAAAGCACAAATGTGTATAAGTACTGGACCTCGGACACCACCTACTCAGTACACTTTTGGACCTATGGATACTCTGCCAGGAAGAAGGACTGCTGCGCAACTACAAGTGCTGCCACTGTGCTGGACTGCTACTCTGCTGGACTCTTGCTCTGATGTGCTGACCTTCTGCTCTCCTTGCCTGGTAGTGAGATGGACTGTACCTGTGGAGTAGTGTAATTTTGATTGTACCTCTACACATTACAGAAGTGACATGAGAATGTAATCGACATCATATACTCTGTGTGTTTTAACCTCATCAATGTAAAGGGAAGCATCAAAATGTATAAATAAAGGTGCATTCACTGTAGAAACTAAAGTTTAAATTTACACAGGAGTTCAAATGGCTTTAACATGAAAATCACAGTTTTCATTCACATTACATTTGTACTTTGAATTGCTTCATTTATTGAAAAGCATATTGCCTATGTGTTCCTGAATTCATTGTTTATGTTTTGCATTTATTCAGCTATTATGCTTGCAACTATAATCAAGTGGTGAAAGGTGCATAGTACTCATGGCTTGCTAAGTTAACAGGAGTAGGCCTTCATTTTAATGTGTGAAAGGTATTTTCAGTGCTTTGCATGTTTTTTTTTGTAGGTGCACATTCTTGATTTCTTAGATTAGTGAAAGGAGTATTATGTATTAGAGATAAAAAGGCATAAGAAAGAAGATCTTGGCACAGACTGGATAATTTAATGAGCAGAGAAAGCTCCTTATTCTTTCCATATGTGGATAGAAGAAACTCAAGGCTAACCTGGTCATGTATTAGTGTTCTGTGGGAGAATCACTCCATGTTGCGAGTGCGTTCAGTGAGAAAGAGAAATAATTGGGTTTTTAGTGACATGTTTAGAAGAAATGGATATTCCTTGAACTTTCCACTTTAAGTTAGTGCTCACTGTTGGACCCGGGCAGATTCCTTTAGACTTTGAGAGGTACAGACCTCTCGACCCTTTGCCCTTACTATACATAGCTTCATAATAACACGGGATCCTTTTTTGCCTGGAGACTTCTATTGGAGTCTTTGTGATGCTGACAGCTACCTTGCTGTACCTCCAGATCCTTGAGACCCTATTCTGTTTAGCTAAGACCTAAAAGATGTCTTTAATATTGTTGAGGATGACAAATCCAAATTTATTCAGAATATCAGTTCCTACTTCTTAGTTTCTGTGACTATGATTTATATTTATTTTATGCTGAGGAGGCTGAATTTATCCTTGCATTTCAGTTTGCTAATTTTAATTTTGTATGTTTATAATCTGATTTTGACATGCTCATATATTGGAGTGATTACTGATTTGTGATACATTTACTAAACTTCAATTTCGATTCCTGGTCCACTTTGTGTGGCCAGATTGACTTCACAACTGAAATTGTGGATTTGTTGCTAACTTCCTTGCCTCCCAGGACACTCGAAGGTCCATCGTGTTGGAGACAACATCTGTATGCACCTCATCACCTCTAGCTCTCCAATCCAAAACCAAAGTGACTCCAAGGGTTTGCTGGATTTCATCCTGTTTTCTGAAGTTTCAGTGACAAAAAATACTTCCCTTTTACTTTGCACAGCACCTGGTCTCTGCCAACTGTAAGTCTTGCCCTGCCAAGTGGTGCCAACCCAGTCATGGGCCCTTGGAAGTGGGTAGAAAGTGCTGCTCTAGTCAGAACCAATGCATCCCTGCTGCTGCATGGTTTAGAACCAGCGCAGCACCCCTTTTGCAAGGATTGGAACCCGTACATCAGTCCCATCGCATGGATCTGAGTCAACACGTCACGTCCTCAACAGGAATCAACCTTGGTGCATCGTTTTCAGAACCACCTCATCTCGGCCCTAACGTATCGACGCTATTGTGTGTGGAGAAAATCGATGCATCTTCACTATTGCCTGGGAAGGATCAACGCATCGCCTTCAGTGTGGGGATCAACTGGGGATCAACACCGATGCATTGCTTCAGCCTGCTCCCTGCATTTTCGATGTCAATGCAACCAGTATTAAGGTACTTTTGTTCAGTGGGCCTCACTGGTTTCCTCTAACTAGTCCACTCTCCATCGCGGTCAGCCTGAATGTTTGACTTTGCCCCAGTCCAGCATGAATATATATACCCGGTTGGCACTTCTTGTTTCTAAGCACTGCTTCACAGTATATTCTTTAAAAATTCATGCCTCACGTTCTACTTAATAGATTTTTGTTGTTTTGGTCTTGTTGTATTTAATAAATTAAGTTCTGTTTTTCTGACTAGATGTGGCATCTTTCTGTGGTGTTTTCACTGTTTTACTGTTTGAAGTGTTGCACAAATACTTAACACATTGCCTCTTAAGTTAAGCTTGACTGCTATGTGCCAAGCTACCAGAGGGTGAGAAGGCTAACCAATGGTGTGTTTGTGACTTACCCTTACTAGAATTGTGGTTCCTGCTTGGACAGGATGCATAACTCTGCCAACTAGAAGTCCAGTTTCTAAAACAAGCTGTTATTTTGCCTGCATTTCAGGTGCCCTGGTAGTGATTTACTTTCCTTTTACTTATGAAGTTGGTATTATAATGTTTTTAAGGGACATTGGGGATTATGTACAAAAGCATTTTTGGTCTTGGAAATGGTCCAATCTGCAGAAACGGGCCATTACCAACCGCAAAAATGGTTTTCTATGTGTACAGAGCACATATAACAATTCAGTAATATGTTACAGAATCACAGTTTGTGTTTGGAGATACGGTATTTGCAAAAAGTCATTTTTTACCAACACCGCAGGTGTGATGGTAACCATTTGAAATGGGAAGGGGTCCCTAAGGGACATTTTCCCCTTTGCGATTGTTGAAGCAAATATTTTTAAGGGCAGGCACTGCCTTCTCTTAAAATTTGTAACTGAAACCTTTAATTCTAATTTTTTTAATGCATCCTCTTTTCCTTTAAGGAAAGCGGGCTGCATAAAAAAAAATTGCTTTATTAAAAAGCAATCACAGACAGTGTGGTCTTCTCACCACAGCAGGCCACCATCCCTGTGATGGTAGCAATTCCTAATGTGTCGCAAATTGCAACTTACCTCATTGATATGCATGAGGCAGGTATAGTGCGACCCCATTGGGAATCATTGTTACTAACGTTAGTACATTTTTGTAAATTAGGAATTGCGATTCCTCGCAATTAAGAACTCACAATCTCTGTACATACGGCCCTTTGGAACTTTGTAGCTGCCTTCTATTGTAGTTTGCTAGTTATGGTCTGCTACACAAAACATGACTCATACCACCACCATCAAAATATTTTTATTAACAAAAGAAAAGTACGTTTTTCTAAAATTCTACATTCTTAATTGCTTAATGATACTTCATACTCATTTTTGTTTTAACTACAGACAGCAAACCGGTATAGTCCAGTATTCCACTTAGTGTTTCAATAAACATTTCTCTGTCTGAACAGTCCTTTCAAACTCAATACCCCAAAATAAACAAACAAGATATCAAATATATATGCCCTCATTACAACCCTGGTGGTTGGTGATAAAGTGGATGTAATACCGCCAACAGGCTGCTGGTAATTACCGCCAAATTATGACCATGGCAGTGAGCACTCAGATAGACAGCCACTTTACCACACCGACCGCCAAGGTGGAAACAACAGCCACCACGGGGGTAGCCGCCTACAGCCAGGCGGAAGACAATGTTCTGCCCCCCGGTTATAAGACAACCCAATCCGCCACCTTTTCCGGGGCGGTACCAACGACATCAAAAGCCTGGTGGAAACACTGCACAGAAGGAAAAGGACTCACCATTGGAGACACAGGGAAGAACCACGCCGCCATGGGGCCCGAGCTGCAGATTTTCCCAATGATCTTCTACGTCCTGCTCCACCACGAACACCAACAACGGCGAAGACGACCATGGTGAGTACAGCCGCCTAGCACACAGGGGAGAGGGGAGGAAAAAGAGAGTGACACACTCATGCAACACCCCCACCCCCACCACCATAAACACAATCAGATGCAGTAAGATAACATATTTACCCATTTACTCCGTGTCCCTCAGGAATAATTCAAGGACTACAGGAATAGATGAAAGTGAGTTTAATAATATAAATATAATAGAAATACAAAAATACAACTAATGGTATATACATATGTACAGTTCCAGGAACACTACCCAGTCCTCAATGCACTTGGGCCACATGACAAAGTCCAAGGCCCCACTTGTCTCCTGCAGCAACACGGTGAGAACACTGCAGGGGCATCCGTTGGAAAATAGTCAGGCACCTCAGGGGCACGGTGAGCGGGGGCACCTCAGCCGGCAGATGGAAAAACACCACTGGTTCTAGGGGGGACAACATGCCCTGTGCTTGGTCCTGGGGAGTGCAAAGCCACAGTCTCTGAAGTGGGTGACTTGCCCATTGGCTCTGGAGAGGGTAAAATGCCCTGTGCTTGGTCCTGGGGAGTGCAAGGCCACAGTCTCTCAAGTGGGTAACTTGCCCACTGGCTCTGGAGGGGGCAACATGCCCTGTGCTTGGGCCTGGGGAGAGCAAGGCCACAGTCTCTCAAGTGTGTGATTTATCCACTGGTGCTGGAGGGGGTATCATGCCCTGTGCTTCTGATCCTGGGGAGGATGGGGTGAGTGGGTGTCTTACCCACTAATTTTGGAGGGGGCGTCATGCCCTGTGCTTCTGATCCAGGGGAGGATGGGGTGAGTGGGTGCTATATCCACTGGTTCTGGAGGGGGCATCGTGCCCTGTTCTTCTGATCCTGGGGAGGATGGGGTTAGTGGGTGTCTTACCCACTGGTTCTGGAGGGGTCATTGTGCCCTGTGCTTCAGATCCTGGGGAGTGCAAGGTCACAGTCTCTCAGATGGGTGTCATTCCCACAGGATTTGCAGGGGGCAGGCCACACAACAGCCCATGGAGGCAGGACTACAGACCATCTGCCGGCGGTGCCGGCTGCTCAGTGGTGGTGCTGCTGCTGGTGGTGGGGGGAGGTTCCAGCCCATCCCCTGCAGCCTCAGATGGCTGCCCACTGCTGGTGGTGGTGCTGCTGCTGCTACTGGTAATGGTGGGGGAAGCTCCAGCCCATCCCCTGCAGCCTTGGACGGCTGCCCACTGGTGGTGGTGCTGTTGCTGGTAGTGGTGGGGGGAGGCTAAAGCCCATCCCCTGCAGCCTTGGATGCCTGCACAACCATGGTTGGTGGTGGGGGATCTGACTGAGTCCCTGCACCAGGCCCCTTGTCCTTCCTGCCTGCTGGTGCAGGCCCCTTGCCCTTCCTGGCAGCACTTGGAGCAGACTCCCTGCCCTTCCGGGCAGCACTTGGGGCAGGCTCCTTGCCCTTCCGGGCAGCAGCTGGGACAGGCACACTTTCTGTGAGGCTGGCTGGTGCCCTGGATCCTTTCCTACCACGAGTGGATGTGGAGACCACTGGGCCCGTGGACTGGGTGGCTGAGGTGCTTGCCTGGGTTATTGCCACCCTGGCCAGATGTGAAGGACGGGGGGGAGATAGGGAAGAGGTCAATGGTGGAGAGGAAAAGCTGCTTAGGGACTTTGGGGCAGGAAGAGGGAGAAGGTTTGGGAGTGGAGGAAGAGGGAGTGGTTGTAGGTGGTATCTGTCTGATGTGTTTGGGTGCAGGTGCACGGGCTGGATGCTGTTGTGAGGTGGATGGCTGTTGGGTGTCTGAGTGCTTGCATTTGTGTACCTTGGGGGGGGCAGACACAGTGGGAGAGGACACAGGGGATGTGTGCATGGCTGTTGTAGAGGTGTCTGCCAGTGAGGTGTGTGTTCTGCCAGGTGTGGTGGTGGTGCTGGTAGTGGATGAGTGTAGGAAGTTGGCTCTGTATGCACTATTTCAAAGTAAGGAATAGTATGCACAGAGTCCAAGGGTTCCCCTTAGAGGTAAGATAGTGGCAAAAAGAGATAATACTAATGCTCTATTTTGTGGTAGTGTGGTCGAGCAGTAGGCTTATCCAAGGAGTAGTGTTAAGCATTTGTTGTACATACACATAGACAATAAATGAGGTACACACACTCAGAGACAAATCCAGCCAATATGTTTTTATATAGAAAAATATCTTTTCTTAGTTTATTTTAAGAACCACAGGTTCAAATTCTACATGTAATATCTCATTCGAAAGGTATTGCAGGTAAGTACTTTAGGAACTTCAAATCATCAAAATTGCATGTATACTTTTCAAGTTATTCACAAATAGCTGTTTTAAAAGTGGACACTTAGTGCAATTTTCACAGTTCCAGTATTTGTTAGGTTAACCAGGTAAGTAAGACACTTACAGGGCTTAGTTCTTGGTCCAAGGTAGCCCACCGTTGGGGGTTCAGAGCAACCCCAAAGTCACCACACCAGCAGCTCAGGGCCGGTCAGGTGCAGAGTTCAAAGTGGTGCCCAAAACACATAGGCTAGAATGGAGAGAAGGGGGTGCCCCGGTTCCGGTCTGCTTGCAGGTAAGTACCCGCGTCTTCGGAGGGCAGACCAGGGGGGTTTTGTAGGGCACCGGGGGGGACACAAGCCCACACAGAAATTTCACCCTCAGCAGCGCGGGGGCGGCCGGGTGCAGTGTAGAAACAAGCGTCGGGTTTGTAATGGAAGTCAATGGGAGATCTAGGGATCTCTTCAGCGCTGCAGGCAGGCAAGGGGGGGGTTCCTCGGGGAAACCTCCACTTGGTCAAGGGAGAGGGACTCCTGGGGGTCACTTCTCCAGCGAAAGTCCGGTCCTTCAGGTCCTGGGGGCTGCGGGTGCAGGGTCTCCCCCAGGTGTCGGGACTTAGGATTCAAAGAGTCGCGGTCAGGGGAAGCCTCGGGATTCCCTCTGCAGGCGGCGCTGTGGGGGCTCAGGGGGGACAGGTTTTTGTACTCACAGTCTTAGAGTAGTCCTGGGGTCCCTCCTGAGGTGTTGGATCGCCACCAGCCGAGTCGGGGTCGCCGGGTGCAGTGTTGCAAGTCTCACGCTTCTTGCGGGGAGCTTGCAGGGTTCTTTAAAGCTGCTGGAAACAAAGTTGCAGCTTTTCTTGGAGCAGGTCCGCTGTCCTCGGGAGTTTCTTGTCTTTTCGAAGCAGGGGCAGTCCTCAGAGGATGTCGAGGTCGCTGGTCCCTTTGGAAGGCGTCGCTGGAGCAGGATCTTTGGAAGGCAGGAGACAGGCCGGTGAGTTTCTGGAGCCAAGGCAGTTGTCGTCTTCTGGTCTTCCTCTGCAGGGGTTTTTCAGCTAGGCAGTCCTTCTTCTTGTAGTTGCAGGAATCTAATTTTCTAGGGTTCAGGGTAGCCCTTAAATACTAAATTTAAGGGCGTGTTTAGGTCTGGGGGGTTAGTAGCCAATGGCTACTAGCCCTGAGGGTGGGTACACCCTCTTTGTGCCTCCTCCCAAGGGGAGGGGGTCACAATCCTAACCCTATTGGGGGAATCCTCCATCTGCAAGATGGAGGATTTCTAAAAGTCAGAGTCACCTCAGCTCAGGACACCTTAGGGGCTGTCCTGACTGGCCAGTGACTCCTCCTTGTTGCTTTCTTTGTTCCCTCCAGCCTTGCCGCCAAAAGTGGGGGCCGTGGCCGGAGGGGGCGGGCAACTCCACTAAGCTGGAGTGCCCTGCTGGGCTGTGACAAAGGGGTGAGCCTTTGAGGCTCACCGCCAGGTGTCACAGCTCCTGCCTGGGGGAGGTGTTAGCATCTCCACCCAGTGCAGGCTTTGTTACTGGCCTCAGAGTGACAAAGGCACTCTCCCCATGGGGCCAGCAACATGTCTCTAGTGTGGCAGGCTGCTGGAACCAGTCAGCCTACACAGCTAGTTGGTTAAGTTTCAGGGGGCACCTCTAAGGTGCCCTCTGTGGTGTATTTTACAATAAAATGTACACTGGCATCAGTGTGCATTTATTGTGCTGAGAAGTTTGATACCAAACTTCCCAGTTTTCAGTGTAGCCATTATGGTGCTGTGGAGTTCGTGTTTGACAGACTCCCAGACCATATACTCTTATGGCTACCCTGCACTTACAATGTCTAAGGTTTTGTTTAGACACTGTAGGGGTACCATGCTCATGCACTGGTACCCTCACCTATGGTATAGTGCACCCTGCCTTAGGGCTGTAAGGCCTGCTAGAGGGGTGTCTTACCTATACTGCATAGGCAGTGAGAGGCTGGCATGGCACCCTGAGGGGAGTGCCATGTCGACTTACTCGTTTTGTCCTCACTAGCACACACAAGCTGGCAAGCAGTGTGTCTGTGCTGAGTGAGAGGTCTCCAGGGTGGCATAAGACATGCTGCAGCCCTTAGAGACCTTCCTTGGCATCAGGGCCCTTGGTACTAGAAGTACCAGTTACAAGGGACTTATCTGGATGCCAGGGTCTGCCAATTGTGGATACAAAAGTACAGGTTAGGGAAAGAACACTGGTGCTGGGGCCTGGTTAGCAGGCCTCAGCACACTTTCAATTGTAAACATAGCATCAGCAAAGGCAAAAAGTCAGGGGGCAACCATGCCAAGGAGGCATTTCCTTACAATGAGGATGTATTGCATGCAGGTGTGAGTGTAGATGCAACTCGGAGGGAGGTGGTGGAGGAGGAGGGGGACACAGTGGAGGCAGTGGATGTTGGTATGTCAGCATCTGGATGGTGTTTGTGTGAGTGCTTGAGAAATGGTGTGTGGTGCTTGTGTTTGCCTGTACCACTATTGTGTGTTGTCCTGTGTGCATGCACGTCTGCCTGGGTGCTTGGGATAGGTTGGGGTTGAGGAGAATGGGACTTGGAAGAGGAAGTTGGAGGGGGAAGGGTGGAAACAGGGACAATGGCTGCTATCAGAGAGGAAGCCAGACCCTGGATTGATCTCTGTTTGGCCACCAAGCCAGTGTGAATGCCCTCCACAAATGCATTTGTCTGTTGCATTTGGGCTGCCAGCCCCTGGATGGCAGTCACAATGGTTGACTGCCCTACAAAGATGGATCACAGGAGGTCCATAGCCTCCTCACTCATGGCAGCATGGCTAACTTGGGCAGGGCCTGAGGTGCCTGGGGAGAAGGAGATGCCCACCCTCCTGGGTGAGCGGGCATGGGCAAATCGATGAAGGGCTGCTGGGAGGGAGGTGCTGGTAGGGGGGTGGCGGCTGTACCTGTAGCTGGGGTGGGCACAGACGTGTCCGCCACCACCAGGGAGGCTTCCATCGGAGAAGGTATCTGTGTCAGAACTGTCCTCTCCAGTCTCTGCTGTGGTGCTCCCCTCGCCCTCCGACCCACTGGTGCCCTCAGCGTGAGTGGACTCTGCCTCCTGGGTCCTTTGGGATGCAGCTCCCTCCGTCACCGGTGCCTCTGCTCCTCCACCAGATGATGCTAATGCACATAAGGACAGGGTGACAAAACAAAAAGGGGGGGAAGAGACAAAGGATACACTTGGTCAATGGCTGCACCAACACCACCGTTGGCGTACACAGCACACTCACACACAGGGCACAGACCTACGCACTATGCAATGCACTACCAGTAATAATGCTAGCCACCAGACCATGAGCAGGGAAACATACCACCAACTGCAGCACACCTGGGACCCACACAGCCCTGCCCAGTAGTGGATGCCTATAAGCTTGGTAGCAGAAATATCACTTCAGAACTCTAGCCAATCATGGGACCTACTCTGCAATGTCAGGCCTGGCCTAAGGGCACCCACTGACACACATCCCCCACCCTGGTACCCCCCTATCATGCGTAATTTGTAATGATGGGAACTGTACTTACCCCCTCGTGGCTACTGTGATGCCCTCAAGCACCCATCCAGCTCTGGATAGGCCACCGCCAGTATGAGGGCCATCAGGGGGGGTCATGGTTCGACAGGCACCCCTTCCTCATTGGGAGGCCATCCCCAGCTGGGTCTCAGGTCCTACCACCGTTTCCGACAGTGGGTGTTCCGCCTGCCGTAGACCCCCAGGGTCTGCACGTCCTTGGCGATGGCACGCCATGTGCCCTTTTTTTTTAATAGGGTCTGACCTGCAGAGAAATACACACAGGGAAAGGTATTAGTCAGACTGTCCTGTCTGTTACACTCATGGCCCACTATACCCCTTCACATTGCCATTTGCACATACAGGGCCCAGCACACAAGCTGTCTGCAGCCGAGGGGCCATCCACCACCCCCGCCCTACACAAGGCCTTCACACACACCACTTCATGCATTCATGCCCCATGCATCGTTCTCACAGTGTACTCACCTGTTGGTCTGGAGGCCCATACAGCAGTCGGTACTGGGGTAGTTCCCCATCCACCAGTTGGTCCAACTCCACCGAGGTGAAGGCAGGGGCCCTTTCTCCAGTCACATGAGCTATGGTAGGTTCCAGACACAGGTCACAGCAGCACATGCAGTGTAGGTCCTCTCCTGTTGAAGGTCAGGTAGCAAGTGAGTAATTGGATAGAAAATGGCGGTCACGTCCACGGCGGTGCAAACCGTAACTGCCGGCGTACATCACCATTGGCCACGGTAACCCATAGGGGCCAATATTATCCAAAGAGGAGTTTCACGGCGGTTCCCGACCGTCTCCCGCAACTGCGCAAAACATCAGTAGAATTACCTCACTTCCACCTGTCCCTCCACACAGGACAGCTGGACGCCATTTCAGAGGGGGGTGGGGAGGACCATGGATTATAATTGCGTCACAGTACACAATTGGACATATAGGACATATGGCACATATACATAAAAAATTGACATTATGCAATATACTGTTGTGGCTACGATGTACAGTTTGTGTCCAGTTCCTCACTCTTTTGCCCCATAGATTCTGGCTAGTGGCTAGTGGCAGGGGCCCGCTGTTGTAAGACTGCCTCCCTCATAATGTTGGCCATGTCTGCCAGCACCCTTGCCATGGAGACCAGGGTGGTGTTAATGGCCTACAAGTCCTCCCTGATCCCCTGGTACTGTCCCTCCTGCTGCCTGTTCTCCTGCACGTTGGCCAGGATCTGGCCCAGTGTATCCTGGGAATGTTGGTATGCTCCCAGGATCTCGGTGAGTGCCTCCTGGAGAGTCAGTTCCCTCTGCCTGTGCTCGCCCTGGCGCACAGCTGTCCTCCCAATGTCCCTGTTGTCCTGTGCCTCTGTCCCCTGAACCGTGTGCCCACTGCCACTGACCCCAGGTCCCTGATTGTCTTGGGGGCGAGGTGTGCCCTGGGATCCCTGTAGTGGTGGACACACTACTGATTGACGTGTCCTGGGGACAGAGTTATAGGTACTCTGGGTGGGGGCTGTGGTGTTGTTTCCTGAGGGAGGAGGCTCTGTGGTGGTGTGTGGCTGTGCCTGGGTAACCAACTGTTTGGAGGTCTCTGATGGGCCAGGTTGGTCATCCAGATCCAGGTGACCAGAGTCACTGTCATCACTGTGGGCCTCTTCTGTGGGGGGACTGGAAATTTCTGGCACCTCTTCTCTGCTGACATTGGCTGGGATACCTGTGGGGATGTAAATGCAGTGTTATTGTTTGTGTGTGTGGCATAGTGTGCATCAGTGGGTTGCCCTCAATGGTTGTATTTGCCCTGGCAGCTTTCACGTGTGTGAGTTGGTATGTGGTGGGCTAGCTGATTCTCTCTAGTGTGCATGCTTTAGTGATAGCTGTCCATGCAGGGCTGTGATTGATGTCCATGCATTGGTGGTGCATACAGGGCTTGGCATCGGGATGGGTGATATGTGATTGTAGAGTATGTGGAGGGTGGTGGAGTGATGGGAGTGAGTCCAGTCCTCCTCCTACTCCGGCCAGGCCCTCAGGATGCATGATTGCCAAGATTTGCTCCTCCCATGTTGTTAGTTGTGGGGGAGGAGGTGGGGGTCCACTGCTGGCCTCTGTACTGTAAGCTGGTGTCTTGCTGCTATGGAACGTACCTTCCCCCGTAGGTCGTTCCACCTCTTCCTGATTCTGGGGTGCTGTCCCACGGGGTTGACCCTGTCCATGGTCCTCTGCCATAGCTCCATCTTCTTAGCAAAGGATATCTGCTGCACCTATGCTCCAAATAGCTGAGGCTCCACCCAGATGATTTCCTCCACCATGAACCTTAGCTTCTCCTCTGAAAATCGGGGATGTCTTTGTGGTGCCATGGGTGTTGTGTGAGCAGTGCGGGTGAGGGTGTGTAGGGTGATGTATTGGGGTGTGTGTTGTAAGGTGCGTGGGTGGTGTGTAGGTGATGGCGGTGTGTGGCTCTGGTCTTGTCTGTGGTCGTGGTGTCTGTCTCGTGGCAATGGTTTGTAGTCGTAAAGGGTTGTGGGTACTGTGGGTGTGTGTTTTATAGTGGTGTGGGTGTGATGTGTGCATGGGTGTCAGGTGTGTGTAGTTTGAATTGTCCAATGTGGTGCTGTTTTGTTTGAGTGTGTTTATTTTGAGTGAGGCGGTATGTACCGCCAGAGGTTTACCGCCATTGAATGTCCGCCGTGGTGATTTGTGGGTCGTAATGTGATGAGTGTTGTTCTGTTGACGTAACGGTGTGGGTTTGGATACCACCTGTTTATCACTGACCTTTGGTGTGGCGGAGTTGTGTCTGAATAGTGATGGATTGGTGTGTGTGTGTCATAATATGGTGAACGGATATCTGCTGCGGCAGCAGTATGTTGGCGGCAGTCAGCGTGGCAGTAAGTGGAATTTACCGCCAATGTCATTATGAGGGCCATAACATGTAAAATGTAATATGGTCCTAAATTGCCTTTTAGGGATTCAAGTGACATTTAGTAACCCGTAGCCTTACGCCTCACCAGAACCCCTTTATGCCATTTAGGATCACATTTTTACACAGTTATCTTTTACATAGTATCCTTATCCCTTGCAGGATACACTAGTTGCATAATATGCACCTTGCACAAACTTTCCTGTGTGCATAAGATGCAGGAAATCATCACAAAAATGAATGTATGTGTGTAGTTCACTTGATTTCACACTAGATAGAGGCTGTATTTAAGTACTTTTCACAAAGATAACATAATAAAGATTAGTGTGTTTATGTGCTACGCAGATAGAAATTGGGTTTCTGGTTGGTATAGGTATGCACCCTGTCCAAGCAGGAACCACAATCCTAGTCAGGGTAAGTCAGGTACCTCTGTAATACAATAGGTATGGAGTTCCTAGGAAGGGAGAAAAGGAAGGGAAAGAAAATCTAGGACTGGGGAACTGAGGCAACAGATAGGGGGATGTAATTGTTCAGAACCAAGAGCCCTCACACACCCAGGTGGGTGTGATGCTTCATCGGGCATTACAGGGAAGGCAACTTAAAAGTGTGCTATACCCACCCGCAACCTAATTAGAAAAAAACAAAAACAATGCTGTTATTAGTCACTCAAGACAGGTATGGTTGATATCCATCCTGAGAAGTGTTCGAAATGTAAGAAACAACAATAGTTTTCCTTGATTCCTCAAGGACTCCTTTTTCCTGTCCGGTGCTAAAAAAATGTAATCCTTAATTTCACTTTTGTCATGACTAGCATGTTATGTGGGTCACGAGGTACGGGCTTATTAAACAACAGTTTAAAAAAATGTGTTTATGTAGGAGAGCCAGGAGATTTTAAATGATTAGTCTAACGCTAGGCAATCTAAAATAATTGATTTGGTGAAATGTGTTTCAGCTTTTGCCCAAATGGATACCAAAATAATAAAGGCTTCAACAGAAGTGAATCTTCCAGGTAACTTAGCCCAGCCTCCTTATGAACAATAAAAATGATGCAGAAATTAGAGTACACCACAAACGCTTAAGAAAAACATTTTCCTCAGCCTGAAGGGGTCTGCTAGATGTATAGCCCCAGATGCCTTCACCAAAAGAGGCAGTCGACAACACTCTCACCTAATATGTAGTAATAATTTCCTCAACTGGATGACTGCCATGATTGTGGAATAACCTAAAGACGCCTGCACGGGCTCGACTCATTTTGGAACGGGCATTTTGTGTCTGCTGAGACCATGAGCCTTTATTGGAGAATAAAATTCCCAAGTAACAAAATAATTTACCCTCCCAGTTAGGGAGCCCCCCAATATAAAAGGTCCTACACTTTTACTTTTTTTCCATTGAGCATCATATATGCTTTTGAATTAATAATTTCATTTTCTTGGCCTCCATAAAATCGCCAAATGAGTCCATTTGTGTTTGCAGACTGATGGGAGTCCTTAACAAAAGCACAACTTTGTTGGCGTACAACAACATGGGAACTGAACGGTCAATGACGGGTGCATCACCCTGCAGAGTTTGAAGGACACCATCAATCCCACTGATAAAAAGCAAAAACAGAAAAGGTGCCAAAACACAACCCTGTCTAATTTCCCTCTTAATTTGAAATGAATTAATTTTAATTCCAGATTAGGGACATACCGGGCCTTGGCAGACAAGTTATTGAACAGCTGAGATAAGAAGGAAACTATATTTGCGGAGGCAGAAAGAGAAAGCACGATAGACCAGAGAATAAAGTGGTCTACCAAATCAAAACCTCTGCTAAGGTCAACAAAACATAGATAAAGACACCATGGCTTAGCTTTTGTGTATTTCCCAATGAGCAGGTAAAGATTTGCACACTGCTCCACTGTGTCCAACCCCCTCCTGAATCCATACTGTGACTCCAACAGGATAGAGTTATCCCCTGCCCACTTCTCTAATCTCATTAGGAGAATCCTAAATATAACGTCCCTGTAGCCTTTGTTTTGTTAAGTGAATTTCTATGTTTTTTAAAAGACTATAATGTTGTGTAACCTTTGTTTTTTTTCAGTGAATTTTTATGTTTTTTAACCCCTAAAGTAATCTTCATTACTATACTTTAATCCAACCACCGCCCTGCACAGCCTTGGGCTGTGCGCGGTGAGGGTTGACCGCAGGGCCTGCCTGCGCCGAGGTCCTGCAGCCAACCCCTCGAAACACCCAACCCCATGCTGCACAGGGCCTTTGGCCATGCCCAGCAGGACTTGGCCTCAGGGCCACATGGCCCACCTTCCCTGGTCCATGTTGGGCCTGGGGACCCCATCCCCCTGGGCCTGGCCTTCAATAAATGGAGGAGGAGGGGTGTGTGCCGCCCTCCCCTAGCTGATTTTGGCTCTTTGGACCCCACCCCATGGCCTGGGCCTTCCAAAATATATTATTATGGGGTTGGGAGGCCACTTGGCCCTCTTCCCCCGGCCCATCTCGGCCCCAGGGACCCCATCCCTTGGGGCCTGTCCTTCAATAAATGGGGAGGAGGGCCACATTTCCCCCCTCCCCAGGCTAATTTTGGCTCCGGAGACCCACACCCTGGGGCCCAGCTTTCTAAAATATTTTTTGGGGGACTGGGGGGCCACACGGCCACCCTCTCCCTGCCGCTTTCGGCCTGGCCTTCAATAATATTTTATTGGGGGCCCTCCTCCGACCAATTTCAGCTCCAGTGACCCCATCTCCCAGGGCCCTGTGTTAATATATTTATTTATTTTGGGGCCCCCGCTCCAGACACCGCAGCTCCCAGGACTCCATCTCCTGGGGCCCAGCCTTCTAAAATAGGGCCCTCTCCCCCAGAAGATTTCAGCCCCGGTGACGCCAAGTAATGAGGCCTGGTGTAAATATATTTTTTTGGGGGGGAGGGAGTGGCCACGTGGCACCTCTCCCTCGACTGATCTTGGCCCCAGGGACCTCATCCCCCAGGGACAAGTCTTCTAAAAAATGCTTTTTTGAGGTGAGGGGGGAGCACCATGTGGCCCCCCTCTTCCAGCCGATTTTGGTCCGAGGCACCCCATCCCTCCAGGCCCGACCTTAATATTATTTTTTGGGGGGCAGGAGACTGCTTGGCACCCCTCTCAGGGTCGATCTCTGCCCTGGGGATCTCATCCCATCGCAACATTACACAAGGGTTCTGTGCTGAGGGTCTCGGCGTATTCGCGAATATCACACATTCTGAAACAAAATAATTTTAAGTTCATAATTTCACCCTCAAAGGCATCTATATTAGAGCCCAGGTGTCAGAGCACCTCCACCCCTTATGCCACTTTTCGTTTTATTTTTCAGCCCCACACACCGTGTCCCATTACCTAAAATGGCAGCCGCAAATTTCTCGTCAGGTTACGGCTAGCCAATCACAGAATTCCTGTTGGCATGTGGCAAATCCATTTCAGTTTCGCACTGAGCACAAGAGTTATCTTAGCCTTCGGTTTGCAGGCCTATTGCTCCTATAACCTAGTGACCTTTTACCCATTTAGCATGCTGTGTTTTATTGCATTTATTTTATTATATCTTTTAGCACTTCGCACATTTTTTAAAAACATGTTTTGATTTAACTCATCAGTGTCATTCTGAGAAGGCGTCATTATTAGGGATGTACGTAGTTATTGTGATCATGTCCCTTTCTCACTTACGTTGGACAGGAACATAAGGTGCACTTGCTATGGATTGTTTATGTTATTACTGGCACAAGTCTTCCACATTATCAGTTGTTTAGGAACATACTTCCGTCAGGGATCCTACATGAGCAGTATAAATACACCTCACACAGACAAGGTGATATGAATGGTTCCTTCCAGATGCCATCTATGCTGCATGAGACCATGCTGCAGAGCTCAGCCTTTGTGTCTTCACAGAGTCTGACATAGAGACCTCATTCTAAGGTAACGAGGGATGGGGGGTGCTTCTCATGGGCATTGTACTGGCAGATTTGGGTTTATCACACCTAGCTCTCGTTAGGGTAGAGATTAGGTTTTCTTTGTTAGGAATTGCCTATCTTAAATTTATTGTAATATGGTGGGGGGGTTTCATATTCTCAACTCTCATCTTTGCGATCTTGCTCTTATTATTGCTCATTATCCTAATCATTGCAATTTGTGCATTTTACCGTAGATTGCAGTCTTTTCAATAAATATATTGAAAACCCTCCTGCATTTCCTTCATTGCCTATGTGTGTATGAGACTAATGAGAGATAAGGGGAACGTCCGTTCCACCACAACTCCCCTGAGAAGTCACATCTGGAGTTCATGTGTAAGGCTGTCAGAAATGACCTTTACTGTCTTAAGTTTGGTGAGGAACTGCTTGCGAGCTGTGGGGGGTTGAGCCGACAGTTGTGACTTGTTGTAGGAGTGACTCAGTTGCCTACATACAGAACTGTTGTCACTCTTAACTAGCAGTCTCTCTAAGGAGAGAGAGTCTAACTATGACAGGTGTGCGCATTCGCAAGTTCGTTGCAATAATTGTGAAAACATCACAATGGATCCGCGGCCCTAGATATACAAATTTGTTTTCTCTTTATTTGTCTTAAACTTCTGATTGGATTTACACCAAATAACAAAAAGTGCAATCTATGTAACAAAAGCTACCTTTCTGCCAAATTTGGTGTAATTCCATCCATTGGGTTCGGGCTGTAGTCCTGTTCAAAACTCCTATGAAAATTAACATGGGAAATGCACGTTTTGGACCACCCCCTTCTTCTCAACCCCATTGACGGATCCCCAGAAACGTTTCATGCTCAACAAGAATCACAGCACACTTTTGTTTGGATTTTTTTTTGAAGATTTGTCAGAAGGTGCCAAAGATATAGGCAAGTCAAAAAACGCTTTTGTGTGGAAGCTTGGTCCTAACTACACCTACTAATGACTGCCAGTAGGTAATGTGTGTGTGTGTGTATATATATATATATATACTGTAGGAGGCTGGCCTGGCTTGTAGTGGTAACCAAGGGGTACTTACACTCTGTACCAGGTCCAGTTATCCCTAATTAGTGTAGAAGAGGTGTTTCTAGCAGCTTAGGCTGATAGAAGGTAGCTATAGCAGAGCAGCTTAGGCTGAACTAGGAGACATGCAAAGCTCCTACTATACCACTGGTGTCATATGCACAATATCATAAGAAAACACAATACACAGATATACTAAAAATAAAGGTACTTTATTTTTATGACAATATGGCAAAAGTATCTCAGTGAGTACCCTCAGTATGAGGATGCCAAATATACAGAAGATATATGTACACAATACCAAAAATATGCAGTAATAGCAAAAGGAAGTAATGCAAGCAGTGTAAAGTTACAGTAGATTGCAATAGGAGCACATAGGTATAGGGGCAACACAAACCATATACTCCAAAAGTGGAATGCGAACCACAAATGGACCCCAAACCTATGTGAGCTTGTGGAGGGTCGCTGGGACTGTAAGAAAACAGTGAGGGTTAGAAAAATAGCCCACCCCAAGACCCTGTAAGGTAGGTGTAAAGTGCACCTACAACCCCCAGAGACCACTGTAGTCGTGATAGGGGGATTCTGCAAGGAAAACCAACGCCAGCAAAGCAACAACAGTGGATTTCTGGACCTAAGCACCTGTGAAACAAGGGGACCAAGTCCAAGAGTCGCGACAGTGTAGAGAGTGGGAAGATGCCCAGGAAATGCCAGCTGAGGGTGCAAAGGAGCTGCCACCGGATAAAAGAAGCTTGGTGTTTTGCAAGAACGAAGAGGACTAGGAACTTCCCCTTTGGAGGATGGATGTCCCACGTCGTGAAGAAGCTTGCAGAGGTGTTCCCACGCAGAAAGACCGCAAACAAGCCTTGCTAGCTGCAAGGGTCGCGGTTAGGGTTTTTGAATGGTGCTGTGGCCCAGGAGGGACCAGGATTTTGCCACTTGGATGAGGAGACAGAGGGGGCGCCCGGCAAGTCAGGGAGCCCTCACAGAAGCAGGCAGCACCCGCAGAAGTACCGGAACAGGCACTTAGAAGAGGAGTGAACCAGAGTCCACCCGAAAAGGGAGTCCCACAACGCCGGAGGACAACTCAGAAGGTTGTGCACTGCAGGTTAGAGTGTCGAGGACCCAGGCTTGGCTGTGCACGAAGGAAATCCTGGAAGAGTGCACAGGAGCCGGAGCAGCTGCAAATCACGCGGTACCCAACAATGCAGTCTAGCGTGGGGAGGCAAGGACTTACCTCCACCAAACTTGGACTGAAGAGTCACTGGACTGTGGGAGTCACTTGGACAGGGTTGCTGAGTTCCAGGGACCACGCTCGTCGTGCTGAGAGGGGGCCCAGAGGACTGGTGATGCAGTCTTTTGTTGCCTGCGGTTGCAGGTAGAAGATTCCGTCAACCCACGGGAGATTTCTTCAGAGATCCTGGTGCAGAAAGGAGGCAGGCTACCCCCAGAGCATGCACCACCAGGAAACAGTTGAGAAAGCCAGCAGGATGAAGTGATACAAGGTTGCAGTAGTCATCTTTGCTACTTTATTGCGGTTTTGCAGGCATCCTGAGCAGTCAGCGGTCGATCCTTTGGCAGAAGGTGAAGAGGGAGATGCAGAGGAACTCTGGTGAGCTCAGGAATTCGGTATCTGAAGAATTCCCCAATGCAGAAACCCTAAATAGCCAGAAAAGGAGGTTTGGCTACCTAGGAAGGAGGATAGGCTAGTAAGAAAGGTAAGAGCCTATCAGAAGGAGTCTCTGACGTCACCTGCTGGCCCTGGACACTCAGAGCAGTCCAGTGTGCCAGCACACCTCTGAATCCAAGATGGCAGAGGTCTGGGGCACGCTGGAGGAGCTCTGGGCACCCCCCTTTCCTTTGTCCAGTTTCGCGCCAGAGCAGGGCTGGGGGATCCCTGAACCAGTGTAGACTGGCTTATGCAGAGATGGGCACCATCTGTGCCCATCAAAGCATTTCCAGAGGCTGGGCGAGGCTACTCCTCCCCAGCCCTGACACCTATTTCCAAAGGGAGAGGGTGTAACACCCTCTCTTTGAGGAAGTCTTTTGTTCTGCCTTCCTGGGCCAGGCCTGGCTGGACCCCAGGAGGGCAGAAACCTGTCTGAGGGGTTGGCAGCAGCAGCTGCAGTGAAACCCCCGGAAAGGCAGTTTGGCAGTACCCGGGTTCTGTGCTAGAGACCCGGGGGATCATGGAATTGTCTCCCCAATGCCAGAATGGCATTGGGGTGACAATTCCATGATCTTAGACATGATACATGGCCATGTTCGGAGTTACCATTGTGACGCTATACATAGGTAGTGACCTATGTATAGTGCACGCGTGAAATGGTGTCCCCACACTCACAAAGTCCGGGGAATTTGCCCTGAACAATGTGAGGGCACCTTGGCTAGTGCCAGGGTGCCCACACACTAAGTAACTTTGCACCCAAACTTCACCAGGTGAAGGTTAGACATATAGGTGACTTATAAGTTACTTAAGTGCAGTGGTAAATGGCTGTGAAATAACGTGGACGTTATTTCACTCAGGCTGCACTGGCAGGCCTGTGTAAGAATAGTCAGATCTCCCTATAGGTGGCAAAAGAAATGCTACAGCCCATAGGGATCTCCTGGAACCTCAATACCCTGGGTACCTCAGTACCATATACTAGGGAATTATAAGGGTGTTCCAGTATGCCAATGTGAATTGGTGAAATTGGTCACTAGCCTGTTAGTGACACTTTGGAAAGCAGAGAGAGCATAACCACTGAGGTTCTGGTTAGCAGAGCCTCAGTGAGACAGTTAGTCATCACACAGGGAACACATACAGGGCACACTTATGAGCACTGGGGCCCTGCCTGACAGGGTCCCAGTGACACATACACTAAAACAACATATATACAGTGAAATATGGGGGTAACATACATATATACACACACACACATATATATATGGAAGTTTTTGACTGTAATTTTGCAATTTTATTTTATGAAGTCCCATTGTTTGTTTGAATTGTTATTTGGGACTACAGATCCCAGCATGCACCTGCGTTGTTATAGCATTCAATTACTATATAAGTGAAAACTGTAATAGGACTTCGTAACTAGATAAAGACCGTTTGGTCGAAACGCGTCATTTGCAACTTTGAAATAAATACCAAATATTGGAATCTTGATGGAGTGCATTGCCAAGTGTTGTTGAACAAAACTGAAGCGAGGGTTCGGCATGCCCTCGGCAGGTGCATCGGTAATGAGAGTGCGGCGCCAGTGAAACTAGCCTCTTTGCCTATATATATGTATATATAATATATATATATATATATATATATATATACATATACACACACACACACACACACACACACACACACATATATATATATATATATGTATGTGGATCTGTGTATTATTCATTATGTTTTAATTACAAAAATGTAGCAGACAGCTAAGAAGAGGTTTTACCAAGAATTATCACAGACCAAATCTTCTCCCCTTAAGGTTTGTTCGAGGAGATATCCAATACCAAAATCCTTTATACAGAAGTAATCTTTGACAGTTCTATTAACAAAATACCTTTCTGTAGGCTTTAATGACTATTGACTTTAATATATGTTTTCCACAATTAATATGTCAGGACCATTGTATTTATTATAACTTGTCATAAAAAAACAGATCAGACGTATGGCACTAGAAATATTTTTTCCTAGTGAACTATTCAGGCTGCTTGGCTTGTGACTGTAACCAACTGAGGCCTCCTGCATTGAGCTGAAGCTATCCCATAAGGCAACAATCAGGCATACAGTCACAAAATTACTTAGTATACAAAATTAATGTTGGCAATGCAAAATACTATCTCTCCTCAGAGGGCCTCACAAGGATTCTGACAGTGCCAATCTACAATACCCATGATTTGTCAGAGGGGAAAACCAGCACCAAAAAACTTGTCTACCACAGTAATCTCTGATAATATTATAACGTAAATACCAATAAATAGGCTTTAATACAGGGTAATACCAATTTACCCTTACATGCCAATTGACTTTAACAAAGGCTTTTCAGAATCAGTATGTTGGCCCTACTGCTTTTATCATAACATTTAATTTAAAACAATCAGGCCTATAACTTGTATCTTTGGCTTGTTGCCATATGGATCATAAGCCATCCTACTAGGCAGCCATCAGGTATACATAATAAAATTATAAATACGTGAGAAATACAATTGTTAAAACAATATAAAATTCCTATTAATAGAGCCTAATAGAGATTACCGTAGAACAAATTGTCTATCCTAATGGTTTGTTTGGTAGGTCACCCACACCAAACCCATGCTATGGGAATTTGTGAGACTCCATGTCACAAACGCTTTAGCACAGTGTAATAACAAACCACCCTTCAATGCATATTGCCTTTTTCACATGCTTTTCATAGTACATAAGTAAGGTCTATAACAACTGAGGTATCTGACACAGCTGTTCCTAGTGGACCAATAAGGCCTGTGGCCTTTACCAATGGCTTGACTCTGTATATAGCACAGGTAGGCTAAAGTGCGCATAAGCTGGCAACCATAAGGCAAATCTTTATAAAATTACAAATATGTACAGAAATGCAGTTTGTAAAACAACACACATCCCCTCTCAATACCCTAACACAAACCAACACAGTGAAATTCTGCTTCCAGGACATGTCAGAGTGGGTGAGCAACACTACAATCCTTGCTTATTGTGGTAATCTGTGAGATAACTTTAACCAAATATCTTTTTATGGCCTATAACATAAAGTAATAACAATTTGCTGTTACAAGCTTATTGACTTTCACAATAAATAAGTCAGGCCAACTGCTTTTATAATAACTTTTCATAATGAACAGGCCAGACCTAGGGCATCTGGTATAACATTTCCCTGCACATCATTCAAGCCTATAGCTCTTATCATAGCCTTATCACCATAACCAATTTAGACCTTCTGTATTGAATCCAAGCTTTTCCACAAGGCAACCATTTGGAATACAGTCATAAAATTGCAAATGCATACAAAAGTACAGTTACGAAGCAAAATATTATATCTCCTAACAAGGATCATAAGGATTCTCACAGTCAAATATTATGTAGCCATGGTTTGTCAGGTAGAAACCTAACACCCAAACCATTGTCTACTAAGTTAATATATGAGATTCCATGTATCAAAAAACTAACTGTAGGTCTTAATTCAGAATAATAGTCCACCCTTATTTTAGCATACTCTTTTCACAATCAGTATGGCAGGCCTACTGCTTTTATCGCAGTCTTTAATAATAAACAATCAGGCTTATAGCCTATATAATTGGCTTGTCACCATGACAAACTGAGGCCTACTGTGCTGAACGTCTAGGCTTTTCACAAAGCAACCATCTGACATACAGCCATAAAAGTACATATGTATTCAAAATTACAATTAGCAAAGGGAAAGTACTCCCTCTACTAAGAGAGCCTAACAAGGATTAGCGTAGTGCATCGATTCTATCCCCATAGTTTGTTTGGGTGGTTCACCAACACCAAACCCTTGCCTTCTACATTATCTTTGTAGTTCCATGTCACAGAATACCTGCCTATAGGTTTTAGAACAGTGTAATATCGTTTAGTCCTTTAAAGCCTATTATCTTTAACACATGCTTTTCACAGTAAGTAGGTCAAGCCTAGTGATGTTGTCATAATATTTCATAATAAACAGATCAAACCTATGAACTGTGGCAGAATGTTTCCCAGAGGACTGGTGAAGCCTTTACTCTTTTACTATTGGCTTTACACTTTACCAAATACAAGCCTATTCAAGTTCACTTACACTGGCAGCCATCATGCATTCAGTTATAAAATTAGAAATATATAGGAAAATACAGTTTCCAAAACAGTATACAACCCCTCTCCTTGGGGCCTAATAATTTCTTGGGTTTTGTCAGAGTGGGTGGTCAACTCATAAAATCCTTGCCAACTAAATTAATCTGTGAGATTACATGTAACAAAATACCTGCCTATTGCCTGTAACACAATGTGATAACTGTCAAAGATTTACTGGCTTTATCATAATTCACCACTGACCTGCAGGCCTCCAAACAGGAATGTCGAAGAATGGAGAAGCCATGGCGCCTTGCACCCACTGAATCCAACCACACCGCCCTCAAGACTTCCATCCGCAAACATCACCAGCCGATCCACACTACCAAAAGAACCTACTACAAAAGCTGCATAAACACCAATGCCCACAACAACAAAGAGCTCTTCGGCATCATCAAAGAACTCTCCAACCCCAGGCCCTGCTCCCACGAACCCTTGACATCACAGGAGCTCTGCAACTCCCTCGCCACCCATTTCCATCAAAAGATCGAAGACATCCACAACAGCTTCAAACCCCAGACCCACCAGCCAACCACGGACAACCACGAACCCAACGCATCAAGCATTACTAACCCTCTATGCTCCTGGATCCACATCAACAGTGAATACACCATCAACACCATGGCCTCCATCCACTCCGGCTCCCCCTCGGACCCCTGCCCACACCAGATCTTCAACAAAGCCAACGACATCATCGCCCCCCACCTCTGCGTCATCATCAACAGCTCCTTCGAGACAGCCACCTTCCCGGAGAGATGGAATCATGCCGACGTCAACGCTCTCTTGAAGAAACCCAAAGCAGATCCAGATGACCCCAATTCTTGTTTTGGGGTGCCTCGGCAGAGAGGATTTCCTCCAGCTCGGTGCCTCAGCTGAGGACCATTCACATCAAAGCTGTACCTCATCAAGGGGCATATTTAAGAAAAGTGATGCTGCACACAGTGCCAGGGCCACAAGAATTGTGCAGCAGGGTTGTGTAAATCATGCAATAAGAAAAGGCAAATTATGTGGCATAATGTGGCACCCTGTTCCTTATTTCATCATTTTTAAACTTGGTAACACTGTGACCATTGGTTGCACCACATTAGTGCCAGTTTAGCATCCAAACTTAACAGTATGCAGCAGAAATTGGACCAGTCCAGTTTTGTAAAGGGCCTTCCACTTCTCATCAACATGTTGTCACATTTTTAGTAACTATAGAGTCGCATGAGATTGAAACTATTTTTTTGTTGTTGTTGAAATCTGCAGATAAAAGATGATGGATTATGTGGCAAATGCGGTGAATCTATAATTATGCAAAAATCACCACAGTTGCACAATCACATAATCCCAGTGGCCCTGGATTTAGCAGTATCTTTTAAAGCACAGTTTACCTCTAGCTGCATGATAGGGTAGCAGTTACAAGAAGAAGAAAAAAATTACATTGATATTTCAGACACAAGTGCCAACAAGGAGCTCTCATCACTACACACACATACTTAAATGAATACATCTACATATGTGCATTCTGTATGTTATTATAAACGACCTACTTAACAGTTAAGGTCATTACACTGCAGATACGTACATCAGGAATTATTACATAGAAGCCTCCATATTGCACCTTGGCAGTTATGTTTATTGTTCTTGTGTATGTTTGTGTGTGTGTGTGAGTGAGTATTTGACACCACTTGGCAGCACTGTCAAAAGTATTAAAATTGAAATTGCATTTATATATTGCTTATTACCCCTCATGAGGCGGGAGTTGAAGTGCTTTACTGCAAGTAGCACACTATCTGAGAGGCCAAAGTTAGTGGTCAATCCATTGGTTATTGGAGTTAGTCTTGCATGCTAAAGGAAACCATTCCATGTACTATTTTCTTTGTGGTACACTAGTGACTTAGCTGATCAATAGTGTGGGCTTTGAGAAGCAAATGATTTTAGAAAAAGCTTGAATACAGGCTTGAGATTTAAGTATATTTTGTATATAGAACAGCTATACAGGTAAGATCTCCACTCAAAATAAAGAAGGGAGATAATGCAAGGTCATGCAGGATTTTAAGGAATGTAGCAGGTAGGTTTTTTTGTGATGGCCTACAATTTGTGGATGTAAACCTGTGTAAATAAACTGTTTGACATTCAGCTCTAAAGAAAAGTGGCTTTATAAAGACAAGGCATTTTATTATTTTAATTTACAGGTTCAATGCTTTACCAAAGGCCGACGTGTTTCAGCAACAATGCCTTCTACCGGGTGGAGTTGGTGCAGGAGTGAAATGCTTTTAAAACTGCAAATATGGCCACATAAACTAAATACAACCAACAGCTAGGTCGTCACCCTACAAATATTCTTGATGGTACAAATCAACTATCATTTCATGATACTAATAAATGTGCAAACTATGTTAAAAGAAAAATAGGTTATTCATTTAAACTTGAAAACAAGTGATAAGATTAATCTAATTCAGTTACAGTTTCCTTTTCCATATTGTGGTGCCACGCCTGTTTCATCACACAGAGAGTTAACCAATCATCAATACAGCCAGCTACAAAAATAAAATTGAGTCAAAGATATAGGCCCTCATTAGGGTGGCAGCGGCAGTCTCACTGCCGACGGGTCGGCGGTGAAGACGGCCTCTGCCAAACCACCACATCCCCACTTGTACCGCCAGGGCTGTTGGACAACCAGGCCAGAGATCAGCATCTCCGACCTGGCGGTCTACTGAAGACCGCCTGTGGTATCATGAGTCGGCTTTCTGCCAAGGTTTCCGAGAGCAGTAGCGCCGCCACGAAAACCCTGGCGGAAAGGCCACCAGTGACAGGCAATTACTTTCCTGTCACTGGCAGACGACTCCTTCAAAACCCCCCCTGCAATTTCATTACCCCACGCCCTTCCATCCCAGCACCCCGCTATCACCCACACCGAACAGCAACCCCCTTCCCCCACCCCCTTCCAGAACAGCACCCTCCTCCCAGCATACACGCACACACACACCTGCATGCACCCCTCATACACTCATTCACCAACACTTACACGCATTCTCTCACATGCATACATACTGTCATTCACTCACACACATACACGCATTCATTCACTCACACACATACATACACGCATTCACACAAACATTCCAAAACACACTCACTTTAACAATCATACATGCATTTACACACCCACACACACGCATACACAATTACATTCACACACAGACAAAACCCACTCACACACGCACACCCAACACCCTCCACCCTCCCACCCCCCTTCCCTGTCGAACAATCGCCTTACCTTGTCCAGTGAGGAGGTTGTCCGGCAGGGAATGGGAACAGGCACTTCCACCGCCAGCAGCGCCCTGCCATTAGGACACCGCCCGGCCGTATTACAGGTCATAATATGGCTGGCGGAGTCCCTTTGGTGGGGTGGGGTCGGTGGTGGAACCGCCCCTGCGCCTCGACCAACAGCATGACTACTGGAGGATTTCCACCCAAATTGTGGCAGAAATCCTTCAGTACTCGGAATATGGTGGTTGGAAGACCGCCAGCAGTGGCGGTCTTCTGGTGCCCGCGGGCTTTGGCGTTCTTGAGAAAAGACCGCCAAAGTCATAATGAGGGCCAGAGTTTCCTGTTCAAGATGTTGTACATCTGCTTTTAATCAAATGCATGTGCACAAGTCATATTTTAATCACGTTTTCCATTGTATGGTTCAGTGATTTCGAATGGTGCAGACACATCCTTCTATTAGCTCTCAAAGAGAGATTGACTATCATGTTAGTTCATGACCTTATCATTCACTCATCGTTCTCCGATAACACTGGCATCATTCCATTGTAATCTGTATATCTCATATGCATGTGTGAGTTGATGATTTTAATGTCCTGTTTTATCTTTCGACTCTGTAAATAACAATTGTTTACAGACATTGTGATATTCAGTGCCAAAAACGTACTGTCCAGTATCACGGAAATAGCTTTGTTCTTGCTTTTATCATCTTCGTTTTCCCATTTTCATTAATACAGAAGAACACAATATGGCATAACATTAAAAAAATATACGTCGTACAAGCTGCCTCCCCAAATCTTTGTTGCAACATATTTAGGGCCATATTTATACTTTTTGATGCAAAACTGCGCGAACGCAGTTTTGCGCCGAAAACTTTGACGCCGGCTAACGCCTTTTTTTTGCACCACCCAGTCGTCAAATTTTTTTCTTTGATGCACGGTGGCGCAAAGCACGAGTTAGAGTCATGTTTTTTACTCTAACAATCGCGCCACGTTGTAAAGCAAAACGACGTTAACGCAGAGAAAATGACTCTAATCCGGTTTGTGACGTCGCAAACCGGATACGCACCATTTTCCACCGCAATAGCGTCAAAAAGCGGCGCAAACCCAACAAACAGTGCTAAGGAGACCCAAAATGGATCCCAGAAGCCAGGAGAGACCCCAGGGAGACCCCAGTCAACCAGGAACCAGCCAGGAGGACACAGACAAGACCCAGGAGAGGGAGAAAAAGACAAGGATGTGTCGTTTCAGTGCAGAGGAGCATGAAATACTGGTCAGAGAGGTAACGGAACACCAGCATCAACTTTTTGTCACCTCAAAATTGCCTATTGGGAGGAGAGAGGCCATTTGGCAACAAATTGTCGACAAGATCAACATTGTGGTCCGTAGAACAGTCACGGAATGCAAGAAATGCTGGCATGACTGCAAGCGCAGGACCAAGGAAAAAATGGCAAGAAACAGGAAGGCAGCACTGCAGACTGGAGGTGGGAGTCCAGCACAACCTTTGCATGGGGGTACTCTGTCATGCCAAGGCTGTTGGAAAGGCAAAGTCAGTCCAGGAGGGTAGGCTAGAATGTAAAACTGGGCTGTTGTCAACAAGACAGCTGGTATTGTCACAGCATGAACTAGGGCTAAATTTCTAGTCTCAGGCCATTTCCGCAAGTGGCATTTACCATTAACAACAGTTGCCACTACCACCTGTGCTGTGTGTGCTGATCAAGTAGCAAATAGCAGTTAGGTGCCCATGTAACAAATACACCCAAAATAGAGGGTTCAGGATGACGACGTGATCAATCCCCTTTAATTCCTAACAAAGTGTAAATCCTGTCAAATGCTCATGTGTATAGGCGCAATAAACATAATGTATTGTTACTTATTAATGTCATACCCATGCTGCCCATTCCAGGGTCCTACCCGTGCCTGTGTTACAATAGCTGCAATGCCACCTTTCAACATCTCAACTGTCATACTGCTAAGACAACAGCATTGAGGGGGAGGACATATGTGTCTAGCTAGTAAAACACACCCACACAGTCATAAGAGGAAATGCAACACTGCCAGGCCCATCAGTGCAACGCAATGTAGCACACATTGGCAAACATCAACATGACACACTACCAATACTGGCACCTGTATTGTGCCATGCCAATGCTATACATAGTATGTGCTAGGTCTCAGCAACGTTTAGGTGTATGTGAAATATCAGAGACTGGTGTCTGTCCCATATTGTTAAGTGTTGTGCAAGTGGCATCAGAACACCCTCAGCCATTGCAAGGCCTCACCATGCTAATGGAAGTAGAGGGAGGGTTGAATAGGACAAGAAGGTGGCAACACACAATTTGGACAGAACCTACACCTAGAGGATGTGACGCAGACAAATCCTCAAACTGCCCAAACTACATGTGACATGCAGGTGAAGCATAGGCCTGTGAGAATACTAATATTAATGACAAGAACAATGAACAGGAACCAAGATTACTATGTCCCACTAATAGGAAGTCAGTGACGTCACATTACAACTGCCACAACACAGACACACTCATTGTACAATATCTCATTGCAGAGGACGATGGCTGTCCTGTGGATATGCCTGTCCTGGACTTCCCTGATGATATGGATGACGAGCTGACAACCATTAGCCAGCAAACCCTCCAAGATGTCCTTGGAATCTTCCAGACGCCACCTTCATTTTCGAGGAGCACAGATGTAGCAACCATCACAGAGGACCCACCCACCACCCCAATAGTACGACCTGCCAGCTCAAACCCAGCTCAGGACTCTGATGACACTGGTACCACCTTTGAGAGGACAGTAGTGGGAGTACAGCGGGAGCTGTCCAAGGAGGTACGGGTGGGGTTGCAAAATATGGCAGCCAGCCTTGAGGGGATGCGCATGTGCATGATGTCATCCGCAGAACAGTAGGCAGCCATGCAAGTCCAACAATCCCTACTGCAAGGACTACAGCAGTGTGTGAGGGATTTCACCACAGCAGTTGGGGAGTTGCCACAACACCTGGCATCCCAAACATTTCACTGCGTGCACGACTGCAATCATGACCCCCTCAGGGCTGACCTGGCTGCCTACCACGGCGATGTAGCTGCTATACTAAAGAACCAGCAGCTCCTCCTTGCTGCAGTAATGTCCTTAATAGCCCCACAGTTGTCAGCTACTGGAAATTCTGAGTCCACTTCTTCAAACACTGAAGTGTGTGTTGCCCCTTCAAACCCACCACCACCAAGGACAGAGGAGACGACACACACATCAGAAGATGAAGATGTGGAACAGATCACCTTCACCCAAGGAGTACCCGGTAGCACCAGTCAGTGCCACATGGGCACTGATTTCCTATGTCCTGTGCTTGTTAACATGCCAGTCTTGCTACAGTTTGTAACATTCACTGTTCACTGTTCTCCAGCACACTGTTTACCTTACCACTATGCACTGCAATTGTCTGTCACTACCTAATTGGCAATTCATGTTCCTCTGCACTGAATGACACTCCTTCACAGCATGTCCAATGACATGTCCATCACCATTGCACTTGTGTTGCATCACACTAATGGACTTACAAACCTGGCCTATGTAAATTTTGCACTACAGCACTTCAAAATAAATAGCACTTACACAACCACTTTGTCTCTGTGTAATGTGACACATCAACTCTGTAGGAGATTTGTGATGCATGTAACATGTCAGTGGCCACAGAATGTCAATACAATCGTGTATAAAGAATGTGGGCAGAAAACTATGCACAAGGGTCTGGATTTTATCATCATCTGTGCTTGCTTATTTCTGAAGTTAAAAGATCACAAACAGTATAATGCTGTGTAGAACTGAATATGTCAGGTCCAAAGTATGTACAAGATGAAACTCAATGTGGCCCACATTCCCTTCAAGACAGTCATTATGTATGTGACTGTAATCACACACCCACACCATACAGCAGGAATGGATGTGTACGAGTGTATGAACAATATCGTAACCTGGGAGTACAATGTAAGAAATCATAGGTGTGATTTATGTATACTGAACTTCATAAGATTATGACACCACTCAGTTTCTCAGAGTTCACATGGACATCAGGCTGCAGGCAGACGTCCCACAGTGCCAAAATTCCAATACAGGACTCAAACAAGACTGTTTGAAAATCACACCAACCTTTACAACACATTGGGGACCATAGATACCTTGAGTGGTGGGTGCAATGGATGGCAGATGCATAGAGAAGTAGCTTTGTTGTAACTGCCAATGTGACAGCTAATTTGGAAGTGGGAATAACCATGTCAAGAATGGGATCTGGATGCAGGATGGAACAAAAATGCTAATACAAAATTGACACTGTACACTCATGCAAAGGCCCTGATCCCCAAGCATATGACACATACTGTAAAGGAGTAGAGCAAACTTTATTATATCTGTATGAAAGGAAACTTAAACTATGGGAAACACCTAAGCTAACCTAACCTATCCTAACTATACATTACCCACAACTGGCCCCAACGACCCTAAGCTAAACTTACTTACCACATGTAACTAGACACTCTAAACATCAACCCACCACCCCCCTTATAGGACGGGACACGTGTAGGACAACATATACTAACCTAAACACATACTAACTTATACTAAACGAATATATATTTTTTTGTATTTTTTCACTTTATAATTTTTTTCCACACATAAACCCCAACATCATCCCCCACCCAATCACCCACCTACAAACAAACATGTAATAATATAACTCCCCCCACCCCAACCCACTGATCCTAACTAAACTAACAGCCTACTTTAACCTAACACTAAGCCCCCTAAATCCACTAAAGAAAAGAACGAGGAAAGAGGAGGGAGGGGATGGAATTATGGGTGAGGATCACCAAGGGCCAGATGTAGCAAAGAAACATTTTGCGACTTGCAAATAGCGAGTCATAGCGACTCGCTATTTGCAACTCGCAAAATGTTATGCAGAACGGTGTCTCAGACACCGTCTGCGAGTCGGTATGGGGTCGCAATGACCCACCTCATTAATATTAATGAGGTGGGTCGCAAATTGCGGCCGCATACCGACTATGGGCACTCGCAAACATGGAGGCCTGCTGTAGTCAGCAAACCTCCGTGTTTCGTGACTGCTTTAAATAAAGCAGTTTTTTTTTTTCTCTTTGCAGCCCGTTTTCCTTAAAGGAAAACGAGCTGCAAATAGAAAAAAATACCGAAACCTTTTGTTTCGGTTTTTTTCAGAGTAGGCAGTGGTCCATAGGACCACTGCCTGCTCTGAAAAAATAATTTTGTGAGCATTCACAAAGGGGAAGGGGTCCCTTGGGGACCCCTTCCCCTTTGCGAATGAGTTACCATCCACTTCAAGTGGATGGTAACTGCGAGTTGATTTGCGACCGCTTTCGCGGTCACAAATCAACTTAAATCGCGGTGCGAGTCGCAAATAGGAAGGGAACACCCCTTCCTATTTGCGAGTCGGAAACACATTTTGCGAGTCGGTTCCGACTCGCAAAATGTGTTTCTGCATCGCTTGAGGGCTTTAGCACCTCGCAAACGGCGTTTTTCGCCGTTTGCGAGGTGCAAAAGCCTACCTACATCTGGCCCATAGTCACAGATTGGCCCTCCTCAGGATTTTCTTAATTCCTCGCAGTCTCCTGCTGTTGCGGGCGACCTCCTGCTGCAGGCTGTCCATCCAGTGCAACATACGTTGCATGTCACGTTGTAGTGTCCTGAACTTGGTTGTGTCCATTACTGCAGCTGGGGCCATCTGGGTAGCACTAGTTGTAGCTGGTGCTGGTGCTGTGGTTGGAGGTGGAGTTGCAGAAGGTGCTGCTTGTGGGCCTTGGGCTGACGATGTCAAGAGACCAGCTGGAAGGGTCCACTGTGGTCTGAGCTGTTGTGGTGGTGGCCGTTGTGGGCAATGCTGCCCCCCCTTGGCTAAATGCCCTCCATGCCCCTGTGGCTCTCACATGATGATATCTCCTTGCCATATTACGGAACCTATCATCCACATCGAGGATGTTGCAGTACCACACTGCCCACCTCTGAAATTCACGTATATCCTGGGCATTCGTGTTGGCAGCTGTAAAAATAGAGACAGGCAAACATTAAGTACATCATTGTGTGATACATTTACGGATGATATTCTAACACTTCATCAAATATAGCACATGCAGTCCAAATCACAGTACAGATGATAGAATGTCCCTGAGGAATGACATGCCAACGCAGCCTACCCATCAACTATCTAACAGCACAGCAGTGCACAACAAGGTGTGTACTTAAATGATCTGTGCATATTTGTAGTGCTATTAGTCACATAACAAATGCTACAAGTACTCAACATGTGCCAGGCCAACTAATCACTATCTTATGGATCAAATTCAAGGCACAAAAAACATGTGATTTGTATATGGAACTGCCAGGATGGTATGCAGTTGGTAATCATAAGGGGGCAATGTAGTTTGGTACACATGAATGCTTGAATTACAGGTCTCTCATCTATACTGTGACCATCACACCTAGCTACACATGTTTTCTAGCCGTAACCCTGTGCCTCAGGGGGGTTGGACATGCAACACATACTTTCAAACACCAAGGACAACCACAAAGATTTGTACAGCTGTACATGGGTTTAGTCAGACCACCACAGGTAAGGAGGCCTGCCAACTAGGATCGAGTCAACCACTGGACAATCACATCTACATTCATGTTTCTATTGGCGGACAATTGTCAACATCATTAGATCTCACTGACACATTTCCAAAATCAACCACATTGATGCAAGCACCCATCTGGCCTTGACCTGCATGCACGCCTATGAAATTTCACTCAAGTGCCACGTAAATGGAGTACAACATGTGGAGCTAGATGCTGCAGAACATTCCCCATATAGTCCTACATGTTCATTACTTAACAGGGATGCGCAAGTCTGTGTGTAAAACTGATGCATCACTGTTCTGTGTGAATTAGGGTATGACTTGCTGACTATATTATGACACTGGCCACGCCCAACTCAATTTTTTGCATACATGTAGCAACAAATCACCTTGTTCACCTGCCCATGCCTATTGCGCAGCACTCGACTCCCAATATATGACTCTCCGCCGCTGAATGTCTAACTCTTCCATGGAACAATATGTCAACCTCCAGTCAAGTCACATATCAGATCATGTGCCAGCTCATCATATCTTGCAATGAGTCCAACACACAGGAGTCAATCACACAACAGCTGCAAACACAACACAGGACAAACATATTAACACTTACTGGATACGTCTGGGTCTGCAATTCGAGCCACTTCACCTATTGTGTAGGGGGCTGGTCCACCTGTAAAACATGGAAAGGTGATATGTGCTCTATGTCTGCTCACTGTACAAAAGTTGGAACAACAAATCACTGTGTGTGACATTTTATATGATAGAGCTGCACATCAGGCATGTAAATACCCCAACAGACATACCACTGCAAACATGCATTGACACTGTCACTCCAGTGAGTAATAGACACACATATGCACACATGCACTGGCCGTAACAATCATATGGTGCCAAACATGATTACTCAATTTTGTGCTTAATTAATTTGAGAGGGTACTCCATTTCATCTTTTGTAATTGGGAGACACTCCGGTATTGTGGCTTGTGCATCAAGGGACAATGAGTAAATGTGTGATGCTCATGTGGGTTGATTTGCGTTCAGGAATTATTGTGCTTTCAGTGGTCCATAATAGGTGTGCCAGTGTTGTATGTAGGTTACATATGCCACATTGGCAGTGTACCCTGAGCCGTATAGGCCCCCTATGACAACATGATGGCAGGGATCCTGTGTGTTACTTGATGACAATGTTACGCTAAACATGGATTGGCCACTTTTCTGATTTAAAACAGCAAAAAGATGTTTGCTGACAGTGTCTTAGTTGATCATCTTTGACAGAATGCATGGGCACAGGTGTAGTCATTGCACCTGAAATGTGTTACTCTGGGCCCAGTGTACCTATATCAGGTATTGTAAATCACACATTGCCAGAATCAGCAACTTAGAATTGCCAAGTTTGGTGATCAGTGGTAGTACAACCGAACTGACACTGTCTTCTAATAAAAACATGGGTTAGCAAATGTCTAACTTCTGCAATCATGATGAGGTAGGTCTCTATTTGAAAGCACCTTGGGAATTGTGGCACTCACAGAAATGCTGACATGCTGATCTTAGCAGACCACCATGTCTGTGACTGCCTTCATACTGGGAAGGTAACACTTGCAGAAATGCTGCAATATATCAGCAGGGGTGTACCAAAAGTAAAATAACAACCTATTTTTTCACTAAAATAGTATGGAAGCAGTCAGTGGTCCCTTGCACAACATCATGCTCAAAAATAATTTGTGACCATGCATTCACAAAGAGCAGGGATCCCATGATGACCCATTCACTTAACAAAATGGGTTGGCACAAAAGTGACAAAGATGGGAACTGGACTAGCTCAGTACCAGCAATTGCGCCCAAGCCAAAAATGTTGTTGGGCCCTGCTACTCAATGATAGGATTTAAATGCCTACTCCGAAAAGCCACGAGATAAAACTGTAATCTGGTAGCATCATGGGCCATTTGGGTTTGGCCATGTGAAAGATTATCTGTCCAGGCGTAAACACACAGAAACAGTGAACTTAGGGCCAGATGTGTCATTTTTTTGTGTTGCATTTGCTTCATTTGTTTATGCGACAGCAATGGAAATTAGGAAAATATATTTGAATGTTGCAAGTGTGCTATACTTTTGCGTCCAGAAATAACGCAAATGCAGCTCAAGCAAAGTAGCAATATGGGCCTAAGATAATAGCAGAGGTTATGAAGAGCTTGGTACGTATGGCCATGAATACTGTTCGGACATGGTTCCACAAAACTGGGGACTACATTGTTTCCATGTATTACCATGTGAAATACATCCCATTCCTGGTACACTCACAGGCCCTGATTCATACTTTTGTTTGTGCCGCATTACTGTCATCTATTGACGCAAAAGCAGCACTAAATTACAAAACACAATTGTAATTTGTAAGTTTGCGCGGCTTTTGCATCAACAAATGACAGTAATGCGTTGCAAAAATTGTATAAATCAGGGCCACAGTTTGTTCAACTTGCATTCGACATGTCCACAAACATTGCATACAGCATATCACAACATCTGCTACTGTCACTCCAGAGCATTGTACTGTACACATTAGTAAATTTTGTACTCACCAACAGGGCCACCAATCACCACTCCCAGGTGGTCCAGCAGGTCCTGCTCTCGGGCCACCAGGTCAGTCCAGCGATGCTTCAGCTGGTGGTCGTTGCGCTGGCTGTTGAATATGCGCCGCAGGTGGAACAGCACCTTTGCCCACTTCAGCTTTCTTGCCTCCGTGTGATACCACTGTATCACACTGCCCTCAGCCTCCAACATCAGGGGGAGGAAGTGGCACACCAGCCACGCAAATGCCTCTAGCTCCTCCTCACCCATTCGCCCCAGCCGTGGCCTTCCCAACATCTCAACAAAATTAGGAATGAAAAAGGTTAAGAGGGAAAAACAAGGTAAGGAGGTAGGAAAAGGAAACTTATCTGACCCACGGACAGCCCAAAAATACCCCAATTAACAATACCCACAAACAGACTCCCAACAGTACAAAGACAAATCTAAATACAATAAATGACAAAAAACACTTGTACAGGATACCACAGACACTTACAAAACACCAAAAGACAATATAAAGAGCACACAGGAGACAAATTCACAATATTCACGGATACAAGTCAAGACACAGCCACACATTCAAGAATAATCACAGACCGCAAAGTGAAAATGAAAGTACACCCACTGTATCATTTCTGCAAACAGGATATCCTACTACATCACTTCCTGTCTCAAATGCGGCCCGTTTTTTGTATTGCGTGTAATTTTATGATGCTTACGGGGTTTGCGTCAATATTTTTTTATGCATATGCGTGATAATTGCCATGCATTCAAGGATCAATACATTTTCAATGGATAACCACATTCCTGGGGTGCATTGGTGGAATTAACGCTAGGGACCAATTGATGTATAATGTGCATGAGTGTAATTTTTTAATGCATAAGCATCTTTTTTAACGCATAAGCATAATTTTTTAATGCATATGCGTAATAGTTTGACGCGTATGTGTTTTTTTTTACGTGTTCTTAAACTGTGTTTGAGTGATTTTTCAATTTTTAACATGCATGCAGCCAATAACTATACAAAGATAGGATGGTCTGACCTGCAGTGTGTGTTCTAGTGTATGGGCACATGTGGCAGACCATACTACTGCGGTCCATAATACTCATGTTGTTGTGCAGGATTAGCTCTCTTAACTGACGCAACAGCAACACAAACTTTGGAAATAAAATAGGATTTTTTTGTTTGAGCAGGTGTTGCATCAATTGAGGACAGCAAGGCTACGCTACTAAACAAATAGACTCCTGGCCTGTGTGTTTATGTGTGTGAATTGTCTGTTCAAAATATTGTTGTGCCTCGGTGGGAATGGCATGCAAAACATTTGGCCTAATGTGCATGTATGAATGTGTTACAAATGGGTATAAACATCAGATGCCATTCATTGAGGTACATCAGTCATGACATGTGTTTGTAATATCTGTTGCCTCTTATGCTGTGTGTACTTGCTTGACATTGGGGACAAAACATTTCCCATGACTAACTATACACAGGAAAGATCGAGGATGGCTGATAATGGCTGTCAGATATATGTTACCCCTCACATGTAATGAAATGTTGGATACCACTTCATGGTCACTTCTGTGTATACTACCCATGAGTCAGGCATTTGGACAGGCTAGGTGGGTACAGTGTTTGTGACACAGAGGGGGTCATTCCGACCCTGGCGGTAAATACCGCCAGGGCCGGGGACCGCGGGAGCACCGCCAACAGGCTGGCGGTGCTCCCTTGGGCATTCTGACCGCGGCGGTTCGGCCGCGGTCAGAACAGGAAAACCGGCGGTCTCCCGCCGGTTTTCCGCTGCCCTGGGAATCCGACCCCCTCACCGCCATCCTGTTCCTGGCGGTTCCGCCTGCCAGGAACAGGATGGCGGTGAGGGGTGTTGTGGGGCCCCTGCAGTGCCCATGCCAATGGCATGGGCACTGCAGGGGCCCCCGTAAGAGGGCCCCACTTTGTATTTCAGTGTCTGCATTGCAGACACTGAAATACGCGACGGGTGCCACTGCACCCGTCGCACATCCTCCACTCCGCCGGCTCCATTCGGAGCCGGCATCCTCATGGAGGGCTGTTTCCCACTGGGCTGGCGGGCGGCCTTTTGGCGGTCGCCCGCCAGCCCAGTGGGAAACCCAGAATGACCGCCGCGGTCTTTTGGCGGTTCCCTCCAGGCGGGCGGCTCCCGCCGCCCGCCGGGGTCAGAATGACCCCCAGAGTCTCAAATCCAATCCTAAAATTGTTTTGTACACCACAGTTTGAGTCATGTAAATGACCTATGTTTCTCCTGTGGCTGTGGAGGACCAGCAGACCATGCTGCATGTGTTCACATATTTCCAGTGGTTCATTGCACAAAGGTGTCGAGTTCAAGTGTGTGGCCATGTGTACCCTGTGTCAGTTTTGACCTCCATGTTGTCACAGTTACGTGCAGGTCAAGTCATGAGTGTGTGGAGCCAACCCTTGAATTAACAGAATATCCTTCAAAGCAGATTTGACCAAAAGCCAAAGATCAATTAACGGTATACACAGGGATAGTCCAGCTATGCATTTTAGAAGACTGACGACAGAGCAACCTTGGTGTGCTCAAATACGTTGTGGGTCAGTAATAGGAAACAGGCGGGTTTAATTTCAACATTTGTACACAGGGTGGGCTCTAATATTCCCACTGCACCAGGGAACATCAGTGCCTCTGTGCTGATTAATCTCACAGCTAGTCACCACGCAAGCCCCATCAAAAGGTGGTGGCAGAAGTTAATCTGTGTCTGGACCGTCAGGGCACAAACATGTTTTGTCCTTACATACACATTAGCAACCCATGTTTGTTGTGCTGGAGGCACAGTACCAAAACCATGCATACAGCAATAGCACACTGTCACTGTTTGGCACTAATGAATACATGCAAAACCAGGCAAGGGATGGGGGCTGGATTAGGCTATTTGAATACATGTCCCAAAACAAAATACGATAAGTAAACTAATTAAACTATACTATACATTTGAGGATTCATCATAGACCTACCAGACACAATATCCAAGAGGAAACAGAGGGCATGGAAAGCAACTATGAGACAATGTAGCCACAGGGAACCTCTATGGTTAACGCAAAGACTGGAAGCATTCTGGCTAACAGGATGCAGGCTCTGTCAGGAATAAACATGAAGAAGGCAAATACACAGTGAGCAGACTCTGACTGGGACAACCAGGAACAACACTGCGGGAACAAAGATCAGTTTCTGCTGTAGTCTGCGCTGTTACACAATCCCCCAAGGGTTCTGTGACACAAGTGATTTGCACGCCAATGCACAACAAGGAGATTCAAAAAATGGCAGCTTCTAAGCAGTTCCAGGCAGTAGCAAGGGCAGGGCAGGTTCAAATGGCTGGGCTGTATAGAAGTGCTCACAGGTGTGTGCAGCTTCAGTCTCTCACAAGTCCTGGAGTTCAGAATCAAGTTCAAATAGCCAACCAGACCCTTCACATGGGAAGCAATGGACAGCAGATTACAGGTCTTACCGACTACCAGGCAGTGCATTATTGGACCTAAAGTCCATGCAGACTGATGAACTAGAACTATGGCATGCCATACTGAAGAGGGAAGCACACAGGAGTCAGAATGGGAGTCGGGGTGAGTGTAGATGATGATTCTCATCAAGTCCATTTACAGCTCCCCCTAGAGAAGGGTGGGCAGAGACTTAAAACATGCCAGTGGCAGGACTTATTACCTGGGATGGTCTGCGCAGGGCATGTCTTGTGAGCAATGCTTGTCATACCTTGGGCACTTGTGCTATCCATTTTCATGTCTGATGCACTTCTTGTCACACATGCTCCTTGCAGAGATAGCTGCTGTCACACTTAGTGCTGTCAATGGTCTGGTCATACATTCCTGTTACAATGCAATTGCACATCCACTACCTCATGTATGATGCACTTTTTTACCTTATGATCGATGGTGTCTTAGTTGTGTGTCATATGCTGCAATGGACCATGTCGGCAACATGGATTGTCTCATAACTGTGGTCCTATAATATTGCCCTTCAAATGTGAAATAGACAGGATATATGTCATTAAAACTGTGTGTGATGTTTGCTGTGCATTCATACCCATCAAATGTGATGTGGCTTTTGCAGTACGCAAATTTGTATTTCTGCAATGCTCCATGAGGCAAAACTCTGATTATGATTCCTAGAGATCATGTGATGCATAAATAATTACCCAGAGCATGATTGAGTGATGAAGTGAGGTGTTTAATTCCATATGATAACAAAGTGGTGATGGTGACTATAGATAGAAGAAATTTTGTACGATCTGTTGTCTGCAACGCAATCCTGTGGCTGTGTTTGGATGTTCCCCCTCATTTTCAGAGACAGCATCCTCCTCTTCCTCCTCCTCCTCTTCAGGCATTTGTTGTTCCGGTTCATAGAGGGGAATGTTCCTCCTCACACAAATGTTGTGCAGGATGGCACAGGTCAAAATGATCTTGCAGACCATTTCAGGGGAATATAAGAGGCTGCCTCCGGTGATGTCCAGGCACCTGAATCTGGACTTCAGGATGGCAAAAGTCCGCTTAACTATGGTGCGTTTCCTACGATGTACCTCATTATAGGCACACTCTGCTGCTGTGCTTGGGTTGGCAAATGGGGTCATGATCCATGGCTGGATCCCGTAACCTTGATCAGCTGAAAGAGAAAATATGGGTAAGTATTTTGTTGTTGGTTGCACCGTGATTGTCACTTTCCATGGCAGTTGTTATCTTGTGTCGTCTGTGACTCATATGTGGTTGTGGTATTGTGTGGGATCCTAGGCTTCTGTGATATTCTTTCTGCATTGGGTTGTTTGACTAGCAAAACTGGTGTTTGGCTGATTGACATGATATGTGTGGTATATTTAGAAACTTGCAGTTCAATGTGTATCTCTCATGCGTTATGCAGTGAGAAAGAAGTGTCCATGTGCATTCACTGAAGGTAACATGATACTTCCACACACACAAGAGATTCCACTGTGGTGGTAACATGGTTGCACTATATGGCCTGAACATCCCATCCAATTCGACATATGTAATTGCAGGTGAAATGCAACAGAGAGGCCCTTTGATTTGGCTAAGTGAAAATGCACAACACATCTCCATACGCTGGCAGCACTGAAGTGTTCACTATTGACAGTGCACAATTATCCCATGTGTGACAAGTTCTATGCAAACCTATTTTTGTTCCCTCACCCAGTTGGCTCATGTGCAACAGTGCACCTACACTACTGAACTTGCTCCAGGTGAGCTGGCTAACTTGTTTGTGGGGGTGAAGGTTTTAGTGTAGGAAGGTCTTCCCCTGAACATCTGTTATGTATATGGGGAATAGTCTCAATCTGTTAGTGTAGCTGTGTGCATTTTGCATTAGTATCACATCCACAATTTTTCATAGCACAGTCCACTTCTTTATTGCTAGCTGGCAATGTCACCCCAGGAGTGATATGAGCGGTTGGTACTGCCTCAGTAGTTCCATGTCACCTTCATTAGAGTCAGCGTCATCGTGCTGTATGTCTCATGGTGTTTGACCTGCAGCAACACACATTACACACTCCTTACACAGGACGTATTGTTTGGAAGTGTGTGGAATTGACTGTAGCCTTATGTGATATTGAAAGGTTAATCTTCCAAGTTGTACTGCCAGTTAAGGCCATGTCATTGTCACTGTGTGGATTTAAATTGGTCCTGTGTGGCTCTAGAGTGGCATCGATTATTATTTGCATCCGTTATTTGTCCATAGGTGTGTATCCCATTGGGTCAGGATATCAAACATGACTACCAGTGTCACACCTCAGTGTCTTCCTGGCCACATGTCAATGTAGTG